>NC_081407.1:214681571-215881571 GCF_030272615.1 Cryptomeria japonica
TATTTCTAAGAAAATTGCAGAGTAAGTGTGCAAGAAAATCGGCAAGAGGGTTTAACCAACAGTGATTTAGTACTGGTATAACTACAGTTTCACAGTTAAGAAAAAATGGCAAGGTGTGGTTGAGCAGACAACATCCAAGTATGACACAATGTGTTGTGAAACTATATGAGAGAGAGAGAGAGATAACAGAGGCCAATAATCAGAGAGAGCAATTTCACAACCTGTAGTGTGAGATTCAATGGAGAAGAAAAGACTGTTAACCGATAGTAGGATATTTAATCAAGAGTTGTAGAATTCATTTGCAATAAGAAGCCTTAACTATATCCAAATTGTATTTCATAATACATCGCCAAGTTATAGGTTGGTGCAGGGGTTGGTGCTCCTTGGGATGGTGCGCTAAAATAGAAGGGGTTGGTGCTCCTCGCGTCACTTCCCTAAATATTTGTAATTCAGTGTATTACCTATGAGGTTGGATTGGAGCAGTAGTCTCCAACAACTTTTCTCACTGAGGTTTTTCCCACATTGGGTTTTCCTCATACATCTGATGTTGTGAGTTGCATTTGTGTGATTGATCTCTTTGGCTTTCCTTCTTTCTTTATTGGTTTGATTGTTTAGTGCTTAATTGGTTAACTGGTATTCTGAAGTTTCTTTGAAAGTCAAAAATTTTAAGAACCACTAATTCAGCCCCCCTCCCAGTGGTACTCAATGTTCAACACATACTGTGCAATCTTTTCTCCTTCTTTCATTTTCATATCATCAAATTTTCCTCTCAAGCTTTCCTCTTTTGCTCTTTGTACATGCTCATCTCCTCCATGAATTGTTTCTAATTTTTCCTAAACCTCATGTGTAGTTTCCAATCCTTGAACATAAATATATTCAAAATTAGATAAAGTACTTACAATAGCTTCAAGGGCTTGCATGTTCTCTTGTTGATCTTTAAGTTCATCTAACGTCAAGGGAGAAGTAGTAGGAGCCACATATGTTGTTTCAACATGTTTCTAGTAATGAGAACCAAGACCTTTGATATATATCTTCATTTTGTCTTTCCACATCTTGTAGTTATCCTTGTTGAATTTTGGACCCTCTTTCTTCATCATCTTGTCTTCCTCAGAATCTTTTCCTCAAGCAGTTAAGCTTCTCTACACACAAAGGACCACAACACTAATACCAATTGTTAACCCTTTGAGGATCCGGTTAATATTGAGAGGGGGGATCAATATTAACACAATCTATAACTTGAAACCAAAATACCATTTACAACAGATCTAAAATCATTTAATACATGAATCTATCCCTTTAGCAGATCTCACACACTTAATACCCACTTTATTGGCATTGAGTTGTCATTGATGTCAACCAGTATAGAAGGACAACTAGTATGGGAGTATTATTGACATTAATTCATTGGTGTCAACTAAGTGTTGCAGGTCACTGGTAAAGAAAAAGAATGTTGTTCAAAGGAATGACCATTGGAGTCACTGGTATACAAGTTAGTGTTTGACTTGTGTAGAAGATAGGGACAGGAGACTGGTATGATATAACAACCGGTAAATGATAGCATCTATGAGTGGGAAAGGTTTTGAGTTGTTCACTGTGATGAAGAAGCAGAGTGTTATCTAAATCACATCAACATAGGAGGAGAAGGATATACAAGTCACCAGTACACTGTGTGGATGCAGAACAACAAGACTCCCACCAGATAGAGATGCAGTCACCATGTGATGAGATGACTGATAGTGAGCATTCCCCAACTAGATGAAATGTGCTTGTTTGAATATATGTTGCACAAATAGGAAAGCCACATGAGTGTATTACAGGATGCAGATGACAAGGATCCACTACCACCAATAAGTAGAGATTATCTCCTATTATGCAAAGTATGCATCCTCGTTCTATGAGATATGGAAGAAGAGGTAAAGGCAGTTGTTTGAAGGATCACACTAGATCTACCAGTGAATCACAAAGATGCCTCAAGTGCATGAAATCAGGGTATGCACTGGACCGACAGAGAAGGCATGTTATGCCACCAAGATAGAAAAGGAGGATTAGATAATTGATGGGTTTGTCACCTTGACAAACCGGCTAAGATAGTATCTGGTTTGATGAAGAAGAGGGCAAAGTGGATTAGTTGTAGATAGAGAGTGCAACCAATATGAAGATTTCTTAAATAGAATCAATTGAAGGTTGATGACATGGTGTCATCAGGATGGCTATCGGTGAGAATGAGAACCAGTAAGGAAGAAAAAAGGCTAAGTGATGTGTTCCTACTTGATGAGAATGTGCATGCTTTGGATAGACATGTCTAGCGACTAGTTAAGGGGTTCTACTAGAAGATCAACAAAGTGCAGATATGAAGGGTAACTGGTAAAGAGTGAGATACCAGCAAGGTTAGTGAACTGACATAAAAGAAGGACCGATAGTGTGTTGATTGTCGGTGACCGAGTCTAGTAGAAATAGAGATCTTTGCTAAAGTGGATACTATTCAGCCCAACTATAAGAATAATAACTCTAGTTGAAGTATCAATACGAAGCTTGGATATTCACTCTATCAAGTTACTATCTCCATAGCTGGTGTTCATTTGATTGTCAACCCAGGGACGTAATACTTGAAATGGGTCTACACTATATATGCACTAAGTTCCTGCAATAGCTACCCTGCATTAATGCAACAACTAATATCTATGCAGGAAAAGAAAGCAAGAATTGAAACAATTGAAAGGCTATAGGAAAATTGCATTAACATAAATTCATTCAAGAAATACTAGCTAAGTCCAATGCTGCTAGACAAGAATTAATCTATTTGATTTGGCTGTAGGAACAGTCAATGGATTTGTTTCCAATGGCTGTAGGAATAGTGAATGCAAGAACATCTACTACAGCTAAAGAAGAAAACTAATTTTAAAAAAGGCACAAGAACACTCACCAAGTGGGCCCCCTTGGATGAGTGCTTCTAGGCTTCCAAAACAATTCTAAGTGCTCAGAATAATACATCTTTATTCATGGCTCTTCAAAAGTCCTTACATGATTCAGAATCAAAAGAAACTCAAAACACTTGTAACTTTATTTCTAAATCCTCTGCTCAATTTCTTTTCTTTTCTTTCTAACCTATGAAAAGAGATTAAGACCCTTATTTAAAAGAAAAAAAATACTTCTTACAACACAAATCACGCCAATGAGAAGAGGTGGATAATTATTCGAGAAAGGAAATAGTCAGAGTTAAGTTACTGATAATGTGGATCTAAACCGAACCATAGTCATAACATAGTGTGGCGGTATTTACAACACTAATGCCCACTTGAGTAAGAAATCAATAAGTATTGCACGCCTACTTTTCCTCTGTCATTCCTTACGCTCATCAACTTCTCCACTGATTTGATCTTTCAGTCACCTCCTTGAATATCTCTTACTGCAATTGGCATGATAGGAGAGCTTTCACTGTAGCATCATTTTATTACTATAATACAAAAGAAAGAACATACAAGCACATACACATCTATTTCAATTAATCAAAACATCTATTGATTTCACACATTATATTGCCTAAGACAATCCACATGGCAACAGGAATGAATAATATGGCTGCAGGAACAACTAGCAATGACAAAACGTGATTTAATAGGTTCAAGTTAACATTTGAAATGCACATAGTCAACTTTTAATACATCATCACTATCCCATCATCAAAATATGAGAAAAACTAAAGACTTCTGGGGATAAAAATATGCTAATCTTTAAACTCATCAGATATCGACAAAGGATGCCATGTGGAGTTGAAGTGGCAAGCTCGCAAAGGCTGGTAAGGTATCTAGCAATTGGTTGACATTAAATGTTGACTGCAAGGCCCGAGGAAGAAAAGCAGAAGATTGCAGCTCGAGATGAAGAAAACAACATAAATCTAGAAAGGACTGATCTTGTAGATTGAAGTAGATTGAAGGAGGCGTTTGGTGAGTGGATCAAGGAGGGATGATCCAATCTTTGTGCTCGCTTGTCAAAGCAAATAGCTGAGATATTTATGGCATTTGATAGATGCAGGTCGACATACAAGGTCGTGTTTGCTAATTTTAGCAATTTTTTATTGGAAGGCATGTTAATGGTGGTGATGTGTAGATAGCTGTCTTGGAGCTTAGATCAAATGATATCTGATTAGATTTGATGTGCCTCATGATCAGCAGAAGAAACCCTAACCACTTGAAGTTTGAATTGGCTTTTAGTGGGAAAATAAGTTGACAAATAGGCAAGCCAAAATCGATGGATTGTGTTTCTTAAGGAGAGAGTGTTGCTTCTACATGTGAGAGAAAATCAGTCAAGTACTTAACGAGTATCTGAAAAGAGACTGCGTGTGTGTGAGTGAGAATCAGGTTGAGAGGATCAACCAGCAACGGTGAGGAACCAGTAGTCTGCAAGTGAGTTTGTGAGAGAAGTATATCGGTGGTGACCAAACTGGTAGAGAAGAGTTGTAGAAGAGTGCAGATTAGGAAAGAAGGAACCAACAAAATACAAAACTAGTGGAGAGCAGCAGAATAGTTGAGAGAGAGAGAGAACTGGTAGAGAAGGAGAGGAGGCTGAACTAATAAGGTTACAATAGGAGATAAGGTTGCAGTAGTGAGAGGGTGAGAGAGATAGAGGACCGAAAGTGAATTGGATAAAATATCCAAAAGAGAGATTTGAAGAAGAGTTACAAAATCCATTTGTAACAAGGCTATTAACTTGTAAATGATTATGTTTTGGTATTCACTGAGTAGGTTCTTAGTGCAGGGGTTGTAGCTCATGAATCAAATCAGGGGTTGGTGCTTCTTGGGTTGGTTCCCTAAACTATCAGGGGTTTGTTCTCCTTGGGTTGGTGCCCTAAATATTATAATTAGAGATTGACTATGAGGCTAGATTGGAGCAGTAGTCTCCAACAACATTTCTCACTAAGGTTTTTCCCATCTTGGATTTTCCTCATATATGCTAGTATTATGTGATGTCCCTTTATGTGTGAATGCATGTGATTAGTCTCTCCACTATGTTAGATCCCATAACTGGTATACAGGCATAAGTTAGTTTAAGGGAAAAGATTGAAAACCACTGATTCACCCCCTCTCAGTGGTGCATTATGGATAAAACACTTATGCAATCTTATTAATTAGAATATACATCAACTAGATATATGATCAAGACAAACTCATATTGACTTATTATTAGATCAAAATAATTCATCTATCAATTCATTAACATTACCGACAACCATTTACAGATCTCTGATAAACAACAGTAAACTTATCATAACTGTTAATTAGAAATAATGCATCAAAACATAAACACTATGAAAAGACATTCCATACATGAACACAAAGCTTTTTGATGTGGAAACCCAAATGGGAAAAACCACGATGGAGATTGGTACCCACAATAATTTGTACTCTTTCAAAGTACGCCATGTTAGGAGCTTATCCTGGTTAGGAGCAGACCCTGTTAGGAGTCACTCGGTCAAGGGATTTGCCTATCACTCCAGCTAAGAGCTTAATGATCTATTAGGATCAAACTGGTTAGAGGATTTAAACACTCTTTGTGAGCTACCCTGTTATGGGAATTAGATGGCAAAGTCCTATTAGGACCTACCCGGTTAAGAAATTTATGCTATTGTAACTATTAGGGAACAACAGTGAAAAAAGATCTATTACTTTACACTTTTAGCTTGCTAAATCAGATCCACTTATGCTTCACAGTCTGCAACACTAAGGAAGATCTATATATTCTCTAACTCATTCTCCTAATTCCACCGACACATGAAACATCAGTTGTGTCGCCCTAAATAGCCATAATAACTAAGTCGGCCATAAAACCTAATTACATCTTGAATTTACAATACATATCATATCAGATCAATATCCATATTATTACAGCAATTTATAATGCAATATCAACCATTTATTATTCATAACCCATCACAAAAATACGATTTTTATAGAAGTCAAACCCTTAGAACATTCTGCTAAGCACTTTGCACATTCCCAAGAAATTATACCATCATTTGTGCCAAAACAAAATTCAAATTATTCATGTGGGTTGTGTCGTGTTATCTCCTTTATGTAGATTTGCTACCAATCACCGTCATATCAAAAATCATTACCAGTTGAGTGAATTCATCACCGGTCCTAAAACCCTACTAAAACCTTAGCACAACTCCATCAAAAATTCAAAACATACCTTCTAGTAATCAACATAGGATGTGGTTCCAGTCACATACACGAATCCATCATAAAAGCTTATGTCTCAAACTACAAATCTCCAACCATCACCAATTTACCGATTCCATCAAAATCTTTTCTTTTACCATTTGAAGTCCTAATTCTCAATCCTGTCGGTAAATCCTATCAAACTTACAAATTTTAAATCCGGTAGATCAAATTACTTATCCAACAAGTCAGACATCAAAGTTCATCTATAACCATCATCAAACATTAATTGACATAGGTTCCCATCAATGACAACACAAATAATTGATCATGTCATCATCATGCTTCTACCGATACAGTCATCAACTTGTCTCCATCAGTTATGCCAATCATGCCAACATAAAGTTCCTAAAGGGATTAAAATCAATGTGAAAGTGAAAAAGAATCAAAATTTGCTAAAGTTTGTTAGAAGTAGTTATAGTGGCCTACAAAGTGGAATGAGTGGTTGAATGCACAACATATGTCCTGAACCCACTACATTTTGGTATTGTGTTGTCATTGATATCAACCAATATGGGATGACTACCAGTATGAGAGATGTATGTACAACACTACTATTGAGGAGTATAGGATGTGATATCTTGGATATCACCTTGTGTTGTTGAACACCGGTAAGGTAAAGAAGGATGACCTTGGGAGTCACCAGTACACGAGTTAGTGTCTAACTTGTGTGATGAGATAGAAAGGTGTTTGAGCAGTTGTTTGTGATGAAGAGGCAGAATGTTATCTTAATCACATCAACACTGGAGGAGAACAATAAAGAGGTCACTGGTATGTTGTAAGGCTGTAGAACAATAGGACTCCCATTGGATGAAGATGAAGTCACCATATGAAGATATGACAAACAATGAATGTGCCACCGAATCACATGTTCCTATTTGAAGAGATGTTGCACAAACAGGGAAGACACATGAAGTGCATTGCAGAATGTAGAAGACAAGGTGTTACTCCATTGATAAGTATAGGTTATCTCCTATCATGCAAAATGTGCATCATAGTTTGGTGAGATAAGGAAGAAGAGGTAAAGGAAAGTACTCAAAGGCTCGCACTAGATCTATCAATGAAACAAAGGAATGCCTCAAAGTGCATAAGATCAGAGTTATGGACTAGACTAAAAGTGAAGGCATATTGAGATGTTGATACAAATGAAGTACGAAGGGTCTGTCAACTTGAAAAACCGATTGAGATATGGTCTGAGCTGAAAAAGGAGAAGGCATAGCTAAGCAGATGTGGATAGAGGAAGAATGGCTTGACTGAAGAAGGAGTCTAGTGAAGGATGATGAGTTGTGTCATCAAGAGTGCTTACCAATATGTATGTTTATTAGTAATTTGGACAAGATGCAAAAGCAAAAGTCTTCCCACTTGATGGGAATGTGCATGCTTAGGTTAGTCATGTCTAAAGACCGGTTTAGGTGTTCTACTGGCAATATACCAATGGGCAGACATGAGGAGGTAACAAGTAGAATGTGAGATACCGACAAGGTTAGTAAATAGGCAGGAAAGAGGAACCGGTAGAGTGGTTGATCAGTGATCCTATCTGGACCAACTCGAAGAGTGAAGCTAATAGTTGGTTGATGTGGATGCCACATCAAGTCAAGGTGGCAATCTCACAGAGGTTGGTGAAGTGTCATGTAGAGTTAGGGATCTCTACAGGTGTGCATTGAATACAGATCCTGTGATTTGTGGATCAAGTCAAAAGTGTGTGGCTCGAGGAAGAATGAACAAAAGAGAAGAATCAGGGAGTTGTTGGCACCTGGATCAAAGAAAGAAGATTGGATTGTTCAAAGAACTCGAGAAGGAAACAACGGAGGCATTAATGATGGTTTGATAGATGCAGGTCGACGTAAAGGATCATGTTTCCTATATTTGGAAAACGTGTATTAGAAGATGGGACAATGGTGGAGATGAATAGTTGGCTGCCAGGGAGATTAGATCGAGCAAGATCTGATTGGATTTGGTTTTCCTTGAGGATGGTGAGGAAATCGTAACCGCTTAGATTTTGAATTGGGCTTTAGCGGGAAAACCTGGCTATAAATATGAAGGCCAAAGACATAGTTAAGATACTACTGAACAGGAAAAAGATCATGTCACTGCATGTAGATCAGTGAAGTGCTCATCAAGAAGATAGAGGAAAGACTGAGTGTGAGGGAAGACTAGGTTGAAGAGTTCAACTAGTAAAAGTGTAGAACCAGTAGTGTTCATAGCAATAGAGATGAAGAAAAGCATTGCAAAGAAGGCAGACATAGAACTGATTGAGTGTAGTACTGGTGGAGTGTAGCAAAGAAGCTAAAGGAAGTGAGAACCGACAAAGTGGAAGGTGAACCAGTAAGCAGCAACAATGAGAAGAGAGATTTAGTCAGAGTGAGCAGAGAACTAGTAAAGCTAAGGAGATACCTTACCGATAGGGAAGTTTGTTTTGAGTTATACAAGATTCACTTGTAACTAGATTACTACTTGTGTATTTGATGTTTTCATTGTGATCATTGATTTGTAGCTCAGTGGAGGGGTTGTAGCCCATAAATCAGGTAGAGGTTTTAGCTCCTTGGGTTGATTCCCTAAATCAAGGATTGTAGTTCTTTTGGGTTGTAGCCCATAAACAAGGCAAGGGTTGTAGCTCCTTGGGTTGGTGCCCTAAACATTGTAATAGAGTTTTTATTGTGAGGTTGGATTGGAGCAGTAGCCTCTAGCAACATTGCTCACCAAGTTTTTTCCCATCTTGGGTTTTCCTCATACATCCTGGTATTATGTGATGTTTCTTTGTGTGTTGGATTTTATGTTTAATCTTCCCACTAACTAATAAGTCTGTTCTGAGTTAGATCTAATAACCGGTATGCACACATAGGATAGGAAATGGGAAAAGTTTGAGAACCACTGATTCACCCCCCTCTCAGTGGTGCATTGTGTAGATAGCAATTGGTAACAGAGCCTAGGTTCCCAATCAGACGAGCTTTCTCCAGCTTGGGTAGATTCTGGCTTAAGGACACAATGGTTTGTTTAGTGTCAATCTCTGCTCTTGTTTTTGATGGATCAAATTGTTCTATTTGGAGTTGTAGAATGGAAGTCCTCCTATCCTCTCTAGGGTTTGATGCATGGATGTCGGTTATCAATGTTCTCCCTAATAATGTCAGTCCTCTCACCAGATCTGAAGAAGAAAGATGTTGCTTGTGTAATGAAGAAGCCATGAAGGCTATACTAAGTGGGCTCATTGGTGATGTCTCCTCACAGGTGGACAGATGCAAAATAGAAAAAAGCTTATGGGACAGATTGATGAAGCTCTATGGAAATGAGCCTACAACTACAGGATTGGCTTGTGATGATAGCATGAGAAATATATCTCATACTTCTGCAGATGATGAAGGTAGATCGGCCAGCTGCTACAACATTGATGATGAAGGAACCCACCTCTTCATGGCTCAAGAATTTGAAGATGAGGTGCACACAACTGGGAATGTTAAGGCAAACAGATCCCTCTAGAAAGATGTGTTTGGCAGTGATGATGAAGAAGAGGTAGACAAGGCAAATAGATCTATCCATCAAAATCTATTTGATTATGAAGGGGAAGAAGAAGATGCAGCTGTAGATCTTGAGTGTGAACTGGTAAGTGCTCTAGAAGAGCTTTAAAATGTCAGAAATGATCTTAGGATCTACAAAAGATTAGTTCATGAGGACTGCAATCAGTTGATAAATTGCCTTGATGTGTCAAACCAAAAGGTTGGCCTGTAGGTCCCGAGGACAACTGAGAGGGGGGGGGTGAATCAGTTGTCCAATAAATTCAACCAAAATCTTATTAACGAACTTATTGCTTAATACCGGTAGGACAATTAATTGTGCCAGTAAACAATGTTAACAGGAAATGTTGCATCGGTAAGAATTAATGTTTGAAACATAAGCACAAAGTCAACCACAACACATGACACAAATATTTGTACATGGAAATCCTGTAAGGGGAAAAACCATGGTGGGAAACCTTACCCATAGTCAGATGATACTACTGCAGATAGTAAGTGTACAAGAGGGGTTTGCACATGTAGAAAGGCCAACAGCCTAGAGCTCACTGCTCAAACACAAATGGGAGTCACACTGACTACAGATGGATGGTTAAATCCAATGAGAATGTACTGCACAAAATAGCATCTTCATATGCTAGATTCAGTATCAGTGTAATGTTGATATGCTTCTACAAAAACCTAGCTTCACCTTCAAATGATGTCTTCGTGTATACCTCTGCTTAATCTCGCATATACCTTCATACAATTCTTTTTCGCATTCCACACTTGATCTTACAAATAAGATCTTACATTTATACCATAACCTAAGACCAATTTTAGTAGGTCGGCTCTACAAGATATTACAATTAAACATTTTAAATAATACAATATCCGATGCAATAACCGATTGAACATGTCGGCTTAATGCATTTACAACAATAATAAATCATCTCCATAGCGTGCCATGCTGATCTGGAAAAGATATACCTGTCGGTGTAACCCTAGATAACTTGGACCTATTTGCCGGTAAAGGCAAATATGCAAATAAGAATATACCAATGATATTACTTCAAGGAAAAGTGTCCACATGATGTCTTCGACATTACCAAGTGTCTTCCATGTCATTGCATGTACCGGTGTACATTATATCCTGCTGGTTAACCATATACCAATGATTGTTGAACAGTTTACTGATTGCCGGTGAAGGTTGCTGGATCTCCAAAGTAGGTGTATTTAGCAGGTGTTGACATCAATGACAAAACCATACCAAAATACCAACATGGCCTACTGACCTCTCAACTAGAAGAGACAGAAAGATTGACTGATGATTAGAAATCAGCCTTGGACTCCAAGGAAAGTGAAAGGGAGAACTTGAGAAATGAATACAAGTTATTCAAGAATGCTTCTATAGTAGAGAATAACCAACTGACAAAATGCCTTGAAGAATCTGAGAAATGCATCTCAAAGTTGAAGTCTCAGGCAGAGAATGCCAAGGAGTGCCGGTGTGAAGATCTAGCATCTAGGCTACAAGTAAAGAATGAAGAATAATTGCAACTGGTTGGAGAAATGGAGATTCTCCGAAATGACCTTGAGAAGTGTCAGGATGAGCTCAAGGTAAGAACCCTGTTTGATGGCAATAGTGATGCCTTGGACTAGATGTTGAAGAAGCAGAAGCATGCCAGGGACACATAAGGGTTAGGTAGTGGTGTTAGTGAATGCTGCACCAGCAAGTATGTCCCCCTCAATGTAATTCTATTTGTCTCCTCAAATGGAGAAAACAAAGGCCAAACCTTCTTAGTGAGAAATCCTCCCTGGAAGAAGGTTGATCTAGATATGTTGGTGTAAATAAATATTCATTATGGATATTATTACACTTTACTTAAGTTAACTTAGGATAATGCATCTCTTCGTAGTTTGGATTTGAGACACTTAGGGAAGTGTGCACATAGGGATAGAGCTTGTAGGAGAAATTCCACCTTTTGTGGTCTTGTTTTGTTGTTACACTCCACATTCAGTGGGTCATCCACCTCTTGTGGAATATTATATTATTTCTCCTACCTACCCCTAGTATTTCTTACCTACCCTTTTTTCTCATTGAACCACATGTCATGATTGTGTGCTCGTACATCCATATGACCTTGCCTATATAAGCAGGCCTATATTCATTGTATTGGTGAATCCAGTTGATCATTTTCATATTGATGAGAATACAGTTTGTTCTTATCATTCTTTTGTCTCTATTTTTATACTTTTCATTGTGCCCTTGATCTTGGCAAAATCTCACATGGCATCAGAGCCATTGAGGCTTCATTGATTGGTTTTTGGAGACATCGTGGAAGGCTTCTATTTTTGGATTTGAGTAACTATGCTTTTGGAGGCATCTTGGAGCGTTTTCGACCTCACCATTGCATCCGGGAGGTCGTTTCCATAAACTTGAGTATAAATTCGACCTATTTTGGCGAAAATCAATTTTTGGGTGTGGAGGAAATTTTTTGCCCAATTCAGGCGGTATAGTATGGAATTTTGGGATTTTTTTCAAAAATAAAAAATTTATTTTTTTCTGAAAATTATTTTCCAGGTTGAAATTTTTTTTTTGAAAAAAAAAAAAAAATTGAAAATTATTTTTGGGATCCATACCTTCTGCGCAGTCAGCAGCACACAGTCAACGCCCAGTCAGCAACACCCATTTAGTGCCCAGTCAGCATTTTCTTTGGAAATTTTTAGACCCCTCTCCGTTGAGCAGTTTGGATTTTTGGGTCAACTTTGGAGGCCCATAACTTGCTCAATTTTGCTCCTTTTTGGGTGCAATTTTTTTTGATTTGGGCTACTTTTTCGTGCTCTTAGTAGTGGTGTGGTTATTTTCTAGTTTTGGTGCACAGGTTTTTCAAAATTTTTAGATTCTCTCAGTTGTACATGTCTAATCCTCAATTCTGCAACTTCAAAGGCCTCGTTTGAGCTCATACAACGTCCTTTTCAGGTGTTGTTTTTTTTTGAAAGTGCATGTTTTTTCATTTGCTTTCATAATCTATGATCAGATTTCAGATATTTTAAGTAGAAATTGTACTTTCAAATATTGGTCTTATTTGGCCTATTTGGTACTTGTAAATTGCTTGGATCTTAGTTTAGATCTCTTGCATTATTAGTTTGAGTCTCTTTTGGCCTTATTGAGGCAGTTGTAAAATTGAAATCAGGAGTCCACTTTGCCATTTTTTGCAAGTGGCCCATTGTACATGCACTAAGTATAAAGTGTCAAATCATCACTTTTGGGGGGTTCTTTGATTGAGTGAATTTGGGGGGGTGTCTTGTGTGATTGTACCTCTCTTTCCTTGTGCTCTTTCATTTTTGTTGCAATGATTCCTCATAAATTTCCACCTTTAACTCCACATAATTATGCATCATGGGAAAATTAAAGTATGGAGCAAATTAATGGAAAAAGGTCTCACGCATTACATAGATGGAACAATAGCAACACCACCTGATCCTAAGGCTGATCCTAATGCTCAATTAGAATGGCTCACTAAGAATTGCATGGCTCTTGGAACTTTGCGCAAGTATGTATCAGATGACCTCATCTTTCATATTGAAAAGTGTACTACAATCAAAGATGCTTGGGATATGTTTCAGAAATTGTATGGTCAAGTTGATGAAATTAGAGGTTATAATATTGACAATGAGCTCACCAACTTGGATCCCAAGAGTTTTGATACAATCCAAGATTATGTCACCAAAGCAAATGAGCTAAGAGCAAAGCTTAAGGATTGTGGAATTGACAAAAAGGATGCTCAGTTGATATTCAACTTGTTGGACAAGCTTGCACTAGAATATGCAGCATTTGTGTCTAGCTTCCAAACTCATCGTTGGATAGTGGGGAGTTCCTATGTTATGCCTTTATTTGATGCTTTCAAAGAAATGTTGATACTGGAACAATCTAAGTTGTTGAACATGGGGTTTCTCAAGTCTTCAAAGTCCAAGGCTTTGGTGGCTAATCAAGGGAATCAAGGAAGTCAAGGCAAAGATTCCAACAAGAAGAAGAAGCAATCTAAGTCACAGCCACAACAGGAAAAAGGACAACCATCCTCTCCATCACAAGGCGATTTTTCATCCTCTTCCAAGAAGGGGACACCACCTAAGAAGGATAAGACAACTTGTGCATATTGCAAGAAGTATGGTCATGATGAGCATTGATGCCACACAAAGCAAGTTGATGAGTTAACTAATCTTCTTAAGAAAAACAACATCAACTTGCCATCTGCCTACACAAATAAGGATTCATCTCCTTCCTCTTCCTCATAGTCTAAGGTAAAAGGGCAAGCATTTGTGGCTACAACAAGTTCTTCACAGTAGTGGATACTTGACTCAGGTGCCTCATATCACATGGGTTCTACAAAGGAGCAGTTTTCTTCATTGGAGCCATCTAAGGTACCTCACATTTACATAGGTGATGATACACAAGTAGAGGTTGAAGGGAAAGATTCAATTGACATGGATGATGGAACATTTGAGAATGTTCTCTATGTTCCTAACTTGTCTACCAACCTTCTCTCTATCTACCAAATCACTCACTATGGGAATGGGAAAAAGGTTGAGTTTACACTAGATTCAGTTATGGTAAAGGAACTTGATGATGATGCCTTGGTAGTAGTGGGACAAGTCAATGACAACTCAAGGCTTTATTCATTCTCCCACTTTGTGCCAAGTTCACCTTCTAGGGCCTTGCTTACTCATTCAAATTTTGAAAGTAAGCTATGGCATGAGCGGTTTGGTCACCTCAACTACCGCTATCTTCAGCAGCTCAACACTAAAGACATGGTCACAGGTCTACCTCGAATCAGTTTTTCAGAGGGTGTATGTTTAGGTTGTTCCATGGGCAAGCATCTCGAGGAAAAGTTTGATAAGGGGAAAGCTTGGAGAGCTTTGGAAGTTCTTTAACTTGTTCATAGCGATGTAGCAGGTCCATTTCTAGCACCTTCATTTAGTAAAGCCCACTATGTCCTCACCTTCATTGATGACTACTCTCGCTTCACTTGGGTCTACTTTCTTATTCATAAGAGTGAAGTATTTGATAGATTTCAGGACTTCAAGATTCATGTGGAGAAGCAATCTGGGAAAGTGGTGAAGATTCTTCGTACAGATAATGGAAGGGAATATGTGAACAAGAGACTTGAGGATTTTTGTACATTTGAGGGGATTGATCTTCTGCATTTTGTAGCATAAACTCCATAGCAGAACGGAGTTGCAGAATGTAAGAATAAAACTCTCAAAGAAATGGCTAGTTGTATGATTCGTGCACGTTCTCTTGATCCCGCTTTTTGGGCCGAGGCTATCAGTTGTGCCACACACATCCAAAATTGGGTTCCTCACAAAACTTTGCAAGGTATTACTCCTTTTGAGGCTTGGGCTAGTAGGAAACCAATTGTGAGACATTTCAGAGTCTTTGGGTGTCCAGCATGGGCTCGCATACCTCCACAGAAACGCAAGGCATTGAAACCTCAGAGTTAGCCTTGCATATTTGTTGGATGTCCTAAGGGTGTTAAGGCATATAGATTGATCGATCCTGAGACACATGAGGTGTTCATTGAGAGGAGTGTTCACTTTGAGGAAAGCTCTCCTAGCTTAGCCTCTCTACCTCCTCCACCTTACTCCATTGTGGATAGTGATGTTAGTGATTCAGATGATGAGACTCCTTCAACTTCGACTCGCAGGGTTACACCTCCGTAGGGTCCACTTGCAGTTGAGGAGCCTTGTTCTCCACCTCCACCTAGACCTCGTTGGGCTCGACAGACACTTGAGTCCATGAGTTCTCTTGTTGAGGATGCTTCAGATACATAGAGAACTCGATCACAGCATCAGGATCTTCCACATGCATTCATTGCTACCGCTTCCAATCCACAGACATTTAGGGAAGCATCAGGGGTTCCTGAGTGGGAACAAGCTATGGAGGAAGAGTATAGTTCCTTGATGAGGAACAACACATGGGATTTAGTCCATCTCCCTAAGGGGAGAAAGATGGTTCGATGTAAGTGGATCTATCGGACCAGGTATGTTGCAGATGGTAGTGTGGATAAGTATAAGGCTCGGCTTGTTGTGAAAGGTTTCTCTCAGGTTGCAGGTGTTGACTATACTGAGACCTTTGCACTCGTAGCCAAGATGAACTCCATTCACTTGACACTTGCTATTGCTGCAGCTCATGGTTGGGTTGTACATCAGATGGATGTGAAGAGTGCTTTTCTTCATGGTGATCTTGATGAGGAGATTTATATGGAGTAGCCACAGGGTTTCATCTAGGATACTTCCTTGGTTTGCAGACTAAGGAAATCTCTCTATGGCCTTAAGCAGGCCCCCAGGGCTTGGTATGCCAAGATGGATTCCTTTCTTCTCTCAGCAGGGTTCACCAGGTGTCATTCCGATCTGAATGTCTACATTTTACGATAGGATAACTCTCACTTGATACTTGTGCTCTATGTTAATGATTTGATCATTACAGGGAGTACCGCATCCATCATTATCAGGGTCAAATCTACTTTGCATGACAGATTTGCTATGACTGACTTGGGTCTTTTGCACTACTTTCTTGGGATAGAGATTTCATAGTGACCTTCCAGGATTACACTATCATAGCCCAAGTATGCTCTTGATCTACTTGCACGCTTTCATATGGCTGATTGTAAGCCTACACCGACTCCCTTTCTTTTTGGAGTCAAGCTTGAGGCTCAGTGTTCTTCTCCACTAGTTGATGCCACTTTGTATCGTCAACTTGTGGGTAGTCTCATCTACTTGACCCATACACACCTTAATATTTCATTTGCAGTTGGCATGGTTTCTCACTTCATTCAAGAACCACATGAGCTTCATTGGAAATCCACCAAACGTATCCTTCATTACATCCAAGGTAGACATCACTATGGGATTCACTATGCAGCAGGTACAGGACGCTTGGTTGGTTACATAGACTCTGATTGGGCTGGCAATCTTGATGATCATAAGTCTACTTCCGGTTACAGTTTTCACCTTGGTTCAGGCCCTATTTGTTGGCAGAGCAAGAAGTAGCATGCTATTGCTCTTTCTTTGACTAAGGCTGAGTATCGAGGCATTGTTGACGCATCGATTGAGACCATTTGGCTCTAGCAGATTCTGACAGAGTTTGGGTTCACCACTCCACGACCGATAGTTCTACATTGCGACAATCGGAGTGCTATTGCAATCTTGAAGAACCCGGTCTAGCAAAAGCAGACCAAACACATTAAGATTTATATGCACTATATCTGAGAGCTCATTCAGGAGCAGGTCATTGATTTGTAGTATTGTCCTACAGTGGAGCAGGTTGCTAACATATTCACCAAACCTTTCACTGAGAGTAAGTTCCAGCAGTTGCGAGCTCTCTTGGGGGTGCAGGATGTGTCATTAGGGGGGGTCAGCTGACTTCTCCTTCCTCTCTTATGGGGGAGACTTTTTCCTCTTTGAGGTTTTGTCCATCTTCTTTGAGAGTCTTTTGTACATTCATCTCTCTTTTGGGGGGGAGTTTTTTCCCACTGGGTTTTCTCCCTTTCTCTGTTTGTGAGAGATTGCATTGCATAGTTTTGCTTGCATTTGCATATTGTACATGGGTACCTATCATGGCCTAGTAGCTGGGACCCATCTTGCATTGTTGACTTAAGTCTTCATTCCCCTAAGTTGCACTTAAGGGGGGTTTTGGTGTAAATAAATATTCATTATGGATATTATTACACTTTACTTAAGTTAACTTAGGATAATGCATCTCTTCGTAGTTTGGATTTGAGACACTTAGGGAAGTGTGCACATAGGGATAGAGCTTGTAGGAGAAATTCCACCTTTTGTGGTTTTGTTTTGTTGTTACACTCCACATTCAGTGGGTCATCCACCTCTTGTGGAATATTATATTATTTCTCCTACCTACCCCTAGTATTTCTTACCTACCCTTGTTTCTCATTGAGCCACATGTCATGATTGTGTGCTCGTACATCCATATGGCCTTGCCTATATAAGTAGGCCTATATTCATTTTATTGGTGAATCCAGTTGATCATTTTCATATTGATGAGAATACAGTTTGTTCTTGTCATTCTTTTGTCTCTATTTTTATACTTTTCATTATGCCATTGATCTTGGCAAAATCTCACAAGATACAACCGGTGAGGACTTGCAGACAAGAAAGAAGACCTGTGCTGCAAGAAGAAGGAACAATGCAGATACCAAAGGAAAGGGGAAGATGGGAGAAGAAAGCTTCCCCAGAAGTAGGAAAATGAGAAAGCAGCAAAGAAGACCTCCTACCAGAAGAGGACAAAGAAATGCTACCACCCATATGGAAAAGTAAGTGTGGCAGAAGAAGAGACTAGATGGAAGAGCTGCGCAAAATGGACAACCAAGGATCCATTCTCAAAGAAGAAGAAATGGAGATGCAAACCTAGTAAAATCTCCTCATGTATGGAAAAATAAATTTGTAAGTCATATGCCATCATTTACTAGTTACTACTTTGCATGTAATGCTTATGGCCATAGGACAGATGAATGTAGAAAGAGATCTAGAAAGAATAATATAGGATCTCATGGACATCAAGCATATAAGTAGAATGTACGCAGGAGTAGATACATGCATGTCCCCTCTCCCAATTATGCAAATTTTGCTTGTCATAACTGCAATGGTTTTGGCCATAGAGAGTTAGAATGCAGGAAGAGGAACCTGTAGTCACATGAAGGTTGGCATAACAACTATGCTCTGCAGAAAGGTAGATTTAGAGCATATGGAAGTCAGAGACCTGCATGGAACTAAAGGAGAATTTTCCCTGTAGGAGCGAGAGGTTCACCGGTTCCAACTGCTAGACACAACAATATGACCAGAAGAAGATGGTCAAATCGATATGTCAAGATATTCCCAAAACATGAGGTTGAGATGGATGTTGTTTGCTACTATAACACTATTTCTGACTGTGATGAAGAATCAGGAAATGGAAGGGCCCATCTGTAGAAGAATGAAAGACCTGCTCCCAAGACTAAAAAATGGGAAGAAGAATGAGACCAAGCAGGTATGAAGGAAGAAGACCATGGACCGGCACTGTGCACCCATTGCACAGGTGATATCTCCTAAGGCCTAAAGGAGATGCAGGATCTTAGGGGGATTAGCACATTGAATTTATCATTCACCACCTCAGTGAAAAAGGCAACATGGAAGAACATGCTATTGGTGGTATGAATTATGGAAATGAGATGATACATGTGCGTAGAGGTTTCCTTAACTACACACCTACAAATCAGTATGGATCACAATTGCATATGTCAATAAGTGGAGGTTGACAATTGGTATCTGATGCTAACTGGTATGTGCAAGATATTACCAACATGTGTGCTAACAAATACTTGAAGGTTATGTAAGACAATGAGGTTGGAGATCATTGCAATAGCCCTCGTAGCATAGATTGATGTTATGTCTCAGGTGGTGCTGATGAAGACCTAAATGAAATGATTTGGTCTGATTGTTGATCATGCAGGCTTGCATATCCTTGGGCTATCCGATTTATTTTATTGCATAATGATGTCATTGTATGGCATTGTGTGAATTCAGGTTCATGTCATAAGCTGTGGTGGATACAATGGAACTGAAGGATCATTAGATGATCATATATGCACAACACAAAGGGGTTTATGGTGAAGATTGGAGTCTTGATATTGGACCTAACCAATAATGAGAACCTGAGATGTGTGAATAAGTGCTCATGATGCAGAGCCAACATGCTTGAACTGATAAGGATACTGACTGCCCAAACTACAGGTGATGGAAACTGCAGTAGGGATACCTAGGAGAATTTCATGTTTATGGGGATCTACCTATCTTCTAGTTGGTTGTATTCATGGTACATTCACATTTGATTCTAAAGAAATTTGGGATCAAACGAGAGGTGTTGTAGGTTGACCGATAGGTAAGTAGTATTCACTGACATTAATAATTGATATAAGTCCTTCTGCAATTGAGTGCTCTATTAAATTGCATCAGACTTGCATGCTCAATTGGTGTTAGTTGATAGTTAAGTTCCCCATATCAAGTGTTGTGACTTGAGAAGATGTAACCATTGGTGACAAGATAACAAGTGGTATCAGTGACTGATACATGCAAAGAGAAATAATATCCTGACAGTGCCCTTTGCCATTTTTGTCAAAGGGGGAGAAGGATTCTATAGTATACCGCATACTACATATGTGTGAATCCATGGATCATAGTAAGGGGGAGAAAGACTATGTAGTATGTCAGATACTACACGTGTTGACATCAATGCCAAAGGGGGATATTTTTGGCATTGTGTTGTCATTGATGTCAATCGGTATGGGATGACTATCGGTATGGGAGATGTATGTGCAACACTGCTATGGAGGAGTACAAGATGTGATATCTTGGATATCACCTTGTATTGTTGAACACTAGTAAGGTAAAGATGGATGATCTCATGAGTCACTAGTACACGAGTTAGTGCCTGACTTGCGTGATGACATAGAAAGGTGTTTGAGCGGTTGTTTGTGATGAAGAGGCGGAATGTTATCTTAATCACATCAACACTGGAGGAGAAGAATAAATAGGTCATTGGTATGCTGTAAGGTTGTAGAACAACATGACTCCCACCGGATGAAGATGAAGTCACCATATGAAGAGATGACAAACAGTGAATGTTCCCACATCTGATCACATGTGCCTATTTGAAGAGATGCTACACAAATAGGGAAGACACATAAAGTGCATTGCAGAATGCAAAAGACAAGGTGTTACTCCATCGGTAAGTGGAGCTTATCTCCTATCATGCAAAGTGTGCATCATAGTTTGGTGAGATAATGAAGAAGAGGTAAAGGAAATTTATCAAAGACTCACACTAGATCTACAGATGAAACAAAATAATGTCTCAAAGAGCATGAGATCAGAGTTATGCTCTAGACCAAAAGTGAAGGCATGTTGAGATGTCGGTATAGATGAAGTACAAAGGGTCTATCAACTTGACAAACCTGCTGAGATATGGTCTGAGCTGACCAAGGAGAAGGCATACCTAAGCAGATACATATAGAGGAAGAATGTCCTGACTGAAGAAGGAGTCTAGTGAAGGATGATGACTTGTGTCATTAGGAGTGCTTACCGATATGTATGTATACTGGTAATTTGGACAAGGTGTGGATGCATAAGTCTTCCCACTTGATGGGAATGTGGATGCTTAGGTTAGTCATGTGTGAAGACTGGTTTAGGTGTTCCACCAGTAGTATAGCAAAGGGAAAACATTAGGAGGTAACTGATAGAATGTGAGATACCAGTAGGGTTAATAAACCAGTAGGAAAGAGGAACCGGTAGAGTGGTTGGTCAATGATCCTCTCTAGACCAACTCGAAGAGCCAAGCTAATAGCTGGTTGATGTGGATGCCACATGAAGTCAACGTGGCAAGCTCGCAGAGGTTGGTGAAGTGTCATGTAGAGTTAGGTATCTCTATAGGTTTGCATTGAATATGGATCTTGTGATTTGTGGATTGGGTCAGAAGTGTGTGTCTTGAGGAAGAATGAGCAAAAGAGAAGAATCAGGGAGTTGTTGGAGCCTGGATCAAAGCAAGAAGATTGGATTGTTCATGTAGACACCCAAAAATGGTCAACGCTTGCAGAGTCATACTTTAACATTTGCGCATTGCCTCATTTTAGGTTTTTGCATCACGTTAACATTTCTCCTATGTCACGCATTTGGTCTTTATCATTTGCGAGCATCGAGTCATTCTTCTGCATTCTTCATCTATCTCGCTTTTGAATTTGGTCTTGTCGACAACAATCTTCAGTCATGATTTTGGTCGATCTTTGTCCTTGTCAATCTTGTCATATTGCGATCGATTCGTCATCGATCCTTGTTCTTTTCAATCATGTCAATTTGGTCAATTTGTCATTGATTTTTGTCAACCAATCTCAATCAAATCATTTATCAACACTGGTCATTAATCAATTCAAAATCATGATCGAATCGATATCAATTATCCTTTGTCAAGACCTAATTGTCATCCTTGCATTTCTAATTCATCTTCCAAGGTTTCATGATTTAATCATTTAACCTTGCTTATCATTTTCTTCCTTTAGGATTAGTAAATTACTTATTTATCCTAAGTCTTCTCATTACAATTAAATATTTATTTAATTGACTAATTATTCCTCTTTGTGAATGAATTAATTACTAAATGAAAAAATTATTGATTAATTCACTAATTTCTAATTTCCATCAATTTCTTAATTCCTAATTTCATTATTTCCTAATTCCTAATTTCCACCTATTTTCTAATTTTCCTAATTGCAATTTCCACCTAATTAACTTGTCTCTAGTTCTCCCTATTTTTGTGCTTCATGTGTCATACTCTTGACATAGTAAGATGTCATAAGGTCCTAGTTCTCTAACCATTGCATTGGAAATATGTCATAATTCATGACATAGAAGGTGTCATAACCTTCCTCTTTCCACTCAATTGTGCCATTTTTGAAATCAGTTGCTTCTAATATCCATTTCATGCTAAATTTGATCCTATCTCCAATTTATCTATAAATTGGATGATTTTCAATCAAAGCTAATCCGAATTCCTATCAGACTATCGAACTTATGCTTCTAGTACTCTTGAGCTTTTCATCAAAGTCAATCTTGCTTTCAATTGTATGTGCACTTGTAGGTGAGATCCACAAATCCATTTGAAGAGGAAAGAAGAACAATGGAGCCGCATGGAAGAAGCATCCAAATTGTTATCTGGTTTGCATGATATTTGCTTTTGAATGCTTTGTTTTTATGTCTCTATTGAGTGTGCTTAGGATTAGATCATTGCAATGTGTGATTGAGCTAATAATGAATAATATGTCCTTTTATATATTGCTTTGATGATTCCTAATTCCGATGCTACATTAATTGGTGAACCCGACGTGAATACTAACCTTCTAACCCCTTTACTGTGTTTTTGAGTGCCTTGAAGTTGATTTGCATATCAAAAAACCCAAAAACAGGGTCGTGCAGGGTATTCTGGGAACTTCTGTGCCTGTGTCAGACATCTTGCGCCTGTGTTGAGCATCTTGCGCTTGTGTATGCAACATTCTGCGCTTGTGTCATACAGCTTGCGCTTGTGTCATGAGTTCTGTGCTTGTGTAAAGGCCAGAACAGAGGTGAAAAATGTAGTTTTTACTTGAAATCTTTGGTGTTTTTGCATTCTATTTTCTATGCTTTGGATTTTGGTACTAATTATTTGTGTAGGATCTTGGCATACGCATGACAAAAACTACAAATCAAACTACTAACATGTTTTGTGCAGATTCAATGGTCAAAGACAACAAATCAAACCTCTAACTTGGGTTTTGCAGGTTGCCTTGGAGAAACAACCAAATTGTGTGTTTGAGATTTTTAATTAGGCACTTAGTGATTTATAAATAGGTGGAAATGAACCTTTGCTTTCTTTGATTGTTAAGTGTGACATTGGAGTAGGAGAGTATGCTCTCATCCTTCTTAGGGTGATCAGAAATCCAGATCTTCGATACCATGCTTGTGTTGTTGATTGAGTGTCTCCATTAGAGGGCCTGCCTTCTCGACCACTTTGCTTTTGCAAGCAAGTGATAATCATGAGAAGGGAATGACCCAAAGTGAGTATGGCTAGAATTCCTTGGCATTCTAACTCACTATAAAAAAATACCCGATGAGCGAAAGCTTTGAAGGAAGTGTTACATGGGAATTGCAGTTACTTGGGAAGTGATGACCCTTGAACTCTTTCTCATATCAACATCTAAGTAGGGCCTCTTGGTCTAAATCGTGCTTGCGCAACTACATTTGTTTGGTATCTTGATGGGCTTAATGTCTCAATCATGCTTGCATGACATCAAGGAGTAACACTTAACAGAAATCCTTACTAAACACCTTGTATTTAGAGGCCAAAAACCCTTCTAGTTGCTTGAGAAGGACAAGTTCGGATACTTGGAAGAGATACTAAGTTTTCCATGGGGAGATTTCCATGGGGACTGATGCTAGGCTGCCCTGAGAAGTGAGTGCCGTGGAGGGGAGCCCGTGGGGTCAAGCATCTATCTATTCTCCTTGAATCCCATAACAAGTCTACCTCTCAAGTACCTACTGTCCTTGCCTACCATAATAAATGTGTGAATGAGCATGATTGTATTGAGTCTAAGTTGAAATATCTTGTCTTCTTCGTTTGTCAAAAGTTGAATTGCATCTCATTTCAAAAACAAGGCAAATTGATTCAAAACAAGGTTAAACATAAGAGCATTTCATCCAACAAACTTCAAAATACTTTCAAACATGGTTGTCAAACATTGTTCAAAATATTTTCTCAACATTCATGTCACTTACATTTAGGTTCATCCTAGGTTGCATTTTGCAAAGTTCATTGTCAAGTACCAAGGTTAGGTTTCACCTAAGTCATACTCCTTTGCATATCAATAAGGGTCATCCATTTGCATGTGTCCGCTTGCATTAGAGTAATACCATTGTCATACATTTGCATTTGCATACCCTAGGTCCCTTCATTAAGCTTAGGTCATTATTATATCATATTAAGGTCATTTGCATGGTAATTGTCCCTTTTTCCATATAGTCTCAAAACTAGGTTTTGCCATACTTGAGTAATCCAAATCTTTGATAAACCCTAAGTCATTGTTAAGAAGTTTAGACCTTATCAAATCTTTTGTCCTTTTGTCATCAATATCATTTCGTCAAACCTAGCTTAGTATCCAAGCATATAGGGGAGACATTGTCATTTTGTCCTTTTGTCACTTGGTCCTTTTTTCCTTTGAGGTCTAGACATCATTTCAATTTCCTAAGGGTCTCTTTTTAGATTTGCATTTCAAAAGTTTGTCAAAATCTTCAAAAACAACCAAAAACATAGATTGCATCTTCATTTATCTAGTTGGCATTTAGTTGCATATCATATACTGTCTTTGAAAAATTTCAAAAAAAAACAAAAAACATTTGCATAAGTGACATGCCTGTTGAGACAAGATCAAGATCTAAGAAGATGAGTGAACCAATGTATCAACCCATGGACAACATAGCAAATTCGCAGTTTCAAACTAGTCAGACAGTGCAAGTTGAAGGTTCATCAAACACATCTCTACCACCATATGGAACGGTTCAACTCGGACCACCACCATTATATGAACCAGTGTTTATACCTATGAAACCAGGACATGGGAGTGTCCCACCTACTCCAAGAGGAAGTCCACCTTTCGATTGGAATCAACCAAACTTGCAACATGACATTCAAACTCAAACATTATACGAAGAACAAACTCTTTCGCAAGGATTTGGTTTAGATCAAGGCATCCAACAAGAAGCGAATCCAAATGTCCAACCAGATTCTTCATCTGATTCTTATGCTTCTGATGATGTTGACGTGTTCTTTCAAGATCCAAAAATGACAAAAAAGATGGATAAGTTCTTGAACAAGGTCTTTAAGATGTTTCCACAAAAGTATCTTAACATGATGAGTAATGTGACCTCTTCAAGTGAACAAATCAATGTGCAAGAACAACAAGGTGCTGAGTTGTTAAGTTTCTCTCCGCATCCAAATGAAGAAAATGCACAACAAGCAACTCAACCTACCTTGATGAGCAAACGTGCTTCAAAGGCATTGACAGTGACTATTCCTCAAAAGTCACCATTTGAGACGATAAATAATCCATTATTCAATACAACACCAGTAATACAAGATCAAATGAAGACCATGCAAATATCGACAATGGTTCCTCAACAAGAAGTGGTTCCTCACATGCATAAAATTGGATCAACATCTAAGATACAAGAAAGTTTCACAACTGGAATGCCTAATGTCAATAATGTCCAAAGCAATTCCACGATGCAACAAAGTTCTTATGTCCCGCTAAGTTCAATATCTTTGCCAAACACTATTGCGACAGATCCTTCGATAATGGCTACACAAAGAGCTACGGGTAGTGGTTTGCACCACCAACAATTGTTGCAACAATTGAATAATATAAAAAAAGTGTAATCGAAGGTACAAACAAGCAATGTACCACAACAACAAGTTCGCATTCAACAACAAATTGCAGCGCCTTCGGCACCATTACAAGTTAATGCAAACTTGCAACCATCACAATGGATTGGACAAACAACACAGCAAGTTAATGCAAGTGCTATACCCCATCCTAAGGAGAAGCAACGAAAACCATCTAAACAAAGTTTTTTACAAATGATGGGATATACACCGCGACAACAATTGGCACAAAGTCAACAAATTCCAATTCGTCAGCACCAACAACATGTGCCACAATATGTGCCACGGCAAGCAAGTTATCCTACTTCACAACCGGAATTGGCACCTATGCAATATCAACAGCCTACTCAATTGCAATATCAACCTAGGCTCCAAGAAGCACAACAACAAGGTCAATATCAAGGCATAGCACAACCGCAACAACAAGAGATGAACCAAAAACTTTATATGCAGGAGACGCCAAAAATGACCATTGCAGAGTATCAACAACTGATCGGAAATGCGATATATCAACAAAGAATACCAACTGGGATTAATGATGGACCTCTACAATCTGATACAATTGCGCAACAACTTGAGAAGTTACAACGAAAAGTTGACGCATTAGAAACTAAAGGAACAAAGAAGTTGTATACAGATCAAGATTTATGTCCTAATCCATTTGACAAGAGTGTATACATGCCTCCATTCCCTAAGCATTTTGAGGCACCCAACTTTGAGAAATATAGAGGGAATGGCAATCCAAAAGATCATATTCGAGCATTTTACGCGGCATGCATGGAAGTAAGCTATGAGGAGACATATTTAATGTGATTATTTGCACGAAGTCTCACTGGACAAGCTATGGATTGGTATTCACATCTGCCAGGAAATATAAAGACTTGGTCAGAACTGGCGCAAAAGTTTATATCTCATTTCGCGTTCAACATCGACAGTGATGTGACTATGTCAGATTTATGCAATACCAAACAAAAGCAAGGTGAACCATTAGTGACCTTTTTGCGATGATGGCGAAGCTTGTATAGTCGTTCTTCTCTCGATATACCTGAAGAATAGCAAGTGAATCTATTTATCCGGAATCTGGTCCCAGAAATGATGTATGAGCTAAAATTGAAAAGTCCTAGTACTATAGAAAAACTCATTAAGAAAGGAATGAGTATTGAAACAACTCTTGTAGCTAAAGGAAATATCAAGCTCAATAAGGACAATGACAACACAAATTATTCAGGGGACAGAAATAGATTTTGGTATAAGAACAAGAATGTTACTAATGATGGTGTTGTTGATGCGAGAGCGGTGAATGCAAATCAACCCCCATTCACAATTAAGAAATTGAGTGTTCCTAACATGTCAACTATGGAACAAAATCAAGCACCAAGGAGTAATGTTACTCAACAGCCGCAATATCAATAGCATGCTCAACAGCCGCAATATCAGCAAAATGCTCAACAACAGCATGCGCAACAATATAATCAACAACAAGGCCAGCAACAAAATCAACAACGCAAACCCTTCTGATCGCAGGATGGGCCTCCTCGACAGTTTACGCCATTGGGAGAGCCTATTGAATCAGTAATGAAGCAATTAATACAAGCAAAATTTATCAAGCTACCAGATATTAAAGCAGAACCAGCGGTAAAGCCGCATTGGTGGAATGATAATGCGTACTATCAGTATCATCGGTCCAAAGGACATAAAACTGCTTCATGTTTTCAACTAAAACATATGATTCAAGATTTATTGGAGCAAGGAGTAATTGAGATAGATCCACCCCACCCGACCTCTAACACTGATCATACTATTTTCAAAACTCCTTTGCTTGATCATGACAAGGGTAAAGCGTCTTCTTCCAACTCTGCTCAAACGGCCAATTATGCAAATACCGGTTATTACAATGTTATTAATTGTTTTAATGCATCAAATGAGTATGTTTCCACCTTGCGAATAAAAGGACAAGATCCTTCTTGTGCGGTCACCACTCGTCGATCCAAAATCATCTTGAAAGGAGCTCCTACTACTCCTCCCAAACCAATTCCTGCAAGTTAGTATAATCTTTTGGATCATCTAGGAAAAACACCTGCACAAATATCCATTCTAGAGTTGTTGAAAATGTCTCCCATGCATCGTGCAGTCCTAGAAAAAGCTTTGACTGAGTCCACTGTCCCAACAGATATTGATGTTGACCAATTTCAAGCACGGATTGGACATTTAGCCATTTCCCAAAGTGTCACATTTTCTGATAGTGATATCTCACCTGATAAGCTTCCCCATAATGACCCTTTGCACCTAGAAGTCTTTGTCCATAATTGCAAAATCTGGCGAGTCTTGATAGATGGTGGAGCAGGTCTTAATATCTGCACCTTGAGAGTGGTCATTGGCCTTGGATATACAGAAAATGACATTGATGCTTCTAAAAGGATAACAATCAAAGCCTATGATGACGCTGAGCGCCCATCCAAAGGGATAATTGTATTGCCCATCAGAGTTGGTCCAGTAATGGAAAACACTTTCCTACAAGTCCTAGACCTTGATCTCCCTTATAATATGATTCTTGGCCGTCCATGGATCCATGCCATGAAGGCAATTCCATCCACTTATCATCAATGTCTAAAATATCCTTACAATGGCACTGAGATAACCATTCTGGGAGATCCTAATCCATTTCAATTCTATGCTACCCTCAAGGATACTCCTCAGCAGCAAGTCCCAGTCAATAGAGAGGCCAAATCAGATGGTTATGTGGATCCCAATGCATTGTTAGATGCTGTCAAAGGAAAATTGAAGATACAGGACCAAGGGTGTGGAGAATATTCAATGGACCAAACATTCCTCATTGGGAATTTGCCGATGTCTCCAAAATCATATGGAAAACTGCATTTATTGCAAAAGGAACCCAAGGTCATTATTCAATATCAACCTCCTACTACATTTGCAAGATGGGGAGAACTTGACAAAGAAACTGTAGATGATGATGTCATAGATTGGCTCTATAAGGATCCAACTGAAACCCCACCTGTCAAGTTGCTAGTGGAATTATATGGCAAAGGATTTACTATGCTGCAAAAGAAAGGATATGATGGCTGCAGTGGCTTAGGCCTGAACGACAATGGAAAATTAGAACCTGTCATGCCCACGAGGTGACCCCCAACTTTAGGGTTAGGTTTTGTACTGTTACGAATTGGATCCACATCTACCAAAACGTCCACGTGTCGAAAAGGGCGTGATTCTGACGATGAAATAACACCTGAGGATACCCGACCTGAGACTGATTCTAATGAATGGGAGTGGAGTTCTTTTTCTTCTAGCTCCTATGCCTTGGACAATATCTTCATTGACCCTGATAATTTGCCTATGGAGGACAAACATGAAATAACTCCTCTTCCTAAAATATGTCCTCATGCTTGGATAGAGTCATTTTGGGATCCAAGCTCCGAATCCGATACAAGCAGTTCGGACAGTGACACCACAGATGTTCACATTTTTACCATATCATCCCTCTCTATCCTTACAACTGATGATGACATGACCCTCATATATCCCCAACTTATCCAATATGACCAACAAGAACCGCTCACATTGGACTGTTTTCAAAATGACGAAGCAATTGCAGAATTCCTGGGACTACGGGAAGGCATACCACAAGGCGATCATAAGGCAGGATTTGCTATTGACCTAGATTCAACAGCATATTTTGGGGAGTCAACTCCCTCTTCCAGTCATGAAAAAGAAAAAGAAAAAGAAAAAAATCAAAAGAATAGATCTTTGGGTGAAAACCGTAAGGCACTCTCTGATCATACAAAAGTAAAAATAAAAGACGTACCTGCGGGTGAAAACCTTTCTAAGGTGCCCAAAGGTGGAAGAGTGGACGTACCCCTATCAATTCAGGATAAATCAACACTGCTTGTGGAGATGACCGAGGAAATCAATCTGGGAACACCTGACAACCCTAAGGTCATTCATTTTGCTGCTTCTCTATCAAAACAAGAAAAAATAGATTTTGTCAATTTCTTTCTAGAGAAGAAGATCTGTTTTGCGTGGTCTTATGCAGATATGCCTGCCCTCGATCCAGAGTTAGTCCTTCATCATTTGCCATTGAAAGTAGGTGTTAAGCCTGTCAAAAAAAAGCTTAGAAAGATGCATCCTCGGGTGGCTCTTTTGGTTAAAGTGGAGCTAAAAAAATTGCTAGATGTGGGCTTCATCCGACCCATTGATTATGCAGACTGGATTTCAAATCTAGTGCCAGTTAGCAAAGTAACTGGGGGCATCAGAATCTGCACAGATTTCAGGGACCTAAATAAAGCATGCCCTAAGGATGATTTTCCATTGCCAAACATAGACATCATAGTGGACATGACGGCGGGATATGAGATGCTTTCACTAATGGATGGTTTCTCCGGCTACAATCAAATCTGCATTGCACCTGAAGATCAGCATAAGACAGCATTCACCTGTGCTTGGGGCACCTATTGCTGGAATGTGATGCCCTTTGGTCTCAAAAATGCAGGTGCAACATATCAAAGAGCAATGACGACAATCTTTCATGATGTCATGCATACTTTGATGGAGGATTATGTGGATGACTTGTTATGCAAATTTGTTACCAGAGATAGTCATCTAGCCATCTTGGGCCCAATCTTTGACAGAATGGAGACCTACAAACTCAGGCTCAATCCAAAAAAGTGTGTCTTTGGTGTTACAGCTGGCAAATTACTCAGATACATTGTTTCTCACTGAGGCATCGAGGTTGATCCCGCCAAGGTCAAAGCAATCATGGATATGCCTCCACCTTCCAACCTCCGGCAATTAAGAAGTCTGCAAGGAAAGCTCCAGTCAATTCGTCGCTTCATAGCTCAGTTGGCCGACAAATTTCATCCATTCCAACATCTACTACACAAAGGTGTCGCTTTTAAATGGACTAAGCAATGTCAATCAGCTTTTCAAGCTCTCAAAGACTATTTGTTGTCGCCACCCATCCTAATGCCTCCTATCGAAGGAAAGCCCTTTTTATTGTATATCTCTGCAACTGAAACAGCATTAGGCGTTCTCTTGGCCCAACAAGATGAGAACGGCAAAGAGCGAGCTATTTACTATATCAGCCGGACACTGGTAGGCTATGAGCTAAATTATTCAACTATTGAAAGGGCATGCTTAGCAGTGGTATTTGCAACACAAAAGCTCCGACATTATATGCTAAGCCACCAAACATTGTTGATTGCCAAAATTGATCCTTTAAAATATTTGCTCAGTCGAGCAGCTTTGACAAGTCGCCTAGCAAAATGGGTCATGATTCTCAGTGAATTTGACATTGAGTATATGGAGCGAAAGGCGATAAAAGGACAAGTCATAGCAGATCAACTGGCAGATGCTCCTATTTCAGATGATCATCCCATGTTGACTGATTTCCCAGATGAATCAGTCTTTTCTCTCACACCATCTAATGAATGGAAGTTATACTTTGATGGGTCCCACACCAAGTTCAGATCCGGTGCAGGCATTTTGTTTGTCACCCCTCAAGGTGATACTATTCCAAAGTCCTACAGAACAACTTTCCAATGTACCAATAACATTGCAGAGTACGAAGCATTGGTTACAGGACTTCGAGTGGCAGTCCACTGGAATATCAAGCATTTGCAAGTCTATGGAGATCCTCAACTAGTCATCCGACAAGTGAATGATGACTACGAAACAAAAGATGAAAAGCTTATTCCTTATAAGCACATGGTAGACTTCTTCAAAACAAAATTCACAGCTATCCATTTCAGTCAAGTACCAAGAATGCAAAACAAGTCGACAGATGTGATGGCTACAATCGCTTCTATGTTGAATATACCTCATAATATGGACAAGTGTGAATTCCTGGTCGAACAATTGCTAGTCCCCTCTTTTGACATTCTGACAGCTAACGTGATGTGCATTCTTGTTGGTCCCAATTCCCCCTAGTACAATGACATATATCAGTATTTGAAATCCCAAACCTTACCACCTAACCTTTCCGCTAACCAACGCCGAGCCTTTATTTGACAAACAGCCAAATATGTCATCATCGCCGACACCCTTTACCGCCGTTCTTTTGACCATACCCTCCTCAGGTGTTTGGATTCTAACGAAGCACAAACAGCTTTACATGAGGTTCACGATGGTATATGTGGGGGCCATTTCAATGGTCTTAGCTTAGCCAAAAAGTTGATTCGTGCTGGGTATTATTGGCCCACTTTGGAAAAAGATGTTCATGATTTTGTTAAAAAGTGCTACAAATGCTAGATCCATGGAAATTATATTCATGCACCAGCCCAAGAGCTTCATTCTGTTATATCTCCATGGCCCTTTTCTCAATGGGGATTGGATCTTATTGGCAAGATTCACCCAACATCTGCAAATGGACACAAGTTCATTATTACAGCTACAGAATATTTTACCAAATGGATCGAAGTGATCCCCATGACCTATATCACTGGTGTCCAAATTTCAAAATTCTTGCTAAATTATATCATATGCAGATATGGGGTTCCCCTTGCCATAGTCACAGATAATGGTCGACCCTTCAAGAATAAAGATGTTAAAGAGCTTTGTGAAAAATTTCATATTCAACACCATTTTTCTAGCCCATACTATCCACAGGGTAACGGTCAAGCTAAAGCATCAAATAAAACCATTATCAAGATCCTGAAGAAAGTTGTTAATGACGCTGGTTGAGATTGGCACGTACAGTTAAATCCAGCACTATGGGCCTATCGTACTTCTATCCGCACACCTACTAGCGCAACACCTTATTCTTTGGTGTATGGTGCGGAAGCCATTTTACCCTTGGAAGTGGAGATTCCTTCCTTGCGAGTTTCTTTGCAACACCTGATTGATGATGAGACACACAGAGTCTCTCGGCTGCATCAGCTTGAGATGTTAGATGAGAAGCATCAGACGGCTCTGACACATTTGCAAGCATACCTAAACCGTCTTCGTTGCTCTTATAATAAGAAGGTCAAAGGGCGACACTTCGAAGTGGGAGACCTGGTTTTAAAGGCAAATCCCAAGAATGCACAGTCTACTGACGTCATCAAGGGCAAGTTTGAACCTAATTGGGTTGGGCCTTTCATAGTAACTGCAGCCTATGGCTCGGGGGCATATCAGCTTGCGACTCTAGAAGGTGAACCTCTATCTGATCCTATTAATAGCATGCATCTTCGCAAGTACTGGGCATAGTTTTCTGTCACATATTTCTTCAAATATGATCCTGAAAAAATACAAAAAAATGAAAAATACAAAAAAAAATACAAAAAAATGAAAAAAGCAAAAAAGAGAAAAAAGTAAAGAGCAAAAAAATGATTCGCCCTCTAGTGAAAACCTGGCAAACATGCGCTTTGGGCAAGTACCATGGTGAAAACCTAGCAATCAGGCGCCATGAGTAATGAGATTATTGCTCCGTCATCTATCATGACTTCTAGCCATGCTTTTTATCGGCCAGTTATCATGTCTATCTTTGTCTCAACCCAATGTTTTATTCCAGGCCTGTTATTGGTCAGCATCACTATCTTGCTTACTCTAGTGTCTTGTACATATGTTTTGGTCCTGGTTTATGTGTCTTTCAAGTGCGCATTGGGTGCTTTTCCCTCATCATGATCAATCACTGGAGCATTTAAAATCCAAAAAAATTCAAAAAATGTCCTGAAAAAAATCTCATAAAAATTGAAAAATGTCCTGAACAAATCATAAAAATTGAAAAATGTCCTGAAAAAATCTTCCAAAAACATTTAAAATTGTCCTGAAAAAAATCTCAAAAAAATCGAATAATGTCCTGAAAAAAAAAAAGCTCTTAAAAAAATTAAAAAAATGAAAATCCAAAAAAATCACATAAAGTCCTGAAAAAAAAAATGAACAACAAAAAAATTGTAAAAACTTGTAAGGCAAAACAAAACATAAATAACCCCTCTGTGCATAGACAACTCACTATACATCCAATGACACGCAATCCAACACTGTGCTTTAATGAAATCATGCTTTAACTAGATGACCTTTTTCAATCAAATCAAACATTCAAATTGATCAAAATTGTCTTATCAATCGAATATCAGTATCCAAATCATTTGTCCTTGTTCCTATTATCATGGGTCTTATACAGGGTGTGGTATACTCGAAACCAGACTATGTCCTGTCTTAGACGGGGTACCACATTTCCTGAAACTAGACAGCATGATCATCCTATCAGCACTTTCAACTTTTGACAATGAAGATCAAGATGTTTGTTTGATTTGCTTGAATTTGTGCATCTTATCTTTTTATTGATTTATCTTTGGCTTAGATGATGTTCCTATATTGCTCAATGATGTCACTGAGTGATTTAGAGTGACCGGGATGGTCCATGGTCCCTTTCTTTTTTTGTTGTGATTGTTATTTGTCTGCAATGTGTCTGTCTTTTGCAAAAAGGGTTGCATTTCAGCTCTGGCCTTCAATGCCATGATGCTACGCATCCGTTTTGCTACATAAAAATAAAGGTTCTCACCTACAAAGTGCATTACTGAAAGCAAGTTTTTCTTCATCTCTAACTGTCCTTTGTCTAATTTCTTCTTACTAACATTTCTTTCGTTAGTCTTGGTAGTCCGTTTGATCCGTTCGATCCTATCATTTTCTGTCATTCTTATCGATCAATTGGCCTCTTTTCTGGATGTTTCCGGCCAATTCCTCGAGGGGGCATCCATATGTCATTATTATTGTCTGGGGCATTTTAGTTATTGTTCTTTGAAACAACGCTTAAAATCGCATTGTCTCAAAGAGGGGCAAAATGTAGACACCCAAAAATGGTCAACGCTTGCAGAGTCATACTTTAACATTTGCGCATTGCCTCATTTTAGGTTTTTGCGTCGCATTAACATTTCTCCTATGTCACGCATTTGGTCTTTATCATTTGCGAGCATCAAGTCATTCTTCTGCATTCTTCATCTATCTCGCTTTCGAATTTGGTCTTGTCGACAACAATCTTCAGTCATGATTTTGGTCGATCTTTGTCCTTGTCAATCTTGTCATATTGCGATCGATTCGTCATCGATCCTTGTTCTTTTCAATCATGTCAATTTGGTCAATTTGTCATTGATTTTTTCAACCAATCTCAATCAAATCATTTATCAACACTGGTCATTTATCAATTCAAAATCATGATCGAATCGATATCAATTATCCTTTGTCAAGACCTAATTGTCATCCTTGCATTTCTAATTCATCTTCCAAGGTTTCATGATTTAATCATTTAACCTTGCTTATCATTTTCTTCCTTTAGGATTAGTAAATTACTTATTTATCCTAAGTCTTCTCATTACAATTAAATATTTATTTAATTGACTAATTATTCCTCTTTGTGAATGAATTAATTAATAAATGAAAAAATTATTGATTAATTCACTAATTTCTAATTTCCATCAATTTCTTAATTCCTAATTTCATTATTTCCTAATTCCTAATTTCCACCTATTTTCTAATTTTCCTAATTGCAATTTCCACCTAATTAACTTGTCTCTAGTTCTCCCTATTTTTGTGCTTCATGTGTCATACTCTTGACATAGTAAGATGTCATAAGGTCCTAGTTCTCTAACCATTGCATTGGAAATATGTCATAATTCATGACATAGAAGGTGTCATAACCTTCCTCTTTCCACTCAATTGTGCCATTTTTGAAATCAGTTGCTTCTAATATCCATTTCATGCTAAATTTGATCCTATCTCCAATTTATCTATAAATTGGATGATTTTCAATCAAAGCTAATCCGAATTCCTATCAGACTATCGAACTTATGCTTCTAGTACTCTTGAGCTTTTCATCAAAGTCAATCTTGCTTTCAATTGTATGTGCACTTGTAGGTGAGATCCACAAATCCATTTGAAGAGGAAAGAAGAACAATGGAGCCGCATGGAAGAAGCATCCAAATTGTTATCTGGTTTGCATGATATTTGCTTTTGAATGCTTTGTTTTTATGTCTCTATTGAGTGTGCTTAGGATTAGATCATTGCAATGTGTGATTGAGCTAATAATGAATAATATGTCCTTTTATATATTGCATAGAAGATGACCATAGAGAGAAGGCCAAATGTGCAATGTAAAATTTTAATATAAATATAACTTTTTGTAGCATACCTGAATTAAAAAATATTTTAAATATTGCAATTGTTTATTTGTTTATGCTTTTGTGGTTCCATTCATTATGTGGGTTATTGATTGGGTGGTTTGGTATTGTATACATGCTTATATCTAAATAATGCATACATATATCCACACATTTCCTTGTAAATATATGGAAATAAGTATGTGACACTCATGTAGGATCATCCCAGGTTCCTGCCAATCTTGCATCAGCCAAAAAACATTTCTTTTAGTTTGTTTTCTATTTTGCAATTTCAGGATTTCTTTCTGCATTTTCTTGCATTTTCTCATTGGATCTTGCAGAGCTGGATTTTGCTTGTGAACATGATTATCTTCCTTATTCCTAAACTGCAGAGCATTTGGATCATTTTCTATCAATTTATCACTTGAGGATTTTGAGACAGTTTTGTGGCTTAGAACACCGAAACCGCTTGGACCTATTTTGCTATTGGTGAATCTTGTGGATCCTTTATGTAGCTTGCGGAGCCCCAGTTCATTGATTCCAATGTTCCTTGGTGTTTGGCCGACCTTCCCTCTGATCTACACTTCTTCCTTTGGATTTTCTAGAGGATTTTGCATTGGTGGAGGCTGACCTAGTGGTTTACACATTTGATCTTGTTCTTTGGCATTTGATCCCTCTTGAGCCAACCTGGATCCCTCTTGACCATATAAATCAATGTAATCTAACATCATAATTCATCAGGGAAAAATATAGAAGACATATCTTAATATTTAGAGGTTCAGAGTTGACCAGTGTTGTAATTGAGCATCTATGTAGTAGGCCAGTTAGCCGAATCTTGTAGCGCGGATGTTAACGGTTATTTGTAACTAGTTTTCATGATCTAATTCATTTAGTTTTACATTGCCTCCATCATATTGTCTTTCTATAATTGTGTTTACTCTTTTTGCACAGTCTAGATAGATCTTATTGAGGTCCCTCCTAACCATGACTGCAACAAGTTGTATTAGAGTGATATTTTATCCCGGAGATTGCATTGTCTTGAAATTTTGTTGTGGGGTGGCAGATTGTGGATCCGACCTGCAGTTGCAGAGGACTGGCGTGAAGATGGCACGAAGAGGAAATAGGAATTGCGGAGTACGTGGGAATGTAGACCCTGCTATGTGTTGGCATTCTACACTTTAATGAGAATAGTTGATGTTGTCATTGATGGCAAACAACTGGCAACCAACCGGCAACAAGTTTCTACACATGCACCGACATCACAAACATCATACATCGGTAGGCATCGACATCGGTAGGCAGTTTCACTGGCATTTAGATTACACTGGAAATGAAGTATACCGACACTCAGGCCAACATGGGATAAAGTTTTTCTTATATGAATTGTATTGTAAATATAATTAATTATTTGTAAGCTGACTTGGTATATTGTAAAGACTCATATATGTATGAGATTTCATAGGTTATTTTGTACGGTTAAAGATTATTGTATGAAGTGATATAGTGGACAATGAAAGGTTTTGGTCAAGGTATCTGACTGAGCTTAAACTGGTACTAAACTAGGCATTTGAGATGTTATTTTGAGCAGTACATTGTATTGGATTTAATTATCCATTTTGTGGTCAGTGAGACTCTTTTGAGCAGTGCACTCCAGGCAGTTGGCCTTCCTGCATGTGCAGGCCCCTATTGTAAGTAGTATTTATTCATATTGGCCAGTGAGTAAATATTGTGGGTCACAAATCCAACCGAGGTTTTTCCCACACTAGGTTTCCTCGTTAAAATATCTTGTGTTATGAAGTGCATTTATGTTGTCTCTATTATTTCTCTTTACTGCATTATTTCTTATTCACCGGTACATTGATTTGGGTTGCAAAGTTATAAATAAGTTTAAATAATCCTCTAACCGATTAGACATTGATTTATCCCCCCCCTCCTCTCAGTGTCTTTGGGACTGTCATTGAATCTAACAATTGGTATCAGAGCTCTATTTGCAAAAGCCTAACAGCTTGAGGAAGATTTTGAAACCAGTATAGATGGAGAATTTGAGAAAACAGTTGGAAGGAGCTCTTGAAGATTTTGATGGAGAAAAATTGAAGAATATCAAACTTGAAGATGATTTGATGACTACTAAGGAATTCATTAAAGAACTTCAGGAAAACCTGGTTATAGCACAAAATAAGAGAAAAGAACTTCATGAGCAAATGCAGAAACATGATGATGAAAAGGAAACTCTTAGTAATATTGCAGACAAGTTGAGGCAAGATAACACTAACATGAGGAATGAAGTGCAAGATATAACTATGAGACTATGTAAGGATATTGAAGATAGGAAAAAGAATGAAGAAGACTTGACTAGGAGACTTAATGATGGAGCAAATGAAAAGTTGAGACTTAATCATGAAAATGATATGCTAAAGATAGATCTAATTCACATGCAACATCACAAGGAGGAGCTTACAAGACAAGTTGGAATTCTTGAACATGAGTTGATCACTACAAATAAACACAAAGACAAATTCAAGAAAAGTTTAGAAAGACTTGATGACATGCTGAAAATACAAAAACTTGATGGAGATACAATTGGACTTGGATTTGAACATGGAGAAAGTTTTGGGACTGCAAACAATCAAGCTCACAATAAACCGGTAAGACAACCTAATGCTTATAAATTTAATGGGAAATGTTTCAATTGCAACAAGTTTGGTCATAGAGCAAATAGGTGCAGATTTAAAAATAATCAGAATACAAATTTACCCACCGGTCAATTTTCCAAATGCAACAAAGTTGGTCATAATTCAGAAAATTACAGAATGAATGTGAAATGCTATGTTTGTGGTAGATTTGGGCATTTATCTAATCAATACAGAACACAAACCGGTCAAGGATATGGAAAAGCTATTTAGAGGAATAATGTAACTTGTTATGCATGTAACAAGATTGGACATATTGCAAAATTTTGTAGGAGCAAGACTTTACTGGCAAACAATAAAGGATAGAGTGTGAAGGGTAAAGAAAAGGTAAATGAAATAAAGCAAGAATTTTCAAAAAAATGGATTAAGAAGGGAGATCAGAAAGTTGATGAAACTATCTCTACACTAGTTGAACAGAGTAACCCTCCACTGGTAGGAGATTCTTCATCTAAGGAATAATCCTTAGGGGGCATTGCAAAAAATTGAAAATCATGCATTCTACCCTCAGTTGATGGTAAGAAGACACATTCATCTTTACCAGCAGATGTGTTAAGTTCTCACTTAACCAGTGAGCATTTAATGTGGTTTTTGAAGAAACTTTTGGTTATATAACACTGGAAAACCCTCATTTCGACTCACCAAGCATTCAAGCATTTAGAGAGCATGAAATTGAGCAAGGGAAATCTAAAGGGGAAGCAACAAAGTGATTTTTAGGCATTCAAGGATTTCAAGCTAAGAGGTATTTATCTTTCAAAATGGCATCTTCATCTTTTAAACCTCAATTTATTGAAAACCCTACTGTGGTAGAAAATGTTAAGCACCCTAGGCCCGTGTTTAAAATCATCCATAAAATTGCCAAGAAAGATGATTCTATCAGATCTTTTTCAAAAATTCTAAAGGGAGTCACTTTTGCCGAAGACCTAGAATGTACATTCACTACGACATAAAAAATCTAGGAACCGATGATTTGGAGAGCATGTATAGTGGTGTCATTACTGATGAACAAGGTTTAATTAAACTAGAGCATAAGATAGTTGAAGACTTCAAATTCATTGAGATACTAAACATACCTGGATTTCCTGAGGTAGTCTATCTAGTTTTGAGTAGAGGTCATGAAGAGTTCATGTGGCTTGACTCTATTTTCAAAATCTCTAAGGAAGCAATCAAGGCAGGTACTAGTTTACCCTCAACCGGTAGTAGGCCCAACAAAACTAAGAAAATACCTAACAAGGGAGTTATGGAGTTAACCGGAGCTACATATGACAACAGATCTCTTAGGGTTAATGACATTACTGATGCTAATGTGAGATATGTGAGTATGGTACTTGGATACAGAGTTACTCATGCAAACAGATTGAATTCAGTTTCCATCTTATATATTCATTATGCATATGAGATGGTAAAGAACAATGTTAAGATTGATATTTGTGAATGGCTTAAGGATGAGTTAATTGACAACTTGAAAAAGATTAAGGGTGACAAGAAAGGAACATTTCATTTTGGCAACCTACTTGTGTATTTGATGCTTTACTTCACCAAAGAGATACCCGTCATTGGTCATAAGGACTTTGGATATGACATCCCAATAGGAAAAAAAATCAAGGAAGCTAACACTAATATGGACTCTAACAGTGACAATATTATAACAAATTACTTCAAAAACTTTTAGACTAAGATGAGAGCTAGAGAAAGATTACCCCAGAGCATAGTAGACAAGTATGACAAGCAAATCTGCTTTGTAATCAAACATGATGAGACATGGATGGAAGCAGTTAGCTCTAGAACTATTTGGGTTACTGAAATGAGTTATGAAGTTTATTTACCCATTCTTGAAACATATGCTAAAAGACTACTTGAGGCACCTAGAGAACCATCTGAAGAAACTTTTGGAAATGCTAAAACCATTGAGAGTGATGTTTCTATGTAGAAGAAGAGAAAAAGAAGAGATAAAATTATCAGAGATGCATCCAAGATGGAAAATGAAATCAAGGAAAATGTAATGAACTTGAGTGGTATATTTGCTAGTGATATGGAAGGATTGAAATTGGAAGCTCATGTTTCATCGATTGTTACTTCTTCGGATATAGACAGTGGGAAAGCAACAGATTTCAAAAGAGTTGAGAGAAAGAAGAGGAAACCCTCATCGATACCCTCTCCTTCTCCCAAAAGGACTAGAACTTTGAGGAAAAAGGAGTAGGCTATAAGGGAACCTAAAAAGAAACTAACACCAAAGAAGAAACAAACTAAAACATCGAACACCTTGACACTAGAGGAACTGGTAAATGAGATAACACAGGATGGAAATCTTTGCAATGTGAATAAATACTATCATTCTTACAAAGATTCAGACAAGGAAACAATAGAAGAGAGAATTATTTAGTATTTAGATATCTATAAGAAAGTGCTGATTGAAGTGATAGATGACTTACTAAATAATTTGTATATGAGATTAGAAGCAAAAAGACTATCAGTGATGGAACTTGATAAGAAGTTGAAAGTTGAAGTATTGTTGGCAGTACATCCTATACATTTAAAGGAGGAAATTGATGAATTAATTTATGAGGCTAACAGGTTAGTATTTATCAATGGACACCGGCAAGTGAGCCTAATGGCTAGTAGAGTTAAGGAGATTGCTCATGAGACTGCAGACAAATGGGATATCTTTTTTGTTGAAAAGAAAAAGAAAGACGAAAAGGAAAGATAGAAAATAGATAAATATTTTGCTAAGGTGTACCAAAAGGATGAAGGGAAAAGAAAGATTGGTGGTGTACCTGCTATAAAGGTAACATATAGCATCCCTCCATTGGCTTAGGACACCCCTCCATTAACTTTAGCATCACCGGTACATATAGAAAATCAACTAGATAAGGTAACTGATGAAGTAACTCATGATGATACTAACTCAGAGTCTGAAATACTTTTCACCATGAATGTGGATACACAGGATATAAACATTGTTGTGGATAAAGAGACTGCAAAGGTTAAGGCAAATGATGTTAAGGATAGTAAGATCTTTGAGATACTGACACACACTGTTGACTCTCAGAAGACTGAGATACCGGCACAAGCTGAGCAATTAGAGACTAAGAAACCAATAGAGGGTAAGGTAACTAACACAGAGCAACCGAAATCAGAGAAACTGGCAGTTAAAGAGGTACTTGTGCAAATTGAGAAACCATCAAAAGTAGAGGTACAAACACAGTCAGAGAAACCGGAAGAAAATGTAAGTGGAAGTAACTGATGGAAATAAGGAGGAAATAGTGAAGGTAATTGGGCAAGCATCTGTTGAGAGGAAATCCATAGCAGAACCAAGCACATCAATAGGAGCATTTAGACCCACTAACATAACATATGTTCTATTGGATTCTATCAAGAGGATAACAGATTGCAATGCCGTAGAATTTAAGGCAATTGATAACACATTACCTATCTTGAAGATGATTGCACCTACCTGTAAGATAGATCACATTAATGATTATATAGGTAAATTGGACTCATTGTCCAAATTCATTGTTGAAAATGTCATAACTATAGATAAAGTGAATGAGGATACTATAAAGGAAAGAGTAGATAAAGAGAAAGGAGAATTATTTGAGAAAACCATCAAAAAATTGTAATGAGCATATGGATTCACTATTACCAGTACTCAACTCAATAATTTTGGAGTATAAGGAGTTGTATAGAGAAGCATGTAAACCTCACTATTTGACAGAGGACATTGATGAGGAGATTAAAAAGACACAAAAAGATATTGATGACATTGTGGATAATATGATAGGTTCCTTGGGACTTATCTCAATTTTTGAGCAGGAAGTGACAGTTTTTGAGGAGAAGTTAGAGAAACTTGAGAAAGAGAAAGAAAGGATAAGGTTAAAAGCTTGGGAACTCAAAAGTAAACTTGGTCCAAAATTGGACAGTCTCATTACTCAATGGGTTGAGCTATCAAAGGAAACAGTTCAAGGAGAATAGTCACCGGAGCAACAAATGCACTATCTAACTGGCATGATCCAGCAGACTGAGGCCATTTTCTTCGACAACAACAAATTCATGCAAAGCCTAAATCTAATTTTGGAAGACATTTTTCAAATTGTAACCAACCAGTTACAGGCGATGAGGTAGGATTTTTGTATTCTTTGATTCTTTTTGACATCCTTTGTCATTGATGTCAAAGGGGGAGTAGTATGGAGAAAAATGGGGAGTAGTGAAGAGAAAAATATTTATAGAGAAGATCACTTGCTCAGGGGGGCACACTTCTTTTTGGATTTCATTTTTGGATAGCAGTTTTAGATTTTTCTCATGAGTGTTGCCATCAATGCCAAAGGGGGAGATTATTGGTATTCTACACTCTAATGAGAATAGTTGATGTTTTCATTGATGGTAACCAACTGGCAACCAACTGGCAATAGGTTTCTACACATGCACTGGCATCACAGACATCATGCACTGGCACACACCGGCATTGGCAGGCACTTTCACCAACATCTAGATTACACCGAAAATGAAGTATACCAGCACTCAGGCTGACATGGGATAATGTTTTTCTTATATGAATTGTATTGTAAATATAATTAATTATTTTTAAGCCGACTTGGTATATTCTAAAGACTCATATATGTATGAGATCTCATAGGTCATTTTGTATGGTAGAAGATTATTGTATAAAGTGATATAGTGGACAACGAAAGGTTTTGGTTAAGGTATCTAACTAAGCTTAAATTGGTACTGAACATGGTATTTGAGATTCTATTTTGAGCAGTACATTGTATTGGATTAATTATCCATTTTGTAGTTAGTGAGAATCTTTTGAGCAGTGCGCTCCAGGTAGTTGGCCTTCCTGCATGTGCAGGCCCCTATTGTAAATAGTATTTATTCATATTGGCTAGTGAGTAAATATTGTGGGTCACAAATCCCACCGAGATTTTTCCCACAGTGGGTTTCCTCATTAAAATATCTTGTGTTATGGTGTGCATTTATGTTGTCTCTATTATTTCTCTTTACTGTATTATTTCTTATTCACTAGTACATTAAATTGGGTTGCAAAGTTATAAATAAGTTTAAATATTCCTCTAACTGGTTAGACACTGATTCACCTCCCCCCCTCTTTGGGATTGTCATTAAATTTAACACTGTGATGGAAATGTTGAGAGGAATTGCAAACCAATTAGAAGTCATTGAGACATCCTAGAGAAGCGGCTGACCTATTGAAGATGTGATCCAAGAAGAAGAAGAAGAAGCACTGACAGAACAAGTAGCAAACCTAGTGGTGATCGATCCAGATGCAGAGAGGTTCTTGAGGGTTTTGAGTAGGGTGAACACTAAACCATATTTTACCCCATCGGAGTATGATGGTAAGTTGGATTCAAATGAATTAATAGATTTGATCTTAGAGATGGAGAATTATTTTGATTTTGAGAACACCACGGAAGAAAGGAAGGTGAAATATGTCTGTACCCAATTGAAAGGTCATGCATCTCTTTGGTGGGAACATTTGTAGGTTGATAGATAGATAAGAGGGAAAGAAAAGATCAAAACATGGGAGTGGATGGTTGCCAAGTTAAAATCAAAGTGTCATGCCCAAAATTTAGGGCAAAAACAGAACAATTTTTTTTTTCAAAAGATACTAATTTAATTAACAAGTTCACTCTTGCGACAAACGTTAAAGAAATTTTCATTATTAAACTCGAGCTAATTCCGAAACGAACTAAGCATCGATTAATCGTTAAATTTTAATTGCAGAAAACCTGCTAGTTAAATTCTACCTCCCAGAGATACTTAGACAAAAGGTTTATAAAATTAATCAAACTAAAGGAAATAGGAGAGGTATTTTAATTTTATCTCCCGATATGACTATATAGTCTTTTCAAATCTTTTCTTTAAATTCCTCTTCATAATTTATCCCAACATTAAAATCAGGATTATATAAATATATATACATATATACATATTTGTATATGCATATATTTATATATTTATAATTTAATTACTTATTTAAAATACTCAAAAATTCCTATATATATATATATATATATACCCATATATATATAAGGATATTTATATATATATATATATTATATTTGGCTAAAATGACAAAATTTCAATTCAAAATTTAAAAACCATTATATCTTCCTAAATATTATTTCATAATGCTGCCCAACCCTAATTAGGGTTCTAATTTCTTATATAAACATTTTCTAAACCAAATAACATATTTATTTTTTTATTTAAAAACTAAACTGCCCTAGCCCCTTTCGGGCTAGGGTTTAATCCAATTTTTTTTTTAACAGTCTTTCTTTTTTGGCTGGGTCGAAGCCCTTGGTGGCCATGAAAAAAAACATGATTTCGCAGGTCACGGAGGAGGAAGGCAGGCCTGGCCGCGTGCGCGCCACTGTGTGAGCGCACAGTGGGCGCCGCGGCACCACTGTGTGCCCACACAGTGGGCGCCGCTGGCGGCTCCACTGTGTGGCCACACAGTGGCGGCCGTGGCCGTCCATTGTGTGCCCACACAGTGGGCGCCGCGCGGTCGTCCACTGTGCGTACCACAGTGGAGTCCGCGGGGACCCAAAGTTTAATTTTTTTTTTTTTTAAATAATATATAAATATATAAATATATATATATATATAAATATATATATATATATGTATATATTTAAATACACATAACTTTTACATTCATAGTTAAAAGATGAAATTTAATTCAATATAAAATTTATATATATATTTTTTTAAAAGAGAATTTTACATGCAAAATTTTAAACTAATATAATAAAGGAAAAGAAAACATTAAGTTTAATCAATATATATATATATATATATATATATATATATATATATATATAAATTCATCTATAAAACAAGCTTTTAAATCAATGTTAACAAAAATACAATTTAATGTATATTACAAAGATACATTATACTTTTTTTGGAAATAAAGATATACATTCATTATTTTTTTTTAATAAAATATTCACATAAAACAACCCCTTTTTTTTTTTCCATTTAAAATACTTAAAAGCTTCCAGCATAAATAAACTTCTAATTTGCCTCAATTAAAAATACAGGTAAAATCTAAATGAAAACAATTCTTTTATTTCTTTCCAAAATACAAGAAACTTTTGCATGCAACACAAATTATTATTTTTTCTTTCAAATAAACCAGAAGTAGAAATATCAAGCTTTTCTTTTTTTAAAACATTTCCAAATATTCTACCAATTTACAGAATGTTTTCTCTGAATAGTCACAACAATAAAACTTCAAGTCTACTTTCACAAAATACAACTTGCTTCTCTTTTCTATGAATGAGGCATATTTCTATAACAACTTTAAACAAACATCTGCAACTGATTTCAAGTATCTTCAATAACAACCTTCTGTATTTCTTTCATGGTTCCTATTCTCTTTCCTCTGAATTTCCTGCATAATAGAAAACACAAATATGACCACGGAGTGCTCACCTCCCAGCCTAGGCTAACTAGTAGCCACCCCCAAGCTCGGAGAACCAATTCCTAGACGGGTAACAAACAGGCAAACACATAGAAACACAAAGCATACAAATAATCCAGACACTTTCCCAACCTGGCTTTCACAGCACCACACTCTGGTGGTGATCATTTTTCAAAGGGTGGTAGTGGACCAAATACCCTGAGGAGAATCTGCAAGTATGTAATAAACAAGAAGCCATCTCATGGCACAAATGAAATATCAAGAATCTCAACCCCTAAATCTTTATGCCCCCCAAAGGCATTCTAGCCTTATTACCCTCCTTATGACCCCCATTGCACAAACAGGCCATGCAGCAAGGGTCACACCAAGATCCCTTGTGATCGCTCTCAAAAGAGAGTCTCTCACTCGAGGGCTGTCACTGCTACCACCCTCAAGATCCTCTTCTCTCCCAAGAGTAAGAGATCTTGAGAAAACTCCCAAAACACATTCATTCATAAAACAAAACACCAAAAGATTTTCAAACATCCATTTTCAAGAATACAAATTTCTCATTCAACAATTTCCAGACATAAACAAGAAAAAGGCATTAAAAGTAAAAATTGAAACCAACCTTAATCTGCCCAAAGGTTATTATGATTTCTGATGAAGAGCTGCCCAATCCACAAATCTTTTTCCTTCTACCCTTATTCAATTTCCTCTATTCCATAACATTATTTTTCTTCTAAATTTTCTTCTGTCTCCAAAAATGGAGAGTGGGTGATTACCCTGCTATTCCCAAAAATCTTCCTTAAGAAGCTCTCTCACTGAGTTCTCACAGGATTCTCAAAAAAAAACCAAAAAGAAGAAAGAAAGCAAAAATGCAAAAAGACTCTCCTTCCCAAAAGGAAAAATCTTGATTTGATTTCACTTCAATTTTCAATTTTCGCTCAACTCAAAAAAGCCAATTTTTAAAGTGTTAAAAAGATCATTATAAAGTAGAAACTTGCCTAAAATTACCCCTAACCCCTAGGTATACCTTATGGGCATTAGGAAACCCTATTAAACTACCCCTAGGTGTTCATTTGACCCATTTTAAACCCCTCTGAAGTTTATTTTCGGGTCAAACATAAGTTGACCACTCCAAATATTATATTCCCAAAGTATTTATGACAACACATTAATTTATTTAAGAAACTATAATTAAACACTTTCCTTCCAAGAGACAAAATAATTAAATTTAAATACACACGTGTCAAGTGACACAATTAAAACATTTTTACAAAAATAAAACATGAAACTGTCTCTTTGGGCTTTTACATATTAAAATTTAATTAACACTTTAACACTCATGCAGCATATACAGTTACGAATAAAATACAACACAAACGGGGTGTTGTCTCTCCAAATAGACAAACCCTGGCTTTACGAACATACATAAGTCTAGGTTTGATTCTCCGTAATTTTCCATGGTCACATGGTAAATTTCCTGCGCATCTCAATTTACCCATTAGTACTTCCAAATATCCAAATATAATATAATTCAATAATATAACAATGCACATCATCAGTAGCATACAATTTTCATCTGCACAGATCAAATACAACTTTTATCAAGCAAATTCACATAAGCAATTTCATCCCAATTCACATAAACTAAACATACATCATGGTTCTATATTCAGAGTAAAGTCCTGCAAATTCAATAACGACATCTAACATTGCAATATCATCCTATCTAACAATTATGTAGTGTTCTATCTCATAAAGCATGTAAGTAAATCATCAAATCATAGCAATGTTATCCAAGTCCTGAAATCATATAAATTCTAAGTCTCAAAATGCATCAAAATAAAGTATCCATAATAGTCTAAAATATAAAATCCACTGAATGTCAGACTGAGTCGAGGTGAGGCCTCACATCCTCCCCCTCTAGGCATGAACTTCCTCGTGGAGTTCATCAAAGAGGTGAGGGTACTCTGATCTCATACGTGCTGCGTCCTCCCATGAAGCCGTAACCTCATCATAACAATCCCACTGGACCCTAACCTGGTCCAGCTCTCGACCTCGAAGGGCCAATGTCCGGCGTGGCAAAATGCGAATGGGCTCCAAAGCTAGCTGCCCGTCCGACTCCACCTGCAAGGCATCCCAATCTAAAATGTGAGACTCATCATAGATATACTTTCTCAAAACTGAAACATGAAACACATCGTGGATGCATGACAGGCTAGGTGGCAAAGCTAAACGGTAGGCAACTGGGCCTATCCTCTCCAAAATCTCAAAAGGTCCAACAAAGCGAGGTGCGAGCTTAGAACCCTTTCCGTAACGGATCGGACTCTTATGCGGTCGCACTCTCAGGAAAACTCTGTCTCCAACCAAGTAACTACGATCTATCCTCTTTGCATCGGCATACTTCTTCTGTCTATCTTGAGCCTCTCTGAGACGCTGCCTAATCATATCCACCTGTTGTTCCATATCACGAACTAACTCAGGACCAATAGCAACTCTATCCTCTATGCGATCCCAACTCAAGGGCGTCCTGCAAGGCCTGCCGTATAATGCCTGGTAAGGTGGCATCCCCAAAGAAGTGTGATGCCCATTGTTATAGGCAAACTCCACTAAAGGAAGATACTCCTCCCACCGGGTCTGATGATCCATGACGTACATATGAAGCATATCCTCTAACACCTGATTGACCCTCTCTGTTTGACCATTTGTCTCCGGGTGATAGGTTGTACTGAAATTGAGCTTAGTGCCCATAGCTGCCTGTAATGACTTCCAAAAGGTGGAAGTGAAAAGAGAATCCCTGTTAGAAATAATCTTGCGGGGTACGCCATGTAGTCTAACAATGTCTCACAAGAACACCTGTGCTACTGCTGGAGCTGTGAATGTAGTACGAACTGGTGAAAAGTGAGCTACTTTGGTCAACTTGTCAACTGTCACCAAGATAGCATCATGGCGACGAGAAGACATAGGGAGACCAATGATGAAATCCATGGATATAGTATCCCACTTCCACTCTGGTATAGCATGAGACTGAAGCAACCCACCAGGATGGCGGTGCTCCGCCTTTACCCTCTGACACTCGAGACACCGAGCTACTATCTCAGCAATGAGCTGCCGCATTCCCGGCCAATGATACAACTGTCTCAAGTCTGTATGCAACTTCTTAACCCCGGGATGCGCTGCATAAGGAGCTCTATGAGCTTCTGAGACAATGAACTCTCGCAACCCTCCAGAGGAAGGTACATAAATGCGCCCTCTATGGCGTAATAGTCCATCGGACTCCAAAGAATAATCCACATATTTCCCTTCTAGAGTAACCTGAGAACGTAATACCTAACATACCTCTGCATACCATCCATCCTCTGACAAGCGCCGAAGTATACGGTCTCTCAAGTCTATTCCCATGGATATGGTGCAAATCTCATGACATCTCCTACTCAAAGCATCTGCAACTACATTTTCCTTTCCTTTGATGTAGTGAACGTCAAAATCATATTCGCACAAGAACTCCATCCATCTCCTCTGACGTGCATTAAGGTTCGGCTGAGTGAAGATGTACTGAAGACTCTGATGATCTAAATGCAACTCGAAGTGATGTCCTAAAAGGAAGTGTCTCCACCTCACAAGTGCATGCACTACTACTGCGAGCTCAAGATCGTGAGTGGGATAATTAAGTTCATGAGTCTTAAGTTTCCTAGACTCGAAAGCTATGGCCCTACCACCCTGCATAAGAACTGCCCCTAAACCCTCTAGGGAAGCATCTGTACAGACTATGAAATCAGCTGAAGGATCTAGTACAACAAGGATAGGAGCGCTAGTAAGTGCCTTCTTGAGTTCCTGAAAGGCCTTCTCGCACTTCTCTGTCCACTCAAATTTCTTCTCTTTACGATGAAGAGAGGTAATAGGGTGTGCAACTCTAGAGAAACCCTCGACAAAATGTCGGTAATATCCTGCTAAACCCATGAAACTCCTGACCTCTGTAACACTGGTAGGTGCTGGCCAATCCATAATAGCCCTAATCTTTGATGGGTCAACTGAGATCCCATCACTGGAAATAACGTGTCCAAGGTACTTGACCTCAAACCGAAAGAAAGCACACTTCGATAGGCTGCCAAACAACTGGTTATCCCGCAAACACTGCAATACCTATTTCAGGTGCTCCTCATGCTCCTTCTCATTCCGAGAATATATCAGTATATCATCGAGGAACACAATAACAAAACGGTCCAGAAAGGTACGGAACACCCCATTCATGAGACTCATAAAAACTGCTGGGGCATTCGTAAGTCCAAAGGGGACTACGGTAAACTCATAGTGACCATATCTAGTGCGAAATGCGGTCTTGTGGATATCACTTTCCACTATTCTCAACTGATGGTATCCTGACTTCAGATCTATTTTGGAAAAGACTTTGGCACCCTGAAGCTGGTCAAACAAATCATCAATCCTGGGCAAAGGATATCGGTTCTTGATGGTTACTTTATTTAGCTGCCGATAATCCATACACAATCGTAGAGATCCATCCTTCTTCTTAACGAAGATGACTGGTGCACCCCACGGGGATACGCTAGGATGGATATGACCCTTCTCAAGAAGTTCCTCAAGCTGGATTTTAAGTTCATTAAGCTCATTTGTGGTCATTCTATAAGGTGCTCTGGAAACTGGCTCGGCTCCTGGTACTAGGTCTATATGAAAGTCAATCTCTCTGCGGGGAGGCATTCTTGGTAACTCTGAAGGAAATACATCTAAATATCCTTGAAGGATAGGATGGTCATCTAGCGATGTTTCTTTTTCCTCCTCTTCTCCTCTGTCACTGATAGTGATAGCAAAAAGCTGACATCCCTTCCGCATGCTCCGCTTAAGCTGCATTGCGGAAATCATACGAAGAGACACGGGCCTCTGAATTCTGGTGATAACTATGGGTGAACCATGATCATCCTCACACTCGATCCTTTTCAGGCGGCAATCCATCTTGGCTCTGTGGGCACAAAACCAATCCATGCCAAGTACGATTCCATAAGATCCAAGTGGAGTCACTCTAAGGTCAACTAAAGTGGTGGTCTTGCCAATCTGTAGCTGACATGCCTTAACCTCTGATTCCACTGACACTCTAGCCCCTGAAGCTAATTCCACTTCCCAACTGACATCCTACCTAGTTGCCACTAGCCCGCAACGCTCCACAACCAATGGAGATATAAAGGAGTCAGTAGCTCCTGAATCAAACAAAATAGATACATTGTTACCTCTGATAATACCTGAAGATTCGATAACCGTGGCCTGATGATCAGCCTGGCGGTTGTCAACCGCTACGAATACTCTATGGGACCTGCCCATATCACCAACTGTCGGCTCTGAAGCGGCCATCCGCTGACTCCCTGCTACCTATCCCTGAGGGCAATCCCTCGCCAAGTGCCCCATGGCTCCACAAGTAAAGCAAGCACCCCGTGCCTGGAATTGGGCACCCTGAGGCCTAGAAAAAGCCTGACCTCCTGTCCTACTAGATCCGCTGTACCCACCCCTAGAGGACTGCTGAGTCCCCGCCGGCTATGTGTACTGCCCCTGTGCTCTCTGATCACGTTTCTGTCCCTGAGTCTGCCACTGCTTGGGCTTGGAGCCCTGCGGATACTGTGGAGGCTTCTGCCTCTGGTTCTGTGGTGTCTGTTGTGGAGGAGGGGGTTTGGAGAACCCCTGAGAATTTTGGTTGTTCCCCTTCCAATGTGGTTTCTGGAATCCATAAGTCTGAGGTGCGGGATTTCGGTTCTGACACCGATCCCTATTGTCCTGTGGTCTAACCTGAATTTCCTCGGCAATCAATGCCTTCTCTACAGCAACCCGAAGGCTCTCTGGAGCAGACATCCTAACAGGCCCGGCTATACTAGCATTCAATCCCCTGATGAAGTGGTTTACAAGAAGTTTCTCATCCTTTAGATAATCTACATATGGCAACAACTCAAAGAATTTACTCTCATACTGGGTTACTGACAAACCTTTTTGTTGGAGATCATGAAATTCATCTATACGACGCTGCCTGAAGTGCTCTGATAGGTACCTCTCACAGAACCTCTCTGTGAATATCTCCCAAGTGAGTGTATCAGGAACTAATCCGCATTTGTACTCTTCCTGTCTCCACCAAGTGGAGGCTGTCCCTCTTAGAAGATGAACTGCAACACGTGCTTTCAAGTTGCTCTCATAAGAATGCAACGCAAAGCACCTCTCAAGACTCAGAAGCCATGCCTCGGCCTCTACTCCATCTGTAGAACCTCCGAAGGATGGTGGTTGGAGGCGCATGACCTCCCTGATGAGATCCCCTGGATCTCGACGGCCTCTCTCAAAATAAACTGGTTCCACCGCAGGAGGTGGTCCTGGCATATGCACTAATTCTGGCTCATTACCACCTTGACTCTCTACAGGAATCGGAGTTGGGCTCCTGCTTTGTTCTCTATCAACAGATCTATGACTCCCAGAGTCATGACTCCTAACCTAAGGGTTCTCTGCTGGGATCCTTTCCTGAACAATGCCAATAAGATTCTGAATGGCTGCTAAAATGTCACGGTTAGGCTCATTTGGCTGTTCGGGAGGTGCTTCTGGGTTCTCCTCTGGAACCGATGCCTCCCTCTCTACCTCATCGCATGCTATGCGCTCACGTCTAGGACCCCGTCCGCGCTTGCGAGCTTGTCGCGTCAACGGAGGCATCCTAAGAGGAAAAAGACAAACAATTAATTTATTTCTTTTAGAATTAAATTTATTTAAATGCAAAATTCCATTTAACAAAATAATTTTTTAAATAAATTTAAGGCGAAACGTAAGTGAGTAAGGCTCCTAGTGTGGAAACCTTGCTCCGATACCAAAATGTCATGCCCAAAATTTAGGGCAAAAACGGAACAAATTTTTTTTTCAAAAGATACTAATTTAATTAACAAGTTCACTCTTGCGACAAACGTTAAAGAAATTTTCATTATTAAACTCGAGCTAATTCCGAAACGAACTAAGCATCGATTAATCGTTAAATTTTAATTGTGAAAAACCTGCTAGTTAAATTCTACCTCCCAGAGATACTTAGACAAAAGGTTTATAAAATTAATCAAACTAAAGGAAATAGGAGAAGTATTTTAATTTTATCTCCTAATATGACTATATAGTCTTTTCAAATCTTTTCTTTAAATTCCTCTTCATAATTTATCCCAACATTAAAATCAGGATTATATAAATATATATACATATATACATATTTGTATATGCATATATTTATATATTTATAATTTAATTACTTATTTAAAATACTCAAAAATTCATATATATATATATATATATATATATATATATATATATACCCATATATATATAAGGATATTTATATATATATATTATATATTTGGCTAAAATGACAAAATTTCAATTCAAAATTTAAAAACCATTATATCTTCCTAAATATTATTTCATAATGCTACCCAACCCTAATTAGGGTTCTAATTTCTTATATAAACATTTTCTAAACCAAATAACATATTTATTTTTTTATTTAAAAACTAAACTGCCCTAGCCCCTTTCGGGCTAGGGTTTAATCCAATTTTTTTTTTAACAGTCTTTCTTTTTTGGCTGGGCCGAAGCCCTTGGTGGCCATGAAAAAAAACATGATTTCGCAGGTCACGGAGGAGGAAGGCAGGCCTGGCCGCGCGCGCGCCACTGTGTGAGCGCACAGTGGGCACCGCGGCACCACTGTGTGCCCACACAGTGGGCGTCGCTGGTGGCTCCACTGTGTGGCCACACAGTGGCGGCCGTGGCCGTCCACTGTGTGCCCACACAGTGGGAGCCGTGAGCGGCTCCACTGTGTGTGCACACAGTGGGCGCCGCGCGGTCGTCCACTGTGCGTACCACAGTGGAGTCCGCGGGGACCCAAAGTTTAATTTTTTTTTTTTTAAAATAATATATAAATATATATATATATATATATATATAAATATATATATATATATATATGTATATATTTAAATACACATAACTTTTACATTCATAGTTAAAAGATGAAATTTAATTCAATATTAAATTTATATATATATTTTTTTAAAAGAGAATTTTACATGCAAAATTTTAAACTAATATAATAAAGGAAAAGAAAACATTAAGTTTAATCAAAAATATATATATATATATATATAAAGTCATCTATAAAACAAGCTTTTAAATCAATGTTAACAAAAATACAATTTAATGTATATTACAAAGATACATTATACTTTTTTTGGAAATAAAGATATTCATTCATTATTTTTTTTTAATAAAATATTCACATAAAACAACCCCCTTTTTTTTTTCCATTTAAAATACTTAAAAGCTTCCAGCATAAATAAACTTCTAATTTGCCTCAATTAAAAATACAGGTAAAATCTAAATGAAAACAATTCTTTTATTTCTTTCCAAAATACAAGAAACTTTTGCATGCAACACAAATTATTTTTTTTTCTTTCAAATAAACCAGAAGTAGAAATATCAAGCTTTTCTTTTTTTAAAACATTTCCAAATATTCTACCAATTTACAGAATGTTTTCTCTGAATAGTCACAACAATAAAACTTCAAGTCTACTTTCACAAAATACAACTTGCTTCTCTTTTCTATGAATGAGGCATATTTCTATAACAACTTTAAACAAACATCTGCAACTGATTTCAAGTATCTTCAATAACAACCTTCTGTATTTCTTTCATGGTTCCTATTCTCTTTCCTCTGAATTTCCTGCATAATAGAAAACACAAATATGACCACGGAGTGCTCACCTCCTAGCCTAGGCTAACTAGTAGCCACCCTCGAGCTCGGAGAACCAATTCCTAGACGGGTAACAAACAGGCAAACACATAGAAACACAAAGCATACAAATAATCCAGACACTTTCCCAACCTGGCTTTCACAGCACCACACTCTGGTGGTGATCATTTTTCAAAGGGTGGTAGTGGACCAAATACCCTGAGGAGAATCTGCAAGTATGTAATAAACAAGAAGCCATCTCATGGCACAAATGAAATATCAAGAATCTCAACCCCTAAATCCTTATTCCCCCCAAAGGCATTCTAGCCTTATTACCCTCCTTATGACCCCCATTGCACAAACAGGCCATGCAGCAAGGGTCACACCAAGATCCCTTGTGATCGCTCTCAAAAGAGAGTCTCTCACTCGAGGGCTGTCACTGCTACCACCCTCAAGATCCTCTTCTCTCCCAAGAGTAAGAGATCTTGAGAAAACTCCCAAAACACATTCATTCATAAAACAAAACACCAAAAGATTTTCAAACATCCATTTTCAAGAATACAGATTTCTCATTCAACAATTTCCAGACATAAACAAGAAAAAGGCATTAAAAGTAAAAATTGAAACCAACCTTAATCTGCCCAAAGGTTATTATGATTTCTGATGAAGAGCTGCCCAATCCACAAATCTTTTTCCTTCTACCCTTATTCAATTTCCTCTATTCCATAACATTATTTTTCTTCTAAATTTTCTTCTGTCTCCAAAAATGGAGAGTGGGTGATTACCCTGCTATTCCCAAAAATCTTCCTTAAGAAGCTCTCTCACTGAGTTCTCACAGGATTCTCAAAAAAAAACCAAAAAGAAGAAAGAAAGCAAAAATGCAAAAAGACTCTCCTTCCCAAAAGGAAAAATCTTGATTTGATTTCACTTCAATTTTCAATTTTCGCTCAACTCAAAAAAGCCAATTTTTAAAGCGTTAAAAAGATCATTATAAAGTAGAAACTTGCCTAAAATTACCCCTAACCCCTAGGTATACCTTATGGGCATTAGGAAACCCTATTAAACTACCCCTAGGTGTTCATTTGACCCATTTTAAACCCCTCTGAAGTTTATTTTCGGGTCAAACATAAGTTGACCACTCCAAATATTATATTCCCAAAGTATTTATGACAACACATTAATTTATTTAAGAAACTATAATTAAACACTTTCCTTCCAAGAGACAAAATAATTAAATTTAAATACACACGTGTCAAGTGACACAATTAAAACATTTTTACAAAAATAAAACATGAAACTGTCTCTTGGGGCTTTTACACATTAAAATTTAATTAACACTTTAACACTCATGCACCATATACAGTTACGAATAAAATACAACACAAACGGGGTGTTGTCTCTCCAAATAGACAAACCCTGGCTTTACGAACATACATAAGTCTAGGTTTGATTCTCCGTAATTTTCCATGGTCACATGGTAAATTTCCTGCGCATCTCAATTTACCCATTAGTACTTCCAAATATCCAAATATAATATAATTCAATAATATAACAATGCACATCATCAGTAGCATACAATTTTCATCTGCACAGATCAAATACAACTTTTATCAAGCAAATTCACATAAACAATTTCATCCCAATTCACATAAACTAAACATACATCATGGTTCTATATTCAGAGTAAAGTCCTGCAAATTCAATAACGACATCTAACATTGCAATATCATCCTATCTAACAATTATGTAGTGTTCTATCTCATAAAGCATGTAAGTAAATCATCAAATCATAGCAATGTTATCCAAGTCCTGAAATCATATAAATTCTAAGTCTCAAAATGCATCAAAATAAAGTATCCATAATAGTCTAAAATATAAAATCCACTGAATGTCAGACTGAGTCGAGGTGAGGCCTCACACAAAGTTTCAGCTAGTTGATTACCAAGTAAATATGTTTTGGAAGTTATAGAACTTGAATGAGAAATAATCTAGTGTAAAGGAGTACACCGAAGCATTTTACAAGTTGATCCAGACATGTCAATGATGAGATTGAACAAGTTGCAAGATATTTGAATGGATTGTGGATGTCTATAAAAGATGAAGTTAGTTAAATCAAGTTGCAGAGTGTTGAAGAAGCTTACCAATCTGCCTTTAAAGCATAAGAGAAGTTGAAAAAATGACATGAGCAGAGACAAAGAGGTAGAGGTGGAAGGTTTTCCAGAGGAAGAGGAACCGATACAGATCAAAACAAGGACAAGGAAATAAGAAAAGATGTAAGTTCATATCGAAAGGATGACATAAATTTCTACCAGAGAAGAGAACTTGATGGTTACTGGAATGAAGGTTTTGGAAAAGATGATAAAAGACAAGATAAGAGAGTGTTTAGAGGTACTTTCTTTAAGTGTGGAGGAGATGAACATCATGCTTTTGCATGTAAGAAAATAGAGAACACTGGGAGAAAAAAATTGATAGATGAAAGCCCCACTAGATCAGCTAACAAACTGGAAGATGGAGAACTGTTGATGATGCGAAGAGGTTTGTGTCATGCCAGAGAAGATGAGGAACCCTTGCAGAAGAGAAATTTGTTCAAGACCAGATGTAAGGTATCTGGTAAGTGTTGTAAAGTAGTTATTGATAGTGGTAGTTCAGATAATCTTGTTTCAGAAGAAATGTTAAATAGATTTGTAGAGTCAAAAATATCACCCATAGTGGAAATTGCAACATGTGGTTCCTCCCCCACGCTGCTTGGAGGACAAGTTCACCAACTTGTCCTTTTGTCCACCAAAGAAGTTCATGTCAGATTCCTCAGAGGTGTTACCAAATCTATTGATCTAATAGATTTGCAGACACAACGGCCACGTGGAGACATGTTATTATTGAGAGGGGTGTGAATCAATAGTTAAACAATTTTGTAATACTTCAAAAACACTTCAAAAACTAGTACCAGTAACAACTCAAATATTCCTTTAAACTGATTTACCAAACCATTCACTTAAGTGTTCATCAACATGCAAATAAAGTAATGATATCAAATGCACACATCAATAATGCATCACCACATGAACACAAATATTTTTCACGTGGAAACCCAAATGGGAAAAACCATGATGGGAATTAACAATCGCAAAATATTTGCACTATCGGAATGCACCCGATTAAAGGCCTAGCTTGGTTAGGAGCTTTACAATATGATAGGTTAAGAGAAGACCCTATTAGGAGTCACCTAGTGAGCGAATTTTACCTTATCCATGTTAGGAGCTCTACCCTGTTAGGAGTAGCCTTGCTAGACGATTTGGAACTCAAGTTAATGAGCCACCCAGTGAAGGGATTTACACATAAGACCTATTAGGATCTACCCAGTTAAGGGGTTTCAATACTACTGTAACTATTAGGGAACACTAGGGAAAATGATCCGATCACAACACTTCCTTGCTTGCTAGTATAAATCCTTTTCAGCTCAATCCCCACTTCACACATGCAGACTCTTTAATCTGGTTTGACACACTCTACTTCTCAAATCACCGACACAAAATCTCTTCTCCAACTTGACCTTGTTTGGGGTCCTACAGATACTGAGAGGGGGGGTGAATCAGTATCTAACCAGTAATAAGAATTTTTCAAGTTAAAACATGCAGAACATAATATAATAGTGTACCGGTATTTAAGAAATAATGCAATAAATAGAATCAAAAATATCCACATGAAAATTACACCATAACACAAGATGTTTAACGAGGAAACCCGGTGTAGGAAAAACCTCGGTGGGATTTGTGACCCACAATATTCACTCACTGGCCAATAAGAGAATATTACTTACAAAAGGGGGCCTGCACATGCAGGAAGGCCAACTGCCTAGATCTCACTGCTTAATGGAAAGTCACACTGACTTACAATAAGGATTATACTAATTCAATAACTTGTACTACTTTATAATAGCATCTTCAATGCCAGATTCAGTACCAGATCCTGCTCTGTTCTTTACATATACCCTTGACCTATATTTCGCACATTAGGTCTGCCTAATATTTTCTTTTAAGCTCCTTACATCATTGTTACAACTATCTATAATGATCTCCTTTATATATAAGAGTCATTTTACAATTTGCCAAGTCAGCTTACAATAATAAAATAAATATTTACATAACAAAAATCCTGTCGGCCTCTGTGCCAGTATACTTTCTTTCTCCTGTGTCAATTCCGGTGTAGAGTGTTCTGCTGATGTCGGTGCACTATCTTGCCGGTGTAATGCTTTGCCGATATAATGTCTTGTCGGTGGCATAGGATTGCAAGGTTGCCATCAATGACAAAACCTTCAATCATATACAATGTCTCATTGGAGTGTGCATATGCCAACAATCTCCCCCTTTGGCATTGATGGCAACACTCATGAGAAATTTCAAAAAGTGTCCAAAAGTGTGCAGTCCAAAAATGTTACGAAAAATGTGAGAGCTCCTCCTAAGCATATGATTCCTGTGTTTTGAACTTTCTCATCCCACTACTCCCCCTTTGGCATCAATGACAAAGGTTGTCAAGATGTCAGCAGAGTTTCTAGTTTCAGCTATCCATAACCTCAACCTTGTAGCTGGGTAGTTATTATCTGAAAAAGATCTCCCAAAATTAAGTTTATACTATCCATAAACTTCTTACTATCTTTTATTGTTGTCTCAGTTCTCTTCATTGTACCGGTGAGATGTTGTAAATGCTCTGCCAATGTTTTGTTGCCCTGTGTTAGTGCCTCAGAAATTTCCTTCCGCAGAGATGCTAAATAGTCCAATCTTGGATTTAGTTTAGATCTCAAATGTTTTACCTTATTCATTGTCCTTTCTTTCTCCCTTTCCAATTTGAGTAGTTCTTCCTCAAAATTTGCTATCTTCTCTTCAAAAACTGATAGTGAATCAGGTGAGTTGCAAAGTTGTCTGCAATTTTATTTATCTCATCCTGTGCCTTGCTTATTTTCTTGTCAATATCTACAGTCAAAAAGTTTGTTTTACATGTATCTTTATACATATTTTTGTATTCTTTCAACAAACTACATAGTTTTGGTAGAAGTGTGTCAAAAATTCTATTACACTTCTTTATTTCATCATCAAAGAATTTCTGCTTTTCAATCTCTACCTTATCCTTCACTAAATCTTCCTTTATTTTCTCAATATTTTCTGAGATGTATTTACACAATATATCCAATTGTCCTAAAGAATCTTTACTATCTATATTACAGTTGGGAGCTATTACCTTCAAAATTGGTATGGAATCATCAATTGCTTTATAAGCCTGTGAGCTGCAGTCAATTATTTTCCTGATAGAATCAAGTAATACCTCAGTCACATTTGTTGACTTGAATGTTGATGATGATCCAACAATTTGAGTACCGGTGGTAGTAACCATGCTTGTATTGACCTCTGGTAGGTCAGTTTGTGTCTGCATTTCTTTAAGCACTGGTTTTCCTACTTCACTGGTTACTGATGGCACTGTTTCCTTATGTACCTGTTCCGGTGCCTTTGGCTCTATTAGTTTCTCTGTATGTTGTGTTGTCTCTATCTGAGACTTAGTTTCTAACTTTTTCTCTGTATCCTTTGCCAGTTTCTATGTTTCCCCTGCTACCGGAGACTCATTAGCCATATTTGACTTGTCATTTGAATCCTTGTCCACTATTATGTTGATCTTCTGAGTATCAACATTTATAGTATATAGGAGTTTAGAATTAGGATTGCTATCCTCTACATCCATATTTTCTGCTGCCGGTTGATCTTCAGTAGTTGTTGTTTTCACCAGTGGAGGTAGGTTGTCTTTGACTTTGATGCTTGGTGGTCCACCAACTTTACCTTTCTGATGCAGGAGCATCCAAGAATCCACCTGAGACCAAGGAGATTATAAACATGAACAAAGACCCTAGAGCATCCTTGAAAGTGAATTGGAATGTTTTGAAGCCAATAATGGCTCTATGTAATGCAAATTTGATTTAAATGTAATAAGTCCTGATAAGGGACCTAAGACAAAATATGGTGTCAAGTAGGCCAATAGTGTTTCAAGGGTCTAGAATGGTTAGTAGGGTCTTTGGTAGGGTTATTTAGGTATATGAAATAAAATTCCATTGATTTGGAATGATTTTAGCAAATAGAATGTATTAAATAAAGTTGGAAAATTCAAATCTTTGTATTCCAACGTTTAGTAGCATTTTGGAGGGAAATTGAGTTTTTAAGTCTTAATGAATTTGTAAACCCCTCCAACCACCTTGGGTTGGTTGGGGAAGTTGTATTCATCATTTATGATGGAAAAAAGAGAGAAAAGTACAGATGGTATGGACTGGAGGTGCTGTTGTGCGGACTGAGACAGTTTTAATGCAATAAACTTGATTTTCCTTGAAAAACTTGCATTCCTTTGATGATCTTTGAGTTCTAATCATTAAGGAAGGTTGATAAGAATTTAATGTGCATGATATAAAGCATTTTATATTGTTTTTAATCTGATCTAAGGATTTATATTGACTGTCCTGTTTTAAAAGTCTGATTTTCCTTGTTTTCTCAAGTATGAATATGTAATCCATCCCCTTTATGTGCTTATTGTGACTTGGGGATGGAAACTAATGTTGTATCATATCAAACTAACATGAAAGTGCAGGATTGAAGTGGTTTTGCAGAGTGATCACTCACAAATGGTGAATTTGTTGGTTGATTGGAGTATGGGGATGGTGGCTAGAGTGTAACAGCCACTAAAGTAGCCATTGGAGGATTATCTTTTATGATTTGAATCAGTAGAGGGCACCAATTTAATGGTGAAACAACCTTCATTTGATCAGAGAAGTGATTGGAGGCGTGATTTTGAGCAAGCCCTAGTTTAGAGGGTGATTTAAGGAGGGTTTTAGAGTTTGGACACTTAGAAGTTGAATCAAGCCATAAAACCAAGAAAACCCTTGGTTTGGGAACTTGATTGAATATTGTACAAATTTTTGTAACCTGGTGTTAAGTTTTGTTGGTACTTCCTTTGTAAAGTGGGTGGTTTTTAAGGCTAAAAAGGGGCACATTTGAGGATAGAAAAGGGTTTGTCCAAAACAACCTATATTGGTTTTTTGATATGTTGTGTAACATCCAAATGGGTGTCTAAATATGTAATTTTTTGGGCAAGTTTTTTGGAAAAGTTTTGAGTTAAATGGAAATTACCCGATTTGAAGGGCTAGATGCTTGGTTGAATAAATGTATTGAGTTTGTGTTGAAGCTAGAGGCTTAGGGGTTTATAAAACCTTTGAATCATGTTTTTTGAGGTCCTTTGAAGTATTTGGAGGTAGGAGACACACCTGGTTTAGGTGGTGTTAGGTTTTGAGCCTATTGAGGCATTGAGTGCATTTGAGACACCTGAGGAGTGTAAGGGGTTTGGGTCCAAAATACACCTTTTATTTGCAAATTTGTATTAGATTCTCCTGTCTCTGCATCACTTTCCCCTTGTCTCTATCTTTTTGATATACCTTTATAGGTTTAGGGTTCCTATACTCTTCTTGTTTTTCTTTCTCAACCAAGAATATATCTCATCCATCTTATGTTTCCTCTGTCACTTCATTAACTCTTCCTGCCATTAGTGAAATATGTCGATGTGCAGTAGAGAATACTAACCGGTTTGCTTGAGCAATCAAGTCATCAATTTCCTTTGGAGAGTTTACCGGATATACAACAAGTAGTTTCTCAATTTTTATTTTCTTATCTAATTCTATCACTGCTTGCCTTCTGGCCTCAAGTCTTTTGAATAAGTCATTAGGAATTTCATTTGCTACTTCCATCAAAAATTTCTTGTACATGTCCATATGCAATATAACACTATTCTCAACTTGCTCTTTCTCACCAGCAGATAGAGTGTCATAGATTTTCCCTATGTTCTTTAGTTTTCCTTCCTCTGTGATTTCATTTAGCAATACATCAAGAGGTGCCAAGTCTCTATTTGTCTTTTTCTTCTTCTTAGGTGTGAGTTTCTTCTTTGGTGTGGCCTTTCTAATGGGAGATCTCACGGCTTGTTCCTTTTGCCTTGTTCTTCTAGGTGAAGGAGAGGTTGCCGGTGAGGGATCTCTTTTTCTTACAACTCTTTTAAAAGTTGCTGGCATGTCACCTTCCGAAGAGGTACCTACCCGTGATAGATGAGTTTCAGGTTGTGGAGCTGCCATCTCATCCTCTGTTATGCTAGATTTCTTTAATACATCTTCCTTAATGGCTTTTGCTTGCCTAGATCCTTTCCTTACAAATGCCTCAACCTTCTTTACTCTTTTCTTTGATTGTATTTGGCTTTCTATAGTCTCAACACTACCAAATACTTCTTCTTTAGGTCATTGGGGGCTTCCAGAAGTGCTTTAGCATATGTTTCAACTATGTGGTCATCTGTTTCATAGCCCATCTCGGTTACCCAAATTGTCCTTGGGATGACCGCTTCCATCCAGATTTCATCTTTCTTAATGACAAAGCATATATCATCTTTGTATTTGTCTACTATTTTCTGAGATAACCTTATTCTTTTCTTCAGTTTGGTCTTTAATGCTTGAAAGAAGTCATTAATATTGTTCTCCTTGTTCTCACCCATGTTATTGAACAGTTTAGTCAATTGCTTTCCTACCGGTATGTCATATCCAAGTTCTTTATAACCTATAGTAGGAACCTATTTTGTTATGTGTAGCATTAGGCATACTAACAGATTTCCAAATCTGAAAGTTCCTTTCTTGTCCTTCTTGATTTTTCCAAGGTTGTCTATTAGTTCATCCTTTAACCATTCACATATGTCGATTTTTGCATTGTCTGTTACCATATCATAAGCACTCTTAGTGCATAAACTTGAAACTCAATTAAGTCTATTAGCATGAGTGGCTTTATAACCTAATATCATACTAATGAATCTCACATTGATATCTTTTACATCATTAACCCTTAGAGACCTCTTATCAAATGTTACACTAGTTAGTTTTGTAACTAGGTCGTTTGGAACCTTCTTGGTTTTATCTGGTCTCTTACCGGTGGTCAGTAACCCTGTGATAGCTTTCACAGATTCCTTGGTGATCTTATGGATTGCATCTAACTAGAAAAATTCTCCATGTACTCTGCTTAAAACTATCCTAATCACATCCTTTGGAAATTCAAGAATGCTAAGGATTTCTGTAAATCCTAGGGTTTAGATAATCTTGTGTTCATCCTTCACATTGCCGGTGTTATCACATATTATGGTTTTATACATGGTTTTGATTTCCTCATCTTCTAACTCTTCAATGTTGCAGTGGATGTACATTCTGGGGTCTTCAGCATATACAACTCCCTTAGGAATTTGAGAAAAATCACCTAAGGTGTCATCCTTCTTTGCTCTCTCGGGAACTAACTAAAATACGGGCCTAGGTCTTTTTATTACCTCAACAATAGTAGGGTTAGCTATGTATTCAATTGCAGAGGTGGATTCCATGATTAAATACCTTTTACTGCCTTGGATGGATGATTGCTTGGAGTGTGCTTGCTTCTTGCTCGAAATGCCTTAGCTTGGAATCTTCGCGCTCTCTGAAAATTTGAAATCACAGTGAAATGAAATGGAGCCAAAACCTTACTTTTATAATGTCTTTTCGCCGTCTACCACATTAATTGCATGCCGGTTAAGTATTCACTTAACATTTTCTACCGGTAATAAGTAATTTTCAACTTCTTATCTCTAACTGAGGGAATAATTAGCACATGTGTCATTTGATTGCCAAACCCTCAAGGAAATTTTCTTCAATTAGATGAAGAACTTCCTGTTGGTGGAGCACTGCTCTGTCCTGCCGGTGAAGTATCACTTTGTCCTACCAGTGAAGCATTGGTTAGTTCTACCGGTGGAGAAGTATTCCCAATATTTAGATCAGCTTTTCTAATCCATTGTTTTGAGAATTATTGCTTAACCTCTTCAACTTTTTCTTTACCTTTCAAGCTAGCACTTTTGTTGTCTACCGGTGTCCCTTTACTTCTAAAAAATTTAGCAATATGCTCAATCTTGTTACATGCATAACAAGTTACATTATTCTTCTGAATAGCTTTCCCATAACCTATGTCGGTTTGTATTCTGCATTGATTTGATAAATGTCCAAATCTTCCACAAACATTACATCTTACATTCATTCTACAGATTTCAGAGTTGTGACCAACTTTGTTGCATTTTGAACATTGACCAGTGGGTGTGTTGATATTCTGATAATTCCTAGATCTACATTCATTTTCTCTATGACCATACTTATTACAGTTAAAGCATTTTCCATTGAATTTATAAGCATTAGGTTGTCTTACCGGTTTGCTTTGATCCTGAGTATTTGTAGTACCGGAGCTTTCACCAACTTCAAAGCCAATTCCAGAAGTGTTACCTTTAGGTTTTTGATTCTTCAGCAAGGTACCAAGTTCCTCTGAGCTTTTCTTGAATTTTTCTTTGTGTTGATTTACAGTTTCTAGTTCTCTTTCCAGGATTTCTTTTTGTCTCATCAGTTCATTTGAGTCATTCTGAGTATGCATCAAATCTATCTTCAACATGTCATTTTCATAGCTAAGTCTTGTGTTCTCATTTGCTGCATCACTTAGTCTTCTGGTCAATTCTTCTTCATTCTTCTTTCTATCCTCAATCTCTTTGCAAAATCTCATAGTCATATCCTGCATTTCATTTTTTGTTGTCATGATCTCTTGTTTCAACTTGCTTATCATATCATTAAGTGATTCCTTTTCATCATTCTCATTTTGTGGTTTTTCACAAAGTTCTCTTCTCTTATTTCTTGCAACAGTAAAATTTTCTTGAAGTGCCTGAATGATATCCTGAGCTGCCCTTAAATCATCTTCTAATTTGATATTTTTCAATTTCTCTGCATCGTAGTCTGTAAGAGCTCCTTCAAGTTGCTTCATCAGATTTTCCATCTTTATCGGTGTTAAGATCTTCCTCAAGCTATTAGGCTTCTAAAAATAGAGGACCAGGCTCTGATACCAATTGTTAGGGGTCCCACAGATACTGAGAGGGGGGGTGAATCGGTATCTAACTAATAATAAGAATTTTTCAAGTTAAAACATGCATAACATAATATAACAATGTACTGATATGCAAGAAATAATGCAATAAACAGAATCAAGAATATCCACATGAAAAGTACACCATAACACAAGATGTTTAACGAGGAAACCCAATGTGGGAAAAACCTCGGTGGGATTTATGACCCACAATATTCACTCACTGGCCAATAAGAGAATATTACTTACAAAAGGGGGCCTGCACATGTAGGAAGGCCAACTGCCTAGAGCTCACTACTCAATGGGAAGTCACACTGACTTACAATAAGGATTATTCTAATCCAATAACTTGTACTGCTTTACAATAGCATCTTCAATGCCAGATTCAGTACCGGTTCCTACTCTGTTCTTTACATATACCCTTGACCTATATTTCACACATTAGGTCTACCTAATATTTTCTTTTAAGCTTCTTACATCACTGTTACAACTCTCTATAATGATCTCCTTTATATATAAGAGTCATTTTACAATTTTTCAAGTCGGCTTACAATAATAAACAAAATGTTTACATAACAAAAATATTGTTGGCCTCTGCGCTGGTATACTTCTTTCTCCTGTGCCGATGCTGGTGTAGAGTGTTCTACTAATGTCGGTGCACTATCTTTCTAGTTTAATGCTTTGCCGATATAATATCTTGTCGGTGCCATAGGATTTCAAGGTTGCCATCAATGACAAAACCTTCAATCACATACAATGTCTCATTGGAGTGTGCATATGCCAACAGACCTAAATACACTTTTCAAATAGGTCAGTTACATAACCCTAATAATATTCAAAATACAATGAATTTATAATAAGAACAACAAAAAAATCCATTAAAATACATTATAGATCATTACAACAAATTTCAAGACAATTTCCACTGTTGAATTATCATCGAACATCACTGCACATCGATTTGATAAGAAATCAAGCCCTTGTCACATTTTGCTAAGCACTTCATTGTTTCCAAATAAATTTTGTCTTTGTATGTGCTAAAATATCATATTATCATTATACATGGTTTATGACATGTCATCACTAGGTTATGAACATGATAAGATCCACCGCCAAACCATAAATCATTACCGGTTAAAGATATGTCACTGGTATACATTCATCTTCATAGAGTTTATGACAGTAAATCATAACTCACTCAATATACTAAATTTGTTGATACAATGTGGAACATATATGCATGTTCCTATCCTAAACACTCCTTTAATGCCGTAACACCTAACTCTTCACCAATCATCCATATTGGTGTCTTGATCGTCACTCATCTTATCGGTTTACAACAACTTAGCAGTTTTGTTGTCTAAACATTCATCTACTGGTTAGGTTTTACAGGTAGGCCTAGATGACTTAGATGACTCAAAAAACATGCTTTCCATCAATGACAAAAAAAATAAAGTCATCAAACAACTTACAACTATATCATCATCATCTAGCCAATAATCTCCATCAACTTTACCAACTTTACAATAACGTTTCCGATCATCTTCTCATCTCATCATAATCTCCATATGCTAATAATCTCCCCATTATTGTCTTCATCAATTATACCAACAATATGCCAATAATCTCCCCCTTTGGCATTTATGGCAACACCAAAATATAAATACCAAAAACTCATCAAAATCTCATCATGCAAAACTGAACGCTCACCATACATAACTGTTAGAGTTTCAGTTATGACTGATGTACTTGTTCTTCACTGTTCTTCTCCTCCTTTTCTTTACTTCACCCCTTATAATTCTTCTTCTCCCTTTACTTTTCTTCTCCCCCTTTGACAACAATGCCAAAGGTTAAAAGTGTCAAATACATCTTCTGTTGCAATTGTTTTCTTCATCTTTATTTCTTTTGCTTTCTTCATCTCAACTACTCCCCTAAGGAGTATCCCACTTCTCATCAATCCATAGTGAAAGATCTTCAATCAGTCCATTGGATTGATGCATCAACAAAATCTTAGTTGACCTTTGGTAGGGGTATAACCCCTAGCTTACCTATGAGATATTCAAAGTTAGCCTTAGGCAATGGTTTAGTGAATATGTCTTCCAATTGCTCCTTACTAGACACATGATCCATTTTGACTCTCCTATCCTACACTCTCTCTCTCAGAAAATGATACTTTAGTTCAATATGCTTTGTACTATCATACAATACTAGGTTCTTTGAAATACTTATTGCACTAATGTTATCACAATATATGATCACCGGTTCTATCATAATCTTCTTGAATCCTTCCAATACATGTCTCATCCATATTGCTTCTGTATAGTTCATAGATGCATACACATACTCTACTTCTGATGTAGATTGTGAAATATAACTTTGTTTCTTATTGGTTCAGGATACCAAACTTCCACCTAGAAAGAATGCACCACTGGTTGTGCTCTTCCAGTCATCTACATTACCTGTTGATGGGGAGGTGTACTCAAAGAGAGTCTATCCTTTGTCAAAAGGCAGACAATTTTTGTCCTAGTGGGTTGCATTCATTGTTCATCTAGTCTACTAATCAATTTAGACACCTCAACTCTCTAGGAGTTCTCCCAATCAAGATGTGCTTACTGGTTGCTCAGGCATGGTTGAGATTCACAAGGGTAAATCCAACCTTACACTCTCAAAATCCTAACAAATGCTTGCAAAGGTTTTAGTATGTGTTCATAATGTTTTCTACAATTAGTCAACTAGTTTTGAGTAAGGGTTTTCTTCATTTCCCCATCGCTCCTTCCTTTCCCTATTTCCTTGGTCTAGTAGCCCTAGAGCCCCAATTAGCCCTACCTAACCAGTTTTTGTGGATTTTCACACAATTTCTCCAAAGACACACATAAACTATTTTGTGATCCAAGTACCCTTTTGGAAGTACTTTCCAATTTATGAAATGAGAAATCTTAGTCTGACCGTATAGGTACAGAACCTGAGAAATGCTTGTTTTAGGTGGTTTTAGGCTTGTTTTGGTCTTTTTCCATGGGTTTGGTGTCTTCCTTGATCTACCACACCTCCAAACTCACACATATGCTCTTCCACACCCCACTTGTTCATGCCAAACACTCTGTACTTCCAACCCTACTCATCACTGCAAGCACTTGCATAATTTCACTCATTCCCAAACCGGGCTATGACTGAGCTCGCCTAGGAAATGATCCTCATTGGCCTTTCAATGAAATCAAAAGGAAAATAAAGACTATGTAAATTGTACAAGGGTTCCATGGCTCGAGTCCCAAGGTTTATTGAGAATAACTCAAAGGACTTCAAGCTGGAACCATGTTTGGGCCTCTCAAACCCCTACTTAGGCCGAGAGCTTACAAAATTAACAACACAATTCAAACCTACACAAAAAATAATCAAGATGATTCCTAATAACTACAAGAAAATGTACAAAACAATAAGAAAATAACAATAATTCAATCAATCCATTAAGTATGGCCTGCTGCTCTAATTCTTTGAAAACACAAGGTAAAACCAAAAAATGGTCTCAATTTGTATTCCAATCTGCTCCAGGCGTTCACCAACCTTCTTACATTTATACTTAGGGAATTTATATGCCATTTGTGGCCTAAATAACTCTCCATCAGTTCCCTAACCAACACTTTTCTCAAAAATACAAAAAGTTGCTCAACGTTGCAAAAAGTTGTCGAGCAACTTTGACAACTTTTGCCAAAAAGTGCATTTTTTCTTTACATGCTTTGTTTTCTCTTCCAAACCATCTAGGATGAATACCATTACTTTAACATGTCCCAAACAAGGCTATTCAAGACATTTTACATCAAAATGCAAGATTATGCCATTTTAGGCTTACAAGGGCTTACACGCCAAAATTGAGCAAATGCATTTTCCTATGGACATTCAACCTACCAAAGCATTTCAAAAACATATGAGGACCTAAGAGAAGATTCTTATTCACCATCCCAAACCAAACTATGAACAAACACACCAAAATGAAGAAATTGCACTCAAAACTAGGTGCTCCTGCACCATACTCCCCCAATAAATAGAAGTCAAGTGACTCCTTGAGGCAACAAAGAAAGTGGAAATCCATTGTTAGAGAAGTTTGCCTTAGGTATTTAAGTAGCCTCTGATGCTGGAAGGTGCTGCAACTTGACCAAGTGCTCCATATAGGTGGTATGCCTTCTTTTCTTCAAAACTCTATAATCTAACACCCTCTCGGCTTGGGGAATGGGTGCAGCTGATAAGGGTAGGTCTAAAAGTGCTTGATAGAACTTTGAGACTCTTCTATGTTCTATTGGAAGTGTGCCCTTATACTGCACCAAATTTGCCACATTGAAAATGGATGATAAAGCCATATCATCGGGTAATTCTATCTTGTATGCATTATTGGCATACTTGGCCAAAACATTGCAAGGACCTATCTTCCTCATCTTAAGCTTGTTAGGGACACCTTTCTGAAGTCTTGCCTTGTTCAAATGCACCATCACCATGTCACTAATAGCAGATTGGATATCCTTTCTTTTCTCATCCACTTTGTTCTTGATCCTTTGAGTAATGTCTAGTAGGGATATCCTAACCTGTTCATGAACCTCTTGCATTGATTGGGCCATGTCTAAGGCATGTCAACTCTTCTATCCCATCTTTCCCACATCTCTGAGCTCCAAAACTCCTCTAGGATGAATTCCATACACCACCTCAAAAGGGCTTTTACCGATGGACCTATTCACACTATCATTGTAGGCAAACTCAACTTGATGGATGATCTGATCCCAAGCTTGACCATACTCTTTTGTTAGGAATCTAAGTATATTTCCAAGTGTTCTATTGACCACCTCAGTTTGGCCATCCGTTTGGGGATGATAGGCTAAACTGAAAGACAAATTAGTACCAAATCTTTGCCACAAAGTCTTCCAAAAAAGACCAATAAACTTTGCATCCCTATCTGACACAATGTTGATAGGTAAACCATGAATTCTAATAACCTCTTTGAAAAACAAGTGAGCAATGTGGCTAGCATCATGAGTAACCTTGCATGGAATAAAATGATCCATCTTACTAGACCTATCTACCACAAAATAGATGCTATCAAAACCTGATTTGGTTTTAGGCAAACCAACAACAAAGTCCATACTTACACACTCCCATGGACGGTTGGGGATAGGTAAAGGCTAATAAAGACTAGCATTGGAAGATGTACCCTTATCTCTTTGGCAAAGCACACATTGCTCCACATACCTTTTGATATCTCTTTATAGTTTAGGCCAATAGTAGAGCCTTTGGACAAGTTCCAAAGTCTTGTTCAAACCAAAATATCCACTGAAGTATCCATCATGCTTCTCTTGCATCAAGTTTTCTCTCATAGACCCTTTAGGCACACATAGCTATCCTCCTTTGAAGAAAAGGCCATCTTTTAAGGTGTAATCTTCATATTCACTGTGAAAATGGTTTCCAAACCCTTGGCAAACTGTGTAGGAAGCAACAAAGTCTTCATTTTCTTCATACAAATTCTTGAAACTATCCACTCCAATGCTTTTAAGATGCACTTCTTGCACTGTTAGTAACCTCCTACTCAATGCATTAGCTACCTTATTACATTTTCCTTTCTTGTGTTTAATGGTAAAGGTGTATGACTGCACATACCCTACCCATTTAATATGCCCATGGTTTAACTTTTCTTGAGAATTAAGAAAGCTAAGAGCTTGATTATCTGTGTAAACCACAAATTCCTTAGGCAACAAATAATGCCTCCATTTCCTAAGATATTGGACAAGTGCATATAATTCCAAATCATAGGAGGAATACCTTTTCTTTGCATCATTGAGCTTCTCACTGAAGAAGGCAACCGGTCTATTGTCTTGACTCAAAACTGCTCCAGCCACTATGTTGCTTGCATCACATTCAATGGTGAGGAGATTGTCAAAGCTTGGTAGGACAAGTATCGATTGAGTAGCCACCTTTTTATTCAAGATATCAAAACCTCTTTGTGCTTCCTTTGTCAATACAAACTTGGTTCTCATACCTCCCTTGATTGTCTCAAGCATGGGTGCACTAAACCCTTTGTTGAACTTCCTATAAAACTGAGCCAAACAATGGAAACTTCTTACTTCACTTGTTCTCCTAGGTGTGGGCCAACTGATTATGGCTTCCACCTTAGAGGTATCCATCTTCAAATCACCTCTTGAGACTACAAACCCAAGATACACCAACTCTTGTTTCATAAACTCGCATTTCTCCAAATTGATGGTTAGTTGCTCATCACATAGTTTAATCAATACAATTTCTATATGCTTAAGATGTTCATCTTTAAACTTGCTAAAAATTTAAATGTCATCTAATTAAACAACAAAAAATTTACCAATGTAGTCCTTGAGTACTTCATTCATGAGTCTCATGAATGTGCTAGGGGCATTTGTGAGTCCAAATGGCATAACAAGCCATTCATAGAGTCCTTTTGTAGTCTTGAAGGTTATCTTCCATTCATCACCCTTCTTTATTCTGATTTGGTGGTAACCACTCTTGAGATCTATCTTGGTGAAGTATTCAGCACCTCCCAAACAATCCATCAAGTCTTCAATTCTTGGGATGGGAAATCTATACTTGGTAGTAATCTGGTTTATGGCTCTAGAGTCAGTGTAAAGTCTCCAAGCACCTCCCTTTGGAGCCAAAACGGTGGGTACTACACATGGGTTGATGCTCTTCCTGATTAGTCCATTGTTTGGGAGTTCTTGTATTTTCTTGGATATCTCCTTCTTCTGATCCGGTGTCATTTTGTAAGTTGCCTTATTGGGAAAAGAAGCTTCTGGTATAAAGTCAATTTGATGACTTATGGCACATTGAGGAGGCAATGTAGCTGGTGTTCCATCCCTAATGATGTCCTCAAACTGATTTAGGACCTGTTGTACTTCTTTAGGAATTCTCACCTTCATCTCCTTGTTGTCCTCTTTTGGCTTTACAGCAATGGAAAACCCCACTCCTTCTCCCTCCTTTAGTGTGTTGATGAACTCTTTCTCACCAACTAGAAGTACATTAGGACCTTTGGATCTGCCCTCTACTTGGTCTGCTATGGATTGGATTTTGTAGCTAGTTCCATCCTTTTGGAAGGTATAAGCATTATTTTCTCCATGGTGTATTGCCTTTTTGTCAAATTGTCATGGCCTACATAGGAGTAAGTGGCAAGCATCCATGGGAAAGATATCAAACAATATTTTGTCTTTGTAGCCTCCTATAGTGAACTCCACCCAAGTTTGTTCATTTACAAGAACATTCTTCCTCTTGTTGAGCCATGTAACTCTATAAGGATCACTATGTGGTATTCTTGGAAAATTGAGCTTACTCACCACTTCCTCTGACACTATGTTGTCTGTGGATCATGAATCCACCACCACTCTACATACCTTTCCCATGATATTACATTTTATTCTGAACAAGGATCTCCTTTGGCTAGTTTCCTCCTTAACCGGTTCTTTAATCAAGACTCTTCTTATCATGAGGTTCTCTCCAACCTTTGAATCCAAACTTACTTTCGATGCTTTGATGTTTGTTGCATCCTCTTGAGCATAATTTACTCTCCTCTCACCTCCTTGGGATGAATAATACTTCTCAAGGCATCTATAGGTCAAGTGTCCAAGTTGATGGCAATTTTAGCACTTCATGGTGGAAAAATAGGACCCTCTTCCTGATCCACTAGACCTTCCTCTACTAGAGTTGCTAGATCCCCTTCCTTTATAGCTTCTCTTACTATTGGAATCCTCACTTTTCTCAACCAACTTGGATTCCCTTGGGGATCTTTGGTCTACACTTCTTCCACCAAAACTACCTCTCTAACCTCTTCCATCTCTTCCCCTACCTCTCCCTCGGTTGCTTTGTTCTTGTTTCTTCTTACTCTTTTCCTCAACTTTCAGTGCCAATTGATAACACTTATGCATGGTATTGGGGCATAACAAGATTAATTCCTCTTGAATATTCCATTTTAATCCTTTCAAGTATCTATCTACCTTGATGCTCTCATCCTCTACCACCTTGGATCTCAGAAACAACTTCTAAAATTCCTCAGTGTAGCTGCTCACATCCAAGTCTCTTTGTCTCAAATTTTGTCTCCTCTTGTGCAAATGGATCTCATAATTTCAAGGATGTATGCTTCTTTCACCTTGGCTAACATGCCCTTCCAAGTAGCTATGGGGTTCTTACCCTATTTTTGCCTCTCTTCTTGGATAAATTTCCACCAAGTCAATGCTGCTCCTCTCAACCTAGACTTGGCCACCTTCACCATTTGTGCCTCATTGATTCCATCACATTCAAAGTGATTCTCCAATCCCTCTATCCATTCTAGGACTACCTCAGGCTCCATTTTTCCACAAATAAGTGGCACTCCTTCTAGGGATTTTCCTCCTAAGGCTTTGTTTGCTTTAAGGAAAGGTTCTTCAAGTAGAACAAGGTCTAGTTTAGGTGTCCTATCCTCTTCTACAACTTTGTTACCCTTCCCTTCATTGACCTTAATTGACACTTGCTGTTTTTTGTCTTCAACTATGTCTAGTTTTCTCTCCAGTTGTAGTAATCTTTCTCTGAGAAGTCTATTTTCTTCCTCTTGATCTTCTACCTTCTTGTCTAACTCTACATTGGTCACCATCCTTACACTATTCTCTCCTACTAATTCAGTGTCTATCATGTACTCGCTTCTTCCCAAATCTTGGTTGCTCTGATACCACTATGATGGGTAGGTGTACTCAAAGAGAGTCTATCTTTTGTCAAAAGGAAGTCAAGTGTTTTCCTAGTGGGTTCCCTTCACTTTTCATCTGGTCTACTAATCAATTTAGACACCTCAACTCTCTAGGAGTTCTCCCAATCAAGATGTGCTCACTGGTTTCTCAGGCATGGTTGAGATTCACAAGGGTAAATCCAACCTTACACTCTCAAACTCCTAACAAATGCTTGTAGAGGTTTTAGTAAGTTTTCATTGATGGTATGATGAAAGAATAAGTATCCGGTAGAATACTGAGAGGGGGCATGAATTAGTATATTGAAAAACTAATACAAAGTTCTCAAACTCAAACTCAGCCAAACAAACGAAACATATCTTAGTCAAGATCAATATTCATAAGAATACTTGACATCAACTGGTTTAACTGTTATGAAAACTTTAATAGTAATAACTTCAATCTTGTAAACATCAACAATGCTTAATCATAACTCAACATATTCAACTCTCAATGCATCTACTTGGCATGCCTTGTCAGAAGTTAACCAATTCAACAAATAAGATTACAACCACAAGAATGTAGACTTAACATCCATCTAGCATACCTTGAACTTCTTATGAGCTAAAAATGCAAGCAATGTTCTAACACCTTCCAGTCTTGCTACTGGTGCCAAAGTTTCTCCATAATCCTCTCCTTCTTCTTGTGCACAAACTTTGTATACTAATCTTGCCTTATTGTGAACTACAACACCATCTTCATTTAATTTGTTTCTGAACACCCATTTAGTACATATAACATTCTTGTTTACCAATCGAGGTACCAAGGTCCAATTGTTGTTCTTCTCAATTTGATCCAACTCCTCCTCCATAGCTTTCACCCAATAATCATCACCAAATCCCTCCTTAGCACTTCTAGGTTCAAAGGTGGAGATCATGCAAGAGTTCTCTCTTATTCACTTTCTAGTTAGTACACCAACATCCTTATCCCCAATTATCTGTTCAAGACTATGATTCAGTTTCACATACTTAGGAATAACATGATTATTCTCTTTAAGTTCAGCTTCTTCATTATCATCTTCCTCTGAATTTATTTGTTCTGGTTGAACAAGTACATCAGTATTTGCTTTACCAATTTCTGATTTAACAGTTTCAGGTTCCAAAAGCAAAATGCAAGGATCTTCATCCTTCTTCTCAGAACTGGATCCTTCTGAAACTTCTGGACATTCATCTACATGAACATCAACAATTTCAACAATTTTTTGTGTCCGGTTGTTGAAGCATTTATAGGCCTTACTCTTGGTGGAATAGCCAAGAAATATGCCTTCATCACTCTTAGCTTCAAACTTTCTTATGTAATCACATCTTTTAATAAAACATTTGCTTCCAAATATCTTAAAATAGCTAACATCAGGTGATCTCCCATACCAGTACTCATATGGGGTCTTGTCCTTACCTCTTTTCACCAGAACTTGGTTCACTGTGTAGACAGCTATACTTACAGCCTCTTTCCAAAAGATTTTTGTTACACCTCCTTGTATCAACATAGTCCTAGCAGCTTCAACCACTGGTCGGTTGTTTCTCTCTGCTATACCATTCTATTGTGGTGTCCTTGGTGCAGAAAGCTACTGCTTGATACCATTATCATCACAATACTTAGTGAACTCCATAGAAGTGAATTAACCACCTTGATCTGTTCTTAGACATTTTATCTTTTTGCCACTCTCTTTCTCAGCTAAGGCTTTGAATGCCTTGAACTTACCAAAAGCTTCATTCTTATCCTTCAAGAATGTGACCCACATCATCCTTGAACAATCATCAATGAAGATCATTAAGTATCTGTCACCTTGAATGCTTCTTGTTCTTATTGGTCCACATAGATCTGTATGAACCAAATCTAACAAGTGCTCTACTGAGAAGGACTTTCTCTTAAAAATTGAAGAAGTCATCTTTCCTAGTTGACATTCTTTACAAAGAGCATTAACCGGTTTGTCTAGCTGAGGAAAACCTCTTACTGTCTTATAATTTCTTACTTTAACAATATTGTGAAAATTTATATGACAAAATCTCCTATGCCAAAGCCAGCTATCATCTATTTTTGCAATCAAACAGTTGCTAACTTTAGGATTGAGATGAAATAGATTACCTCTGGTTTATTTCCCAGTTGCAATCAGTTCACCTTTGTTATCAAAGATTTTGTACATTCCATTTCTAAACTCTAGTGGGTATCCTCTATCATTAAGTTATGCCACACTTAAAATATTGTGTTTTAGGCCTTCAACCCAATAGACATCAACAATATTTCTCTTCCCATTAAGAGAAATAACTCCCTTACCTTTAACCATATAGGGTGAGTCATTCCCAAATCTAATAACACTGCCATCACATTCCTTCAGGGAAAGAAATTTTCTCCGATCATCGGTCATGTGATGTGAACAACCACTATCAATGATCCAATCATCAGAGTTATCCATTCTGGATACTAGTGCCTTCTGATATGGTATTTCTTCCTTAATAGCTACAAACACAATATCTTCACTATCATCATCATCAAATTCTTCATCAGTAATACCACTATCAATAGCTACAAGACAATCTCTCTTGCCTTTACCCTTGTACTTCTTAAATTTGTCTCTTTTGTATTCATTTTCACCATTAGGGAAATTCGTTGCTATATGACCAATCTTGTTGCATGGAAAACATTTTAAAGGTAGCTTACATCTATATTTACCAGTGCCTCCAGGCAGTCATTTTACCAACAATGCTTCAAGTTCCACTAAGTTGTCTTCATATTTAGCATCTCTGCTGGATCTAGATACATAGTTATGGCTGGTATCTCTACTTCTTCTCACGGATGGGTTAGAGACATAAGCTCTAAATGCATATTCTAATTTTCGTACTCTAACATCATAGCCATTTAGTTCAAAAGCAGTAAGTTTGTCAATAATAGAGTCAAGATTTACCTTTCTCTTGTCAATAGATTTCAGCTTCTGAATAGCTGCAACTCGGATAGCATAGATCAGTAGTAGCCTTCTCAATACCTTACTGATTACTGTGGCATCTTCCACTTTCCCTCCTGCAGTCTTTATCTTACCAACTATCTCTATAATCCTTTGACCGTACTACTAGATATTCTCACCTTCAAACATTCTCATGTCATCAAAATTTCCTCTTAAACTCTCCTCTTTGGAAATCTTAACATGTTCATCACCACTATATATATCTTCTAATTTCTCCCATACTTCATATGCAGTTTCAAGACCATGAACATCTACATATTTAGCATTAGATAGGAAACTGATAATAGCTTCTAATGCTTGGTGATTTTCTTGTTGTTCTTTCTTCTGATCATTAGTCAGGGGTCCAGTAGGTATAGTATACTTATTTTCTATATGATCCCAATACTGACTACCAAGACTCTTAATGTAAATCTTCATTCTATAACTCCATATTCTATAGTTATCTTTGTTGAAATTCAGGCCTTCTTTCTTCATCATGATCTACAAGATCTTTTCCTCAAGTTGTTAGGCTTTTAGATTAAGAGGACCTAAGATGCTTTGATACCAATTGATGGTATGATGAAAGAATAAGTATTTGGTAGAATACTGAGAGGTGGGGGTGAATTAGTATATTGAAAAACTAATACAAAGTTCCCAAACTCAAACTCAGTCAAACAAAGGAAACATATCTCAGTCAAGATCAATATTCATAAGAATACTTGAAATCAACCAGTTTAATTGTTATGACAACTTTGATAATAAACAACTTCAATCTTGTAAACATCAACAATTCTTAATCATAACTCAACATATTCAACTCTCAATGCTTCTACTTAACATGCCTTATCACAAGTGAACCAAATCAACAAATAAGATCACAACCATAAAAGCATTCACCACTTGACACAAATGTTTATACGTAGAAAACCCAAATAGGTAAAAACCACGGTGAGATGAGACTCACAAGGATAGCTATCTGAACTCTTCTTAAGTTTGCCCTTTTAGGAGCCAAGTCTATTAAAGCTTTACAATAAGTCATGTTAAGAACTAATTCTGGTTAGGAATCACCCGATTAAGGGATTTACAAATATGCCTTGATGAAAAGCACAATACCTTGTTAGAAGTAACCTCATTGGAGGATTTAAGAATCTAAGCTAATGGACCACCTTGTTAGAGGATTTAATGAGTAACCAGGCTTGTTAGAGCTTACTCGGTTAAGGGATTTCACTTTTGTTGTAATTGTTAGAAAACAACAGGTTTTCTTGATCTGTCTGAGTAGCACTATATTTGCTTGATCAGATCCTTCTAAGCTTCAATTTGCCTTCACTCAAAGTGCAGATCCATTCACTGGTTAGGCAACTACACACTCAACAGGTTTCTATCAACCTTTCCAACAACCTTTACAAACAACTTTAGCGACCTTAAAAACAAATCAATTAGGTCGGTAACATAATAAAAACCTAATTCTCATCATCGAGATTACAAATAAGATGGTACAATCTTGACTATTAGAAATCATGACAATCTCTTCACATTCTTCAAGAAAATTCCAACCGCTCCATGATCACCACTTCATCGGACTTTGTAACTCATCACATGCTATGCATTAGATGCAATCCACTTTTCTCCTTCCCTAGACAAAAAAACAAATGCGCCAAAACAATTTGAACATATCCTCATACAATGATCACATGTGTCTCCATCATTACCACTTATTAGATAATAAATCATCAAACTTGATCGGTTAGGGTTTAACAACTAATAGGGTTTACAGGTTACATTAGATAGAAAGGTTTAACCCTTTACACCAGTTCACCAGTTCAACTCTCAAACTTTACATACCGGTTTACAAAATTTTCCACAAAGCTCTTCTTACCGATTACTAGCCAATATCAAAAACAAAAATATCAGAAATAACATGAATGCCATTACCGGTTCAATTGACATCAATGACAACATATCATTAATGCAATCTCTATGCAAAATGCCAACATAATTATGTTGATGCATAGTGAGAGCAGAATTACATGTTTTAACTTCACTTTGGCATTGTTGTCAAAGGGGGAGAAGAATTATGTGATTGAGGAGAAGAATTATGTGTCTGATTAGGTGAACCAGCGATAGGCTAAAGATAGATAGAGCAAGGTGACTTGGTAATGTAAACCAGGATTCCTATTCACCAATCTCAACAACAATCAAAGGCGTTGATATTTGTATTGCAAACAATCTCATTCATAATGTTTTCCAAGGGTAGACAACTGGTTTTGAGTAAGGGTTTGCTTCATTTCCCCATCACTCCTTCCTTTCCCTATTTTCTAGGCCTAGTAGCCCTAGAGCCCCAATTAGCCCTACGTAACCGATTTTTGTCGATTTGATCACAATGTCCCCAAAGACCCACACAAACTATCTAGTGATCCCAGTACCCTTTTGGAAGTAATTTCCAATTTATGAAATAAGAAATCTCAGTCTGACCGTACAGGTATGGAACCTGATAAATGCTTGTTTTAGGTGGTTTTAGGCTTGTTTTGGTCTTTTTCCAAGGGTTTGGTGTCTTCCTTAATCTGCCACACCTCCAAACTCATACATATGCTCTACCACACCTCACTTGTTCATGCCAAACACTCTGCACTTCCAACCCTGCTCATCCCTACAAGCACTTGCATAATTTCACTCATTTCCTAACTGGGCTATGACTGAGCTCACCTAGGAAATGATCCTCATTGGCCTTTCAATGACTTCCAAAGGAAAATAAAGACTATGTAAACTATACAAGGGTTCCATGGCTTGATTCCCAAGGGTTATTGAGAAGAACTCAAAGGACTTCAAGCTGGAACCATGTTTGGGTCTCTCAAACCCCTACTAAGACTGAGAGCTTATTAAATTACTCAATTCAAACCTACACAAAAAAAAATCAAGATGCTTCCTAAGAACTAAAAGAACATGTAAAAAACAATAAGAAAATAACAACAATGCAATCAATCCATTAAGTAAGGCTTGCTTCTCTAATTCTTTGAAAACACAAGGTAAAACTCAAAAATGGTCTCCAATTTGTATTCCAATCTGCTCCAGGCGTTCACTAACCTTCTTACATTCATACTCAAGGAATTTATATGTCATTTTTGGCCTAAATAACTCTCCATCAGCTCCCTAACCAACCCTTTGCTCAAAAATGCAAAAAGTTGCTCAACGTTGCAAAAAGTTGTCAAGCAACTTTGACAACTTTTGCCAAAAAGTGTATTTTTACTTTACATGCTTTGTTTTCTCCTCCAAACCATCTAGGATGAATAAAAACCACTAATTTAACATGTCCCAATTCCAAACAAGGCTATTCAAGACATTTTACATCAAAATGCAAGATTATGCCATTTTAGGCTTACAAGGGCTTACAAGCCAAAATTGAGCAAATGCATTGTCCTATGGACACTCAACCTACCAAAGCATTTAAAAAACTTATGAGGACCTAAGAGAAGGCTCTTATTCACCATCCCAAACCAAACTATGAACAAACACACCAAAATGAAAAAATTGCTCTCAAAACTAGGTGCTCCTGCACCTCCTGCCCAATCAACATCTATGAACACCTTCAAAGAGAAGTTTCCTTTATATGGATACCATAATCCATAATCAATAGTTCCTCTAATATATCTGAAAATTCTCTTCAGTATCACCATATGAGTCTCTTTAGGACCTTTTTGAAATCTTGCCACTATACCCGCTGGATGAGAAAAATATGGTCTGCTATGAACAACATAGTGTAGCTTTTCAATCATGGATCTATACTCAGATTCATCCACTGGATCTAAATCATCTTCCTTTTATAATCTGAAACCTGTAACCATAGGGGTTGCAACTAGTTTAGAGTCTTCCATTCAAAAGGTTTTCAATACTTCCTTCACATACTTGGACTAATTGATAAAGATCCCTCCTTTCGTCCGTTGGACTTGCAAAGCACTGAAAAAATTGATTTCTACTATCAAAGACATTTCAAATTCCTTTTTCATTTCTTCTACAAAAGATAAACTCATGTCATCATCTTCTCCAACTATGATATCATCTACAAATACTTCTGCAATCAACAATTTGTCTCCTTCTATCTTCAAGTAAATGTTGTTGTCCTCACTTGTTCTCTAAAATCCAATCTTTATCAGGTGTGAATGAAGTCTTTCAAACCATGTCCTTGGAGATTTCTTTAATCCATATAAATATTTATGTAGTTTTCACATCATTTTCTTGTCTTCAGTCAATGCAAACCCATCTGATTGTTCTATGTAAACCTCTTCTTCTAGAATTCCATTCAGAAAAGAAGACTTCACATCTATTTGGTAAATCTTGAATCCTTTCAAAGCGGCAAATGCAAGTACCATTCTAACTCCTTCAAGTCAAGCAACTGATGCAAAGGTTTCTCCATCATCTTCACCTTCTTCTTTTGCATATCCTTTGTAAACTAGTCTAGACTTGTTCCTAATGAGTTCACCATCTTCATTCAGTTTGTTTCTAAACACCCACTTAGTACCAATCACATACTTATCAACTGGTCTAGGGACAAGTGAAGTGTTGTTCTTCTCTATTTGATCAAGCTCTTAATTCATAGCCTTTATCCAATAATCATCCTTGAGTTCTTCCTTCATTGTCTTATGTTCAACTGTGGAAATCAGACATGCACTTTCTCTAATCTTTCTTCTAGTTTGTACTCCAACATTCCTATCTCCAATTATTTGATCTGCTGAGTGATTCAACTTAACATATCTAGGTATAACTAGTTCTGGTATAGCAGTCTCTTCTTGTTCTTCATCTTCATCTTCTTCATCAACTAGTTGAGCAGTATCCTCCACATTGTTTTGCTTAGCATCATTCTAAACTTCTGGTTCTAATCACCAGCTTTTGTTCCTCAACTGCATCAAACTTGTTGGTATCATCAGCTTTGTTCATAACTAGGGTTTCTAGTGAGAATTCCCTTCCACCAATTCACATTTCCACAAACCTCCACAATCCATTGTCAACTTCTCCAAAGTAGCAATCAAAATCTCTTCTATGTTTATGTTTCTCTCCAGATGTTCTCTAAAAATTGAGACTATAAAACACCTTTTCTTTACCTTTTACTAAACCGGTTGAACATACCCTAATCACTATTAAACTCTAGAACTTGATACCGACATACATATCACATCCAATCTACCGGTTTAAGATGTAACCAGTTCAAAAAACACTTCATAACATCGTATGCATCAAAATATGCAGATTTGACTTACTACACATGATTCAGGGGGTTCAAAAATGGATTTGACAATAAGTTCCCCCTAAGCTCCATACATAGATTAGTTTTCCGGTGAAGGATTATCCACACTAGGTTAAGAATTGGATTCCTTTTATGGTTTCTCCTCACTTTTCTTATTCCATATCTTATTCATCTTACTTTTGGTTTCTTCCACATCTACCAGCTTCTTTCCTTTTTGGCCAATAGACTAATTAATCGGTTTGTTTAATCTAGCTCTACAAAACTTTGTAAGATGTCCTAGTTTGTGACAATGGAAACATGCCATTCCAAATGCTCTCTAGGGTCCAACATTGTCTCTACCAGTTCTTCTCTGGTAATTTATAGAAACATGACCAAAGTTGTGACATATTGAACATGTCACATTCCATCTATTCTTTATTTCATATGGACTAGACTAGTTCACAAAATGTCTCTACCAAGTAGGTTTTTTCTAGTCATTGTAAGATCTCTACCAAGTAGGGTTTCTTTGGTCATTGTAAGATTTTCACCATTAACCATTAGACCACTGACCCATGTAAGATCTCTGATTTTTCACTCTTGACCTGCACTCAATAACTCTATGCCCATACTTGCTGCAATTGAAGCAATATCCATTAAAAGTACTAGGCTTATATCCTTCATATGCATTAGGTCTATATTTATCAAAATTACTAGATCTACTTCTACAAACATTTGTACTATGACACACCTTATGACGGTTAAAACATACAGGTTTGTAGATTTTCTTACCAATGTTCTTCTTTTTGGTCTTTGCTCTAGATCTAGCTTCATGCATGGTGACCTTAGTATCAGATGGATCTCCTTGTTCAAAGGTTTTTTATCCCAAGCCATGTGTATCTTCGTTCTGCCTTTGTGACTGAATCTTCTCATCAATCATAGTAGTGCTCTTGTTCAATTTAGCTATTAATTCATTAGAATCAACCAACTCCTTGGTAAGTTCCTCATTGTTCTTTGTAAGACTTTCTCTAAGAGACATAGCCATGTCTAGATTAGCTTGTATTTCCTATTTTTCCTCATCAAGATGTGCATGAAAGGTACCAATATCCCAGTTTTGTTTAATGACCTCATGCTCCTTATCTCTTATTGTGTCTCTAGTTGTCCTTTTGGCTTCCAACTCTCTCCTTAGATTTATCCTATCATCATTCAGCTATTCTACCTCATTAGCCAAGGCATCAATGTTTGCTTCCTCAGATGAACTATTTTCACTGAGTTCCAACAATTGTTCAACCAACTCTTTTCTCTTAGCCAATGAAGCTTTGTACTTGACCTTTAGTTCACCAAGGGCTTCTTCAGATTCTGCAAGCCTATGTAAAATCTCTTTATAACTCATTGAACCTTCCCCCATATTATCCTTAAGGATCTTTCCCAAGAAATTAAGCCTTTAATGGAATTAGGCTCTAATACCAATTTTTATTATGAGGATCTGCTAACTACTGAGAAGGGGGGTGAATCAACAGTTAAACAATTCTGCAATACTTCAAAAACACTACAAAAACTAGTATCATTAACTACTCAAACAGTCCTTTAAACAAATTTACCAAACCATTCACTTAAGTGTTCATCAACATGCAAATAAAGTAATGATATCAAAAGAACATGTCAATAATGCATTACCACATGATCATAGATATTTTTCACGTGGAAACCCAAATGGGAAAAACCACAGTGGGAATTAGCACCCACAAAATATTTACACTCTATCGAAATGTGCTTGTTTAAAGGCCTAGCTCAGTTAGAAGCTTTACAATATGCCCGATTAAGAGCAGACCTTGTTAGGAGTCACCCGGTGAAGGGATTTTACCTTAGCCCTATTAGGAGTAACCTTGCTAGAGGATTTAGAACGCAAGTTAATGAGCCATCTGGTGAAGGGATTTCAATATTGTTGTAACTATTAGGGAACAACAGCGAAAATGATCTGATCACAACACTTCCTTGCTTGCTAGTATAGATTGTTTTCAGCTCAATCTTTGCTTCACACATGCAGACTCTTCAATCTGGCTCAACACACTCTACTTCTCAAACCACCGACACAAAATTTCTTCTCCAACTTGACCTAAATACACTTTTCAACTAGGTCAGTTACATAACCCTAATCACATTCAAAATATAATGAATTTACAATATGCATGGAAAAACAATCCGCCAAAATACATGTTACTGATCATTACAACAAATTTCAAGACAATTTCCACTATTGAATGATCACTGCACATCACCACACATTGATTTGATAAGGAATCAAACTCTTGTCACATTCTGTTACGCACTTTGTTGTTTCTGAAGAAATCTGATCCTTGTACATGCTAAAAAATCATCTTATCATTGCACACAGTTTTTGAGTCATCATCACTAAGTTATGAACATCATAAGTTCCACTGCCAAACCATAAATCATTACCGGTTAAAGATCTGTCACCGGTATACATTCATCTTCACATATTTTATGACAGTCAATCATAACTCACTCAATATATTGAATTTGCTAATGCAGTGTGGAACATATATGCATGTTCATGTCTTAACACTCTTGTTAAACCGCAATGCCTAACTCTTCACCAATCGTCCATACTGCTGTCTTGATCACTGCTCACCTTACCAGTTTACAACAACTTAGCAGTTTTGTTGTCTAACATATTCTTTTATCGATTAGGCTTTACCTGTAGGCGTAAATGACTTAGATGACTCAACAAACATGGTTTCCATCAATGAAAACACAAATAAAGTCATCAAACAACTTACAACTATATCATCATCTTCTAGCCAATGATCTCCATCACATTTACCAACTTTAGTAGTCATCTTCTCATCTCATCATCGTCTCCATATGCCAATAATCTCCCCATTATTGTCTTCATCAATTATACCAACAATATGCCAATAAGACATCCATGTAGCATGCTATCATCTCGCCAACCTACCAGCCAATAGGTGGTCGTTGGGACTTTATGACCCACACCAAGAAGGAATCATAATGCCTCCCTACGTGGGCACTGACATTCAAACTTGTCCCTTAGCCTATATCCTTGGTTTTGGGGTATTTCTCAAGGATCTTTTGTAGATTGGAGACTTGCTCTTGGAGACACCACCACCTTTGTTGCAGCATCGTCAAGCTACCAAGTTTACCAAGCATGCCAACACTTACCAGGCACTAGGAGAGTAATCTAACTCTATCTTGCATTCCCAATATATCATTTATTTTCCAATTACCAAATAGCATACCATTGTCTTTATATTTGTCTTTTCATTCTTCTTTATCAACTTCTTCATCATCTTCTTTTCTCATCGCTTTTTGGGTTGTCCATGGAGGTGGAAACTCCAAAACAGGGGTCTGACTTAGGAAGACTCCAAAACACAACCCCCAACATTTTCTCTCTTGCATGTCTGTAGGGATTATGTTGCAGGATTAAGTGTCATATTGTGGAAGTAAACATCACAATGAGCATCTTGGTGAGTTTGTTCCTAACTTCCTCTTCTATTTAGCTATTATTTTTCATAGTTAGCATTATGTACATTGCATTCTATCTATTTAGTTAGCATCCATCGAGTTCTACATTTTTTCCATACGAACTGGACGTCTTTGTCTAGCTTTGTACTCTACCTGACCCAGACACTAGCTCATCACACTATTGTCCACTAATCGCATTGCAGTCCCGGATCTGCATTGCCATCTTGGCCACAGAGCCTTGCAGATTTTTCAAAACATCTATCTCGATCCCCCGACAAGTCCAGAACATTTTTTTATCCCCTTTCCTAGCCTTGTGCTAGTTTGCAGAGGTATCAAAAGGACCATTCTCTCTCCAAGAACTCATCATTCTTGGGGTGTCAAATTCCCCCCATTACATTTTGGTGAACCTGACATGAAGGGGGGTTTGTGTGTGTTTTATTTTTCTAGTATAGCTTAGTTTCTCTATTTCATTTCCTTTTCCAGTTTAGTATAGTTGTTTTAGTTTTTATCACATTCATTTGAAAAAAAATACAGCCAACACCTTTTTCTCTTTCACGTTTTCATCTTAAACATATCAAAACAAAATAGTCCTACATCTTTTTCCAAAGACTTGCATAGGTGTCCCTATAGTGTGGTTCTAAACATCGTGTAGCTTGTCTTTGAGATTTACAACTCAAACTGCAATAGGAGTTGTAGTCATAAGGTTGTCCAGGTGGAGTTTTCCCCATGATCACTATAGTCCTCCTCTACCCAATGCCATGCTGGGTGAGCAGTCATTCGATCCCAATGAGTTCTTGACCTCTCATAGTCTGAAATCTATTCTGACTGGGGGGCCTTCTCCTTCTAATTTCCAATCTAACTCTCCTAGGAGTTCTACCCCATCTTCCCCTCTTGCTATCAATCACGATTTTGAGCAAATCAATTCTTTAGAGAAGAATGTGAGAGATTTTGAGTGATTCCTGAACCAAGAGAATGTCCTCCCCCAGACCGAGAATGTCATCAACACATTGAGAGACATGTTCATATCTGACACAAGAGGCTTGGAGATGTTGAGAGCCCTATCCATGATTGTTAAAAGTCATGTACCCCTAGCTGAGGTTACCCCTGTGGACACCCAGTTTGGTCTATTCAGGGCCCAAGTCAGTGTTAGCATCCTGGGGTTGGGAGTCCACATGTTGGATTCCACCATCTCTAGTATCAGTGCCTCCTTTGTTCCTTTAGGTTATACAAGTATGGCTAGTGACTTGACTCATTTTTTTGTTGCTGCCCATATTGTAGTTGTTTTTGCCAATACCACATCAGTTGGCATGTTGTCTTGTGGGGGAGGTGGTGTAGCTCCACCACCTCCTCCTCTACTTGCCAACTCGGTTCTGAGTACTATACTGCAGAACATGGAGTAGCTTCAGTTGTAGCTCGCTTCTCTAGCTTCTACTTTCAGCCAATCATCTGCACCCACATACTATAGGAAGATCCCTTTAGACTTTAGTATCATAAATGCCATCCTTCCAATGGTCATTGAGTTGCTGAAGTTTGATAGGTTCAGTGGCGATGGTGACCCAAACACTCACATCGATTCATTTATGACCATGGGTAGTGACTATCACAATCTTGAATTTGTTCTCCTTGAGCTATTTGCTCATTCCCTCAAAGAGACTGCATTGGAGTGATATAATTCTTTTCCTGACCACTCCATCCACACCTTTGACCAGCTGATGGATCTATTTCTAACAAGGTTTCAGGCTAACATAGGCAGCAAGGTCAATAAATTAGACCTTGTTTATTGTAAGGAGAAACCAAATGAGAAGGTGTCAGATTTTATCTCACGATACCAGGAGATCTCAACTAAGATCCCCTTTTCCCTACCAAATAACGAAATGCAATGTATGTTGATAGGAAACCTATAGCCAGCTTTAAGGGAGAAGTTGTCCCTGAATCGTTATCAGAACTTCTCTAGTATGTGTTCTACCTTTACTGATTATCAGCACACAGTGACACAGTTCGGAGACTCTTCTTTGAACCCTAGTGGTGGGTCTTTTCTTGGCACATCCTCAAATGGATCGTGGAGGAATAAAGTCATGGCTAATATAGCAGCTACTCCTTTGATAGCTTCCTCTCAATCTTCACAAAACTAAGTCTTCATAAAATTGAATGACTCTTATTTGAGTATCATGTAGTGGTTGTTGCAGACAACTTGATCACCCTACCTGAGCCTAAACCTCTGTCAGGTAGCCGACCCTACCCTCGCTAGTTCCATGGGTCAATGTATTGTCACTACCATCATGTGCTTGGTCATGACACTGAGAGATGTTATCATCTTAGACACATTGTCCAAGAACACATTGACAATGGGGCTATCAAAGTTAATGCAAGGAAACACAAGTTGAAGAAGTCCATGGATAAAACCAACACTAGCTTGCGAATCTATACCAACCCGTTTCCTCTGCACTTGACCAATGTAATTTCTACATCTGACCCGACATTGGATTGTGGTCCATATATAAATATGGTGACCATCACCCCTATCATCTCCCCCTTGCCTAGAAGGGGAAGGTGTCTGACATTCTTATCTCATTCACACCACGTGATGCCCTATATTGTGAAGATCTTACTCCTCTCTATATCCCTGCTCGATTGAAAAGTCAAACTATCATAGATGTGATTGTTGAACCCTCCAGCAGAGTCGATGTCATCATGAAGGAGACACTCTTTGTGAATGGATGGCATAGGCCAATCTATGATGAGTGTCACACTACCTTGCAGACCCACCATGGATTCTCTATCAGTCCATTGGGAAGCATCATCTTGATGGCCATGGTAGGACCCAAGGCAGTGTCCTTGGTTTTATAATCATCCCTGAGTCTGATCTCTTTCGACTTTGACTCAAGATCCCCTGGTTGATTACCATGGAGGAGGTTCCTTTCGTGGTTCATAAGTGCTTAAATTTTCCTCATGAGGGCGCAGTGTATGTCATACACAACATGGATTATCGACTATTGATTTCCCATGTGGACTTATCTTTGGATCACTTCTAGCCTACCCTAATTGGGTGAATGCTTCCCCACAGTGACCTTTTATATCGTGCGTATTATAAATACAAGATGGGGGAGTCAACTTCTACATTGGCATAGCTTATCATACCCTTGTCACCTCCCACATCAACTTCTACACTTGAGATCCTAGTCTTGGAATGGGTTGTGCCATATGTCTCTCCATCACAGGGGCCTAAGGCTAAGCTCGCTCCCGCATCAAGACCTCCTCATCTGCCTAGGATCATGCAGACTCCAGTGGTGTCCTCTATTCTTGTGACTACACCGAGTGTAGCCAAAGGAAAGGTAACTTCACTATTGAAGTCCACAACCCACCCACCCTTTGAGCTTCTCATCATGGTCAATATCCCTAGGCCATCTTTCTAGGTGAAGGTGAAGCACTCATCTCAAGTTCCTTCATCTTTGCTTGCATCTACATCATAGACCACACCGACGCCTCTTATCCCTCCACCCACCCCTCAATTTAATCAAGGTTGGGCACCCATCATTGTGAATGTGGTGCCCGTTCAGGATGTCCCTCCTATTTCATCGGTAAGGCCTTCTCCTATCCTTGAGCTGATCCAGAGGCCTCTCCTATGGAGCATGATGCTCCCAATTCTTCTCAAACTGTAGTTGGTGGTCCACACTTTTATCAAAACCAGCGTGTGCGTGAGCGTAAACACTTCTAACAGGCCTAGGATTGAGTGCATGACACTGCCTTATAGTCCACTTCTGCATCCTCCAACACTATTGTATTGGAACCTATTCCTTTGATGGCTCCCACTTCTACATCAATTTTGGTTTCATTTCCCACTACTCCAAGGACCTTTGAAGACCCTCCCCCTAAGCAAGTGTAGGTCTTCATTGCTCCTTCCTTGGAGCCTCTTCTTATCAATTCTTTGTTGGACATGCCTCCCTTGTCCCAACCCCTTAGCATGTCACATACACAGGTGGTGCCTAGTGCAACTTTGTATACCCTGCCTTCCTCACTACCAGTCTAGCATTTGAGTTTTCCCAGGGTCCTTCAGCCTACTACAGTTGATAGGAGGTTGGACACTCATATCTTGTGTAAATACAAGTTTGAGCAGGGCCTTGTTTCAGAGTTTTGATGGTGCAAATCTTCATAGGTATGTTCTTCATCCCTTCATTTTCCTATCTCAGTACTTGTTGGTTTGCCTATTTCTATTTGCATGATTGAGAAGGCCTCACATTTTCCTGAGTTTATCACGGCTCCTCTTCCAAAGGCTGACAGTCCTATTCTTGTTCCATCTTCTTCAAGTGAGTCACTTGCTTCCTCCATGGAGGCCTACATGTTCGGCTCCTTGGAGGACATTCTGGCCTTGTCTATGATCTTCACACAATTGTTGACCCTTGCCCCCTCTGAGCTTGAAGATGAAGACATTTCTACTTCTTTGTCTCTTTCTCTCTTTGCTAGTGAGGCACCCGGTGCGGCCCTTTCAATAGTCCCTCTCTGAGCTTGCCCCTCCTCTCCTTATGACCTAGATTTGGAGGACAAGGCTCTTCTTGAGGAAGATGATCTCTTGTAGTACGATCCCCTACTAAGGGTTGATCATTAGGACTTTTATTTTTTATCTCAATATGCTTGCATGTGGGTGTGGTTGTGTTCCCTTGTGCTTGCTTTATGTATTTTTTCCCTCTTGGAGAACCCAAGTCACTTAGTAGGTACTTGGATACAGGAGGTTGACTATTTTTATTCATTGTGCTCTCCTGAAGAACCCAAGTTACTCCGTAAGTGCTCGGATACAAGGGATTCTTTGTCATCCACATTCCTCTATTTTTTGACCTCGTTCTATTTGTCATATCTTGCTTTTCAACATTCAGGGATGATGCAAAGCTTTGGGGGCATTCTTTGATTTCTTCCATGTCGACCTAAATTTTTATTTTATCTTTGTCTTCCTATGCTCTTCTTCAGATCTGATAAATTTGTCACTATGAAAATACACCCATCTCGTAGTGATACTATATGCCTTTTTGACACTGCTATGGGTTTTGATGCCAAACTATCGGACCCCCTTGTCCTCTTACATTGTATCTTTTGATGTTGTGGACATTTATGTGTCACTATCTCTTGGTGGCATTCCATGTAATATCTCATTATGCTGACATGCCACAACTCTTCTTCTCCTTAGAATGACATGCTTTCCATGAATATCATTCTAAGGGAGGGCCATCATATCATCATTTGTGCATTTGTGCCTTTATTTTTATGCTTTTTCATGCATTTTCTTTATCATGTGTGCCTAGGTGGGGGCCAAACCACTTGTTCTTTTCTTTCCAAGATCACCTAGGTGGGGGAAAACCACTTGATTTGTTCCAAAGATTGCCTACATGGGGGCTAAAGCATCTTTCCAATCTGCATCATCTTTCTTGCCTTCGTAGAGGCCAATCTACTATGTCCCAATTCCAATTTCCCTATCGCATGGCAATCTAGCATGTTGCTACCCATTCTGGCTAACTTATCTGCCCTATCGCATGGTGATGCAGCACCTCACTACCCATGCTAATATATCATTTCTACCTATCATATGGCTATCCATATCGACGTTCCAATTTTCCCTATCATACAGTTATCCATATCAGCATTCCAATTTGCCCTATCATATGGTTATCCATATTAGTGTTCCAATCTGCCCTATCATATGGTTATCCATATTGGTGTTCCAATTTTCCCTATCATACGGTCATCCATACTGGCTTATCATGCTCTATCATATGGCTCTTGACATGGAGCATCACGCTAGCCATATTGGTGTATCTTCTACCAATGGCAACCGCCTTGTCTTGTATTTTTTCGTTATCAGGGACTTTTCTCCACAACATGGTTTTTTCTTGTTGCGCTTTGTTCCAACTTATTTATTATATCTTATCATCTATTAGACTAGATTTTAGCTAGCATGTTTTTGATGTTCTAAGTACCGATTTCTATTCCAAAATTCTAGCATCATATCATCGGGGGAAACTTCGTCTGATCAATGAGCATCTGCATCCCTATTGCGATATTTTCGGCCCTTCACCTTTTCTACCTTTCCTACTTTATCTTCTCATCTCTTAATGGAGACATGCTTGCTAAAGTGGGGGTAAAATGTAGAGTGCAAAATATCACCCTCATCACCCTTAGTGGCAATTGCGACATGCAATGCATCCCCCACATTCCTTGGAGAACAATTTCACCAACTTGTCCTTTTGTCCACCGAAGAAGCCCATCTTAGTATCCCTAAATGTGTTACCAACTCTTCCGACTTGATAGATTCGTGGATGCATCCATTGTGCGGAGATGCCTATGCAACGCACTATCATCCCACCAACCTATCATCTAGCAGGTGGTCGTTGGGACGTTATGACCCCCACCAGGATGAAATCATAACACCTCCATGTGCAGGCACCGACATTCAAACTCATCCCTTAGCCTATATCATTGGTTTTGGGATATTTCTAGAGGATCTTTGCAGATTGGAGACTTTCTCTTGGAAAGTGAATCTCTTGGAGACACCACCACCATTGTTGTTGCATCATGAAGATACCATGTTTACCAAGCATGCCAACACTTTCCAAGCACTAGGGGAGTAATCTAACTCTATCTTTCATTCCCAGTAACTTGGTTTATTTTCCAATTACCAAATAGCATAACATTGTCTTTTCATTTGTCTTTGCATTCTTCTTTATCAGCTTCTTCCTCATCATCCTTTCCCGTGGCTTTTTGGGTTGTCCGTGGAGGTGGATTTACCAAAATGAGGGTCTGACTTAGGAAGACTCCAAAACACAACCCCCAACATTTTCTCTCTTGTATGTGTGTAGGAATTACATTGGAGGATTGAGTTTCATATTGAAAAAGTAAACATCACATCGAGCATCTTGGTGAGTTCAATCCTAACTTCCTCATCTATTTAACTATTCTTTTTCATAGTTAACATTTTGTACATTGTGTTCTATGTATTTAGTTAGCATCCGTCAAGTTCTACATTTTGTCCATATGAATTGGATGTCTTTGTCTAGCTCTATACTCTATCTGACCTGGACACTAGCACACCACATTTTAGTCTACTAACCACACTGTAGCCCTAGGCCCACACTATCATCTTGGCCACAGAGCTTTGCAAAGTTATCTAAAGGTCTATCTTGATCCCTTGACAGGTCTAGAACATTTTTTTATCCCCTGGCCCATCCTTGCGCCAGTTCATAGAGGTATCAAAAGGACCATTTTCTCTCCAAGGACTCATCATTCTTGGGGTATCGAATTCCCTCCATTACAAAATTAAATTTGGAAAGATTGAAACACCCTAAGCCTTACTAGATAGCGTGGATTCGGGATGATCATAAGTTGTTAGTAAGTGAGAAATGTTTGGTAAAATTGAAAATTGGAAATTATCATGATGAATTTTTGTGTGATATCATGCCTATGTATATTTTTCAGCTTTTGTTGGGTAGACCTTAGCAATTTGATAGATAGGCAATACATAACGGAAGAAATAACATATACACTATTGTAGCAAATGGGCTGAAACAAACCTTGTTACCCTTGAAGAGTGAAGTCTATACGAATGCTAGAATCTATTTGGTGGATGGAATGAGACATGAAAACATGTGTTTTTCCTTAGTTTCGAAGAAGATTGAGAACCCAGAGCATGATGAAGAACAGCCAGAGGAGATAAAAGGATTTTTGATAGAATATGAAGAAATCATTTAAGATAATGTGACTGATGGATTACCACCTGTGAGGAGTATTAGTCATTGCATGGACCTAATTCCCAGAGCTAGTTTGCCTAACAAAGATGCACACTGGATGACACCAACTGAGAATGAAGAGTTGAATAGACAATTGCATGAATTGTTGAAGAAAGGTTTGATTAGAGAAAGTTTGAGTCCCTGTGCAGTGCTGGCAACGTTAGCACCTAAGAAGAATGGATAATGGAGGATGTATACTAATTCCAGAGCAATAAATAAGATCACAGTGAAGTATCAATTTCCTTTGCCTAGGATAGATGACATAATGGATTGTTTGAGTGGAGCTAAATACTGCACAAAGATAGACTTGAAGAGTGGATATCATCGGATCAGAATCAGAGAAGGATATGAGTGGAAGACAACATTCAAGACAAATGAAGGATTGTATGATTTGTTGGTGATGCCTTTGGGTTGACTAATGCACCAAGTACTTTCATGAGGTTGATGAATGAGGTATTGAAGACACTCTTGTGCAGGTTTGTTATTGTATATTTGTATGGCATTTTGATTTTCAGTAAGATGAAAGAGGAGCATCTGTTTCATTTAAGACAACTTTTGCAGAGGTTGAGAAGAGAATTTTCTGATAAATCTAAAGAAGTGTAGTTTCATGAAAGAAGAGTTAGCCTAGTTGGGATTTTTGATATCTATGGATGGATTGAAGATGGACCCTGAGAAGGTAAGACAAATTGTTGAATGGCCTACACCAGAAAGAATTGGAGAGGTTAGATCATTTCATGAATTGGCTAGTTTCTATTGGAAGTTTATCAGAAATTTCAGTTCAGTTTGTAGCCCTATGTCTGAGACAATGAGGGGAAATTGGAAGTAATTCAAGCAGATAAATGGACCAAATAATAGTTTTGAATTACTGAAGCAAAAGGTCACTCAACAGCTTGTGTTAGCTTTACCAAATTTCAACAAAGTATTTCAAGTGGACTGTGATGCAAGTGGGAATGCAATTGGAGCCATGTTAAGTCAGGAAGGGAGAGCTGTAGCTTATTTTAGTGAAAAGTTGAATGATGCAAGAAGGATATATTCAGTGTATGATCAGAAATTTTATGCTATAGTCCAAGCCTTGAAGAAGTAGAGACATTACCTATTTCCTAAGGAATTTGTATTATATATTTATTATCAAGCCTTGCAGTATTTGAACAGTCAGAGTAAGTTGAATTAGAGACATACGAGGGATAGATTTTTTGCAGAGTTACACCTTTGTGTTGAAGCATAGAAGTGGGAAGTCAAACAAAGTTTATGATGCATTGAGTAGAAGGAGGAATTTGATGATAGAGATGAGAGTGATAGTATTAGGATTTGAAGAGTTGAAGAAGGTTTCATTGATGATGACCCAAATTTTGTAGAACTTTGGAGAGCATGTAGAGCACAGGTTGTGGTAGATAGAAGCAAATGGTTGGATTATTTCATTCAAGATGTGATGTTATTTAGAGGAGTTTAGTTGTGTATATCTAAGAGTTCTATGACGGATAATCTGATAAAGGAGAATAATAGTGGAGGATTAGTCAGACACTTTGTTGTTGACAAAATAGTAGCATTGGTGAGTGAACATTACTTTAAGCCTTAGATTCATAAGGATGTCAAGAAATTTGTTCAAAGCTGTAGAGTTTGTCAGTTTGCAAAAGGTAGTAGTCGGAATATGTGATTGTATAAGCCTCTGACAATACTAGAGAGACCTTGGGAAGACATAAGAATAGATTTCATACTTGAATTACCTAAGATACAGTGCAAAAATGATTCTATATTTATGGTGGTGGATAGATTCTTGAAGATGGCTCATTTCATACCTTGTAAGAAGACATCAAATGGAGTGCATATAGCTGACTTATTTTTCAAGGAGGTAGTGTGATTGCATGGATTACCTAAGAGCATAGTTTCAGATAGAGACACTAAGTTTGTTGGTTATTTTTGGAGGACAATTTGGAAGAAGATGAAGACAGATTTGAAATTCAGTTCTACTTTTCACCCACAAAATGATGGACAAAAAAGGTAGTAAACTGGAGTTTGGGAAATTTGTTGAGATGCTTAGTTGGAGAGAAGACCGGAAGTTAAGATTTGATTCTTGAACAAGGAGAGTTTGCCTACAATAATTCAATAAATAGGAGTACAAGAAGAACACCTTTTGATATTGTTGTAGATAGGAATTTGGAAATCATCAAAGCAATATAAACATTAGCCTAGCTCAATCACGAAAACTCAATTGCAGTGATAACAATCCTAAAAACATTCAATGAAAACATGAAAACAAGACATTCAAAATAAAATCTAAGCAAACCAAATGCAGATGTCTCCTTCATGTGGCTCCATTGTTCTTCTTTCTCCTTCAAATAGCTTTGTTTTGTGGATCTCACCTTCAAGTGCAAAAGTATAATGTGAAAGAAAGATTGACAAGACGAGATGATAGCATAAGGGTACTAGAAGCATGATTGATTAAGCCTTTTGATTGAAGAAATTCATCCAATTTATAGATAAATTGGAGAGAGGACAAGATTAGCATGAAATTGATATTTTAGGAAATTGATTTCAAAAATGGCAAAATTGAGTTGAAGGAAGAAGGTTATGACACCTTCTATGTCATGAATTATGACATATTGCCAATGTAAAGGTTAGAGGACTAAAAGCTTATGACAATACTTACTATGCCAATAGTATGACGCATGAGCAATTCATGCTTCCACCAAAGCACAAAAATAGGGAGAAACTAGAGAGAAATTAATTAGGTGGAAATTGAAATTAGGAAATTAGAAAATGAAGAAATTAGGAATTAAGTGAAAATTAGAAAATTAGGAAATTAGGAATTAAGTGAATTAATTAAAAAAATTTCATTCATCAATTAATTCACAAAAAGAGAGGGAATTAATTAGCAAATTAAATAAATATTTAATTGTGACAAGAAGACTTAGGATAAATAAATAAATTATTTAACCTAAAGGGAAAATGACAAACAAGATTAAATGAATAAATCATAAAACCTAGAAGATGAATTAGAAATGCAAGAACGACAATTAGGTCCTGACAAAAGATAATTGATGTCGATTCGATTTGATCATGATTTCTGACTTGATAAATGATTTGACTGATAAACAATTAAGATTGGTTGACAAATTGACCAAGATTGATAAAGAGACCAAATTGATAGGCACCAATTGACGAGGAACAATAATTGATCCAAATTGCCATGATTAAGAAGGATGACGATCGATGACAAATCGATCGTAAAATGACAAGATTGAAAATGACAATGATCGATGACAAATCAATCGCAAGACGACAAGATTAAAAATGACCACGATCGATGACAAATCGATCGCAAAATGACAAGATTGAAAAGAGGACAAAACCCTAATTCTATCATCGATTAGGATTGACGATGTCCCGAATGAAATCGAATTGATGATGTCAAAATATGCTAAATGAGCATGCACATTGATGTGACAGGATAAGATCGACCAAAATCATGACTAAAGATTGTTATCGACAAGACCAAATTCAAAAGCGAGACAGATGAAAAATGCAGAAGAAGGACTCGATGCTCACAAATGATAAAGACCAAGTGCGCAACATGGAAGAAATGTTAATGCGACCCAAAAACCCTAAAATAAGGCAATGCGCAAATGTTAAAGTATGACTCCACAAGCGTTGACCATTTTTAGACGTCTACATTTTGCCTCTCTTTGAGACAATGCGATATTAAGCATTGTTTCAAAGAACAATAATGAAAATGACACAGACAATGACAATGACATATGCATGCCCCCTCGAGGAATTGGCCGGAAACATCCAAAAAAGAGGCTAATTGATCGATAATAATGATAGAACATGATAGGAGCAAATAGACTAACAATTGGAGACTAGATGCACGAAGGACAAGCAATTGAAGGTGCAAAATACTGTGACCAGCATAAGATGGAGAGGGTGCACGTCCATCTATGCACTGACAAAGATCTATAAATGAAACAAAGAGAGTGAAAAGAGCTCATTTGCACTAGCCAAAGAGGAGAATTTGTTGCTCTGGAAAAGGACGCTTGCAGAGAGATGGCGAACATTCCAATGGTAGATCACCTCGGGGAACGTGTACACACCTATAGATGATCGGATGATGCAGGAGCAGTGGTATGTATCTCAAAAACCCATATTGTCAATTTCATGAATTTGACTTGCTTGCGGGACATTGCAGGGCCCACAAAGAAAGCAGAAAGTGACTTTTGCGCCTATGTGAGCGCATCCTGTGCTTGTGCAGGGTACACAGGCGCAAGTTGATGCAACACAGGCATAGGATATAGCACACAGGTGCAGTTGTACTCCGATATTATTTTGGCATATGATATGATATGCAGCGCTATGATGGCATGCAATGTGTTATGGCTTATGGTTATTTTCGATGTATGGATGGCTTATGCAAGGTTTTATGTACCATTGTGGAACATGTATGGATATATTTTTTTATGTGCTTTTGATGCATTTATAATATGAAATGGATAAAATGCTTGATATGATGCTCGATGTGATGTTTGATATAATGCAAATGTACTAACCAATGAATGTAGGATGCAGCATATGTGTTTGGGGAAATCGGAGCACTAGACCGAACTGACGGAAGAAATGTTAGTAAGAAGAAATGAGATAGAGGACAGTTAGAGACGAAGAAAAACTTGCTTTCAGTAATGCACTTTGTAGGTGAGAACCTTTATTTAATGGCAAAATGGACGCATAGCATCATGGCATTGAAGGCCAGAGCTGAAATGCAACCCTTTTTGCAAAAGATAGACACATCGCACACAAGGAATGAGTGAAGCATCCTAGGGTACATACATCAAGGGTCGAGGTATGTGCGGCGTTCACAAAGCGAACGTACTTATCATAGACACCCAATGATATAGTTGCCCTAGTTTGTGACAAACATTCCACAAATAGCAAACACAACAAAAAAAAACAAAAGGGACCATGAACCATCCCGGTTACTCTAAATCACTCAGTGACATCATCGAGCAACATAGGAACATGATTGAAGATAAACCAATAAATGAGAAGACTCGCTAATTCCAACAAGTCAAACAAACATCTTGATCTTTATTGTCAAAATTTGAAAGTGTTGATAGGATGATCACGTTGTCTGGTTTCAGGACATACGGTACCTCGTCTAAGACAGGACATAGTCTGGTTTCGAGCATACCACACCCTGTATAAGACCCATGATAGTAGTGACAAGGACAAATCATATTGATGCTGATGTTTGATTAAGAAGACAATTGTGATTAGTTTGAATGTCTGGTTTGATTGAAAAAGTTCATTTGTTTATGCATGATTTCATTAAAGCATAGTGTGTGATTGCGTGTCGTTGGATGTATACTCAGTGACCTGTCTTATGCACCAAGAGGATATTTTATTTTTTTTGTTTTTCGAGTGTGTACAATTTTTTTGTGTTCATTTTTTTTCAGAACTTTATTTGACTTTTAAGGGATTTTGTTTAGGACATTTTTCAATTTTTTTTTGGATTTATTTCAGGACATTTTCAATTTTTTTGGATTATTTCAGGACATTTTTCAATTTTTTTGGATTATTTCAGGACATTTTTCAGTTTTTTTCTTGGATTATTTTAGGACATTATTTGATTTTTTTTGGATTTATTTCAGGACATTAGTTGATTTTTTTAAGTTCTAGTGATTGATCATGACAAGGGGAACGCACCCAATGCACATCGGAGAGACATATATAGAGACCAGGACTGAAACATATGCACAAGAAACCGGAGTATGCAAGACAATGATGTTGACCAATCATAGGCCTGGAACATAACATTGGGTCATGACAAAGATAGACCTAATAGCATAGCTAGAGGTCATGACAGATGACGGAGCAATGATCTCGTTACACATGGTGCCTGATTGCCAGGTTTTCACCATGGTACTTGCCCAAAGCGCCTGTTTGCTAGGTTTTCACTAGAGGGTGAATCATTTTTCTTTACTTTTTTGTTCTTTTTCTTTGTTTCTCTTTTTTCACTTTTTTTTTGTATTTTTTTTTAGCTTTTTGATTTTTTTGTATTTTTTCAGGATCATATTTGAAAAAGTGCTGATAGAAAATTATGCCCAGTACTTGCGAAGGTGCATGCTATTGACAAGATCAAACAAAGGTTCACCTTCTGGAGTGGCAAGCTGATATGCCCTCGAGCCATAGGCTGCAGTCACTATAAATTGCCCAACCCAATTAGGTTCAAACTTGCCTTTGATGACATCAGTAGATTGTGCATTCTTGGGGTTTGCCTTTGAAACCAAATTTCCCACTTCGAAGTGTCACCCTTTGACCTTCTTATTATAAGAGCGACGGAGACAGTTTTGATATGCTTGCAAATGTGTCAGAGCTGTCTGACGCTTCTCATCTAACATCTCAAGCTGATGCAACTGAGAGACTCTGTGCATTTCATCATCAATTAGATGTTGCAAGGAAACATGCAAAGAAGGAATCTCCACTTCCAAGGGTAAAATGGCTTCCGCACCATAAACCAAAGAATAAGGTGTTGCTCCAGTAGGTGTGCAGATAGAAGTGCGATAAGCCCATAGTGCTGGATTCAACTGTACATGCCAATCTCGACTAGTGTCATTGACAACCTTTTTTAGGATCTTGATAATGGTCTTATTTGATGCTTTGGCTTGACCAATACCCTGTGGATAGTATGGAATGGAAAAATGGTGTTGGATATGAAACTTTGCCCAGAGTTCCTTGACATCTTTATTCTTGAAAGGATGGCCATTATCTGTGACTATGGCAAGGGGAACCCCATATCGGCATATGATATAATTCAGTAGGAATTTTGAAATTTGCACACCAGTGATATAGGTCATGGGGATAGCCTCGATCCATTTTGTAAAGTACTCTATGGCTATAATGATGAACTTGTGTCCATTTGTAGATGTCGAGTGAATCTTGCCAATAAGATCCAATCCCCATTGAGAAAAGGGCCACGGAGATATGACTGAATGAAGCTCTTGGGCTGGCACATGAATATAATTTCCATGGATCTGGTATTTGTAGCATTTCTTAACCAAATCATGAACATCCTTTTCCAGAGTGGGCCAATAATACCCAGCACGAATCAACTTTTTGGCTAAGCTCAGACCATTGAAATGGCCCCCACATATACCATCGTGAACTTCATGTAAAGCCGTTTGTGCTTCGTCAGAATCCAAACACCTGAGGAGGGTATGGTCAAAGGAACGATGGTAAAGGGTGTTGGCAATGATGACATATTTGGCTGTCTATCAGATGAAGGCTCGACGTTGGTTAGCGGAAAGTTTAGGTGGTAAGGTTTGGGATTTTAAATATTGATAGACGTCATTGTACCACGGGGAGTTAGGGCCAACAAGAACACACATCACATCTGCTGTCAGAATTTCAAAAGAAGGGACAAGCAACTGTTCGACCAAAAATTCACATTTGTCCATATTATGGGCCATATTCAACATGGAAGCAATCATAGCCATCACATCTACCGACTTGTTTTGCATTCTTGGAACTTGACTGAAATGGATAGCTGTGAATTTTATCTTGAAGAAATCTACCATATGCTTGTAGGGAATAAGCTTTTCATCTTTTGTTTTGTAGTCATCATTCACTTGACGGATGACTAACTGAGAATCTCCATAGACTTGTAAATGTGTGATGTTCCAGTGGACCGCTACTCGGAGTCCTGTGACCAGTGCTTCATACTCTGCAATGTTATTGGTACAATGAAAAGTTATTCTATAGGACTTGGGAATAGCATCACCTTGAGGGGTGACAAACAATATGCCTACTCTGGATCCGAACTTGGTATGGGATCCATCAAAGTATAACTTCCATTCATTAGAAGATGTAAGAGCAAAGACTGATTCATCCAGAAAATTGGTCAACATGGGATGATCATCATAAATGGGAGCCTCTGCAAGTTGATCTGCTATGACTTGTCCTTTTATTTCCTTTTGCTCCATGTACTCAATATCAAACTCACTGAGGATCATCACCCACTTTGCTAGGCGACCTGTCAAAGCTGCCCTACTAAGCAAGTATTTCAAGGGATCAATTTTTGCAACTAGCAATGTCTGATGACTTAACATATAGTGTCGAAGCTTCTTTGTTGCAAAGACTACTGCTAAACATACTCGTTCAATAGTTGAATAATTCAACTCATAGCCCACTAGTGTCTGGCTAATATAATAAATAGCTCACTCTTTACCGTTCTCATCCTATTGGGCCAAGAGAATTCCTAGTGCCGTCTCAGTGGCAGAAATATACAATATAAATGGCTTTCTTTCTATAGGAGGCATTAGAATAGGCGGCGACAGTAGATAATCCTTGAGAGCTTGAAATGTTGATTGACATTGCTCAGTCCATTTAAAAGGGACTCCTTTATGCAATAAATGCTAGAATGGATGACATTTGTCTACCAATTGAGCTATAAACCGGCAGATTGACTGTAACTTTCCTTGCAGACTTCTTAGCTGATAGAGATTAGAAGGAGGAGGCATGTCCATTATTGCTTTAACCTTGGCAGGGTTGACTTTGATGCCTCGATGAGAAACAATGTACCCTAGTAATTTGCCAGTTGTGACACCAAAGACACACTTCTTTGGATTGAGTCTAAGCTTATAAGTTTCCATTCGGTCAAAGATTGGGCCTAGGATGGCTAGATGACTATCTCTTGTGACAGATTTGCATAATAAGTCATCAACATAGTCCTCCATCAAAGTATACATGAAATCATGGAAATTTGTCATCATCGCTCTTTGATATGTTGCGCCAGCAATTTTAAGACCAAAGGGCATTACATTCCAACAATAGGTATCCCAAGCATAGGTGAACGCAGTCTTATGTTGATCTTCAGGAGCAATGCGAATTTGGTTATAGCCGAAGAAACCATCCATCAATGAGAGCATCTCATATCCAGCAGTCATGTCAACTATGATGTTAATATTTGGTAGTGGAAAATCATCTTTAGGGCATGCTTTATTAAGATCCCTAAAATCTGTATAGATTCTAATGCCCCTAGTTACCTTGCTAATTGGTACTAAATTTGAAATCCAGTCTGCATAATCAATGGGTCTAATAAAGCCCACATCTAGCAATTTTTTCAGTTCTACTTTGACCAAAAGAGCCACCTGGGGATGCATCTTTCTGAGTTTCTGTTTGATAGGCTTGGCATCTTCTTTTAATGGCAAGTGATGAAGGACTAATTCTGGATCAAGGCCAGGCATATCTGCATAGGACCATGCAAAACTGATCTTCTTCTCAAGAAAGAAATTGACAAAATCTATCTTTTCCTGTTTTGATAAAGAAGTAGCAAAATGAATGACCTTAGGGTTGTCAAGTGTACCCAAATTGATTTCTTCGGTCATTTCCACAAGCAATGTTGATTTACCCTGACTTAGTAGGGGTATGTCCACTCTTCCACCTTTGGGCGCCTCAGAGAGGTTTCCACCCGCAGGTACGTCTTTTATTTTTACTTTTGTATAATCAGAGAGTGCCTTACATTTTTCACTCACAGACCTATCTTCTTGATTTTGTACTTTTTATTTCCTTTTTTCATTTTGATGACTGAAAGATGGAGTTGACTCCCCAAAATATGCTATGGAATCTAGATCAATAGAAAATCCTGCCTTATGATCACCTTGTGGTATGCCTTCCCGTAGTCCCGGGAATTCTGCAATTGCCTCGTCATTTTGAAAATAGTCCAATGTGAGTGGTTCTTGTTGGTCCTGTTGGATAAGCTGGGGATAAATGAGGGGCATGTCATCATCAATTTTAAGGAGAGAGAGGGCTGAAATGGTAAAGATGTGAACATCCGTGGTATCACTATCTAAACTGCTCGCATCTGATTCAGAGCTTGGGTCCCAAAATGACTCTATCCAAGCATTAGGACATGTCTTTGGAGGGGGAGTTATTTCATGTTTGTCTTCCATGGGCAAATCATCAGGGTCAAGGAAAACATTGTCAAGGGCATAGGAGCTAGAAGAAAATGAACTCCACTCCCATTCATTGGAATCAGTTTCAAGTCGGGTATCCTCAGGTGTTGTTTCATCATCAGAGTCACACCCCTTTCCACACGTGGTCACTTTGGTAGACAAGGGTCCAATTCGCAATGGTACAAAACCTAACCCTAAAGTTGGAGGTCACATCTTGGGTATAATAGGTTCTAGCCGTCCTTTCTTGTCAGGGCCTAAGCCACTGCAACCATCATATCCTTTCTTCTGCAGCATAGTAAATCCTTTGTCATATCGTTCCACTAGCAACCTAATAGGTGGGGTCTTAGTCGGATCCTTATAAAGCCAATCTATGACATCGTCATCCAAGGTTTCTTTTTCAAGTTCACCCCATCTTGTAAATGTAGTGGGGGGCTGATATTGAATGACTATCTTAGGTTCCTTTTGCAACAAATGTGGTTTGCCATGTGATTTTAGAGATATTAGTAAATTCTCAATGAGGAATGTTTGAGCCATTGAATACTCTCCACATCCTTGGTCCATTATCTTCAGTTTACCTTTGACAGCTTCTAACAATTCATTAGGATCCACATAACTATGTGATTTGGCCTCTCTATTGACTAGGACTTGCTGCTGCGGGGAGTCCTTTAGAGTAGCACAAAATTGAAATGGATTAGGATCTCCTGGAATTGTTATCTCAGTTCCATTGTAAGGATATTTTAAACATTGATGATAAGTGGATGGAACTGCTTTCATTGTGTGGATCCACGGATGGCCAAGAATCATATTGTAAGGGAGATCGAGGTCTAGGACCTGCAGGAAAGTGTTTTCTGTTACTGGACCAACTTTGATAGGCAATGTAATTATCCCTTTAGATGGGCGCTCAACATCATCATATGATTTGATTGTTATTCTTCTGGAAGAATCAATATCATTTTATGTATAACCAGGACCAATGACCACTCTCAAGGTGCAGATGTTAAGACCTACTCCGCCATCTATCAAGACTCGTCAGATTTTGCAATTATGGACAAAGACTTCAAGATGTAAAGGATCATTCCGAGGGAGCTTATCAGGTGAAATATCGTTATCAGAAAATGCAATGTGTTGGGAAACAGCTAGATGTCCTATTCGAGCTTGAAACTAGTCAACATCAATGTCTGTTGGGACAGTGGACTCAATTAAAGCTTTATCTAGGACTGCGCAATGCATAGGGGACATTTTCAACAACTCAAGGATTGATATTTGTGTAGGTGTCTTTCCCAGATGATCCAAGAGATTATATTGACTTGCAGGAGTTGGTTTGGGAGGAACTGCAGGAGCTCCTTTTAGGACTATTCTGGATCGACGAGTGGTGACTGCGCAAGAAGGATCTTGTCCCTTTATTCTTAGGGTGGAAACATACTCATTTGACGCTCGAAAATAATTGATGACATTGTTATAACCAGTATTTGCATAATTTGCTGTTTGGGTAGAGTTTGAAGAAGACGCTTTACCCTTGTCATGATCAAGCAAAGGAGTTTTGAAAATTGTGTGATCAGTGTTAGAGGCCACGTTGGGTGGATCCACCTCAATTACTCCTTGCTCTAACAAGTCTTGAATCATATGTTTCAATTGAAAACATGATGCAGTTTTATGTCCTTTTGACCGATGGTATTCACAATATGCATTATCATTCCACCAATGCGGCTTTACCAATGGTTCTGCCTTGATATCTGGTAACTTGATAAATTTTGCTTGTATTAATTGTTTCATTACTAACTCAATAGGCTCTCCCAATGGAATAAATTGTCAAGGAGGCCCATCCCTTGATCGAAAAGGTCTTCGTTGCTGGTTTTGTTGCTGACCTTGTTGTTGATTATATTGTTGAGTATATTGTTGAGGATGCTATTGGTATTGCGGCTATTGAGTAACATTGCTCACTGGTATTTGATTTTGTTCCATAGTTGACATATTAGGAGCACTCAATTTCTTGATTGTGAATGGGGGTTGATTTGCATTCACCACTCTTGCGTCAACAACTCCATCATTAGTGGCATTCTTGTTTTTGTACCAAAATCTATTTCTATCCCCTGAATTGTTTGTGTTGTCACTGTCTTTGTTGAGCTTAATGATTCCTTTAGCTACAAGAGCAGTTTCAATGTTCATCCCTTTCTTAATGAGTTTCTCAATAGTACTGGGACTTTTCAATTTGAGTTCATACATCATTTTTGGGACCAAATTTTGGATAAACAAGTTCACTTGTTGTTCTTCAGGTATATCTAGTGAAGAATGACTATACAAGCTTCGCCATCATTGCAAGAAAGTCACTAATGGTTCACCTTGCTTTTGCTTGGTGTTGCATAAATCTGACATGGTCACGTCACTGTCAATGTTGAATGCGAAGTGAGATATAAAATTTTGAGCCAATTTTGACCAAGTCTTTATATTTCCTGGCAGATGAGAATACCAATCCATGGCTTGTCCTGTGAGACTTCATGCAAATAAGTGCATTAAATATGTTTCCTCATAACTCACTTTGGTACACGCCATGAAAAATGCTCGAATGTGATCTTTTGGATTGCCATTCCCTTTATATTTCTCAAAATTAGGTGCCTCAAAATGCTTCGGGAAGGGAGGCATGTATAAGCTCTTGTCAAATGGATTAGGACATAAATCTTGATTTGTGTACAACTTCTTTGTTCCTTTGGTTTCTAATGCGTCGACTTGTCGTTGCAACTTCTCAAGCTGTTGCGCAATTGTGTCAGATTTTCGAGGTCCATCATTAATCCTGGTGGGTACTCTTTGTCAATACATCATGTTTCCGATCGGTTGTTGATGCTCTGAAATTGCCATCTTTGGTGTCTCCGGCATATAATGTTCTTGGTACACCTCTTGTTGTTGTGGTTGTGCCATGCCTTGATATTGACCTTGTTGTTGTGCTTCTTGTGGTGGAATCATCATTTGTATCCTAGGTTGATATTGCAATTGAGGGTGTTGTTGATATTGCACAGGCATCAATTGCGGCTATGAAGTATGATAACTTGTTTGTCTTGTCACATATTGAGGCACATGTTGTTGTTGATGCTGACGAATTGGAATTTTCTGACTTTGTGCCAATTGTTGTCATGGTGTGAATCCCATCATTTTTAAAAAACTTTGTTTGGGTGGTTTTTGTTGTTTCTCCTTAAGATGGGGTATGGCACTTGCATTGACTTGCTATGTTGTTTGTCCAATCCATTGTGATGGTTGCAAGTTTTCATTAACTTGTAATGGTGCAGAGGGCACTGCAACTTGTTGTCGAATGCGGCATTGTTGTTGTTGTGCATTGTTTGTTTGCACATTCAATTGTACCTTTTGTGTATTACTCAATTGTTGCAACATTTGTTGTTGGTGCAAACCACTATCTGTAGCTCTTTGTGTTGCCATTATCGAAGGATCTGTCACACAAGTCTGCATAATAGGTACGTGAGTGTTTGGCAAATATTTTGAGCTTAATGGGACATAGGAACTTTGTTGCATTATGGAATTGTTTTGGACATTGGTGAGATCAGGCATTCCAGTCATGAAGCTTTCTTGCATCTTAGATTTTGATCCAATTTTATGCATGTGAGGAACCACTTCTTGTTGAGGGACAGCTGTCAATATTTGTGTGGTCCTCATTTGATCTTGTGTTACAAGTGTTGTGTTAAATAATGGATTATTTATTGTCTCAAATGGTGACTTTTGAGGAATAGTCACTGTCAATGCCTTTGAAGCATGTTTACTCATCAAGGTAGGTTGAGTTTCTTGTTGCACATGTTCTTCATTTGGATGCGGGGAGAAACTTAATAGCTCACTGCCTTGTTGTTTTTGCTCATTGATTTGCTCACTTGAGGAGGTCACATTACTCATCATGTCAAGATATTTTTGTGGGAACATCTTAAAGACCTTGTTCAAGAATTTATCCATCTTTTTCATCAACTTTGGATCTTGAAGGAACATATCAACATCATCAGAGGCATCAGAATCTAATGAAGAATCTGGTAAAGTATTTGGATTTGTTTCTTGTTGAATGCCTTGATCTGAACCAAATCCTTGTGAAAGAGTTTGTTCCTCATATAATGTTTGAGTTTGAATATCATGTTGTAGGTTCAGTTGATTCCAATCAAAAGGTGCATTTCCCCTTGGTGTTGGTGGAACACTCCCATGTCCTAGTTTCATGGGTACAAACACTGGTTCATAAAATGGAGGTGGTCCAAGTTGAACCATTCCGTATGGTGGTAATGATGTGCTTGATGAACCTTCAATCTGTACTATTTGACTAGTTTGAAATTGTGAACTTGTTATGTTGTCAATGGGTTGATACGTTGGTTCGCCCATCTTCTTAGATTTTGACCTTGTCTCAACAGGCATGTCACTATGCGAATGCAATATTTTTTTGGAAATTTTCAAGGATGATATATGATATGCAACTAAATGCAAACTAAATAGATGAAAATGCAATCTATGGCAAGAGTGCAACCTATGTTTTTGGTTGTTTTTCAAGATTTTGACAAACTTTTTGGAATGCAAATCTAAAAAAGAGACCCTTAGGAAATTGAAATGATGCCTAGACCTCAAAGGACAAAAGGACCAAGTGACAAAAGGACAAAATGACAATGTCTCCCCTATATGCTTAGATACTAAGCTAGGTTTGACCAAATGACATTGATGACAAAAAGACAAAAGTTTGATAAGGTCTAGACTTCCTAACAATGACTTAGGGTTTATCAAAGATTTGGATTACTCAAGTATGACAAAACCTAGTTTTGACACTATATGCAAAGGGACAATTACTATGCAAATTACCCTAATATGATATGATAATGACCTAAGCTTAATGAAGAGACCTAGGGTATGCAAATGTGACCTAATGTTATGAGGACAAAGATGCAAATGCAAATGTATGACAATGTCAACCTAAGACAAAACCTAAGGTTGAATTATGAAATGGTATTACTCTAATGCAAGAGGACACATGCAAATGAATGACCCTTATTGATATGCATAGGAGAATGACCTAGGTGAAACCTAACCTTGGTAGTTGACAATGAATTTGCAAAATGCAAACCTAGGATGAACCTAAATCTAAGTGACATGAATGTTGAGACAAGATTTTGGAAAATGTTTGACAACCATGTTTGAAGGTGTTTTGAACTTTGTTGAATGAAATACTCTTGTGTTTAACCTTGTTTTGAATAAATTTGTCTTGTTTTTTGAAATGAGACACAACTCAACTTTTGACAAGCAAAGAAGACAAGATATTTCAACTTAGACTCAAAACAATCAGGCTCATTCACACATTTCTTATGGATGGCAAGGGCAGTAGGTACTTGAGAGGTAGACTCGTTATGAGATTCAAGGAGAATACATAGATGCTTGACCCCACGGGCTCCCCTCCATGGCACTCACTTCTTAGGGCAGCCAAGCATCAGTTCCCATGGAAATCTCCCCATGGCGAACTTAGTATCTCTTCCAAGTATCCGAACTTGTCCTTCTCAAGCAACTAGAAGGATTTTTGGCCTCTAAATACAAGGTGTTTAGTAAGGATTTTTGTTAAGCGTTACTCCTTGGTGTCACACAAGCATGATTGAGACATAAGCCCACCAAGATACCAAACAAATGTAGTCACGCAAGTATGATTTAGACCACGAGGTCCTACTTAGATGTTGATATGAGAAAGAGTTCAAGGTTCATCACTTCCCAAGTAACTACAATTCCCACGTAACCCTTCCTTCAAAGCTTTCGCCCATCAGGTATTTATTTATAGTGAGTTAGAATGCCAGGGTACTCTGGTTGTGCTCACATTGGGTCATTCCCTTCTCATGATTGTCACTTGGTTGCAAAAGAAAGCAAATGGTCGGGAAGGCAGGCCCTCTAAAGGTAACACACAATCCAAAACATGAGAATGGTATTGAAGATCTGGATTTCTGATCACCCTAAGAAGGATGAGAGCATACTCTCCTACTCCAACGTCAAACTTGACAAAAAAAGAAAAAACATGTTCATTCCATCCTACTTAGCAATCATACTAGGTGCCTAATTATGAATTACAAACACAAAGTTTAGTTGGAGTATAAGGCAACCTGCAAAATCACCAAGTCAAAAGTTTAATTTGTTTAGTCTTTGACTAGCGAACCTGCATAAAATGTGTTAGTAGTTTCATTTTTTGTCTTTGTCATGCGTAATGCCAAGGTGCTGCATAGAGAATTAGTACCAAAGAAAAACCAAAAAGCATAAATAGAATGCAAAACAAAGCAATTTGCAAGTAAAAACACTGCTTTTTACCTCTATTTCTGGCCTTACACAGGCGCAGAATGCAGTAACACGGGCGCAGAATGCAGTAACACAAGTGCAGATCCCTTTGACATAGGCACAAAAGTCCTTGACACAGGCACAGATTGCTTGACACAGGCGCATAACTCTCCTACACAGGCGCAGAAGTGCCCAGAAAGCCCTAAATTACCCTGTTTCTTGGGTTTTTCACCTACAAATCAGCTCAAAAGCACTCAAAAGCATGGTTAGGGGGTTAGTTCAAGTTGGGTTCACCAATTAATGTAGATAGGAATTTGGAAATCATCAAAGCAATATAAACATTAGCCTAGCTCAATCACGAAAACTCAATTGCAGTGATAACAATCCTAAAAACATTCAACGAAAGCATGAAAACAAGACATTCAAAATGAAATCTAAGAAAACCAAATGCAGATGTCTCCTTCATGTGGCTCCATTGTCCTTCTTTCTCCTTCAAATAACTTTGTTTTTTGGATCTCACCTTCAAGTGCATAAGTATAATGTGAAAGCAAGATTGACAAGACGAGACGACAGCATAAGGGTACTAGAAGTGTGATTGATTCAGCCTTTTGATTGAAGAAATTCATCCAATTTATAGATAAATTGGAGAAAGGACAAGATTAGCATGAAATTGATATTTTAGGCAATTGATTTCAAAAATGGTAAAGTTGAGTTGAAGGAAGAAGGTTATGACACCTTCTATGTCATGAATTATGACATATTGCCAATGTAAAGGTTAGAGGACTAAAAGCTTATGGCATCTTACCATGCCAATAGTATGATGCATGAGCAATTCATGCTTCCACCGAAGCACAAAAATAGGGAGAAACTAGAGAGAAATTAATTAGGTGGAAATTGAACTTAGGAAATTAGAAAATGAAGAAATTAGGAATTAAGTGAAAATTAGAAAATGAGGAAATTAGGAATTAAGTGAATTAATTAACAATTTTTCATTCATCAATTAATTCACAAAAAGAGAGGGAATTAATTAGCAAATTAAATAAATATTTAATTGTGACAAGAAGACTTAGGATAAATAAATAAATTATTTAACCTAAAGGGAAAATGACAAACAAGATTAAATGAATAAATCATAAAACCTAGAAGATGAATTAGAAATGCAAGAACGACAATTAGGTCCTGACAAAAGATAATTGATGTCGATTCGATTTGATCATGATTTCTGACTTGATAAATGATTTGACTGATAAACAATTAAGATTGGTTGACAAATTGACCAAGATTGATAAAGAGACCAAATTGATAGGCGCCAATTGACGAGGAACAATAATTGATCCAAATTGCCATGATTAAGAAGGACGACGATCGATGACAAATCAATCGTAAAATGACAAGATTGAAAATGACAACGATCGATGAAAAATCAATTGCAAGATGACAAGATTAAAAATGACCACGATCGATGACAAATCGATCGAAAAACGAAAAGATTGAAAAGAGGACAAAACCCTAATTCTATCATCGATTAGGATTGACGATGTCAAAATATGCTAAATGAGCATGCACATTGATGTGACTAGATAAGATCGACCAAAATCATGACTGAAGATTGTTATCGACAAGACCAAATTCGAAAGCGAGATAGATGAAAAATATAGAAGAAGGACTCGATGCTCGCAAATGATAAAGACCAAGTGCGCAACATGGAAGAAATGTTAATGCAACGCAAAAACCCTAAAATAAGGCAATGTGCAAATGTTAAAGTATGACTCTGCAAGCGTTGACCATTTTTAGATGTCTACAATTGTCACTAGAGCACACCCTAAATGTATATCAGAATTGAAAGATATCAGTAATGAATACAAGTAGAGTGCAGATGCAGAAGAGATTGCAGATCACATGAATGCCTTGCATGTTCAAGTTAAACAACAATTGGAGGATATGAACAACAAGTATAAGGAGAAAGAAGATGAGAAGAGAAGACATAAGGAATTTGATGTTGGCAATGAAGTGATGGTGTATCTGAGAAAAGAAAAATTTATAGTTGGAACTTATAACAAGTTGCAGATGAGGAGCTTGATGTTGGCCATGAAGTGATGGTGTTCCTGAGAAGAGAAAGATTTCCAATTGGAACTTATAACAAGTTGCAGATGAGGAAGTTTGGACCTTACAATATCTTGAGGAAATTCAGTTCCAGAAATGCATATGAAGTGGAGCTACCAAATAGTTTGAGTATTTCACCTATATTCAGCATTGCAGATCTACATTAGTATCATGAACATGAATTCAGTGAAGACAGTATTGAAAACTTGGAGAAGCAGTTGCCTCAGAAGGAACTAGATCAGATTGAAGACATTTTGGACAGTAGGATTGGACGTAGCACCTAGAGCAATCAATACAAGGAGTATCTTGTTAAATGGAAGGACAGACCAATTGAATATTCATCTTGAATTTCTCAAGCAAAGGTGGACCACCTTGGTTTTCCTCTAAACCCAACAAACTGAAGGACTTAATTTTTTAACAACTCCAGATGTCTAATGTAGGAGAATCCTTGATTCTTGGCAATCTCGTGACAACCAAAAAAATTTCTTTTCAGTTTGTTTTATGTTTTGCAATTTCAACATTTCTTTCTGTATTTTCTTGAATTTGCTCACTAGATCTTGCGTAGCTGGATTTTTCTTGTGAACATGATTATCTTCCTTATTTCTAAACTGCAGAGCATTTGGATTATTTTTTGGCAAGTAATCTGATGCAGAGGATATGAGGATCTTACTCAAAAACCTAAGGACTCTTACCCACACCCACACAACTCACTCCTCAAGACCTCTCATTGGTCAAACACATCACCTCTGATCCCCTACTCTCCACATACTATAATAACATCCCTAACACATACTCACTGATAATTCTTGATCATTGTATTCACTTGGTACTTGACTGCAATAACAAAGTTTCACCATCAACCTCCACAACTAGGTCTCACTAGGTTCAACACCTAACCCAAAACTTGGCTTCACAATACCTTATCAACAAGGCAACACCCTTACCAACATATCATTAATGGTTTAAAAACATATACTCAACTCCCTTGGGTCTACTACAAACCCCTCACACACTGTCTTATGGTTCTAAGACAGTCAAAGATAAAAGACAATATTGGTTGAACTCAACCCCTTGTTAGGGTTCTCACAGATACTGAGAGGGGGGGGTGAATCAGTATCTAACCGGTAATGTAATTTTCTTAAAACTGAATATGCAGAACATAAAGTAATAGTATACCGATATGCAATAATTAATGCAAATAACAGAATCAAAAACATCCAAATGAAAAGAACACCATAACACAAGACATTTAATGAGGAAACCCAGTGTGGGAAAAACCTCGGTGGGATTTGTGACCCACAATATTCACTTACTGGCCAATAAGAGAATATTACTTACAATAGGGGCCTGCACATGCAGGAAGGCCAACTGCCTAGAGCTCATTGCTCAATAAGAAGTCACACTGACTTAGAATGAGGATTTACACAAATCCAATATTTTGTACTGCTTTACAATAGCATCTTCAATGCCAGATTCAGTACCGGTTCTTTCTCTGTTCTTTACATATACCCTTGACCTACAATTCGCACATTAGGTTTGTCTTATAATTTATTTATACTTTCCATCCATATACTACAAATGCCTACAATGATCTCTTTTATATACAAGAGTCATTTTACAATTTGCCAAATTGGCTTACAATAATAAACAAAATATTACATATCAAAAATCCTGTCAGCCTCAATGCCAATATACATATTTCCTTCTATGTCGGTGTACATCTTCTGTGTCGGTGTCGGTGTAGATTGATTTTGTTTTTGTCGGTGCACTGTTTTGTTTGAGTAATGCTTTGCCGGTATAATGTCTTGCTAGTGCCATAGGATTGCAAGGTTGCCCGAGTAATGCTTTGTCAGTGCCATAGGATTGCAAGGTTGCCTGATTAATTCTTTGCCAGTGCCATAGGATTGCAAGGTTGCCATCAATGACAAAACCTTCAATCACACACAATGTCTCATTGGAGTGTCCATATGCCAACACCCCTAACTCTCATTTCTCTAGTTTTAACCACCCTCCAAGAAATAATGTATCATTTTAAATATCCCATAGGCCCTTTCCACATCATATCAATCACCAAGTCCCACAAATAATATTCAAAACACAAAACCAAAACATCTTACCCAAAATCTGTCCATAATGACAGTTTGCTGCTCTTTTGGATAGGGCCGCACACAGAGATGTATAAACTTTGAACCAAGTATTATATCATCAATCCATCTTGTGAGATTCTTAAAAATGTGATCCTACACAACATATCCCAAATTAAAGAAGATCCAACAGTTCAGTAATGAGATATTGCCCTCGCATCAGGACTGGTGTAGTCACATCCCAAATCTAACTGTTTTTCAGTCTGAAACCTTCATGAAGCATGTGCCAAATCCATCATGGAACCCTGAACACACCATGGATAGGTAAAATACATCCTTACCCTCATCCCTTCCCAAAATGGGGTTTGGAAAAACATCTAAACAAAATTTATTACATTTATGAGGCCACTAGATGCCCTAGTAAGGGTTTTGATAGTTTTGAAACAAATGTCAATATCTTCCACAAATAATAATGAAGTTGCACCAAATAAAAACCAAATTACTCTTAGTTAATTTCACTTTCATCCTAGTAAGATGACTTAATCAAACAAATGCATATCAATTTGCAAATGAACAAATTTCAGTCTGTCATACACTGAAAACTTAGAAAATACAAGGAAAAATACAATTTTATTGCTCCACTTCTCAAATATCGACCTCCCCATCCAATCTCTCTCTCAAAATGGATTAATTACATCATTTTATAGTTCTCCAAGCCTTCTAAGGCTGAAATGTAACTAATAACCACCTTTAACTACCCTTTTTGACATTTTTTTGTAATTTTGACAATAAAAGTTACACAAAAAGTTGTCATGTTGACACATGAAGTTGTCAATATGATCAAACTTGAACTCCAACCCTCCTAACCTATCAAAATGGTCTTAAAATGAACTTATAAACATTTATAACATGTTTTATTGACTAAAAACTCAAACCTACCCTTAAAACCCAAAATTAGCCCTTTTTAGGCCTAATTGCCAACATTTGACAATTTTATGCTTTTTGATCTTTTCATTACATTTCATTGCATATTTAGGCTCTATTGGCCATTATTACATTTTTTTAAGACCTTAAAGGCATTTTATACTTCATTTTCCTTTTATTTTCTATTAGGGCCTATCAATGACCCTAGTCCACCTTGTCTTCAGGAGTGCTCCTGCACCATACTCCCAGGGACAAAAAAATTTCAAGGTCCCCTTGAATGGCTGCCTCCTCTTTCTAGTCTTCCAATTCATTCATACTTTCTCCTTGTATCCTGCAAAAAAAATTCCATGCTTTGGTAACTCATGGAACCTCCTCTCAAGAAAATCGTACTCAATATAAGCACCTCCAATAGGATCATCCATGTAAGCACTCAACAAACCTGCATACAAATGATTAGAAAAAAAAAATATAGTATCATCATTGATTACAATATCATCTTTTTGCATCATAGGAACCTCTTGTACCAACATTTCAAGTGGTTCACTCCCACCATTGCTTTTCCATTCCTCCATTATGGCTTCAAACTCCTTCCACAAGTCAGGTTCTTCCTCTTCACCTGCTGCTACCAACTCTCTTTCACTCTCATGCCATTCACCTTGGCATCTCAACTCATTACTCATCCTCAAGGCTTCCTCATTAGCCTTCTTCTTTGCTGCTATTAGCCTCTTCATAGGCCAAACTACCCTCTTTTGCACCCTCAAGTGCCAACTCTTCACTTTCCTATCAAGGTTTTCAACCTTCACCCTCATTTGTTCTTCTTGTTTCTTTCCTTCCTCTATCCTTCTCTCCAATTCTTCTTCCATCCTCTTCCATCTTTCTTCACTTTCCTCAAGTGCTCTTCTCAAGCTTTTCAACTCTTCTTCTTCTCTTTTCTTCTTCTCTTCTTCTTTCTTATTTCTCTCATCTTCCTCTCTTTTCTTCTTTTCTCTTGCTTCTTTCTCCTTCTTATCACCATATAGGTAATCCCTCAAAAACATAGCCAATTCTCTTTCACTCCTGGTCAAAGCCATCTTCTCACACAACCTAGATACCTTGCTGGGCTCTGATACCAATTTGATGTAGAGGGTAGGAGGATCCTAGTCAAACACCTAAGGACACTTACCCACACCCACACAACTCACTCCTCAAGACCTCTCATTGGTCAAACACATCACCTCTGATCCCCTACTCTCCATATACTAGAATAACACACCCAACACATACTCACTGAACATTCTTGATCATTTTAATCACTTGGTACTTGACTGCAATAACAAAGCTTCACCATCAACCTACACAACTAGGTCTCACTAGGTTCAACACCTAACCCAAAACTTGTCTTCACAATACCTTATCAACAAGGAAACACCCTTACCAACATATCATTAATGGTTTATGTATACACCTAAAATTGGCTATGAGCAATTAAATAAATATTCTATATTTATTTAATATTTATCTAATATTTATTCTTCTATTAAATAGTTAATTTTAAAAGATTAATTTATTTAATTCATTTTCATATCTTTCTATTAATTAATTCATTTATCTTGTTCTTCTAATTAATTAAATATCTAATATTTAATTATCTCCTCCAAACAATTAAATATCTAATATTTAATGGTTATTCTCCTATCCTATAGTCTCAAATATTAAATAATTCATAAATTATTTAATCTCTTATCCAACTCATTCCTCCATCTCCACTTCATCTTCCCTTTGCCAGCTCATCAAGCATGTGGCTAAGGAAATTAATATTTCTTAAATATTAATTCATCATTTATCTTCAACTTCCAAACTTAATGAAAATTGTGTACGTACACATATTTCATAACCATTTCCTATATTCTCTCCAACACCCCCTACATTTTAGGAAGGACTTGAGTCCACTTGTCCTCTCATGCCTAAATTTCCTCCAACCATCCCTAGATTCCCTCAGTCAGCAACCCAATCAAGGTGAGATGAGTGACACTTGTCTTCTCCTTCCCCCTTTCTCTCAACCTTCACCTTTGCTCACATCCATCCAAATCTATAAATCTGATCATGACCGTTGATCTGAGCCACATCATCTTATCCTCTCAAAGTCTATGAAATCAAAAGCTTCAGTTGAGAGAGTTAATCTTCAAGTTAGTCTTCAAAAATAGTTTTCAATCAATCATATGCATCTGTGAGTTTTGAAGCAATTAGCAAATAGTAAATATCATTTTAGCAATATAATCATATAGCATTATCATTCTAGCATAATCATGTAGCTTTTCATATCATAGCATCAGTTAACTACAAGTTATCTGTCCATTCTTCATATGCCATCTTGGAAGCCAACAGTGCATTGTCTGAGAGCACACCATCTGCAACCACAAACAGTGGAGTTAGGACACAATGAGACATAAGCCATGAAGGTAAAATAATGTTTTATTTTAGTATGTATTTCATGTAGTTTCATTGGTGGATTTTGGATTTCCTGTATGCATTTCCATTGTATTTTGTGAAACTAACTTATTACAGGTAACATTCTAAGAATGAAATTCAAGCTCACACATTTTGGCGCCCACCGTGGGGCTGGACTTTGCATATACCTTTAAAAATAAAAATAAAAATAAAATTAACACATTTGTAATGTAGATTCATGCATGTGTGAATTCTGACAGCGCTTTTTTTCGACAGGTTAGTGCATTTGTATCCTAGGTTAGTGCATATGTCATGTAGGTTAGTGCTTTTGTCTAAAAAATTGTGCATCGGCATCATAGGTTAGCGCATATGTCATATAGGTTAGCGCTTTTATCTAAAATTTTGTGCATTCACATCACAGGTTAGTGCATTTGCATCATAGGTTAGCATATATGTCGAAGAAATCGTGCTTTTGTATCCACAGAGAAACACTTTTGTAGTCTAAGTTAGTGCTTTTGTTCCAAAGGTTAGTGCTTTTGAACAGAAAAATAGTGCATATGTTAGGTTAGCGCTTCTGTCTATGAGACTGACAAAATTTTCTTGCAAGTCCGAATGTCCAAGAAATCAGATTTTTCAGATTACTAACATACATGTGTAGGATGGCATTTAAGGCAAATTTTATGCATTTCCTCATCTAGTTAATTAGAAGTCTTCATTTGGAAAGTAATATACCATATTTTGTTCATCTAGTTTAACTAAGAGGATGAATTGACAGATGCAACTTGCATTTTTTAAGCTTTCTCTAAAATAGTTGCACATAGACTTTTAAAAGGGCTAAAATAAACACCATGCTTGTTGGAGCAACATCTCCAAATAGGACTTAGCCAACAATTGCTTTGAAAAGGTTAAAAAGAACACTTGTATTCCGTGTCTCAAAAGTGGTAGGTATATGCTCTCCCCTTAATTGGGTGACCAAAAAGCCAAACCCACTCTTTTATACTTTCTTTATTTTCAAGCAATTAAATCCTTTAGAGGGCCTACCTTCCTAAGCTGCCTTGAGGGGGCCAGTGAGAGGGGAACAACCTAAAGTGGAAATGGGCTAATACTGAGTCCTTCCAATCCACTATAAATAAATCATGTTTGTGATGAAAGTCACAAGCAACATGTGCTGATAAGTTCATACCGACACTATTTTTCCCCATAAACCCTATGGAGTGTAACCTCTATAGGTTGGGACCCTTCTGTATTTATAGAGCTGAAAGTGTTGCATGTATGGCCACATGACCAGAAGCCTTTACTAAAAAACACTTGTACTAGTTGCCAAAATCCTTCTAGTTTTTGGTGCAGGAGGTTGGACCTCTGAAGTGGCTCACATATATACGGTTCCTAGTAGAGATATAAAGTTTTCCATGGGGATTTTTCATGGAAACTGATACTTGGCTACCCCAAAGAAGTGAGTGCCGAGGGTGGAGCCACTGGGGTCAAGCATCTAAATATCCACTTTGAATAGCGTAGCCTCGAGGGAAACTCCACGTGAGATTGAACAACTATTGTCTCAGCCTGCCATAGGGATTTTACTTGCTTCTGCATTTTGTTTATTAGACATTGTGTCTTCTATGTTTGTTACATGTTCCAAATGGTCAAAACTTGAAGAAAATCATCATCTATAAGTGAGCAAAAATCTAACCAATTACTGAAAAAGTTTGGTCAAAACAGTAATACAAAAACTTTCCAACACTTGAAACACCAGATCAAAATCAAAGTATCAAAACATCAACGTCAAAATAATTCTTGAAGTAGGTTTGTCTCTAAACCATCACATACTTTTCAAACTAGCTCAAACAACTAGGTTGCTAATCCAACAGGTTATACTCAAAAGGTTCTATAAACATCAACATTTAACAAGTTATTGATTCAACCATCTTAAGTGCAAAAATCAACATCTTTGTCAAGTTTCTCATCAGGATAATCAAATCCTCTATCACGAAGCTTGATCAAATCTATTCTAGGTTCCTAATCTTGGATATATCTTTCCTATTTTGAACCTAGGTTATATTAAAACCAAATCACACCAATATTGGAATCAAACAAACTTGTGAATTGTCAAATGCTTATATGACTTTTAAGTATCACCTTAAGAAAAGAAAACCCAGTTACAAAGCTACTTAGAAAAGAATAAGATTCTTGTATATCAATCGCAAGATCTTATTGAAACATAGGACATTCCTACACTATTTTTGTCACTACTTATGTGGCTACAGTACAGAATTTGACAGTGGAACATTACAAAGACGTGCCTTTCAACAAAAAGATGTTTTATCCCAATGAACAAACAATAGTGGTAAGATCAATAAAGCATATCTTCCTAAACCAATAATCACCTATTGACCTTGTCCTTTGGAACTTTCAACAACTTTGAAATAAACACATGCTAGTTTGGACTAGAGCCCAACACAAACAACTTAGAAAACAACAACAAATGGAGGAAGAAGATACTCCTTTATTCCACACTTTTGGATTTACCGCTGTTGATGAAGAAGCAGTCAATAGCACCATTAGAGATCTACAGCAAGATTTCAAATTTTATAGGCTAATGGAAAAATTGTTGGCAAAACAAAAAGAAAAATATCTCTTGATGTTGGCAAAATATGGACAATCAATGGAGTGGTTTTCACGATTACCATCTGGAATCAAATCCTTTGAAGAACTTGTGAATAGGTTTATTTCACAATATTCCTACAATATAAGGAATGAAATAACAATGCTAGATCTCTACAATGTTAAACAAAAGAATGGTGAATCCTTTATGATTTTCTTACAACGATGGAAATGCATGTTTAATAGGTATCCCCGAGATGTACCTAATCAAGAAAAGATGGACATATTCATTGATAATCTTATTAGTGAAATGAGTTATCGACTAAGGATCCAATGTCCTCCCTCTTTTTCCAAAATGATTGAGAATGGACTAAAAATAGAGAACGCAATGGTAAAGAAAGGAGAACTAAAACTTTACAATAATTCATACAACAACAACAACAATGACAAACCCAGGTTCTGGTCAAAGAATAGGAATGTCAGCATTGAAGGGAATGACGATAATAGTAATACAAAACAACAACAACCAATTTTCAATCTATCAAGTCAAAACCCAAGCAATAACAATCCAAAAAACAATAAAGCTAAGTCATTTTTCTCCAATCCTCGAAGGAAATTCACAAACATTGGAGAATCTTTGGAATCAACTCTAAAAACTTTGCTTGCTAACAAATTGATTGTTTTGCCAGAAGCAAGAAATTATGAACCACCAGTCAAGCCCAATTGGTGGAATGACAATCATTTTTGCAACTATCATAGGAATAAAGGACACCTAACAAATGATTGTCAGAGATTGAAACACCTTATCCAAGATCTGATCGATAACGGAACCATCACAGTGGATAGCCATAAAACAAATGAATCATACTTAGCTTTCAAAACTCCACTTCTAAATTATGACAAAGGTGACTCATCCCAATTAAAAGATGACAAAGGAAAAGCCAAGGTGAATTACACTTATACCTACGATGATGTAGTGAATGTAATCATTGTTAACAAAAATTCATCTTCAGAACCAATCAATGTTATCAGGAGAAGCAAAGCAAAGGTTACCTTTCCAGGTGTAGCAAAAGATCCAAGACCCAATCCACAACAATACAATTTAGTAGAGAAATTACAACGAATACCCGCTCAAATATCAATTCTGGAACTTCTCAAAATTTCACCTATGCATAAGTAAATTTTTGAGAAATCTTTAGTGGAAACAACAGTTTCAAAAGTTTTGGATGTAGATCAATTCCAAAGTATGGTAGGACACCTTAGAACTCCTCATTGCTTATCATTTTCCGAAAATGATGATGCATCCTTACAACATCCTCATAATGCTCCCTTACATGTTGAAGTCTCCATAAATAAAACTCGTGTCAAATGTGTGCTCATAGATGGAGGAGCTAGATTAAACATTTGTGCTCTAAGTTTGATAAAAGCTTTGGGATATTCAGAGAATGCAGTAGATCCGAAAAAGAAAATAACCATCAAAGCTTATGATGAAGAAGAATGTTCTTCTAAAGGAATTGTTGTGCTACCAATAAGGATAGGACCTATGGAAAAAGATACATTATGTCAGGTTTTAGATTTGAACCTCTCCTACAACATTCTTCTAGGGAGACCATGGATTCACAAGATGCAAGCAATTCCTTCTACATATCATCAATGTGTAAAATTTCCCCATGAAGGAAAAGAGATCACTATAATTGCAGACTCTAGTCAATATTGCAATAATTTGAAACCCGCACAAGATACAAGAGTTCCACATAATAGAGAATCAGTATATCCTACTAAAGAAATTCAAGAAAAGTTATGGGAGACTTTTGAACAAAAGCTCAAGTTAAATGATGAAGGTATGGGAAAGTATTCTTTGCAAAATTTCCCACTTTCCCCTAAATCATATGGAAAACCTACAGATATTCAATCGAAGACATTAGGAAAATCAAAACATATGTTTAAAGGAACCTTTGTTAGTGCTGGAACTCTTGAAGAAGAAAATGAAGACAAAGACATTCTTGGTTGGCTATACAAAGATGAAGATAAAACTATAGCAACAGCAACAGAAGTTAATATCCCCATAAAACAATATGGTAAAGGATATGAAATCATGCAAAAGATGGGATACGGAGGAAAAGGACCAATTGGTAAGCAACATCAAGGTATTTCAGAACCTATTTGTCCACACTCACAATCCATAGAAGATAAATCCGGGCTAGGATATCTAAAGTCTAATCAAAAGCAACATAATCATCAGCAGCAAAAATGGAGAAAGAAATTAGTTTCTAAAGAAGAAAATTGGCAAGAAAAGCTACATCAAGTAGCCGAAATAGTAACCAATAAGAAAAAGAAGCAAGAAGATCATGAAAAGAAAGAAGAAGAGACTACTATCAAAGGTGAAGAAAAATCTTGTCAACAAGTTTTGAAAATACAAACAAAGGCAAAATCCGAACAAGATATTCTAGAAGCAGTAAAAATAGAAGTGGCAAAAATCAAGAAACTTTTTGCACCACATGACATCCCAGTATGGTATAGTGGAGTAATCTTAGATCAGGATTCAGAGACAGATTCCAATGAATATGAATGGAGTCCAGATACCTTATCCACTACATCAAGTAAGGAACACAATGAAGATCAAATAGCTATCACAAAAGAAGACTTGTTTATTGCAGAACAAAAGATGAAGTTAGAAAGAAGACAAGAGAAACTCAAAATTCAGAGAAAAGAGGCATATGCAAAAAAGAAAAGGGAATGACAAAGACAAAGAAACAATCCCACAAGAAGTGCAAACAAAGATCAGATATGGAAGAACCATGGAAGAGCTAAGGGATAGTTATGTTGGACTAACTATTAGTCCAAAAGAAGTTGAGTTTGAAAGGAGACAAAATCTATTAAAAGAATCTACTTCATCATGTGCACAAATATGTCAACTTCTAAATGCAAATGAGGTCAACCAAGAAGGAATTTGTAGCATCAAATATTTGCATGTGGATATAATCCATTCATTTAAGGGACAAACGTCAGTTGAAGAACCACTTGAGTGTGAACTACAAAATGCTAATATAAATTTTCTTAAGACTAATTCGGAAACGTTTGCGAAAGACAATTCTCACAAACATTTAATCTATGACAGAACCTATTCTAGGTCAAGCTATGATCATTATATCATGAACATTGACACACCTAATGATGGCAATTATTATGATTTACCCCTTCTGCATCCTGAACTAATTGATTTGGATAATTTAGACAACCCTGAACTAAATGTCTTTTCTAATGACCATGACTTAGCCGTGTACCTTAATATTGTTGAACCCATCCATCCTAAGATATCTTCCATTGCAGCATCAAGTGATGTTTCTTGTAATCAGGAGAATGCCAAAATTTCTAGTCAGAAAAGCGAAATAAAACAAGGAAAGAGACCTATTGTTGAAAATCATTTCATGGCAACATTAGATAAATCAAAAGAAAACACAAAGGGCGTATCTAATGGTGAAAACCTCCTAGAGACACCAGAAGATGGAAAGTTTGACATTTTTCTGCATATTTTCAAGAGAGATCTACTATCCTGATAGAACCAATAGAAGCAGTAAACATTGATACATCAAAGGATCCTAAAATACTTCATTTTTCTACCTCATTATCAGAAAGAGAGAGGAAAGAGTACATGGAATTCTTTAAGAAAAGACAAATAAATTTTGCTTGGTCCTATGCAGATATGCCAGGACTTAACCCAGATCTTATCATGCATCATCTTAATGTGGATTTAAAAGCAAAAATTGTTAAGCAGAAGCTAAGAAAGATGCATCCACATATTGCTCTCCTTGTCAAAACCAAGCTCAAGAAACTATTAGAAGTGGGTTTCATAAGACTAGTTGCTTATTCAGAATGGGTCTCAAGTATCGTACCAGTATCAAAGCCAGATAAGAGCATAAGAGTCTGCACAGATTTTAGAGATCTGAATAAAGCATGTTGAAAAGATGATTTCTCGCTACCAAACATTGACATCATAGTAGACTTATCAGCAGGACATGAGATGTTTTCATTAATGGATGTCTTCTCATGATATAATCAAATAAGAATTGCACCTGAAGATCAAGAGAAGACAACTTTCACCTGTGCATGGGGAACGTACTGGTTGGAATGTTATGCCATTTGGGCTTAAAAATGCAGGATCAACTTATCAAAGGGCTATGACGATAATTTTCCATGATATAATGCATACATTCATGGAAGACTATGTCGACGACATACTTGCAAAATCTCACACAAGAAAAGAACATTTGAACATTCTAAGCAAGATTTTTGATAGGCTGGAAAGACATTAATTGAGATTAAATCCAAAGAAATGTGCATTTGGGGTAACCTCTGGGAAGCTCCTAGGGTACATTATATCAACTCGTGGCATTGAAGTAGATCATGGAAAAGTTAAAGCTATCATGGAGATGGAGTCACCTAAAAACCTAAGTCAATTATGATCTTTACAAGGAAGGTTGCACTCAATCAGGAGATTTGTTTCTCAATTGGCTGATAGATGTCTTCTATTTACCCATCTTTTACATAAAAATGTTCCATTCAAATGGGATACAAAATGTGAAGAAGCTTTCTTGCAAATAAAAGAATTATTGGCATATGCACACTCCAATGAGACATTGTATGTGATTGAAGGCTTTGTCATTGATGGCAACCTTACAATCCTATGGCACCAGCCAGGCATTACACCGACAAGTTAGTGCATCGGCATCGATGATCAGACTCTACATCGGCACTCAAGACACCAACACCGACATAGAGAAAGGAAGTATACTGGCACAGAGGCTGACTAGATTTTGTTATATTATATTTTGTTTATTATTGTAAAAAATTTGTAAGCTGACTTGGCATGTTGTAAAATGACTCTAATATATAAAAGAGATCATTGTAGACATTTTAAAAGAGAGGAAGAAAGTGAAGGAAGTGATGTATGTGGAATATTAAGGAAGACCTATTATGTGAAATATAGGGTAAAGGGTTTATGTAAGAAGCAGAGTAGCAACCGGTATTGAATCAAGCATTATAGATGCTAATGTAAAGCAGTACAAGATATTGGATTTGTACAATCCACATTATAAGTCAGTGAGACTTCCCACTGAACAGTGAGCTCTAGCTAGTTGGTCTTCCTGCATGTGCAAGCCCCTATTGTAAGTAATATTCTCTTATTGGCCACTAAGTGGATATTGTGGGTCACAAATCCCACCGAGGTTTTTCCCACACTAGGTTTCCTCGTTAAATCCTTGTGTCATGGTGTGCTTTTCATGTGGATGTTTTTAATTCTATTTATTGCATTATTTCTTGCATACCAATACGCTGTTATAATATATTCTGCATGTTTTAAGATAAGAAATTTTGTACACTGGTTAGATACTGATTCACCCCCCCTCTCAGTATCTGTGGGAATCCTAACAATTGGTATCAGAGCTTGGTCCTCTATTTTCAGAAGCCTAACAGCTTGAGGAAGATCTTAACACTGGTAAAGATGGAAAATCTGATGAAGCAACTTGAAGGAGCTCTTTCAGACTATGATGTAGAGAAATTGAAAAATATCAAACTAGAAGATGATTTAAGGGCAGCTCAGGATATCATTTAGGCACTTCAAGAGAATCTTATTGTTGCAAGATATAAGAGAAGAGAACTTTGTGAAAAGATGCAAAATGAGAATGATGAAAAGGAATCACTTAATGATCAGATAAGCAAGCTGAAACTAGAAAACATGACAACAAAGAATGAGATGCATGATATGACAATGAGATTTTGTAAAGAGATTGAGGATAGGAAGAAGAATGAAGAAGAATTGACTAGAAGACTAAGTGATGCAGCAAATGAGAACACAAGACTTAGCTATGAAAATGACATGTTGAAGACAGATCTGATGCACACTCAGAATGACTCCAATGAACTGATGAGACAGAAAGAGATCTTAGAAAGAGAACTAGAAACTGCAAATCAACATAAAGAAAAATTCAAGAAAAGATAAGAGGAACTTGGCACCTTGCTGAAGAATCAAAAACCTAAAGGTGACACTTCTGGAACTGGCTTTGAAGTTGGTGAAAGCTCTGGAACTGCAAATACTCAGGATCACAGCAAACTGGTAAGACAACCTAATGCTTATAAATTCAATGGAAAACGCTTTAACTATAATAAGTATGGTCATAGAGAAAATGAATGTAGATCTATAAATTATCAGAATATCAACACACCCACCGGTCAATGTTCAAAATGCAACAAAGTTATAGCAAACCCTACTGTTGTCAAAGTTATAAAAAGACCTAGGCTCGTATTTCAATTAGTTCCTGAGATAGCAAAGAAAGATGATACCTTAGGTGCTTTTTATCAAATTCCTAAGGGAGTTCTTTATGCTGAAGACCCCAGAATTTACATTCATTGTAATATTGAGGAACTAGGAGATGAAGAGATTAAAACCATGTTTAAAACTATCATATGTGATGAATCTGGCAATGTAAAAGATGAACACAAGATCATTAAAACCCTAGGATTTACAGATATCCTTAGCATTCCTGAATTTCCCAAGGATGTGATTAGGATAGTCTTAAGCAGGGTACATGGTGAATTTTTTTGGTTAGATGTAATTCAGAAAATCACTAAGGAAACTGTGAAAGCTATCACAGGGTTACCAACCACCGATAAAAGGCCAGACAAAAACAAGAAGGTTTCCAATGACCTAGTTACTCAGTTAACTAGCGCCACATCCGACAGAATGTCGTTAAGAGTAAATGATGTAACATATATTAATGTGAGATTTATCAGCATGATATTAGGATATAAAGCTACTCATGCAAATAGACTTAATTCAGTTTCAAGTTTATGCATTAAGAGTGCTTATGATATGGTCACGGATAATGCAAAGATTGATGTATGTGAGTGGTTGAAGGATGAATTAATTGACAACTTAGGCAAGATTAAGAAGGACAAGAAAAGAACTTTTAAATTTGGAAATCTGTTAGTATGTCTGATGCTACATATAACCAAACAGGTTCCTGGTATAGGCTACAAAGAACTTGGATATGATATACCGATAGGTAAATAGTTAACAGAATTATTCAACAATATGGGAGAAGATAAGGAAAACAATATCCATGATTTCTTTCAAGAACTAAAGGTCAAAATGAAGAAAAGAATCAAATTATCACAAAAGATTGTTGACAAATATAAGGATGAAATATGCTTTGTAATCAAGAAGGATGAGATCTGGATGGAAGCAGTCATCCCTAGGACTGTTTGGGTAACAGAGATGGGCTATGAAATAGATGATCATATAATTGAAACATATGCTAAAGCACTTCTGAAATCCCCTAAAGAACCTAAGGAAGAAGTATTTGGTAGTGCAGAAACTATTGAAAACCAAATACAATCTAAGAAAAGAGTGAAAAAGGCTGAGGCAGTTGTGAGAAGAGGTTCTAGACAGGCAAAGGCTATTAAAGAAGATGTGTTAAAGCAAACCGGTATAACAGAGGATGAGTTAGTAGCTCCACAACCTAAGACTCATCTATCACTGATAGGCACTTCTTCAAAAAATGAGATGCCTGCAACTTTCAAAAGAGTTGTAAGAAAAAGAGATCCCTCACCGGCAACCACACCCTCTCCTAGGAGGACAAGACAAAAACAACAAGCAGTGAGATCTCCGGTAAGAAAGGCTACACCAAAGAAGAAGAAACTGACACCTAAGAAGAAGAAGAGGATAAATAAGGACTTGGCCCCTCTTGACACACTGTTGAATGAAATTACAGAGGAAGGGAAGCTGAAGAATATAGAGAAACTATATGACACTTTGACAGCTGATGAAAAAGAACAAGTAGAAAACAGTGTTATATTGCATATGGATATGTATAAGAAATTTTTGATGGAAGTAGTAAATGAAGTACCAGATGAACTATTTAAAAGACTGGAAGCAAGAAGACAAGCAGTAGTAGAACTTGACAAGAAAATAAAGATAGAAAAGCTACTTGCTGTATATCCAATGAATTCACCCAAAGAAATTGATGACTTAATTGCTGAAGCTAACCGGTCAGTATTTTCTACTGCACATCGGCACATTTCTTTAATGGTTGGAAGAGTTAATGAGGTGACTGAGGAGACAGAAAATGCATGGGACATTTTCCTAGTGGAAAAAGAAAAACAAGAAGAATACATGAGTCACAAACCTATGAAGGTATATCAGAAAGAAAGAGACAAGGGTAAACGTAAATTTGGTGGACCACCCAGTATCAAGGTTAAAGACAACTTACCCCCACCTCTTTTTATTACTCCACTGATAAAAACAACAACTACAAAAGATCAACTAACAGTTGAAAGTATGGATGTAGAGGATGTCAATCCTAATCCTAAAGTCTTATATACTGTGGATGTTGATACTCAAAAGATCAACATTGTGGTAGACAAAGATATAGTTGATAAGACTGAAATGGCTAGTGAGCCTCCGGTAGCTGAGCAAACTAATAACACGCAAGAGAAACCAGCAGATGGAAAAGAGCAAAAGGTAGAGACTCAGACTCAGACTGAGACAATGCAAAAAATAGAGCAAAAGGCTCCTAAACAAAAATAGCAACAAGAATAGGAATAGGTTCATAAGGAAACAGTGCCACCGGCAACTGGAAAAGTAGAAAAACCATTGCTTAAGGAAATGCAAACACAAACATACCTACCAAAGGTCAATACAAGCTTGGTTACTTCCACTAAAGGTAATCAGAATGTTGGTTCATCATCAGACTAAAAATCAACTAATGTGACTGAGGTACTATTGGATTTAATTAAAAAGATAACAGATTGCAGCTCACAAGCTTATAAGGCAATTGATGACACCATACCAATTTTGAAGGTAATTGCTCCTAACTGTAATATAGACAATAAATATTCTTTAGGACAACTTGATACCTTGTGTAAATATATCACATAAAACATTGAGAAAATAAAGGAAGAAACATTGAAGGACAAAGTAGAAATTGAAAAGCAGAGATTCTTTGATGAGAAGATAAAAAAGTGTACTAGAGATTTTGACACACTTCTACCAGAACTGTGTAATTTATTAAAAGAGTACAAAACTCTATACAAAGACACTTGTAAGACAAACCTTCTAACTGTAGATATAGATAAGAACATGAACAAGGTATAGGATGAAGTCAATAAACTTGTAGATAATTTTGTTAACTCACCTGATACATTATTAGTTTTTCAACAAAAGATAACAAATTTTGAGGAAGAATTGCTTAAATTAGAAAGAGAAAAAGAGAGAATAGTGAATAAGGCAAAGCATTTAAGATTAAAAATGAGTCCAAGATTGGACTATTTAGCATCATTACAGAAGGAAGTATCTGAGGCACTAATACAGGGATAGAAAACACTGGCAGAGCATTTGTAACATCTCACCAGTATGGTTAAAAGAATAGAGACAACAATAAGAGATAGTAAAAAGTTTATGGAGAGTATAAACTTGATTTTGGCAGATCTATTTCAAATTGTAACTACCCAGTTACAAGGTTGAAACTACAAACTCTACTGACATCTTGACAACCTTTGTCATTGATGCCAAAGGGGGAGTAGTGGGATGAGAAAATTCAACATCACAGGAATCATATGCTCAGGGGGAGCACACACATTTTTGGTAACATTTTTTTTGACTTCACATTTTTGGATACACTTTTGAAATTTCTCATGAGTGTTGCCATCAATGCCAAAGGGGGAGATTGTTGGCATATACACACTCCAATGAGACATTGTATGTGATTGAAGGTTTTTTCATTGATGGCAACCTTACAATCCTATGGCACTGGCAAGGCATTACACCAGCAAGTTAGTGCACCGACATCAACGATTAGACTCTACACCGGCACTCAGGACACTGGCACTGACACAAAGAAAGGAAGTATACCGACATAGAGGCCAATAGGATTTTGTTATATTATATTTTGTTTATTATTGTAAAAACTTTGTAAGCTGACTTGGCATGTTTTAAAATGACTCTTATATATAAAAGAGATCATTGTAGACATTTTAAAAGAAAGGAAGAAATTGAAGGAAGTGATGTATGCAAAATATTAAGGAAGACCTATTATGCGAAATATAGGGTAAAGGGTTTATGTAAGAAGCAGAGTAGCAACCGGTACTGAATCAGGCATTATAGATGCTAATGTAAAGCAGTATAAGATATTGGATTTGTACAATCCACATTGTAAGTCAGTGAGACTTCCCACTGAGCAGTGAGCTCTAGGGAGTTGGCCTTCCTGGATGTGCAGGCCCCTATTGTAAGTAATATTCTCTTATTGGCCAGTAAGTGGATATTGTGGGTCACAAATCCCACTGAGGTTTTTCCCACACCAGGTTTCCTCGTTAAATCCTTGTGTCATGGTGTTCTTTTCATGTGGATGTTTTTAATTCTGTTTATTGCATTATTTCTTACATACCGATACACTGTTATAATATATTCTGCATGTTTTAAGATAAGAAATTATGTACACCAGTTAGATACTGATTCACCCCCCATCCCCTCTCAGTATCTATGGGAATCCTAACAAGAATATCGTATGAGTCCTCCAGTACTGATATCACCAATCAAAGGGAAACCATTGTTACGCTATGTCTCAGCAACAAGTGTGTCATTAGGTGCTGTCCTAGCTCAACAGGATGATGAAGGAAAAGAAAGAGTAGTTTATTATATCAGCAGAACACTTGTTGGCTATGAGTTAAATTATTCCTCAATTGAAAAGATATGTCTAGCAATTGCATTTGCAACCCAGAAGCTACGACATTATATGTTGATTCATTCTATAAAACAAATAGCAAAGATAGATCCTCTCAAATATCTGTTGAGCAAGTCAACATTGACAAGGAGACTAGCCAAATGGGTTATGATATTGAGTGAATTTGACATAGAATATGTTAACCGGAAAGCTATCAAGGGACAAGTCATCGTTGATCAATTGGCTGATGCACCTTTACAAAATAACATGCCTTTGCACATCGAATTTCCTGATGTAGATATCTTGATAGTAAGTACAAACTTTTGGGAATTGTACTTTGATGGTTCTTATACTCAATATGGTTCAGGCACAGGTATCTTTTTCATTACACCTCAAGGACACTGTGTAGGGGAAAAAGCAAGACTAGGCTAACATGTCCTAATCCTACCTTTTGACACACATTGTGGAATACGAAAGAGCCTAGAGGTATCACACAATTGGCTACTTCTTTTTGTGGAAGAGAGAGCCACAGGCTACCTATTAGGATTTCTATTCCTTTGTTGTAATTGAAAGATAAAATGATACAAGTTCAATTCCTAATCCCAAAGTGCAAGTATGAACTAGTAACAAGATTGCAGAATTGAGATTAAACAATGGAAAGTTGTAAACACAAGGACAAGATAAGAATGCAGATGTGTACCCAGAGTTAAAATCTGAGTGAAAATGTTTGGGACGAGGGTGCGGGCGCCACTGTCCTGATTCTGCTCCTGAAACTGCTCCTGAAACTGTTGTTTCGCAAACTGAAAAGCTATCAGAAATGCTGAAACTTGCTGTCTGACAGAAGGACCAGGGCGCCCAGCGCCCTTGTCCCAGGGACAAGGGTGCCCAGCGCCCCTGTCCTAGCAGGACCAGGGCATCCCATGCCCCTATCCTAGCTTTCTGGGCTGGAATTTGGTGTGAAGTTCAGTCTCCATCTGCTTCCGTCGGATCTGCAACTTGCGGCGTCGTCCAAATCCTGAAACCTGCACTTATATCTAAAAAGGTATGGTGGGCAGCTATATAGGGTTTTTCCTTAGCCAAACCCCCGCTTTGGTGATTTCCACCTCCACGAATAGCCAAGTTGTATCGTAAAAGTAGTGTGTGTGTAGATCTCGTGTGTGTGCAAGATCCTAAAATGCAAGTAAGCAAACTAGAGCAACCTAGAAAGTAAACCCTAATTGCTTGTAAATGATAATGTAAATGCTCCAAATCAAGATGCAAAGTGATCTAAAGCATGAATACAAATGATATAATGAGGCTTATGCAAAGACATGAAAACAACATGAAATCATACCCAACCCCAAGGGAGGGGTACAAGCCAATCTTCAATCGGTGATCCCCTATTGCTCTTCAATGCCTTCAAAGCCCTAAATGGATGAATGAAATTGATGAATGCTTGATGGATAGATGTTGAATGTTGTTGAAGTCTTCAAAGATCTGCTCTTTCGCTGCATAGAAGGTCCTTGAAACCAAAATTCCCCTCCTCTCAAATGAAGAAAGAGAGCTCTTATATATGAAACCCTAGGTCTTAATTTCAACTTTTGGCCGACCTAGAGATTTAATCTCCCACCAATTGCTTGGGGTTAAGCTTTATTTTATGATTGGATCGTGCTCCTAGAATGTTGGGAAAAATATCCGGGACCGTGTGCACGCCGGGCGCCATGGTCCATACAACTTTTCACCAAATTTTTAGGGCCGTCGGATATGATGATTTTAGAGTGAATCCCAAAGTTACAGGTGATTTCAAGATGTTTTGACCCCCGAAATCAAGCCCCCAAGTTCAAAATAGGACCTAATTAGGGTTTTTGATTAAATGATGTATTAGAGGAATAAAATGAAAGGGGCACACTTTAATGAAAAGGGCCCAACTTTATGATATGGAATGATAAAATAGAACCTTAGACCTAATTAATTTGATTAATTAAGTGCTAAAGGGGAAATGCAATGCAAAATGCAAAATGCGCCAAGGCAGGTGCTAAACTAGGTGTGAAATTGTACCACCCTAGCAAGTGCGTACAATTTACGATGCTACATTTAGCCCCCACTTTAGCGGTCATATGAACACTACGTGCATATGCAAGCTAAAGTACAGAAAAGTAAACATTATTTGAAAAAGGATATATCCATAAGTCTGTCAAACGAAGCCCCCAGTGGTATCTGCAGTACAAAGTTAGGAACCGCACCCTACAAAACACACGTTAGATCACAAAATCACCTAATGCTTACTAAGGAAGGTGATGAAAATTTGAGGATAGCTATATGCCCCCCCCTATTTTGGCTTGCTAATTTTAGTGAGTTGAAACAGGGTATCATGTTTACCACTTCGAATTGTTAAAGAATATTGATGACAAATGCTCACAAGAAGATTTGATATGAGATAAAAAACTAATGGAGAATCATTTGGTAAGAAAGAGGACTAAATCTCAATTCCAACACAACAAAGAGTGTGAGGATTTGAGAGTTCTCTAACACAAGATGAAGGATGTAAATGGAAACAAAATGCAAAGAGAAGAAAAGAAAGGAAAAAGCATGAATACACACATTGGTGATCCATGAGAAAAATAGTGAGAGAGAAAAAACATGGACTTCTCGCCCCTAGATCTTGTCTAGGTGATCCATGGGAAAAGGACATGGAAAACTAGCCCCTAGAGTCTGTCTAGGTGATCCATGTAAGGGAGGAGAGTGAGAAAGTCTAGCCTTACGCTGCTAGTTCCACTCAACCTCGTGCATGTGTGTGTAAGGGAGGTTAGAAGCACCTCATAGGAGTCTATGCCCGAGTACGCTACAACCTATATATGTATAGTACAAAAGCATGACATCACGCTCTAAGAGTCTGTGCTCTGGTTCCGAGAATGACCCATTGCTCAAAAAGTGTAATGTATGTCAAAGTAGAACAAGGATACCTACCTTCATCACAAAAGAAGATACCCCAAAAATGCAACAATGTCATAGATCCAAGCAAAAGAGTTTTGCACTCTTTAAGCAAGGATGAGATAGTTGAAAAGGGATAACTTGTAGTATGTGTAAAGGAGATCCTTAGAGGAGAAGAGATCTTTGTACAAAAGACACCTATCCCCGAGAGGAATTGTCTTTGACAAATATAACATCTTCTAGAATAAGACAAAGAAGAGAATAAGAATGCAATACTTCCTTCTTTTGCGAGGTGAAAGTGATTCTTAATGAAGGACGACGCTTTTTTTTTTTTTTAACCCAATTGGGAGAGTGAATTCATTATGGATGTATTTTACCAAGTGCAAAAGAGGTTGTAGTCAAGGACTTACACCTCTTGTAAGAGAGAATCCTTGAACAAACAACAACAAATGCATACAAGGAATAACATCAAGTAATAAAGTTCACACCATCCACGAAATAGGAAAAAGTGGATCCTTAGAAAAAAAATAAGGAAAGATCATTGCCTCCCAAGGATAAGGACAATGAGAAGGACTTACACAATCTTCTAGGGAGAGATTTAGACATAAGCAAAATGTACTACATACTCACATGAGTTCATGCAAGCAAGACATTAGTGTATGTAAAATGCTCCTCACAAGAAGTGGGTAAGGTAAGAAAGAGAATACACATCTTCTCCCATATCTAGGAAAAGAGGATTCTAAAGAAAAGATGATCAATATTTCCACATTATTACCCCATAGGAACAAGAGATAACATAGAAAAATTAGGCTATTATGTTGCTTCAAAAATATGATTGCACTTGAAATTGTACCATCATGAATGACAATGAGCCCCCAGTAAATGAGCTACAAGACATGATAGATTGAATGAGGTATTTGAATATGACATGCTAAATGCTCAACTATAAGTGAGATCAAAAACATGTATAAAATGATAAAAATTGAAGAAGAAAAGTCACAAGAAATCTTAGAAGAGGGATGAGTGTAATTTATTAGAGCCTTATCCCTGGAGGAAAGGACTTTATGATGAATAGGAGATAAAGATTCATAAGTGGATTTAGAAATTTGAGGGGATTCATAAAGAGATTTGTTCATCGCCAAGATTTCCTTATGAGGGGAATGAGAGTTGATAGAAGTAGAAGATGATTTAGTTGAAGTGAAATCATCATTACTACTAAATATAGCATTCACACTGAGAGATGGTCTTTTAGATGCTTTGGTGGGCTTAGAAAGATTATATCCAAGTCCAAATGAATATTCATGCATGTTATGTTCTAAAGGCACTTTAATTCCTTGTTCATTTGCGCCACAACCATTTCCACTATAGCCACTCTTAGCCAAAATATGGAAACCACGACCATAACGATTAGCCATTTCAGAAAGAAAAGGTGGCTTTTCATAAGGTAAAGAATCAAATCCTTCAGAATTAGAGGTGTGAGGAGAAGAAGTTTGAGAAGCAGCCACAAAATTATTGCTCATAGGTTCAGGTAAGACTGATTGATCTCTAGTTTCTTCCTTCTTTTTAACTTTAAGCTCTCTAGGAGGAACCCTATACTCACCTACAAAGGTGGGATTGAAATCAAGAGATCCCCAATCATCTTCTGCGAGAACCTTCTCAGGATCAAAAGCCTTTTCATGTGTAGATTCAAGTTGAGAAGAATCTTCTTCAGGAACTTCAGACTCATCCAAAGAATTTTGATTATCAGAGGGTGATGATTCATCCATAGGTATCTTGTTTAACGAGTCATCACTAGAAGAGGAAGGCTTAGAAGAACTCCCTTTGGAAGTAGATGTTTGCAAACAAGTTTGAAAATTAGTATCACCTATCAAGGTATATGTCTTATTCTTATAAATAAATTTAACTTGTCTATGCAATGTAGAGGGGACAGCTTGCATACTGTGAATCCAAGGTCTCCCTAATAACAAGTTGTATGTTAGATTTCCCGACATAACATGGATAGGAGTAGGCAAAGTAACAGGTCCCACTGTGATGGGTAAGGTGATAATGCCTAATGAAGACTTAGCCACATTATCAAAGCCTTGAATGGGACAAGAGTCAGGCTCAATAAGGGATGTATCCACATTCATCTTATGCAATAGATTAATGCTACACACATTAAGGCTAGAACCATTATCTACCAGTGTTCGTCTTATAGCAGTGTCATTTATGATAACCACAATCATCAAGGGATCATATTGATGTTGGATTTCACTAGTAGGCAACTCATCTTGAGTAAACACAATTTGAGTTTTAGGATTCATCACAGAGTTAACCAAAGACACTATATTACTAGATGTATTGGGTGGAGGAACATTCAAATCTTTCAAGGCATCTTGTAACATTCCATGATGAGCTGAAGAAGTTTGGATCAAATCCCAAAGGGATATCTTAGCAGGGGTAGCTTTAAGTTGTTCTATGAGATCATATTCCTTACTTAGAACTTGTGAAATACGTGGAGCTTGCAGAAGAATTGGTTGAGGATTAGGAAGAGACACTGGAGTAATAGGAGGAAGATTAGGCTGCCTATTATTTCTAGTATTATAAGTATGGGCAACCACATGATAACTCTCTCTAGTCAGTTGCTTAGCATACTCATAAGGGCTCTTAGTAGAATAATCTCCTTGCACAGTAATAATAGGTTTCTTAGGAGTGCAAAAAGAATCATTAGCATAACCGCCTTGAACCACTAAGATAGGCTTATTTGAAGGTTGAGAATTTTGAGAAGGACAAGCACCTTGGATAGTGAAGAGAGGTTTGTTAGGTGTTTCATTCACATGTATCAAATTGATTAAGGATGGTTTAGAGGAATGAACAAAAGTATTGGAAAAATTATTGATAGTCTTCTCTTGCACTAAAATCTTATCACGGATTAAATCAATTTTAGGAGAGAGACCAGGGGTAGGCATTGATGTTCTAGTAGGAAAAGTAATACTAGGAAAGGTCATATCATCCTCTATCATCAAAGGATCTACATGGGGAATAAACTCTCTAGGAGAAGGATCAACATTACTCTCTAAAGTCTCACTTTTGAGATGGAGATCTTTGAAAGAGATGTTAACCATCTTATTTTGAACTAGGGTTTCCTTATGAGTAGAACCAAGTTGAGGAGAGGGAGATGCTTTATTTTTAGAGGGAGAATGATTGAGATTCAAGGAAGGTGAGAAACTATCAAGGGAGTTTTCAATCTTGATTTCATCCCCTTTGGGTAGAGAATAATCTATACCTTCTTCTAATGGTTCATCCCAAATAGTGAGGTTGTTGAAAGGAATGTTTGAAGTATTGTCAATTTCAGGAGAGGAGATAACATTGTTTATTAATTCCTCATCCTTAGGAGGGAGAGCATCAATAAATGTGTTAAACTCATCCTCTTTCTTCAAAATATGTTCAATATGATCTTTAGGGGAGAGAGAATTAAGGAAATTGCTTATTATTTCATCTTCTTTCTCTAAGGGATGCTTATGGGTAAGACAAACTTTAGGAGAAGGGTAAGCATTTATCATTAATTCATCATCTCTAGTGGGAATTTTGTTGGAAAAGGAAATGCCATCACTAGGAAATGTAGGGATGATGTCATCTTCTTGCACAAAAGGATCCTCATGAAGGGAGCATTTTTTAGGAGCCACAAAGTCATCAAGGGCATCATCCAACAAAGAATGATCATATCTATTAAAAGGTTTATCTTTTGATTCAAAAGGAGATATCTCTTCATAGAGGGGATCATTGAAAACAACCATGTTACTAGATTTAGTGGAAGAGTTGATAGGAATGTACCCTTGAGAGGGATCATTCGACTTATCTTTCTCATCACAACGAAATGGCATAGTAACAATGTTTATGAGTTTTTGGTAAAATGAAGGTTTGGTATCTTTAGGTTTCAAAAACTCATCTAAAGCTTCATCTAACTCATAATCATCACAAATATGAACATCTTGCAAATAAAAATCTGACATTTTGAAATAAAGATTGCATGAAGCTTAAAACACACTCCCTCTTTTTTTTTTTTTATGAAAATGAAACTTAAATGAAACATGCTAAATCTAGATTTAGATTTAACAAATGTAATGCAAGAGAAAGCAATAATAAGATTCACATCGGGTTCACCAAAATGTGTAGGGGAAAAAGCGAGACTAGGCTAACATGTCCTAATCCTACCTTTTGACACACATTGTGGAATACGAACGAGCCTAGAGGTATCACACAATTGGCTACTTCTTTTTGTGGAAGAGAGAGCCATGGGCTACTTATTAGGATTTCTATTCCTTTGTTGTAATTGAAAGATAAAATGATACAAGTTCAATTCCTAATCCCAAAGTGCAAGTATGAACTAGTAACAAGATTGCAGAATTGAGATTAAACAATGGAAAGCTGTAAACACAAGGACAAGATAAGAATGTAGATGTGTACCCAGAGTTAAAATCTGAGTGAAAATGTTTGGGACGGGGACACGGGTGCCGCTGTCCTGATTCTGCTCCTGAAACTGCTCCTGAAACTGCTGTTTCGCAACTTGAAAAGCTGTCAGAAATGCTGAAACTTGCTGTCTGACAGAAGGACCAGGGCACCCAGCGCCCTTGTCCCAGGGACTAGGGCACCTAGCGCCCCTGTCCTAGTAGGACCAGGGCACCCCATGCCCCTATCCTAGCTTTCTGGGCTAGAATTTGGTGTGAAGTTCAGTCTCCGTCTGCTTCCGTCGGATCTGCAACTTGCGGCGTCATCCAAATCCTGAAACCTGCACTTATATCTGAAAAGGTATGGTGGGTGGCTGTATAGGGTTTTGCCTTAGTCAAACCCCCACTTTGGTGATTTCCACCTCCACGAATAGCCAAGTTGTATCGTAAAAGTAGTGTGTGTGTAGATCTTGTGTGTGTGCAAGATCCTAAAATGCAAGTAAGCAAACTAGAGCAACCTAGAAAGTAAACCCTAATTGCTTGTAAATGATAATGTAAATGCTCCAAATCAAGATGCAAAGTGATCTAAAGCATGAATACAAATGATATAATGAGGCTTATGCGAAGACATGAAAACAACATGAAATCATACCCAACCCCAAGGGAGGGGTACAAGCCAATCTTCAGTCGGTGATCCCCTATTGCTCTTCAATGCCTTCAAAGCCCTAAATGGATGAATGAAATTGATGAATGCTTGATGGATAGATGTTGAATGTTGTTGAAGTCTTCAAAGATCTGCTCTTTCACTGCATAGAAGGTCCCTGAAACCAAAATTCCCCTCCTCTCAAATGAAGAAAGAGAGCTCTTATATATGAAACCCTAGGTCTTAATTTCAACTTTTGGCCGACCTAGAGATTGAATCTCCCACCAATTTCTTGGGGTTAAGCTTTATTTTATGATTGGATCGTGCTCCTAAAATTTCGGGAAAAATGTCCAGGACTGTGTGCACGCCGGGCGCCATGGTCTAGACAACTTTTCACCAAATTTTCAAGGCCGTCGGATATGATGATTTTAGAGCGAATCCCGAAGTTACAGGTGATTTCGAGATGTTTTGACCCCCGAAATCAAGCCCCCAAGTTCAAAATAGGACCTAATTAGGGTTTTTGATTAAACGATGTATTAGAGGTGTATGTTAGGAAATAGGAAATCATCACAAGAAAAAGATAAACATACTAATCAATAGCTCAATCACAAATGCATTCATTGCAATGATCTATCCTAAGACACATTCAATAGAGACATAAAAACAAAGCATTCAAAAGCAAATATTCATGCAAACCAGATGACGATTTGGATGCTTCTTCCATGCGGCTCCATTGTTCTTCTTTCCTCTTCAAATGGATTTGTGGATCTCACCTACAAGTGCACAACATACAATTGAAAGCAAGATTGATATTGGTTTGTTGATCAAGAGTACTAGAAGCATAAGTTCGATAGTTTGATTAGGGATTCGTGCTCAAAGGGTTTGATTGGAGAAATTCATCCAATTTATAGAGAAATTGGAGAAAAAGACAAGATTAGCATGATTCAATTCAAATGGAAATTGCAAATCAATTATGTCAATTATGACAAATTATGACAAATTATGTACTTTCTATGCACAATTTTTTGATTGATAATTTATGACAAAATATGACACATTCTATGTCAAAATTGATTGATTGTCAATTATGACAAATTATGACAAATTGAAATGTCATTCCCATAGAATTAGGAGATGAAATAGGAGGGAAAAGAAATTAGAAATTAAGAAAATTAGAAAATTGAAAAAGAGGAAAATTAGGAATTAGAAATTAGGTAAATTAATTAATAATTTTTCATTTATTAATTAATTTACAAGAGGAAGAATAATTAGCCAATTAAATGAACATTTAATTGCAATGAGAAGACTTAGGATAAATAAGTAATTTAGTAATCCTAAAGGAAGAAAATGACACACACAAGGTTAAATGATGAAATCACGAAACCTTAAAAGACGAGTTAGCAATGCGAGAATGACAATTAGGTCTTGATTGAAGATAATTGACTCGATTCGATCATGATTTTGAATTGATAAATGACCGGTGTTGATAAATGATTTGATTGAGATTGGTTGACAAAAATTAATGACAAATTGACCAAATTAACATGATTAGAAAGGACAAGGATCGATGACGAATCGATCGCAATATGACAAGATTGACAAGGACAAAGATCAACCAAAATCATGACTGAAGGTTGTTGTCAACAAGACCAAATTCGAAGGTGAGATGATAGAAGAATGACTCGATGCTCACAAATGATAAAAACCAAGTGCGTGACATAGGAGAAATGTTAATGTGACACAAAAACCTAAAATGAGGCAATGCGCAAATGTTAAAGTATGACCCTGCAAGCGTTGACCATTTTTAGGTGTCTACATTTTGCCCCTCTTTGAGACAATGTGATTTTAAGCGTTGTTTCAAAGAACAGTAATGAAAATGCCCCAGACAATGATAATGACATATGCATGCCCCCTCAAGGAATTGGCCGGAAACATGCAGAAAATAGGCCAATTGATCGATAAAAATGATAGGATCGAACGGGCTGACAGTCGGAGATCGGATGCATGAAGGACAAGCAATTGAAGATGCAAAATACCATGACCAACATAAGATGGAGAAGATGCACGTCCATCTATGCAATGACAAAGAGCTATAAATGAGACCAAGAGGTGGAAAATTGCTCATTTGCACTAGCTAAAGAGGAGGATTTGTTGCTCTGGACAAGGACACTTGCAGAGAGATGGCGAACATTCCAATGGTGGATCATCTTGGAGAACGTGTATGCACATTCAGACGACTGGATGACATAGGAGCAGTGGTATGGATCTCAAAAACCCATGTTTTCAATTTCATGAATTTGACTTGCTTGCGGGACATTGCAGGGCCCACAGGGGATACAGAAACTGACTTCTGCGCTTGTGTAGGGTCTTCTGCGCTTGTGTAGGGTCTTCTGTGCTTGTGTAAGGTCTTCTACACTTGTGTAAGGGTACACAAGCACAAGTTACATGACACAGGCATAGGAGTCATCACACAGGCGCAGTTGTGCATTGGGAACCCTAGATTGGTCAAAAATGGCATGCAAATGATCCAAAAAGGGGGGATAAGGGTAGGATAGGTCAGATTAGATGAAAAACACCCTGATTAGACATGAAAATGAGGAAATGCAACCCGTAGGAGCAAACCCTAAAACTGACAAAATTTGCCCCAATTGTGATGTAGAGTCGACAATGTCCATTGATCACACGGGAGAACCGACCTGACTACCTCATGTTACGACATAGACTCAAAAGCACGGATAGAGATACAATAGCAGGACTTAGGATAGGAGGGACATCATCCTTGAGACATGGCAGGGATGAGGAGGATAGATGGAGCACCCAGTGATAGAGGCACATGCTCCTTATGACAGACAGTGGACATTATGTATTTTGACATTTTGTAGTCAGCCTGCGGGCCATACTTAGGACAGACAGTCCAATTTTGTACTCCGATATTATTGTGATATGTGACATGACAGGCATCGATATGATGGGATGCAATGTGTTATGACTTGTGGTTATTTTTCTATGTATGGATGACTTATGCACTGTTGATGAATGAATTGTGGAACATGTATGGATGTATTTTTGATGCATTTATGATATGAAATGGATAAAATGCTTGATATGAAGCTTGATATAATGCAAATGTACTAACCAATGAATGCAGGATGCAACATATGTGTTTGGATATCGGAGTACTAGACCAAACTGACTATCCGGACTGACGGAAGAAATCTTAGTAAGAAGAAATGAGACAGGGGAGAGTTAGAAACGAAGAAAAACTTGCTTTCAGTAATGCACTTTGTAGGTGAGAACCTTTATTTTTAATATAGCAAAATGGATGCGTAGCATCATGGCATTGAAGGCCAGAGCTGAAATGCAACCCCTTTTTGCAAACAGATAGACACATCACAGATAAACAACAATCACAACAAAAAAGAAAGGGATCATGAGCCATCCCGGTCACTCTAAATCACTCAATGACATCATCGAGCAACATAGGAACATGATCGAAGCCAAAGATAAATCAATAAAAAGATAAGATACACAAATTCAAGCAAATCAGACAAACATCTTGATCTTCATTGTCAAAAGTTGAAAGTGCTGATAGGTCGATCATGCTGTCTGGTTTCAGGAAATGCGGTACCCCGTCTAAGACAGGACACAGTCTAGTTTCGAGTATACCACACCCTGTATAAGACCCATGATAGCAGTAACAAGGACAAATGATTTTGATGTTGATATTTGATTGATAAGACAATTTTGATTAGTTTGAATGTCTGGTTTGATTTGATTGAAAAAGGTCATCTATTAAAGCATGATTTCATTAAAGCACAGTGTGCGATTGCGAGTTGTTGGATGTATACTCACTGATCTGTTTATGCACAAAAAGAGATCCTTTATTGCAAAATGCATGTTTTTGGATTTTAATGTTTTTGAAATGTTTTTGTGGTCATTTTTTCAGGACTTTTTATGATTTTTAGGGATTTTCATTTTTTCAATTTTTAGATATTTTTTCAGGACATTATTCGATTTTTTTTTGAAGAATTTTTTTTTCAGGACATTTTTAAAAAAAAATTTTGAATTATTTCAGGACATTTTTCAATTTTTTAAGATTTTTTCAGGACATTTTTCAATTTTTAGGATTATTTCAGGACATTTTTAAATTTTTATGATCTTTTTTCAGGACATTATTTGATTTTTATGATTTTGCCCCTAGTGTCTAGCAAGGTAGGGAATATGACAGGGGAATAAATAGGCTTGCTGAAATGATGGTCGATAAAGGGAAGACAAAGGCCTTTTATCATGGAGACAATACAGATGCAATTTTCAAGGGCTATGGCGTGATGGGACAAGAGACTGGATATGACAATGTAAAGCAGTGACATGGCATGAGGGACAGGTCAAGAGGTTTTTGAAAATATGTTTTGCATTTCACATCCTTATGTCAGATCAAGATCAAGGAATGAAAAAGAGTGTATGGATAGTGATAAGATATGGATAGGATAAGCAAGACCAAGAATGGATAAGGGACATGGACTGAAGGTCAGGATTGGCTAAGGGATAGTGGCAGAAGCTAGGGAATATGGATGAAAGGTTATAATAAGCAAATGGATAAATGACCAAAAGCTATGATGGACTAAAAGCTACAAACAAGATGCATGATGCTCATGAAGATCGTCAGCCTTGTCAAGATCAAATGTGGAAAGAGGAAATGGACATGAGGGACAATAGGATATGAAGGGTAATGACACGGTATGATAGGATAATGAAGGGCAATAGGATATGAAGGAGGAAACCTGCCCCCAAGTGTGGTGTGCAAGAAGTTCATAGATTACGCATGATGCCTGTTTGCTAGGTTTTCACCATGGTACTTGCCCAAGGTGCCTGTTTGCCAGGTTTTCACCAGTGGACGAATTATTTTTGCTTTACTTTTTTTTTCTTTTGTCTTTCTTTTTTTCACTTTTTTTTTTTTTTGTATTTTTGCTTTTTCAATAGAAGATGGACACATGATAGGGGATGGAAGAAGGACTCAAGCGTCTTTTTGTTTGGATAGTAGCCTTGAAAAAAAAAAATGGACCATGACCTTTAAAAGTATGCTCAAAGACGTTGGTAGGATAAGGACATGGAAAATGAGATGAAACTAAGGCAAGGATTTATGCAAAGGATTGGATAAAAGGGATCGAAGGATGGAAAATGTGCATTGGATAATGGATAGGGTATTGAAAGAATTGTGCTTCAGTAGATGGAAATGTTGGCAAGATCGACATTGGCACACACCTTGAGGGGTGATGGACTGATGGAGGAAAAATGGATTTTAGATATTGAGATTTGGATGGAGGAAAGGATATGGATTTTGGGACATAAGGGCCCAAAATGGATAAAGAAGGTGATGGAGGAATAGACTTGGAAGGTTTGGATGGAGGAATAGCAACTTTGGATGCCAATTGTGATGTTTCTTTAGGCTTTTGTGCTTCAAGCAGCCACTTAGGGATCCACATGGTTTTTGTTTTTTCATGCTTTTGTGGTTCCTTGGAGTGCATTGCTTGCACAAGGGATTTAGGAACCCATATATATTTTGACTTTGCTTTATTTTGCCCAGTGGGCCTTTGTGGCCTTTTGGATATTTCTTTTTCTTTATAGATCATATTGTTCTTTGTTTTGACATGTCGATTAGATTGGACATGTTGATCTTTGAATACAAGTGGATTGATAGACTTATGATGCTTATACTTGGCATCCAAATTACTTGGAGGGGGGAATGAATGTTGGTGTGGATGGATGGAAGGTTCTCCAAGATGTGTGCCTTTGCTGATTTTGCATAGGAGATGGAGGGATATAGGGACCTAGAATGGATGGAAGCGATGATGGGGAAGGTGGACATTTGGATTTTGACTTTGAAGGGATACCAACGCCTTGAGTGTGAGCTCTGTAGCCATGACCATTAGTATATTCTTTGATATGGAAGGGTTCTTGCTTATGAAGATCTACTCCTTTTCCTTTATGAATATCTTGACTTGTAGGATACTCTTTTCTTTGGGAAGAAGACGCGAGTCCATTATGAGTTGGATATGATATGAGAGAAATAATGAGATCTTGAAGTGGATTGGATTGCACCAAAGTGGAAGAACCCATTATGCATGTTGAGGGTTCATGAACATCTTGCACTGACACATTAGAATCATGAGGGGGATTAGGATCATGAGGGGAACTAGGATCATGTAGTGGAAATGGTTCAATGATAGGCTCTTCAAGAGATGGAATGGGAGAAATAATGGGATCATCAAAAGAAATGCAATCTTGGAGTGTATATGGAGCATTAAGACAAGGAGATGGAGGAACAAGTGAATCTTGTGGAGGATTTAAAGGAATAATTTGATCTTGACAAGGAGGAAGATCACTGGAATCCTCTTTAAAGGTGCTTTGCTCTTGACTTTTAATGGGATCATCATAAAGGATGGAAAGGATATCTTGATCTTGTTTAGGAAGTGGAATGTCAATGGGATTTGAAAGGATATTGTTTTCATGAAATGGAAGGGGATCATTTGGGATTGGATGGACTGGGATATCTTGATCTTGCTCAGGGAATGGATTGTCAATAGGATTTTGGATAGGATGGACAAGAATAAGGGAATCGTCATGAGTGTCTGGGAAGATGGGGTCCTGGTCAACAATTGCATGGGATGATAAGGTTTCAGGATTTTGATCTTGACCTTCTTTAGGACTCATTTCTTCGTGCTCTAATATATCCTCTTGACATGGGGTTGGACTTTGGATGTGCATGGAGGATTCTGACAAGGGATCAATGTTTTGGCATGAAGGAAATGCACTTTGAACATTCGTGATGGATTCTGGCAAGGAATCAATGCTTGAACATGAGGAAGAGGGACTTGGAATGGGGTCCTCTAAAACAGGTAATGGCAATAAAGTGCATGGTGGCATTGGATCTTGTATTTCTGAAACATGACAAGGATGTGCATCATGAATTGGATTATCTTGGCAATCAATTATGGATAGCTCTTGGATAATTGCATCCTTGGGTGTATTGTTTGATGAGGACAATATGGAAGGTTCTTGTGAAACTTGTAAAGGTGTAGGGATAGATGCCACTAGAGAGTCAATTTTCTTGTGAGGGGATGAGGCATTGCTAGACATAAGTGTATTATTTTGATCTTCCTCAATAAACTCACTTGGTAGGTTCCTCAAGAGCCTTGCAATAAAGCCACCTTTCTTTTTAGGTTTTGACATGATTGGATCTGGAATTTGAACTTGTTTTTTGGTTTGATGTCATGTTTTGATATTGGACTTGGTTTAATTGTTCTGACATGTTTGAAACTCGGCTTGGTGTGGGCTGCAACCTTTGTTTTTGAATGTTTGGTTGCGGTTGTTGACATTGATATATTGATTGAACTTGTGGATATTCCACCATTGGTTGAACTATTTGTGGGCATTGTATAGTTGGTTGGACATATTGTGGAAATTGGACCATTAGTTGTGTTGGTTGTATATGTTGAACAATTGGTTGAACCATTGGTTGTGATGGTTGAAAATGTTGATCAATTTGTTGAACCATTGGTTGTGATGGTTGAAAATCTGATTGATAGTAAACACCTTCTTGTTCTTGTTGTGAAGGCACATAATGTTGAAATTGATGTTGTCTCTTTTCTTGAAATTGTTTCATCATCTCTATTTGGGAGAGAAGAGCTGGTATGTCTGATCGTTCAAGAAGAGATCTTACATCAATTGGCTCAATATTTGGATTTTGACCTTGAAATTTTTGAAACATTTTGGACGTTTGTGATCTATTCTTCTGAATGTTTTTCACTCTTTGTTCCAATATCTCATTTTCTTGAGCTAGCTTCTCCTCTAACTTTTGTATTTGGAGACTTGTTTCATCATAAAAAGTTTGATCAATATTGCCTTGTTGTCGGGTTGGATAGAATTGTGATTGCATTGTCAGTTGATATGTCAAACTTTGTTGCATCATTGGCACTTGGAACCTTGTTTCAATAGACATGTCACTTATGCAAATGCAATATTTTTGGAATTTTTGATTTTAAAAGGATGATGCATGATATGCAACTAAATGCAAACTAAATAGATGCAAATGCAATCCATGGCAAGAGTGCAACCTATGTTTTTGTTTTTTTTTCGAGATTTTGACAAACTTTTTGAAATGCAAATCTAAAAAGAGACCCTTAGGAAATTGAAATGATGTCTAGACCTCAAAGGACAAAAGGACCAAGTGACAAAAGGACAAATGACAAAGTCTCCCCTATATGCTTGGATACTAAGCTAGGTTTGACCAAATGACAATAATGACAAAAAGAGAAAAGGTTTGATAAGGTCTAGACTTCTTAACAATGACTTAGGGTTTATCAAAGATTTGGATTACTCAAGTATGACAAGACCTAGCTTTTACACTATATGCAAAAGGACAATTGCTATGACATGATAATGACTTAAGCTTAATGAAGAGCCTTAGAGTATGCAAATATGAATGTATGCTAATGGTATGAATTTAATGCAAGAGGACACATGCAAATGGATGACCCCTATTGAAAGGAGTATGACTTAGGTGAAACCTAACCTTGATACTTGACAATGACTTTGAAAAATGCAACCTAGGATGATCCTAAATGTAAGTGACATAAGTGTTGAAACAAGTTTTTGAATAATGTTTGATAACCATGCTTTAGGAATATGATCTTTGAATCTTGTTGAATTTTTGTTGGATGAATGTCTCTTGTGTTTAATCTTATGTTGGATCAATTTGTTTTGCTTTTTGAAATGAGATAAAATTCAACTTTTGACAATCAAAGAATACAAGATATTACAACTTAGACTCAAGACAATCATGCTCATTTCCACATTTCTTATGGTAGGCAAAGACATTAGGTACTTGAGAGGTAGACTCATTATGGGATTCAAGGAGAATACATAGATGCTTGACCCCACAGGCTCCCCTCCACGGCACTCACTTCTCAGGGCAGCCAAGCATCAGTCCCCATGGAAATCTCCCCATGGCAAACTTAGTATCTCTTCCAAGTATCCGAACTTGTCCTTCTCAAGCAACTAGAAGGGTTTTTGGCCTCTAAAAACAAGGTGTTTAGTAAGGATTTCTGTTAAGTGTTACTCCTTGATGTCACGCAAGCATGATTGAGACATTAAGCCCATCAAGATACCAAAAAAATGTAGTCGCGCAAGCATGATTTAGACCAAGAGGCCCTACTTAGATGTTGATATGAGAAAGAGTCCAAGGGTCATCACTTCCCAAGTAACTACAATTCCCACGTAACACTTCCTTCAAAGCTTTCGCTCATCGGGTATTTTTTTATAGTGAGTTAGAATGCCAAGGAATTCTAGCCATACTCACTTTGGGTCTTCCCCTTCTCATGATTATCACTTGCTTGCAAAAGCAAAGTGGTCGGGAAGGCAGGCCCTCTAAATGTGACACACAATCAACAACACAAGCATGGTATCGAAGATCTGGATTTATGATCACCCTAAGAAGGATGAGAGCATACTCTCCTACTCCAATGTCATACTCAATAATCAAAGCAAACAAATGTTCATTCCAACCTATTTAGAAATCACTAAGTGCCTAAAAATTAAATGCAAACACAAAGTTTGGTTGTTTCTCCAAGGCAACCTGCAAAAACCCAAGTTAGGAGTTTGATACGTTGTCTTTGACCATCGATTATGCATAACACATGTTAGTAGTTTGATTTGTATTCTTTGCCATGTGTATGCCAAGATTCTACACAGATAATTAGTACCAAAATCCAAAGCACAGAAAACAGAATGCAAAAACACAACAAATTTCAAGTAAACACTGCATTTTTTACCTCTGTTATGGACTTTACACAGGCGCAGAAGTCATGACACAAGCGCAAAATGTCTGACACAAGCGCAGAATGTCCCCTACACAAGCGCAGAATGTCTGACACAGGCGCAAGTTGTCTTACACAGGCGCAGAAGTCTCCAGAATACCCTGCACAACCCTATTTTTGGGTTTTTGGCCTACAAAATCAACTTGAAAGCACTCCAAAACATAGTTAGAGGGTTAGATGGTTAGTGTTCACATCGGGTTCACCAATTAATGTATGTTAGGAAATAGGAAATCATCACAAGAAAAAGATAAACATACTAATCAATAGCTCAATCACAAATGCATTCATTGCAATGATCTATCCTAAGACACATTCAATAGAGACATAAAAACAAAGCATTCAAAAGCAAATATTCATGCAAACTAGATGACTATTTGGATGCTTCTTCCATGCGGCTCCATTGTTCTTCTTTCCTCTTCAAATGGATTTGTGGATCTCACCTACAAGTGCACAACATACAATTGAAAGCAAGATTGATATTGGTTTGTTGATCAAGAGTACTAGAAGCATAAGTTCGATAGTTTGATTAGGGATTCGGGCTCAAAGGGTTTGATTGGAGAAATTCATCCAATTTATAGAGAAATTGGAGAAAAAGACAAGATTAGCATGATTCAATTCAAATGGAAATTGCAAATCAATTATGTCAATTATGACAAATTATGTACTTTCTATGCACAATTTTTTGATTGATAATTTATGACAAAATATGACACATTCTATGTCAAAATTGATTGATTGTCAATTATGACAAATTATGACAAATTGAAATGTCATTCCCATAGAATTAGGAGATGAAATAGGAGGGAAAAGAAATTAGAAATTAAGAAAATTAGAAAATTGAAAAAGAGGAAAATTAGGAATTAGAAATTAGGTAAATTAATTAATAATTTTTCATTTATTAATTAATTTACAAGAGGAAGAATAATTAGCCAATTAAATGAACATTTAATTGCAATGAGAAGACTTAGGATAAATAAGTAATTTATTAATCCTAAAGGAAGAAAATGACACACACAAGGTTAAATGATGAAATCACGAAACCTTAAAAGACGAGTTAGCAATGCGAGAATGACAATTAGGTCTTGATTGAAGATAATTGACTCGATTCGATCATGATTTTGAATTGATAAATGACCAGTGTTGATAAATGATTTGATAGAGATTGGTTGACAAAAATTAATGACAAATTGACCAAATTAACATGATTAGAAAGGACAAGGATCGATGATGAATCGATCGCAATATGACAAGATTGACAAGGACAAAGATCAACCAAAATCATGACTGAAGGTTGTTGTCAACAAGACCAAATTCAAAGGTGAGATGATAGAAGAATGACTCGATGCTCACAAATGATAAAAACCAAGTGCGTGACATAGGAGAAATGTTAATGTGACACAAAAACCTAAAATGAGGCAATGCGCAAATGTTAAAGTATGACCCTGCAAGCGTTGACCATTTTTAGGTGTCTACAAGAGGAATAAAATGAAAGGGGCACACTTTAATGAAAAGGGCCCAACTTTATGATATGGAATGATAAAATAGAACCTTAGACCTAATTAATTTGATTAATTAAGTGCTAAAGGGGAAATGCAATGCAAAATGCAAAATGCACCAAGGCGGGTGCTAAACTAGGTGTGAAATTGTACCACCCTAGCAAGTGCGTACAATTTACGATGCTACAGACACACAATTCCGAAATCATATAGACTGCGATTTCCATGCACCAATAATACTACAAAGTATGAAGCATTGGCTATAGGGCTTAAAATGACCATTGAATGGAATGTCAAAGAACTACATGTCTATGGTGATTCACAACTTGTCATTAATCAAATCAATGATGAATATCAAACAAAGGATGATAAGCTTATGCCATACAAACAGTTGATAGAGGAATTTAAAGGACACTTTAAAGAAATCACATTCACCCAAATTCCCAGAAATGAGAATAAAGCAGCAGATGCAATGGCTACAATAGCATCTCTCTTACAACAGCATTACAAATTTCTCATGGAAGATATCTCAACCCCTACCATCCAATCCCAGCATACCTATCGAATTTGCAATATATCAGGAACTAGTGAATCCTTATACGGTCAAACCTACCAATACTTGAAAGATCATATCCTTCCTTTGGAATTATCTCGTAATCAAAGAAGAAACTTTATCCGTCAGTCCTCTCGCTATACCATTATTTCTAATATCTTATATAGGCATGGTTTAGATGGTACATTGTTGAGATGTCTTGAAAAAATGAATCTGAGAGAGTTCTTAATGATATTCATGCCGGTATTTGTGGTACACACTCAAGTGGTTTAACATTGGCTAAGAAACTTATTCGTATGGGTTATTTTTGGCCTACTATAGAAAGAGATTCATTCACCTATGCTAGAAAATGTAAACAATGTTAGATCCATGGAAATCTAATTCATGCACCAACACAAGAGTTATATCCTATGACAAGATCATGGCCATTTTCACAGTGGGGCCTTGATTTGGTAGGAAAGATCAATCCCTCATCTTCTAATGGACATAAGTTCATTCTGATTGCTACTGAATATTTTACTAAATGGATTGAAGAAGTTACTTTAACAAAGTGACAGGAAAACAAATATCATCATTCATCTTGAATTATATAATCTGTCGCTATGGCATTCCTATGACCATTATCATTGATAATGGAAGACCATTGATAAATCAAGATGTGAAAGAGTTATGTGAACAATTTCATATCCAACATAGGTTCTCTACCCCATATTATCCACAAGGTAATGGTCAAGCTAAGGCATCAAACAAAACTATCTTGAAAATCTTGAAGAAAACAGTCAATGAAGCTAGAAAAGATTGGCACATTTAGCTAAATATTGCTCTTTGGGCATACCGAACTAGTGTTCGCACTCCAAAAAGGGCAACTCCATATTGTTTGGTCTATGGATCTGAAGCTATATTACCTATAGAAGTAGAGATACCTTCTCTACAAGTATCCTTGCATGATCTTATACCAGAAGAAGAAGAACGAGTCTCTCAACTCCACGAACTAGAATTAATTCAAGAACGTCGCCAAAATGCAACAGAACATTTGAAGGTATACCAACAAAGAATGGCAAGAAGCTATAACCATAGAGTCAAGCCACGCATTTTCCAGATTGAAGATATAGTTCTAAGGGAGAATCCAAGAAATCAGCAAAATCGAGAAAAGAAGGGAAAATTTGAACTGAATTGGCTAGGACCTTTTGTCATAGTAGCAGCATATGGATCAGGAGCATACAAGTTATCTACCCCTAAAGGTGATTGGTTTGATGAACCTATAAATTCCATCCATCTCAAGAAATTCTATGCTTGAGATATAAAGTCCTAAAAAAATCAATAAAAAGCATATAAAGTCCTAAAAAAAATCAATAAAAAGTATATAAAATCCAAAAAAATGGAATAAATTTAGATGGTAAAAACCTGGTAAACAGGCGTTATCTAAGAAATAAGTTCCTCCATCTGTGAGATTGCTTTACACACCTGTCCACTCCATCATATCGCATCTATTGCTTCCATCATATCCTAGCTTATCCATTTCGTCTTTCACATCCATTGCTCTGAACCATTTAGCAAGAAATATGCAGCTTACCAACACTTATCAATCTTTGACATACTTTCCATGGTCACTTGTCTTAGATTTCATCAGAATCGATCAATCTATATTTGTATCCCACCATGTTTTGGATCTTGATCAATTCATATACCCATAATAATTTTTTTTGTTTCCATTTGGGGCAAAATCCTAAATTCCTTTTGCTAAGGTGATCTTTTGAATCTTTAAAATCCAAAAACATTCGAAAAACTTAGAAAATCCAAAAACACCTAGGATTTTGAAACAGATAATGAGCAACAAATCAACAAAAATCAAGGCATTTCATCAACAACTAAATCGTGAAATTTAGAAACCGAAGAATCAACTAACAAGTAACAAAGGATTATCAAAGATCATTCATCAAGATGATTATATCAGTTAATGACCATAAGAACATGTGAATGATAAACAAGATACAGTGTTTATATCTTGATTTTATTGCTAATCATGTACTCTATGTGACTCAAGGATGTCCATGACTAGAGAAGCTATGATGGGGCATGATTATTTTCTTTGATTATTGTCTGTGGTTTATCTCTTACTACGGTATGAACTTGTCTCAGGATATGATTGGCAAAAGATCAAGGAGGACATTCCAAGTCAAGCATGGAAGGAGATAATCCTTGTCTATTCTGCAAGCAATACTTAGGTCAACTTGATCCATTATATCAAGTTGCTTGTATTAACTTGCTGTAACAAAATCCATGTAAGGAATACTCAGGTCATCTTGAATCATTATGTCAAGTTGCTTGTATTTTCTTACAACATTTAAAGCTCAATGATGAAATCAAGCACTGTTACAAGATAACATATGAAGAATGGCAGTACAATTTTTAGTTAGATCATTTCATTAGCTCATTATTCATCTGCATTATAAGAATTCATTTGTCAGTTGCATTATAAGCATATCATATCATTAACAGATCAAAGAAATCATTCATTTACATTTTCCTTGCATTGCATATAATTTAACTTAGTAATCATTTCCATTTGCATCCAAGATCATCAAAATAAAAAATCAACAAAAGCATTTATCATTGCATCATCATATAAAGCATCATCATAATGAAAAGAAAATATCATACCATCATCCATCTAATCACTGTATCCATATATAATCAAAGCATATAAGCATATAGATCATCAAATAGAATAACATGCATAATAAATATCATCATCATATAGAATCCATGTCTACATATAGATCATCATAAAACAATAAAATTCCAAGTATACAATGATATCAAATAAATAATACAAATGCCTCATCAAATACAAATCAAGTCAAGGCTGCCCTGCACCACGACCACCTGACTCTATCTGTCTCTGTGGCTGTGTGCGCAAAGATCCTCTAGATGCTTGTCTCCCATGATCACCACTCCTTTGAGGAGGTCCCATAACCCCACCACTTCTAGTATCCATCAACATGGTGGTATGATAACTACCCACTCTCTAGCTCTCTGCAACTGCCTCCTCATATCGTCATCGCCAGTAGGAAGTCTCCTTCCTAGCCCGAAATAATTCTCTAATAGTATCCGCCAAGAGAGTACCTGATCCAACCTCCTGAATGTGATCAAGAAGGCCCTGAGTATCCTGCTATTTCCTAATAGCTCTATCCCACTCCATAATAAGAGTCTAAACCTGTGCTCAAAGCTAATCAATCTGTGCTCTTAGACTATCAATGGTATCCTGCCCTGGAACATCATGCTCTGGTATAACCACATCTGGCATATCATGCCCTGGTGCAACCTGCTCTGGTACATCCTGTTGTGGCACATGAACCCCAATCCCCTCACCACCAACCTGTCCAACTATTGGAATCTCAGTTTGAGTAACTCTCCAAACCCGTCGCCTAATCAGAGGAACATGATCCTCAGGATCCTCATCATCTCCACCATGCGCTGTAATAACTCAAGGATCTAGCTGAATCTATCCAAAATCAATGCCTCTCCCGCAACCCCCATCTAGTCCAGTCACCTGGCTTCCTATCAATGGAAATCCTCTCGGTGATCTCATACCAGTCCTGCCATGCTCTCTCCCAATCCATCCAACATCCCTCCCACCCATTGGACGTGGTCTCTCAATCCTGCCAGCTGGTCCAAATGGTCCTCCACAGACTCTCAGTTGGCCTCCCCTCCATCCAGGTCTCCTACCACCACCACCTCCATCCCCATAATCATCTCCACCTCCCCCAGCCTCATGAGTAGCTCTAAGCTCTTGTCTCCATCTTCATCTCCTAGAAACTAGATCATTGGAATCATCATCCTCATCTCCTGAGCTAGGAGGAGGATCTGTTGGATCAATAATGCGAGGAAATGGATGTGCTAGTATATACTGAGCATACTCTGCAGTAACCCCCGGATCAAGAATATGCAATCTCGTGTCATACGCCACTCTCGGAGTAGCAACAAACTCTGCAAGAGAAATCTTGAATGATAATGATGGTCTCCAATCTCACCTATCTTTGTACCATCGAGCATATATCGTCACACTAGCAGGCATAGGTTGGATGATACCAAATTGTCTCAAAATCCGACCAACCAATTGTTGCTCAACAATGAAAGGCATCCGACCAATAAGATACCTACTCTGCATGATACATGGTAATATCTGAGCATCATCCATCCATGGCTCACAATCAAGATATGGTCTCCAAGTGACATTGTCCAAGGAATCTAGCACCCAACGCCAATACTCCATCTTACCCAGCTTACGCTGAGTAAGGATACCTACATAGAAATATACGTATGTCTGCCTCTCTCCATGAACTCTGTGATAGATAGGGTGAGTAACATCAATGTGCTCCTAGCACCAGATCTGCAATAAAGTGCACCCAGTAGAGAAACTCTCACTCTCATCATACACTACCTAATGCAGATCATGATATAAATGAGCTAACATGCACACACCCCAAGCATATTGAGTACGATGTTGCATCATACTCAGAAGAATCTCACCCCATCTAATGGAAAAACCTTGTGATCTCCTATCAAGACATATAAATTCTCCAATCAAACCAGCAAGAATCACAGGAAGAGCCTCATAATACATCACCATATCAACCCATATGATCTCTCCTCTACTAATGCTCTCATCAACAAACACAACTCTGCACACCTTTGTCCCCACTCGATCCTGATAATCATAATATACTAGCTCACCAGTCACTGGGATATGTAGAATCCTATAGACATCCTCAAGAGTCACACTAATCTCACCCATCGGTAGGTGGAAAGTGTTATGCTCATTGTGCCATCTCTCAGCCAATGTTGTCAACAAACCCATGTTATGCGTAATCTCAGGCATATATAACAAATGGCGTAAACCACATGCATCTATGTGTCTAATCTCAGCCTGGGTCAACTCTGAAACTAAATGTCGCACTATCGGTAATTTCTCCCGACACTGGAGAACATCAAGTTTCTCCTATTTTGTCAAGAGAAATCAATCAAATCAAATCTATCGATCAAATCATCATCTATCAATCAAAACTGAATCAATCATCAAATCTATCTATCTATCAAATCAAATTGAAGCAACTTATGCTATCAAATCATTTTAAAAACTATCAATCATGGTTTTTTATCAATCACTGAGTTTACTCAAAACTCTGCTAAAGCTCCTACATCAGAAACTAAATCAGTTTCTTAGAGCTACTCAAGCTAATCAAAGCTATCTATCCAATCTATCAAATCTATCAATCAAGCTAATCAAAGCTATCTATCCGATCTATCAAATCTATCAATCAAGCTAATCAAAGCTATCTATCCAATCTATCAATCAAGCTAATCAAAGATATCTATCCAATCTACCAACTCAAGCTAATCAAAGTTATCTATCAAACAATCCAAATCAAGCTAATCAAAACTATCAATCAATCTATCAATCACGCAATCATGCAATCAAGACCTTATTTTCATCATCAATGTGTTTTAAACACATTGAATCTATTCATCAAAGTGATTTTTTTGCTTTTGCACTTATCAAAATTATCAAATTTAAGCAAAAGCGTTGACCAATTGAGCATTTGTGCTAAACCACAACAAATGTGCTAAATCTAAAAATAAATGTGCTAACTTAGTACATATGCGCTATCCTTTTCAACAAATGCACTAAAACTACAAGCATAAGCACTAACCCATGCAAAAGTGCTACCTTTCTGGGCATATGCACTAATCGACAACACATTTGCACTACCCTATGCATATGTGCTAACATCTTGCACATAAGCACTAACATACAGTGCATATGCACTAAACTAAGCATTTGCGCTAAACCTAGTTGCATATGCACTAAAACAAATTGCAAAAGCTCTAAACTAATGCTGAAAAATGAAAATTTCAAAACAACTGCCTAAAAACATGAAAATTTGAACGAAAAATTGAAAACAAGGCTCAAGATAAGAAACATACCGGATACCCATACTCGGGAGGTCGCTGATAGTGTCAAACACGCTCAAAATGATGGTTCTCCACAGAAACCACCATTTCGCCACCTCAGCAAGAATATTTTCAAACAAAAGTTGACAAGTATAAAAATGAAGTTAAAATTAGCCTTGGTTAATTTTATATTTACTATTTGAAGAGTAATTAATTTAAATGGGGCAATTTAATTTTTTTTTTTCCAAATGAATTTAATTGTCTAATTTTATTTTTATCAATTATCATGAGATTAATCTTTCAAACCAAATTTTTTGACAATTTCACGATCAATCTCTTGAGGGGGCACACAATCAGGATTTTGAATCTCTATCAGGTGCATTATCAAGACTTGATTTAATCTTTGAAACAATGTTGTCTCGACATCATTTCAAAGAGGGGCAAGATGTATACACCTAAAATTGGCTATGAGCAATTAAATAAATATTCTATATTTATTTAATATTTATCTAATATTTAATTATACCTCTAACCAAGTTAATTAAATATCTAATATTTAATTATCTCCTCCAAACAATTAAATATCTAATATTTAATGGTTATTCTCCTATCCTATAGTCTCAAATATTAAATAATTCCTAAACTATTTAATCCCTTATCCAACTCATTCCTCCATCTCCACTTCATCTTCCCTTTGCCAACTCATCAAGCATGTGGCTAAGAAAATTAATATTTCTTAAATATTAATTCATCATTTATCTTCAACTTCCAAACTTAATGAAAATTGTGTACGTACACATATTTCATAACTATTTCCTATATTCTCTCCAACACCCCCTACATCTTAGGAAGGACTTGAGTCCACTTGTCCTCTCATGCCTAAATTTCCTCCGACCATCCCTAGATTCCCTCAGTCAGAAACCCAGTCAAGGTGAGATGAGTGACACTTGTCTTCTCCTTCCCCCTTTCTCTCAACCTTCACCTTTGCTCACATCCATCCAAATCTGTAGATCTGATCATGACCGTTGATCTGAGCCACATCATCTTATCCTCTCAAAGTCTATAAAATCAAGAGCTTCAGTTGAGAGAGTTAATATTCAAGTTATTCTTCAAAAATAGTTTTCAATCAATCATATGCATCCATGAGTTTTGAAACAATTAGCAAATAGCAAATATCATTTTAGCAATATAATCATATAGCGTTATCATTCTAGCATAATCATGTAGCTTTGCATATCATAGCATCAGTTAACTACAAGTTATCAGTCCATTCTTCATATGCCATCTTGAAAGCCAACAGTGCATTGTCTGAGAGCACACCATCTGCAACCAGGAATAGTGGAGTTAGGACACAATGAGACATAAGCCATGAAGGTAAAATAATGTTTTATTTTAGTATGTATTTCATGTAGTTTCATTGGTGAATTTTGGATTTCCTGTATGCATTTCCATTGTATTTTGTGAAACTAACTTATTACAGGTAACACTATGAGGATGAAATTCAAGCTCACATAGTTTAAAAACATATACTCAACTCCCTTGGGTCTGCTACAAACCCCTCACACATTGTCTTATGGTTCTAAGACAATCAAAGCATAAAAGACAATATTGGTTGAACTCAACCCCTAACTCTCATTTCTCTAGTTTCAACCACCCTCCAAGCAATAATGTATCATTTAAATATCCCATAGGCCCTTTCCACATCATATCAATCACCAAGTCCCACAAATAAGATTCAAAACACAAAACCAAAACATCTTACCCAAAATCTATCCATTATGACAGTTTGTTGCTCTTTTGGATAGGGTCGCACACAGAGATGTATAATTTTTGAACCAAGTATTATAACCTCAATCCCTCCAGAGATATTCTTAAAAACTTGATCCTACACAACATATACCAAATTAAAGAATATCCAACAGTTCAGTGATGAGATATTACCCTCGCATCATGACTATTGCAGTCACACCCCAAATCTGACTATTTTTCAGTCTGAAACCTTCATGAAGCACATGCCAAATCCATCATGGAACCCTACACACACCATGGAAAGGTAAAATACATCCTTACCCTCATCCCTACCTAAAATGGGGTTTGGAAAAAAATCTAAACAAAATTTATTACATTTATGAGGCCACTGGATGCCCTAGCAAGGGTTTTGATAATTTTGAAACAAATGTCAATATCTTCCACAAATGATAATAAAGTTGCACCAAATAAAAACCAAAGTACTCTTAGTTCATTTCAATTTCATCCTAGTAAGATAACTTAATAAAAAAAATGCATATCAATTTGTAAATGAAAAAATTTCAGTCTGTCATACGTTGAAAACTCAGAAAATACAAGGAAAAATACAATTTTATTGCTCCACTTCTCAAATCTTGACCTCCACATACAATATCTCTCTCAAAATGGATTATTTAAATTATTTTATAGTTCTCCAAGCTTTCTAAGTCCAAAATGTAACTAATAACCACCTATAACTACCCTTTTGGACATTTTTTGCAATTTTGACAATAAAAGTTGCACAAAAAGTTGTCATGTTGACACATGAAGTTGTCAATATGATCAAACTTGAACTCCAACCCTCCTAACCTATCAAAATGGTCTTCAAATGACCTTATAAATATTTATAACATGTTTTATTGACTAAAAACTCAAACCTACCCTTAAAACCCAAAATTAGCCCTTTTTTGGCCTAATTGCCAACATTTGACAATTTTACGCTTTTTGATCTTTTCATTACATTTCATTGCATATTTAGGCTCTATTGGCCATTATTAAATTGTTTTAAGACCTTAAAGGACTTTTATAATTCATTGTCCTTTGATTCTCTATTAGGGCCTATCAGTGACCCTAGTCCACCTTGTCTTTGATTTTCTTGAATTTGCTCACTAGATCTTGCGTAGCTGGATTTTTCTTATGAACATGATTATCTTCCTTATTACTAAACCACGGAGCATTTGGATTATTTGCAAGTAATCGCTTCCGTATTATGAGACAATTTTTTTTCTTAGATCATTGGAACTGCTTGGACCTATTTTTCTATTAGTGAATCTTGTGAATCCTTTTTGTAGCTTGCAAAACCCCAGTTCATTGATTCCAATGTTCCTTGGTATGTGTTCGACCTTCCCTTTGATCTGCACTTCTTCTTTTAGATTTTTCGGAGGATTTTCCATTGGTGGAGGCTGACTTGGTGGTTTATGATAGGACCTAAAATTATGTCTTGCAAAATTTTGGTCATTATGGTTTTATTATGCCCTCTGTCAAGGTTTCAAGGTTTAGGGTTTATCAAATTTTTCTAAGCTTTGTGAAGAAAACCCTAGCAATGATATATCTCATTGTTAATTTTTTCCACTAAGGCCAAGGGTTGTTTACCATGGGTGGGGCCATTTCATTTCCTAAGCGTTAAGTTGTGTTAGACCGGTTTTAGAAATATTTCTTCCTATAGTCGCTCTCATTTAATTTTTGTGCCTGCACCTACATTTTTCCTAAGTTAAAATTGCTAGGTGTTTCAGCTGGTTGATAAAAGCATAACAGATCTGACGGTCTGCACTTCCCCGTGGTTGAAAGTGTAGTGAAGATAAAAATCATGATATCGTGAGATGATGCCACGTGTTTTCAGTGGACAAGGATGAGCCGACGGTGTAACCTTCCGAAACCTTATGTCACTGGTTCTCAAGTGGTAAAGACCAGTTTACTAATAGACCTATCAATTGGCACATATTCAAAATGAACGGTGATGATATGTTCTCAGATAAAAGGTGCCCGATTTTTAATTTTGGAAAAGTTAACATGCACTGTGTTGAAGCAATAAAGTGCAAACATATCCGATGGCTCCTGTATCCCCATGATGGAAGTTGCAAGGAGGTTATGGACCATGGCATCATGAGATGATAGCACGTGTCTTAGGCTGAATAGGAAGACCTACAGTGGGGCTGTTGACAGAGCCTGGTTGAAAGATGATATGGCATTGATTAGTCATGATTTTGTGGGTCCGCAAAAATAGATGGAAGGTCAAATGCCATACCGATCAATAATGATCATTTGATTTTCCAGGATGGGTAAGATCTATGATTGAGTTTCAAATTTGAAAATAAAAGGGACCGTTAAATATATTGGTCATAGCTTGGATGGGAGAGATAGGATGAATAGGATGCAGACTTGTTGACTTAAGATAGATGGCGATGAGTTTGAAGTTTTGAATGTCGACTCACCCCAGAGGAAGCTTGTGGAAGGTCTTTACTGGGAAAAGAACTGATTAGACAAGGATGATATCTCAAACATATGAAAAGATCAGGATTATTTCAGGTTTAGATATGATAGATCATGAGTCCTCTGATGAATTCAGAGATTGCTTGTTGACAGGAATCGTGAAGCAGAAGAAAGTACACTAAATAAGGAATAAGATCATAATAAAATAATTCACGCAAGGTGAAATTATGCAGGTGGCAATGGAGTGATGACCTATAAATGATGGTGACCAAACTTGTAGGCATGATTGTTGGATTCCATAGTTGGCAAGATGAGTAGAAAATATTAGAATGATGATTCTTCACATGGATTAGCACCATCACTTTGAGTGGAATTCTGATTATAAATTTACTAGGCTAGTGATAAAATGGGTGGAAACAGATACAAACTTCATTTTTTTTAGAACAGTTTTTCATCAGTAAGAAGATGGTGTTTGAATAGAGTTATGCATGGAGTCATTGCAAGTTTTGTGACACTAGATGGATGTTTTTTTCTTTGGTATGAGGTTGCTCATCGTCAAAGGGATTATGAAAGATCAGAGGATTTTTAGAGGAAGCGTGAAAGCCTTTTCTTATCAGGAAAATCCACTCATGACATAACCTATGTTCTTACTTTGCATTTTGTTGGCAGAGTGTTCTAAGAGGGAGCTCGCATGGAACTAAAAGAAGGATTTGTTCGAGTAAGGATTGGTAGCCAGTCATCTTTGCAACAACATGGAAGCTGCAATGCCTTCTCAACAAATTATATTTACCCCCAGGCTCCTCTTTCCATTTCCTCTGATCCAAGGCATAAAGGTTGGAGATTTTCCTCTAATTCATGGGAAATCTTGTTTCTTGTCGGGATCTGTTTTCCTTTTCAAGAAGGGAAAAGTTGTGTAGAGCAGACTGAGCATCTCAGGGTCCATCTAGAAGTGTCTGGGTGATATTGGCACAACTCAAGTGATTTTGTTTCTACCTATAATAAGTTGAAGATTTTGGTTCCATCTCATCACAGGCACTAGCATGTGGATAAGGAATATTTTGTAATAGAATTGTATACCGCTTCCTTGGCTTTGGTTTGGTGACATGTGTCTTTTGGGCTTGAAGATTGTTACTCCCTTATTTTATTTAAAAGGGAAATCAAGGCCAGAAATTACGTTTCCAAAATTTCTGAGAGGGGTCTCTGTAAAGTAGGTCCAGTCTGCAAGGTTAGGTTCCATATAGTTTTAGAGAGTCATGGAAAAATAGGAGAAACTATAATGTCACTTTGCATAGCGGAAGTAATGAAGTAGTTACACGTTTCATTTTCAAATGGGTTATTCTATAATTGAAATTGTCATCTATTATCTAATAGAAGATAGCTTATGAGATTAATACAAATATATTCTCAAATCTTTACTCTCCTGTGTACAATTTTATTTTCTTTTGAGAAAATGGGATCAAGGGTTTCATTTATTTATTTCATTGCTATGATGTATGTAGTTTTCCATTCTACTCTTTATTCCAAGGGGTTAATTAAAATGCTTGAATGATATTACAGATAAATAAGACTTGTACCAAGATTTGATAAGTAGTTTGGGTAAGGTATTGTAGATGGAACAATATTGTAAGGCAGTATTGTTTAAGACTAAATCAGCTATTAGATAAGCTTTTATTAGATTTCAGTAATGTTTCAGAGACTTTGTAGCCCAAATAAATAAGGTACTGGTATTTGCTAGCAAATGTCATTTGGTTTTTAGTTTCTGGTCTATTTTCTTTGTGACTCCTCGGAACAATCTTTTAAATATCAAAATATCATTGTTAATTTTTCATGTATTTTTTGAAAGTTGTCCCCCCCATCTCATGCTCCAACCTAAGGTATCATTGAAAGATTTTCCATCCTTGAGAATTATCCCTTTTTGTTGAGCCCTTTTATGAGAAAATCTTCTTTGTTTTCAGTAAATTCCTGATTATTATTATAGAAGTCAGGAAGTTCATTGAAGAGATTACCCTCCTGGGTTCTACAGAGCTCGAAGTGTAGAAGGTGTTGGCTATCCTTGGCATATGGTGAACCAGTATGTTGATATGATAATAATATATTTTGTCATTGATGTAAATAAGTGTAAGTGAACCGGTATGCAGATTGAAGAAGTTGGTGAACTAGTATGAAGAGGCATGAGGAGATTAAGTGAACCGGTGTCCAGGTTTCACTAAGTGTGATTATCGGTTGGTAGGCTCAGCTCTATGGTTATCAGTTTGGCAATTCAACTTGTATGACGCAACTGAAAATAACTCTATGATGAGTTAGCTAAAGATGTGAATAAAATCAAGGTGTTGTGACAACTTTGTATGCATGAAGGATTGAGGCATAAGAAGATCGACCACGTTTGAAGTCTACCTCAGGAATGATCATTCTTCTTAGTGGCATAAGAAGAAAGCGTGATGGGTTACTGATTCCCATGAGTGGTGATGAATGAACGGTGTAGATTGTCTTGTGATCTATTTGAAGTTGTAATGCTCTATGCAATATGTTTGGACGGTCAAGATTGGACCGCCTATGTTGTAAACCTAAGATGTTTAACGTTTAGGGTTTATGTTACCGACCTATCTGTTACCTATAAGGTCGATGATGTTTGTATTGAAATGTTGTTGGAAAATGTTGTGTGTGTGTATCTGAGTGGAGAGATACTTGATACTTTCCAAACCAGTAAGAGGGAAACTGCAAAGTGTGATTGCAGAATAGAGGATATGAAAAGGATCTGACTTTGCATGTCGTGCTATTAACAGATCAAAATTTTTTACCTGTTGTCTTCTAATCATTTCAACAGTTGGAAAATCCCTTTACCGGGTAGCTTTAATAGGCTTATTGTAAAACCTGTAACCAGGTGACTCAAGATCATTGAGTTCTTCAAATCCTCTAGCGAGGTAACCTTTAACAAGGTTTCAACCTTTAACAGGGTATATAGCCATCCCTTAACTGGGTGATCTCTAATAGGATCGGTTCCTAACAGAACCTTATTGTAAAGTCTTTGATCGGACTAGTCTCCTAATAGGGTGAGCTTCAAAAGAGTTCAAAACAAGCTTGTGGGTATTCATACCCACCATGGTTTTTCTCATTTGGGTTTCCACGTGAAAAACGTGTGTTATGTGTTATGCATTTTTCATGTGATGCTTGTGAATTGTTTGGTTGAAAAATTATGCGTGTAGAGTCAATGTGTTATGGTACTACCAGCATATCACATGTATATGTTTATCTATACTAATACACCCCCCCCTCTCAGTACCGATTGGGGTATCTATTGTTCATCATTATTCATCAACTGGTATTAGAGCTACTCTAGGTCCTCGGTGATATAAGATTAACCGATTGAGATAAAAGATCATGTTGTAATGATGAAGAGGGAAGGTCCTAAGTTCAATAGAAATAACTTTAAGATATGGAAGGATAGAATGAATATTTACATCAAGAGTATGAGTGCTCAACACTGGAGCTATGTTGAGAATGTCTTGTGACTCCCACTAGCACTCTCACTAATGATCAAAAGAGAGAAATCTAGGAAAATGGTCAAGTCATGGAAGCCCTTATCAATAGCCTGTCAGATATTGAATTTATTGATGTTCAAGACAAGGACACACCTAAGGAAGTATGGGATGCACTGGAAAACATCTATGGTGGTGACGAGCATGTAATGCAAGCTAAGGAAGAAAGCCTTAGAGGTAAATTTGAGGATATGATGATGGTTGAAGGTGAAACCATTCAACAGTATGGCATTAGGATTAAAATTGTGGTTGGAGATATCAAAAGCATTGGTGGAACTATTTATGATACCACTATTGTTAGTAAAGTCCTTAGATCATTATTACCAATCTATGCAATCAGAGTTGCTGCTATCCAGGAGCTAAGGTCTATTGATAAGACAAAGATATCCCTAGATTCTATTATTACAAAATTAACTGCATATGAGTCGAATAGCTATGATGGTAGTGTTCAGAAGACTGAGTTAGTCTTTAAAGCATCTACTGTACCATCCAGAAAAGGAAAACAAACTAGTACCAGTTGTATGCGGGAAAAACAGGCCGATAGAACTCAATATGTGAAAATATGTTCCAAAATACTTGTCCACACACACACACAGGACTTCTTGGTGTAAACTATGGAGTAATGAAGTATTACTTAGCTTCCCAAGGTTGGTCCCATGGTTCTCTATCTTTCAATGTCCCTCAAACCAATGATTTTGCTCTCAGATCACTGAGCAAAATGGTTTAGGGATGCCAAATGTAAGAACGAGGGATGCTTTGATAGATTTTAGTATGAGATGCATCCTAAGCTAGGCATGATCTTAGAAATGCAATAAACTAGACTATAAGATGACAAGGTTAGTATAAATACTATCCTAACATGATATATTAGTCTATGATTGAGCTAAAATGATGAAGAAATTATCCTAAACATGCATATTTAGACTAGTTCCTGATTTAAAAGAGGCTAAAATGATGAGCATAAAAATGATATATGAAAGCTTGAATGTATTTGAGCATAAGTGTGATACTACAACTTTGGAGGATGATTCAAAATGGAGGAATGAGAGCTCTATTTATAGCAAAAATAGGGCAATGGATGGTCAGGATTGAAAGAGTTAATCAAGGGTTGAGTTTGAAAGTTGGGGATCCATGTTTGCAATTTGCACCAATGAAATGGTGACAAATGTCAACATAGGGTTGGGTTGAGAGAAGGGGTTGGAGACATTAAATGCCTGAGAAGACCTTAGGGTTATCTAGAAGGTAAGGGTCAAGCTTAAGTTAGGGTTAGCCAATAGATTAAGAGTTAATCCAAGGATAAACCTTTGTGCAAATGATTAAGAGATAATCATGGTCAAAACATTAAATGCTTGATGAGACCCTTGCATTGGATGAAGGTTGAGTTAAAAGAATTTCTTTAACCATGTAAGAGGGTTTGAGTTAACCATTAATGGTTATGAAGACTTTGGGGATTTAAGTGGTTGAAGGCTTGAAGCCTTTAATGGTTATCAAAGACTTTGAGGATTTAAGTGGTTGAAGGTTTGAAGCCTTTAATGCTTATCAAAGACTTTGAGGGTTTGAGAAGTGACCTCCCCTTGCTTAGGGATGTGACAAAGTTTAGAAGATGGGTTAGGCTAATTAGAAGCGATTAGAAGAGTCTAGAAGGGATTAGAAAAGGGTTTAGGAAGGCAAGTGGGAGATGTAGGAGAATGCAAGTGGATGGAGGGATAATAGGATTTAATTGAATTAAATGATTTAATTCAATTTGGTTGCAATTTGGGGAAATTAAATAAATTAGATTTATTCAATTTAGGATAACTATTTAATTAAATTTGAATTTAATTAAAAGTGGATAGGGGGAATTTAATTGAATAAAATGATTTATTCATTAAATGGGTATAGTGAATTTAATTTAAATAAATTGAGTAATTTACTTAATTAAATAGAGGAATGTGGGTATTTTAATTAAATTGGATTTAATTAAATAGAGAAATGAACATGGAATATGGTCATTTTTATACGTCTACATTTTGCCCCTCTTTGAAGTGACGTGTGTGCACATGTTATTTCAAAGAAAATGATGCGTTATCATGATTTATGATCAAATGCAATTTTTGTGTCGCTCTTTTGATTTGCAAGTCGTGCCCCAGATTTGATTTGATGCATGATGCTCTAGATTCGATATTTGATGGTGATGCCCCCTCGGGTAATGAATCAAATTTTTTTTTTTTTTAAATTTTTGATTTGATTTGATGAGTTGCATGTGATGTGTAGGATTTTGTTGATGTAAAATGTGTGTAAATTGATTCATCTCCTGATAATGTATAGCGTGTAGGGTATAGGAGAGACCGCGACCATAGTACATGTCCGTTGGGCTAACCCTAATTTCATTTTTCTCCTATAAAAGGGGTAAAATAGCTTTGATTTGATTCATTTGTGCTTTGTAGACTTTGGAGAAAGAGAATTTGGTCTGAAGAGAAAATGCCTATTCTGTATTCCAGACACCGTTTCGAGCGCGTTTGGAGGTACTAGAGACCTGCAGCGTATGGACCACTAGTAAGTCAACATTTTTGACCCTCTTTTGATTTCAGATTTGGTTGTTTTTAGTCATTTTTTGATTTTTTTAACTCGGGTTTAGCGTTTTAGCATGTCTAAAGCATAGATTAGCGCATACAAACTTTTAAGTAGTGCATCAAGTTCTTTTTAGGGGTGCGTCTGAAATAAAATAGGGTAGCGCATAGGAAATATAGGTTAGCGCATAGACACAAAATAGCGCATTGCGATAGTCGGGTAGCACGTTAGGTCAGCAGGTTAGCGCGTAGGGTTAACCTAGCGCATAGGGGTCATAGGGGTTCACATTGGTAAGGGGTTTTAGCACATAGGGCTAACCTAGCGCATAGGGTGAAACAGGTAGCGCCTAGGAGGGATAGATTAGCGTGTGGGTAGGTTTTAGCGCATAGGGTGGTTTAGGTGGCACATGGGAGGAAAGAGTTAGCACGTAGATTCAGTCTAGTGCATAGGGTGAATAGATTAGCACGTAAGAAAGACAGTCTAGCGCGTGGGTGAATTTTAGCGCATCAAGAATCTCTTTTAGCACATCTGGAAAAATTTTTGCAAGATGAGGTGGTTTGTAAATGTGTTGTGTCGTACTGTCATGATTTTATGGATTTGTCCAATATGAGTGTCGATATAACTTGTTTTGATTTGTGATATTTCAAGTTATGTATAGATATCAATGTGGTGTTTTGATCAAAATATGATTGAGTTTGCGTACCTTGTTTCAAGTTCAATGTGTGAAGCCTGATTTGTGTTACAAGCTGGTATGGGTTGGAAACTTAAGTTGTGTTACAAGCTGATATGGGTGGGAAACTTGAGTTGTTTTACAAGTTTATGTGATTGTGGAGACTTGAGTTGTGTTACAAGTTTTGATATGGTTTTTGATAACTTGAGTTGTTTTACAAGTTGATATGAAATGATAGGATTTTGAACTTGATGTAGATGAGCAAATTGTTTCATGTTGTTGATGTGAGTTTGATTTTGATATGTTTGTTTTGATGTGGAAACTGATATTGGATTTGTGTTGCTTGTTGACAAGAACGATTGGGTGTGGTTCAGTTGCGAGAGAGATTTCCAAGGCCATGGACATTGATACCGCAGTTGTCTCAGGCGGATCTCGACATCATTGAGAGATGTGGGTTGACCTCCCTCTTGGATATGCCTCGGTTCACTGTGAACCGAGGGCTACTGACAGCTTTGGCAGAGAGGTGGCATAGCGACACCAACACCTTCCATTTTTCTACTGGAGAGATGACACTCACACCAGAGGACTGTTACAGGATTCTGCGGATTCCCGTAGTAGGTGCACTACTACCATATGAGCAGTCGGAGGAGGGTGGGACAGAGGCACTGCGCTGTATCTTCCATGATGAGACAGTCTGTGGCTATGAGATCCCGTGGCAAGAGTTTTTGGACCTAGATTACGCACCACTGCCATCTATACTAGTAGGGTTCATTGGTGGATTCCTTTGACCTGATCGCAAGTCAAAGGGATTCTCGATGGGATGGGGGCTGGTTTTGGAGGAGATGGTCACACAGGGTCGGCGATTTTCATGGGGATCAACTATGTTGGCCCATCTTTATAGGGGCCTACATGAGGTGGTATACCTCGGTTACGGTAGTTTGTCAGCTAGCGTGACACTATTATAGGTATGGTGCTAGGAGCACATTCCAGCAGCAAGGCCACTAGTAGACAGGGATAGGCCCGTGGGATACGCATATGCGTATGGATACAGGGGTCTAGTTGTCTAGTGCAAGCTGGGAAAACCAAAGCATTGGAGGAGAGTATTTGATGATATAGATACGGTCACCTAGCGACCGTACATAGGATGTGAAGTGTGGGTAGAGGATGGGCTAGAGATGCCCTTTGTATTGATGACCAGATACCTGATCGGGAGGACCCTGTTCGTGATAGAGAGATTTGTGGTGACCCGAGTTTTGAGGCAGTTTGGGCACCAACAGGGTATTCCATAGGGAGCGTGCCTATATGCATGTCGGCGACAGGATGTAGTGGATTGGGGGCCGACCATTGATAGTGCAGTGGCGGTGGAGGAGTTTGTCGGGTTGGCCAGGTAGATATGGGATTATGCCCCTGAGATTAAGGATGCGGGCATGACTGATGAGTTTGCCTGATTGTTTGCTGCGTGGGCGGTGGCCAGGATATCTGATCCTGATGAGATGAGGCTATCTTTTGATTCTGATGAGGAGGAGGGAGAGGGAGATGATGATGATGATGGAGAGGATGGAGGAGATAGATGAGGGAGAGGAGCTAGAGGGAGGCAGGGAGGTAGAGCTAGGAGAGGAGATAGGGGTGTGGAGAGAGCGGTGAGATAGGGGATGATAGATAGGGGGAGAGGTGGATTGGCTATTGGAGCCGGTGGAGAGGGGAGAGCGAGGGAGGTGCTAGCTGCAGTGGGGGGGTTTGATGAGGCGAGGCAACCAACACAGAGGAGGAGGACAGATGTGCTCCCACCTCTAGCACCGAGGACAGGTCGAGTAGGAGGAGTTGCCCCTGCACAGGTACCGCTACGGGTTTGGATCCCTACACATGTTGAGGATGCACAGATCTGGACCCTACAGGTGACTGTACAGCAGCTGCAGGCACAGATTTTGACATATTAGCGGCAGATTGCTCAGTTGACCACTGAGCAAGACACTGAGATAGAGCGAAGGGGGCGAGCGGAGGAGGTGGTGTCTAGTATGCAAAGAGCAGCAGCAGGTGGTCCTATGAGAGACACCCTGAGAGAGCTAGCGTTGAGAGCTCAGGAGGTAGAGTACTATCGGCGGCACTATGAGGCTGTGGTACCCAGAGACCGGCGAGTACAGAGCTTTGCACAGTCAAGATCTAGTCGATCTCGAGATACTGGGTCGCAGTCGGAGAGCCGAGGTGTGATAGGGCCACCGAGACAGGACCTTCTTGGGGATCTAGGGGCGGGTGCATCTGGAGCTAGACCATCTCCATCAGGGGATAGTCATACTTGAGAGACGTGGTCTCTGTTGTATTTTTGATCATTGTTATTCTTTGTACTGGACACAGTGTTTGACATATTTTTTACATTTTGATTATTTTTGAGATATATATATATATATATATATATATATATATATATATATATATATATATATATATATATATATATATACGGCACCATTTTCTTTGATCATGTGGTATGTTTATATGGATGCATGTGATGTGGGTTATTTCTTCATGATGATGCAATACTTAAATAGATGATATAATGTATGATGCAGGATGTATGCTTTTATATGCTGTGAGATGTATCTTAAAAATGAGATGTATGATTTGATATGCAACTAAATGTAAAATGATATGCAAGTATGTTAAATGATATGCAACTAATTGTAAAATGATATGCAAATATGTTAAATGATATGCAACTAATTGTAAAATGATATGCAAATATGTTAAATGATATGCAACAATTTTTTTGGTAGCATCCTCATTCTGTATTTGCCATCTGATATAGCCATTTGTTTGCTTTCTTTGTAGATATCATCATTAGGCATTGATTTGTTTAGGATATGTTGAAAATTTATACAAGCATAATGGTATAATTGAACCATAATGACCTGAGAAAAATTTACATGATATTTGATTTTGCAAGATAGCACAAGCATCAAGGTATAATTGAACCAAGACGACCTGAGTGCGTATTGCGTAAACAGACAAGATTAGATCATTTGTATGCATGAAGTGGAATCAGGCCTTCAGTGATATTTGACGTATCATGTCTCGAGGCAAGTATTCACACAGTACAAGTGATCGCCTCCCAGACAGAAGACTAAGAAAATATTGGAGTTTCCCCATGATCTCTAGCTGTGAAGCATTTTAGTGAGAAAAGGGAGAAAATCCAATAAGTCAAAAAGTTCAAAATGCAAAACTAGTTAAGATGTTTATGTGATAATGCAACATCCAGTACTTCAGAAAATCATCCATCCTTGGCATTTTTGTGAAATGTTTTGTTTTCTTTTGCGATGAAGCGTAGTTTTTGGTTTGTTGGATGTCATGCTTTTGAGTTTTGCAAATAGCCCTGATGTCTTGAATGTTTGCAATATTTGAGATGATTTGAATGCCCCTAGCTGAGTGCGCCTCTTGATGTGAATATGTACAGTGATTTCCAAGCCATGGTGGATTTGTGGTAAGAGGATATGTATAGACAAAGCAAGATAGTGACTACACTAAGTATGTCCTGAATGGATATGTGCTAAGTGTCAGGCAATTGCCGATAGTGTTTGGATGGACAAATAGTAAGGAGATAGATAGAGGAGCCATTCATTCACAAGAGCGCCTGTTTACCAGGTTTTCACCATTTGTTTTTATTGTACTTTATGTTTTTGCTTTTTCTAGATTTTTTTTATTTTTATTTTTTGCTTATTTTTGGCTTTTGTCGTGCACTAGGCTACTTAAGTGTAGTACCTCTTTAGATGGATGTTGTTAGTTGGTTCGTCGAGCACATCTCCTTCTGAAGTCATTAGCTGATAGGCACCTGATCCATAGACTGATATGATAACATAGGGACCCAACCAGTTAGGTTCAAATTTCCCTTTCTTTTCTCGATCTTGTTGATTTCTTGGATTTTCTTTGAGGACTAGGTCACCAACCTTGAAGTTGTGGGGGATGACTTTGTGATTGTAGCTTCTACACATGCGTTGTTGATATGCCTTGAGATGAGTATAAGCATACTGATGTCTTTCATCTAATAGTTCAAGTTCTTGCAGTCGGTTAAATCGATACTCTTCATCTGGGATTAAACCTTTCAAAAAGACTCTGAGAGATGGGATTTCTACCTCAAGGGGTAAAATGGCTTTTGATCCATATACCAATGAGTATGGTGTTGCTTTTGTAGGTGTGTGGATGCTAGTTCTATATGCCCAAAGTGTTGGATTGTGTTGTACATGCCAATCTTTGCCTGCATCATTCACTATTTTCTTTAGGATTTTTAGTATTGTTTTGTTAGATGCTTCCGCTTGACCATTTCCCTGCGGGTAGTATGGTGTAGAGAACCTATGTTGGATTTTGAATTTTTCACATAGTTCTTGGACATCTTGATTCTTGAAGGGCCGTCCATTATCTATGATGATTGAACTTGGAATATCATATCTGCAGATCAGATAATTGAGGATAAAAGAGGCAATTTGTTTCCCTATCACTGTGGTCATGGGAACTGCTTCTATCCATTTGGTAAAGTATTTTGTTGCTGTTATAATGAACTTGTGTCCATTGGAAGATGAAGGATGAATTTTGCCCACTAAGTCAAGTCCCCACTGACAAAAGGGCCAGGATGTTGTAAATGGCTGCAGTTCCTATGCTGGTGCATGTATCAGATTACCATGGATCTGACATTTAGGACATTTCTTAGCGAAGTGATATGAGTCTTTCTCCATTGTAGGCCAGTAGTATCCCATCCTTAGAAGCTTTTTAGCAAGAGTAGTGCCACTTGAATGTGTGCCACAAATACCTTCGTGAAGCTCATGTAAAGCAGAATCGGAATCATTACGATCAAGGCAACAAAGAAGAGTACCATCGAGACCTCGACGATACAAACTATCGGCGGTAAGGGTGTAATGGGCAGCTTGTCGGATAAAGTTATGTTTTTGGTTACGGGATTGGTCAATTGGTAAGATATTGTGCTTGAGGTAGTCATATATCAGTCCATATAACAGAGAATCTGAACCAGTCAAGGCATAGATAACCTGGGATTCAGAGTGGTCATAGGCAGGGGAAAATAGTTGCTCTACCAGGAATTCATAACGACTCTGCTGCTCTAGAATTTGTAGTAATGAAGCGATAGTAGCCATTGCATCGGCTGCTTTGTTGTTTAATCTTGGTATTTGCTCGAAGGTGATGTGTACAAAATACTGTTTGAAGTCATCCACCATTTGCTTGTAGGGTAGTTGCTTGTCATCCTTTATCTGATAGTTGTTAATTTGATGGATGACCAGTTGCGAGTCTCCATAGACTTTTAACTCTGTGATTTTCCATTCTACGGCTATTTTGATGCCTATAACTAGTGCCTCATATTCAGCCACATTATTTGTGCATGGAAACATAAGCCTATATGATTTTGGTATAGTGTGTCCTTCAGGAGTGATGAATAGAATGCCAACACCTGAACCATGTTGTCTATAGGATCCGTCAAAGTATAGGGTCCATTGTTTAGTAGAAAGAGCAAGAACGTCCTTGTTTGGAAATTCAATCTCCATGGTGTGTTTGCCTAGTAGTGGTGCTTCAGCCAACTGATCTGCAATTGTTTGTCCCTTGATGGCTCATCTTTCTGTGTATTGGATGTCAAATTCACTGAGAATCATGACCCATTTAGCCAATCGGCCTGTAAGAGCTGCTTTACTGATTAGATATTTGAGAGGATCAATTTTTGCGACTAGCTTAATGGTGTGTGCTAGCATATAATGTCGGAACTTCTGAGATGCGAAGACCACTGTTAGGCAAACCTTTTCAATGAATGTATAGTTGAGTTCATAGCCATTCAATGTCCTACTGATATAATATATGGTGCATTCCTTTCCTTGTTGATCTTCTTGTGCCAATAGTGCCCCCAGCGATATATCTATTGTTGAGATATATAAGATAAGAGGTTTTCCTGCGATTGGTGGTACTAGAACTGGTGGATTCATCAGGTACTGTTTGATTTGGTAAAAAGATTCTACACACTTGGTCTCCCATTTGAAGGGTACATTTTTGTGTAGTAAATGGTTAAATGGTAGACTTTTATCTGCTAGCTGAGCGATGAATCGCCTGATTGATTGAAGTCATCCTTGTAGAGATCTGAGTTGACTGATATTCTTTGGTGGTGGCATGTCCATAATGGCTTGTACCTTTGCTGGATCTACTTCAATACCTTTAGCTGAGACAATGTAGCCTAGTAACTTGCCTAATGTAACCCCGAAGACACACTTCTTAGGGTTGAGCCTGACTTGGAATTTCTCCAATTGATCAAAGATCTTTGTTAGGATGCTGAGATGTTCTGCTTTGGTGAAGGATTTAGCGAGTAAATCATCCACATAGTCTTCCATAAATCTATGCATCATGTCATGGAATATTGTGGTCATTGCTCTTTGATAAGTGGCTCCTACATTCTTTAAGCCAAAAGGCATAACATTCCAATAGTACGTTCCCCAAGGACAGGTGAACGCGGTTTTATCTTGATCTTCTGGGGCTATTTTGATTTGATTATAGCCTAAGAAACCGTCCATTAGTGAGAGCATTGCATGACCTGCTGTGAGATCTGCAATTATGTCGATACTGGGCATAGGAAAGTCATCCTTTGGACAAGCTTTGTTGACATCTCTGAAGTCAGTGCATATTCTGATACTACCATCTAGTTTTGATACTGGAACAATGTTGGAAATCCACTCTGCATAGTCAATGGGTCGGATGAATCCGACGTCTAATAATTTCTTTAGTTCAGTTTTGACCATGAGTGCCACCTGTGGATTCATCTTTCGTAGCTTTTGCTTGAATGGTTTAACTCCTGAAGAGATGGACAAGTGATGCATGATTAAGTGTGGATCCACTCCGGGCATATTAGCATATGACCAAGCAAAGTTAATTTGCTGTTCTTTAAAGAAAATGATGAATGCTGATCTTTCTTCCTCTGTCAGAGATTCTGCAAGGTGTAGGTTTTTGACTGCTTCTGTGGTACCAATGTTGATTGATTGAGTGGGCTCAATCAATATGGGCGATCACTCATGAAAGTTCTTAGGAAGAGTGTCAAGTCTCCCATCATTAGGTGCCTTAAAAAGGTTTTCACCCTCAGATGCGTCCTTTATTTTTACTTTTTTGTGATCTAGAGTTGCCATTGACTGGTTTTCAGCATAAGATCCTTTATTTGGTTCATTTTTGCGACAGAGAGACTTGGCACTCCCTGGTTTGTAGACATCATTATTTCGTTCACTGGTAGAGCCTGTTTCTGGATTTACGGTACATAGGTAATGGATAATAGATTTATCATCTGGGAAAATTGGTATATCATGGATTTCAGGTTCATCCCAGTCGATGAGGTTAGGAGAGACAAGCGGTAACGAATCATTAGGTGGATCAAGTTCGGCTACTGTGAGTGTTAGGACAGAGTTTTCATCATGTTTGTTCTTGGTTTTAAAGAAGTTCAGGATTTCATCGAGGTCTTCGATGGTATTATCTTCTACATAGACTTGTTCATAATGTTTCTGTTTGCTTTCCATGGTGTCATAGATATTCTGTGGTCCAAATTCAAGAGGTCTATCTCTTGTGCTATGTTCTTCTTGAGAAAGAGATATAGAATCAGTATCATTAGGGATATCTGTAGTAGCATTGGAGCAGGTACCCCATTCATATTCATTGGAATCAGTCTCTGAGGCATCATCCCAAATTTGATCAGTGCTGTAAACTAGTATGTTGTATGGTGAAAACAAATCTTTGACGATAGATACCATTTTGATAGTTTTTGTTGATTTTGTGTCAGATCCGTCTTCTATTTTCTGTATTTGTTCATAGACTGTGCTTCTTCGGGGAGAAACAAAGGTATCCGGAGATGATTTCATTTGTTCTTGAGATATTGGTGTCTGAATATGAGCTACTGCTGCAAATATGGCCCTTTTGTGTTTTAGAAGCTTTTCGTGATGTAACTTCTGATCCTGACGTTCCCGTGTCTTGTAGATTGTTTTTGCTAATTCAAAGAGTGCTTCCTACCAGGACTCTTCTTTGTACTTCATCTTTACTTGCCATTGAGGTTTTGTAGTTAGGTGGGGTGGCCTTTTTAATAGGAAGGTGAGCTCATGACCCAATCCTGCTTTGTTTCTATTGGGTTGTGAAGGAAGATTTATAGGTTCAGTGACTCCTTCCTTATGTTTCCCAATAGGTCCTTTACCGTTATATCCCATTTGCTGCATGATTAAGTATCCTTTTCCATATAGGTGTGTAGGTAAAATAATATCCAGAGCAACTGCTCTATTATCTTCTTTCTCATCTTTGTATAACCAGCTAAGAATATCTTTGTCTTCTGATTCATGTGCTAGAGTGCCCAATTGGATGAAGGTACCATCAAATTTAGTGATGGGCTGAGTGACCAGATGTGTTGATGTAGTAGGTAATCCATGAGATCTAGGTGATGTTGGCAATTTGGCTAAACATAAAGGCTCCAAAGAGTATTCTCCCATACCTTGGTCTTGGATTTGCATTTTCTATTTGAAGTCTCCCCATAAGGAGTTGGATTTTGCTGTTTGTTGATCTGATGTTGAAGATCATTACTTTTCCCTATTATGAGGAACCAAACTGTCTTAAGCTACCCCCATTGCATTGCAATGTTGAAATGGATTGTGATCAGTAGATATGGATACTTCTTGTCCGTCATAAGGAAATTTTACACATTAGTGATATGTGGAAGGTACTGCTTGCATTTCATGTATCCAGGGTCACCCTAATAAAATATTGTAGGTAAGGTCTATGTCCAAGACCTGACATACAGTATCCTTTTGTATTGGTCCCACTTGAATAGGTAATATCATAGTTCCTTTAGAGGATCTTTCCTCATCATCATATGCCTTTATGGTGATCTTCTTGCAGGGATCAATAGATTCTTCTGAGAAGCCTAATGCACGAATAAGCTGTAAAGTACATATATTAAGTCTGGCTCCTCCATCTATTAGGACTCTTTTTACTCGATGTTTGCAAACAATGACTTCGATATGGAGAGGAGTATTATGCGGATGGATTAAGGAAGCATCGTCATGTTTTGAGAAGGTGAGGTTATGAGGTCCAGTCATATGGGCGACCATGGCTTGAAATCTGTTTGTATCCAAATTTTGAGGTACATTGGTTTCCAATAGCGCTTGTTCTAATATGTCTTTGTGCTTTGGTGATAGTTTCAGTAATTCCAGTATAGATATCTGTGCTGGAGTTTTACGTAGTTGGCTAACAAAGTCATATTGGATTTTTGGTGTGGTAGTTGTAGGTGCAGTATGTCCTTTCAAGACATATTTCTGAGTTCGGGTTGTTACATTGACAGATTCATGATCATGCTTATCTCGGATGGTGATGACATCTACTTGGTGATCTTCAGCTGATATGTGATTTATGGTGTTGTTGTAGATATGGTTGATTCGAGCTCCGCGTGTATTATCCAAGGTTGAAGCTCCATCTTTGTAATTTGGAAGAGGATTTTTAAAGGCTCCATGATCACCATTTGTTTTGAGACCATCTATTGTTAAGTCACCTCGATCAATCATATCTTGCACCACATGTTTTAACCTCATGCAATCGGTCGTCTGATGACCCTTGTTACGATGGTAATCACAATACTATGAATCATTCCACCAAGGTGGTTTGATTTGGGGTTCATAGTTGCTGATTGGAGTCAAAGAAACAATCTTGTGTGCCAAAAGTTCTTTGAATGCTGATTCTAGTGATTGCCCCAGTGGTGTGAAGATATGCTTTTGGAAATTGTTTGTGTTGTTGTGTGAATTGTTGTTAGGTCCTGGATTCATGTTTTTGCTTTGAGTATCATTAGTGTTGTTTGTGTTGAGTTGTCCTTGATCAGTGTTAGGTGCATATGTGTTAGCATTTGGATTAGCATTCTTAGGATTTTTCGTGTTTTGGGGATTTCCAGACAATGCGAGCACTGGTTGCTTAGATTTGGGATCATATGATTCATTGTTGCCTTCATTTTTGTTTCGAGTCCAAAATCAAGATTTGTCAAGGTTGGTGTTGTTCTGGTTATTGTAGTTTGATGAGTTTGTTCCCTCCTTGTAAAATTTGAGTGTTCCCTTTTTGACACATGCTTCTTCTACTTGAATGTCATTCTCAATTAATTTAGCAAAAGATGGTATGCATTGAAGTTTTAGTCTGTAACTCATTTCACTATTCAAGTTATCGATGAAGATTTCCATTTTCTCCTTCTCGGAAATATCTCGAGGATATCTGGATACCATACGTCGCCAGCGTTGAAGGAATATCATGAACGTTTCATTGTTCTTTTGTTTGGTGTTGCAAACATCTAGCATGGTTATGGCATGTTGAATGTTGTAGGAATATTGGGTTATGAATTTGTTAACCAATTCATCAAATGATCTAACAGGCGGTGTAATTTTGGATAACCATTCCATGGTTTGCCCTCCCAAGCTTCTGGAGAATAACCTCATCAAATAGGTGTCATCATGAGAAAATTCAAGGCTCAGTGTGCAAAATTCTCGAACATGATCTCGGGGATCACTTTTCCCATCATATTTATCAAATTTGGGAACGTCTGAGTTTGGAGGAAAAGGCACCATGTTCAATCTTCTGTCAAATGGATAAGGACAGATTTCATTCAAAGAGTACCGCATTGTTGTCCCTTGTTGCATATCTTGTATTTGCCTTTGCAACATTTGCATTTTTTGAGTAAGGGTTGCCAAAGGTATATGGTCTTGTCGAGGGAAAATTTCTTTCCTTATATTGGTTCTCAGCTGAAAAGGTGTGGTAAATGGTATATTTTGCTCTAGTGTTTCTAGCTCAGGTATACGCATTTTTGGTATGCGTTATTCTGGAATGTGTTGCTCAGGTATGTGTTGTTCAAAGTTACGGGTTTCTTCTTCTCTTTGTTGTTCTTGATATGCATATTGTCGAGATCCAGTTTTAAAGATGTTTGGGTCTAAATCTTCGGGAAGTTTAACGCCTTTACTTGTAACCATGAGCAGATATTTTTCTTTGTCATTTTCCATGAGCTTTTCTATAAGCTTTTGGAATGAAGGGTTTTCCTGACATTCTCGAAGAAGTGCTTCAGTAATTTCAGGTTCTTCTAAGGGTGGAACTTCAAAAGGATTTGATAATCTTCGATTCATACTAGACTCAGCGTGTGTCTCGCTTTGTTTGTTTCTTTGAGAGCGAGTAACGGGCATTTTAGTAGAAACTCTCAGTGATGAAAGGGACAAAAGCCTTGTTGATATGTTGTTCGGGGGTGGGTGGTTCTGGTCGAGATGTGTTATAAGTGATATACTCATCGGGCAAGAATGCTGGATTGATTTTTCCTCCGCGGTTTATGATTTGATTAAAAGCAGACTTTTGACAGTATGCTCTTGTCTTCAAGGGTTCTTTGTCAAATTCATTGGATTTGTTTTGGATATAACATTTGACGTGATGAAGGAATACCCGATGAGATTTGAATAGTTGACGATTGATGTATAAGAACTTGTTTCTTTTGATGAATTTGGAAAAACTAGGTTGTTGTTTCTTCAACGTGATGTTACGATAAAGGTTCTTTCTTCTCAGAATATGAGGATTAGTCATGCATGAGTGATCAATGGTTTCCTTTGATTGGTTTGGATTCAGTTGATCTTGTTTGAAAAATTTCAAATCTTACTTTATCAGAGTGAAGGTTTAGATGCCCCTTCACGACAAAGTGTGTCAAATGATATGGATAAAAGCTTCCCGCTATGGAAACTTGATTTGACAATTTGAAAATTTTAAACAAGTGGTTTTTGTGAGATAAAATCCTTAAGATGGTAAAGGATTCGGTTGATACTAATGATGAGGTTTCCAGATTATGATAAGATAGACATGTTTTATCATGCGATTCGTTTAGGATTTTACAACTTTTGTTTTGACACAAATTAGCTTAAGAAACAGTCTTAACGGTTTGTTTTTGCTACTCTCGTTTGATGAAAAATGATGTCTGATGGAGAAGGCTTCTGAAAAATGTTTTTGAAAATTTTAAAATTCCTCTCTGTTTTGCTCTTTGTTTTTGTGTTTTGGATCACGCGCTAAAACAGAGGCTATATGTGCTACCAAATTTACCCCACACGTTAAAATATGGACCACACATGCTAGGCTGCCCCCAGACACGCACTAAAGTTTTGAATGTTTAAAAATATTTTCTATTTGTTTTGAAAAACCTATGCACTATGCTAGGCCTGCAACGCGCTAACCTGTGAACCTGATGCGCTACCTTTTAGCCTCTACACGCTAAGCTGATGTTTCCACGCGCTAGACTGTTTCTTTGATGTGCTAAAGGATTTTACATTGTTTTGCCTTTAGATAAAACGCTACTATTTTTAATTGATGCACTAATTTGATGGTTGGATGCACTAACAAAAAGTCTGCATGCGCTAAGAAGTTGCTCTTATGCGCTAAACTGCCCTGATTTTTCCTTTGGTTGATTTTTTTTCAAATTTTGAACTTTTGTTGTGAAATTTTTAAGTTTGATGGATGATTTTCTGAAGTAGTAAATGCAAGCACGACACAAAAAATACAACCATTTTGCCTAATCTAACAAAAAGTGTATGTTCTGCGAGGATGTGTTCAAATCCCCAATGTTTTAATAGGTTTTGATATGAATAATACACTTCAAAAAGACTCTTTAGTCAAGGGTCATAAATAACATCATAGCCCACTAGTCTCGATACTCCGTCAGCTCAAACAACCATGTCACCCCCTAGAGGGCGCCCTTTTTTTGCCTTTTGCTAGAAATTAACCCAAAGTGAATCACTTCACAATTGAGTAGTTATCTTGGGAGATATATGGTGAGTAATCTTGGGGGCAGATTCTTCCCCACCCTTGCACTATGATGTTATAAATATCTGGTTATTGACTTGGTTCAAAGCTTCTATTTCTATGGTTCGTATTCAGGCTTCCCGTTCGGCCGTCAGTGATAAACTCCCTCAGGAGGCTTCCCAACCTTTAGAACAAAGGCTTTACATATCTCAAAGATACTGGGGGAAGGCTAATCGCTGCGTGTAACCATTGAAAAGGACTTTTGTCACTTTCCACGTTTGATTATAGTGGGTTGGAATTCTTGGCGTTAAAGTAGTTCCCCACTTAGGTCATTCCCTTCACACCAGCCATAAACGGCTTTAAAAGATGATTTCAACTCCTCGGGAAGGCAAGCCTGCTAAAGGTTTTATTGCTTGAAGTAAATAAAGTTTTTAAGAGTGGTCTAGATTTTTGATCACCCAGTTAAGGGGAGAGCATATTCCTTCCACTTTCGAGACAAGGCAAGCAAGATTTTTTTTATCTTTCAAGACAATGATTTGTTAAAATCTATATGGAGATATTGCTCCACGAAAACATGGTGTTCTTTTTATCCTTTTAAGGCAATGATTTTCTGATCTATGAAAAAGGAATTGGTCAACAAAGCAAAATTTTCGATCTTGGTGGTCATCAAAAGAAATCGATAAAAGAAAATTTCCCGCTCCACCTGCAAGAAATTGTCAGAGTCCTACAAAATTTCAATTAAATAGTTAGAAAATCTAGATTTTGGTGGATTTCTACAAGTCTAAATTTTATTTTGGTTACAATTTTAATTTATTTTTTTTCTTTTCTGTTTGTGATGCGCTACAGAAAGGACTGTATGTGCTACAATATAACCTAGATGTGCTAAAATTATGTCTACATGCGCTACACTATTTTCTTGATGCGCTACTCTGTGCGTCGAAAACGCTGCTCTTTTTTTCGCCCGCGTTGAGACCTGTAGGAAAAGTACTGATTTGATGAGCCAAAAGATGGACTTCAAGCGCTAGATGATGGACTTCACGCACTAGATTGTGAACTGGATGCGCTATCTAACAGATCCGACGCACCAATCTATTTTTCAGATGCGCTACTCTATTTTTCTTCCGCGCTGAGACCTACAGGAAAAATTTAGTGGAGGTCATGCACTAAAGAAAGGACTTTACGCACTAGAGTAGAGACCCCATGCGTTAAACAGTAAGCGGGACGCACTAGACTATTAACCAGATGCGCTAGGGAATGTTTCCCACGCGCTGATTCCTATTTCCCGCGGACCTGGAAAAGTGGTTAATTTTAAAAATAGATTTGATATATAGGGTTGGACCCCACGGTGGGTGCCAAAAATGTATGCGGGAAAAGCGGGTCGATAGAACTCAATATGTGAAAAATGTTCTAAAATACCTGTCCACACACACACATAGGACTTCTTGGTGCAAGCTATGGAGTAATGAAGTATTACTCAGCTTCCCAAGGTTGGTCCCATGGTTCTCTATCTTACAATGTCCCTCAAACCAATGATTTTTCTCTCAGATCATTGAGCAAAATGGTTTAGGGATGGAAAATGTAAGAACGAGGGATGCTTTGATAGATTTTAGTATGAGATGCATCCTAAGCTAGGCATAATCTTAGAAATGCAATAAACTAGATTATAAGATGACAAGGTTAGTATAAATACTATTCTAACATGATATATTAGTCTATGATTGAGCTAAAATGATAAAGAAATTATCCTAAACATGCATATTTAGACTAGTTCCTGATTTAAAAGAAGCTAAAATGATGAGCATAAAAATGATATATGAAAGCTTGAATGTATTTGAGCATAAGTGTGATACTACAAATTTGGAGGATGATTCAAAATGGAGGAATGAGAGCTCTATTTATAGCAAAAACAGAGCAATGGATGGTCAGGATTGAAAGAGTTAATCAAGGGTTGAGTTTGAAAGTTCGGGATCCATGTTTGCAATTTGCACCACTGAAATGGTGACAAATGTCAACATAGGGTTGGAGACATTAAATACCTAAGAAGACCTTAGGGTTATCTAGAAGGTAAGGGTCAAGTTTAAGTTAGGGTTACCCACTGGATTAAGAGTTAATCCAAGGATAAACCTTTGTGCAAATGATTAAGAGATAATCATGGTCAAAACATTAAATGCTTGATGAGACCCTTGGGTTGGATGAAGGTTGAGTTAAAAGAAATTCTTTAACCATGTAAGAGGGTTTGAGTTAACCATTAATGGTTATGAAGACTTTGGAGATTTAAGTGGTTGAAGGCTTGAAGCCTTTAATGGTTATCAATGACTTTGGGGATTTAAGTGGTTGAAGGTTTGAAGCCTTTAATGGTTATCAAAGACTTTGAGGATTTAAGTGGTTAAAGGTTTGAAGCCTTTAATGGTTATCAAAGACTTTGAGGGTTTGAGAAGTGACCTCCCCTTGCTTAGGGATGTAACAAAGTTTAGAAGATGGGTTAGGCTAATTAGAAGCGATTAGAAGAGTCTAGAAGGGATTAGAAAAGGGTTTAGGAAGGCAAGTAGGAGATTTAGGAGAATGCAAGTGGATGGAGGGATAATAGGATTTAATTGAATTAAATGATTTAATTCAATTTGGTTGCAATTTGGGGAAATTAAATAAATTAGATTTATTCAATTTAGGATAACTATTTAATTAAATTTGAATTTAATTAAAAGTGGATAGGGAGAATTTAATTGAATAAAATGATTTATTCATTAAATGGGTATAGTGAATTTAATTTAAATAAATTGAGTAATTTACTTAATTAAATAGAGGAATGCGGGTATTTTAATTAAATTGGATTTAATTAAATAGAGAAATGAACATGGAATATGGTCATTTTTATACATCTACACCAGTTATGAATCCAGACAATGCAGAGATATGGATGATGAAGAGATTCTAATGGAGTTCGAAGCTCTTCTTGCTAAAAGACTTCTGAAGGGAACTGGAAAGTATAGAGGTAAACTCCCTTTGAAATGATTTTCCTACAACAAGATGGGACATATAGCTGTTAATTGCCCTAACAATGACAATAAGGATAAATCAGAGAGGTTCAGAAAATATAAAGGAGAAAACATAAGAAATTGTCTAGTTGTTGTGGATGAAGGTGTCATTGATGAAGAATTAGAGGACGAAGAAAATGAAGACATGGTGTTTGTAGTAGTAAAGGAAGAAGTATCTGATAAGAAATCTCTTGCCTCTCACATTGACAACTCTAATGAGTGGATAATTGATAGTGGTCATTCTCACCATATGACTGGCGATTGGAGAAAGTTTTTATCTCTGGAGGAATATGATGGAGGTATTGTCAGATTTGGCAATGATGCACCTTTCTTGGTAAAAGGTAAAGGATCCATCTCACTGAATGGAAAGATGATGTCTACTGGGTAGAAGGCCTTAAGAAAAACCTTTTGAGTGTTGCTCAGTTGAATGACAAAGGACTAGTTCTGGAATTCAAAGGTGGAGTCTGCAGTATAATTGGGAAGAGTGGTGAACTTATTACCACTGGTAAGCAAACCAGAGGTAACCTATTTCAATTGAATGCCAAGATAAGTTGGTGTCTAATGGCTAAATTTGATGACAGTTGGATATGGCATAGGAGACTTTATCATATGAACTTTGACAATATTGTTAAAGCTAGTAAGAACAAGGCGGTAAGAGGATTAGCATTGTTGGACAAACCTGAGAATTCTTTGTGTAGAGAATCTCAACTGCAGAAGATGTCTTCCTCAACTTTTAAAGGTAAGTCTTTCTCAGCAAAACATTTACTTGACCTTGTGCACACTGATTTATGTGGTCTTATGAAAACTAGAAGTATTCAGGGAGATAGGTATTTTATGATTCTTACTGATGACTGCTCAAGAATGATGTGGGTCACATTCTTGAAAGATAAATCTAAAGCATTTGGAAAGTTCAAAGCTTTCAGAACATTAGTAGAGAAAGAAAGTGGCAAAAGGATAAAGTGCTTGAGAACTGATCAAGGTGGAGAATTCACTTCTGATGAATTCAATAAGTATTGTTATAGACGTCTAAAAATGGTCAACGCTTGTGGAGTCATACTTTAACAGCTACGCATTGTCTTATTTTAGGGTTCTTGCGTCGCATTAACATTTCTTCTATGTTGCGCACTTGGTCTTTATCATTTGCGAGCATCGAGTCCTTCTTCTGCATTCCTCATTTTTATCGCTTTCGAATTAGGTCTTGTCGATAGCAATCTTCAGTCATGATTTTGGTTGATCTTATCCTATTGCATCATGGTGCGTGCTCATTTATCATCATTTTGGACATCGTCAATCCTAATCGATGATAGAATTAGGGTTTTGTCCTCTTTTCAATCTTTCAATCATCTTTAGCTTGTTAGTAATCATTTGCGATTATCAACTTGTCAATCTCATCATTTTTCGATCGATTCGTCATCGGTCCTTGTCCTTGTCATCCTTGTCATTTTGCGATCGATTCGTCATCGATCCTTGTCCTTGACAATCTTGTCATTTTGCAATCGATTTGTCATCGATCCTTGTCCTTTTCAATCATGTCAATTTCGATTGATTAGTCATTGTTCCTTATCAATTGGCGCCTATCAATTTGATCTCCTTGTCAATCTTGGTCAATTTGTCATTGATTTTTGTCAACCAATCTCAATCATTTATCAACATTGGTCCTTTGTCAATTAGAATCATGATCGAACCTACATTAATTTCTTGTTGTCTTGACCTAATTCCTTGTCCTCTTATTTCTAGGGTTTTATAATTTGTTCATTTAATCCTTTTCTTCTTCTTTGTGGGTTAAATAAATCTATTTATTTAGTCCTAGGTCTCTTTCATGAATTAATTAATGGATGAAAACCTATTAATTAATTCACCTAATTTCTATTTAATCTTTTTCCTCAATTTTCTAATTTGCTAATTTCTCTTAATTCCTAATTTCTATTTCTCCTATTTTTTCTAATATTTCCCCTAATTTCATTCCCTCATTTTCTCCTATGTTTATGCTTCCATTTGTTGCAATCATGGAGGCTATTTTCTCTCTTCCCTTTTTTCATGGGAATGGCATTTAAATCTTGTCATAATTTGTCATACATCTTGCATAGCAACTTGTCATAATTTGTGCATAATTTGTCATACACCTTGAATAGAAAATGTCCCACATTTGTCATAATTTTGCCATTCTTGATTTGAATTTCCTTTCAAATCTCTTCATGCTAATCTTGTCCTCTCTCCAATTTGTCTATAAATTGGATGATTTTGTTCAATGAAAAGGAATCAGTCACATTTTCAAGTAACCTTATGCTACGAATTTCATCTCTCAACAACTTGCTTTCCACTTGCATTTTGCACTTGTAGGTGAGATCCACATCAAATTTGAAGGTGAAAGAAGAACAATGGAGCCACGTGAAGGAGATATCTATGTCGGTTGTCTTCGATTTCATTTGATTTGAATATCTTGTCTTTATGTCTTCATTGAGTGGATTTAGGATTTCTTTCGTAGCAGCTTTAGGTTTTGTGGTTGTCCTATTGTCATTTGGTCCTTTGTCCTTTAAGGTCTTGGCTTCATTTCAACTTCCCAAGGTTGAGTCTTTAGGTTTGCATTCCAAAAAGTTTGTCCAAATCTTGAAAAACAACAAAAACATAGGTTGCATCTTCATCTATTTAGGTTGCATTTAGTTGCATATCATACATCATCCTTTTAAAATAAAATAAAAATCCCAAAAATATTGCATTTGCATGGTGACATGCCTATTGAAACAAGGTCAAAATCTAAGAAGATGGGTGAACCAACATAACAACCCATTGACAACATATCAAACTCACAGTTTCAACCTAGTCAAACATTACAAATTGAAGGTTCGTCAAACACATCATTACCACAATATGGAATGGCTCAACTTGGACCACCTCCATTATATGAGCCAGTGTTTGTACCCATGAAACTAGGATATGGGAGTGTTCTACCAACGCCAAGGGAAAATGCACCCTTTGACTGGAATCAACTGAACCTACAACATGTAATTCAAACTCAAACATTACATGAGGAACAAACTCTTTCACAAGGATTTGGTTCAGATCAAGGCATTCAACAAGAAATAAATCCAAATGTTTTACCAGATTCATCATCAGATTCTGATGCTTCCGATGATGTTGATATGCTCCTTAAAGATCTGAAGGTGACAAAAAGGATGGATAAATTCTTGAACAAGGTCTTTAAGATGTTTCCACAAAATATCTTGATATGATGAGTAATGTGACCTCCTCAAATGAGAAAACTAATGTGCAAAAACAACAAGGCGGTGATCTGTTAAGTTTCTCTCCACATCCAAATGAAGAAAATGTGCAACAAGAACCTCAACACACATTGTTGAGTAAGCGTGCTTCAAAAACTTTGACAGTGACTATTCCACAAAAGTCAACATTCGAAACAATAAACAATCCATTGTTTAATGCAACACCTTTAACACAAGATCAAATGATGGCCACACAAATGTTGACAGGTGTCCCTCAAAAAGAAGTGATTCCTCGAATACCTAAAAGTGGATCCAAATCTAAGATGCAGAAAAGCTTTACGACTGGAATGCCTGATCTTACGAATGTTCAAAACAATTCTACAGTGCAACAAAGTTCATATGTCCCATCAAGTTCAATATGGTTGCCAAATACTCAAGTGCCCGTTATGCAAAATATTGTGATAGATCCTTCAATAGTGGCAACACAAAGAGCCACAAATAGTGGTGTGCACCAACAACAAGTGTTGCAACAATTGAGGAATGTACAAAGGCACAATCGAATGCGCAAACAAGAAATGCACAACAACAACAATATCGCATTCAACAACAAGTTGCAGTGTCTTCTGCACCATTACAAGTCAATTCAAACTTGCAACCACCACAATGGATTAGACAAACAACACAACAAGTCAATGCAAGTGCCATACCCCATCTAAAGGAGAAACAACAGAAACCTCCCAAACAAATTTTTTTGCAAATGATGGGATTTACATCAAGACAACAAAAATTGGCACAAAGTTAGCAAATTCTGATTTGTTAGTATCAATAGCAACCACAACTGATGTCCATGCAATATCAACAACACCCTCAATTGCAATATCAACCAAGGCTACAAATGATGATCCCATCACAAGAAGCACAACAAAAGAGTCAATGTCAAGGCATGGCACAAACACAGCAACAAGAGCTACATCAAGAACTTTATATGCTAGAGACACCAAAGACAGCAATTTTAGAGCATCAACAGCCAATGGAGAGCATGATGTATCGACAAAGAGTACACCCAAGAATGAATGATGAAATTCCAAAATCTTCGCTATTTGACACAATTGCACAACAACTTGAGAAGTTGCAATGACAAATTGACGCATTGCAAACCAAAGGGACAAAGAAATTATACACAGACCAAGATTTATGTCCTAATCCATTTCACAAGAGCTTGTACATGCCTCCCTTTCCTAAGCATTTTGAGGCACCTAATTTTGAGAAATATAAAGGGGAAGGCAATCCAAAAGACCATATTCGAGCATTTTTCATAGCATGTACTGAAGTGAGCTATGAGGAAACATATTTGCTGCACTTATTCGCATGAAGTCTCATAGGACAAGCCATGGATTGGTATTCGCATTTGCCAGGGAACATAAAGACATGGCCAAAATTGGCTCAAAAGTTTATATCCCACTTCACATTCAACATTGATAATGAAGTGACCATGTCAGATTTATGCAACACAAAGCGAAAGCAAGGTGAACCATTAGTGACTTTCTTAGAAAGATGGTGAAGCTTGTACAGTCATTCTTCCCTAGATATACCTGAAGAACAACAAGTAAACTTATTTATTCAAAATTTGGTCCCAGAAATGATGTATGAGCTCAAACTGAAAAGTCCTAGTACCATTGAGAAGCTCATTAAGAAAGGGATGAACATTGAAAATGCTCTTGTAGCTAAGGGACTCATTAAGCTCAACAAAGATAGTGACAACACAAACAATTTAGGGGACAAAAATAGATTTTGGTACAAAAACAAGAATGTCACTAATGATGGAGTTGTCGATGTAAGAGCAGTGAATGAAAATCAACCCAAGTTCATGATAAAGAAATTGAGTGCTCCTAATATGTTGGCTATGCAACAAAATCAGACACAAGCAAGCAATGTTATTCAACAGCCACAATACCAATAGTATAATCAACAACAAGGTCAGCAACAAAACCAGCAACGAAAACCTTTCAGATCAAGGGATGGGCCTCCTCGATAGTTTACGCCATTGGGAGAGCCTATTGAATTAGTAATGAAACAATTGATACAAGCAAATTTTATCAAGTTACCAGATGTCAAGGAAGAACCATTGGTAAAGCCGCATTGGTGGAATGATAATGCATATTATGAATACCATCGATCAAAAGGACATAAAACCGCATCGTGTTTTCAATTGAAACATATGATTCAAGACTTGTTAGATCAAGGAGTAATTGAGGTAGACCCACCCAACCCGACCTCTAACACTGATCATACAATTTTCAAAAGTCCTTTGCTTGATCATGACAAGGGCAAAGCATCTTCTTCAAACTCTACCCAAACAATGAATCTTAATTATGCAAATACTGGTTATAACAATGTCATCAATTGTTTTCGAGCATCAAATGAGTATGTTTCCACCATAAGAATAAAGGGACAAGGTCCTTCTTGTGCAGTCACCACTTGTCGATCCAAAATAGTCCTGAAAGGAGCTCCTACAATTCCTCCCAAATCAACTCCTATGAGTCAGTATATTCTCCTAGATCATCTGGGAAAGACACCTACACAAATATCAATTCTTGAGTTGTTGAAAATGTCCCCTATGCATCGTGCAGTCCTAGATAAAGCTTTAATTGAGTCCACCATCCTGACAGACATTGATGTTGACCAGTTTCAAGCCCAAATTGGATATCTTTCTATTTCCCAACACATTGCCTTTTCTGATAACGATATTTCCCCTGATAAGCTCCCTCATAATGATCCTTTACATCTTGAAGTCTTTGTCCATAATTGCAAGATCTGATGAGTCTTGATAGATGGCGGAGTAGGTCTTAACATTTGTACCTTGAGAGTAGTCATTGGTCTTGGTTATACAGAAAATGACATTGATTCTTCCAGAAGAATAACAATCAAAGCATATGATGATGTTGAGCGCCCATCTAAAGGGGTAATTTCATTTCCTATCAGAGTAGGTCCAGTGACAGAAAACACTTTCCTGTAGGTCCTAGACCTTGATCTCCCTTATAATATGATTCTTGGCCGTTTGTGGATCCATGCAATGAAAGCAGTTCCATCTGCTTATCATCAGTGTTTAAAATATCCTTACAATGGGACTGAGTTAACAATTCCAGGAGATTGTAATCCATTTCAATTTTGTGTTAATCTAAAGGATTCCCCACAGCAACAAGTCCCAGTCAATAGAGAGGCCCACTCACATAATTATGTGGATCCTAATAAGTTGTTAGATGCTATCCAAGGAAAATTGAAGATACAGGACCAAGGATGCGGAGAGTATTCAATGGCTCAAACATTCCTCATTGGGAATTTACCAATATCTCCAAAATCACATGGCAAACCACATTTGTTGGAAAAGGAACCTAAGATAGTCATTCAATATCAGCCCCCCACTACATTTACAAAATGGGGTGAACTTAACAAGGAAACTTTGGATGATGATGTAACAAATTGGCTTTATAAGGATCAAACTGATACACCACCTGTCAAATTGCTAGTGGAGCGGTATGGAAAAGGGTTTACTATAATGCAGAAAAAGGGATATGATGGCTACAGTGGTTTTGGCCCTGACAAGAAAGGAAGACTAGAACCTATTATACCTAAGATGCGACATCCAACTTTAGGGTTAGGTTTTGTACCATTGCGAATTGGATCCTCGTCTACCAAAGTGACCACATGTGGAAAGGGACATGACTCTGATGATGAAAAAACACCTAAGGATATCCAACCTGAAACTGATTCCAATGAATGGGAGTGGAGTTCCTTTTCTTTTAGCTCCTATGCCCTTGAAAATGTTTTCCTTGACCCTGATGATTTGCCCATGGAAGACAAACATGAAATAACTCCCCCTCCCAGAACATGTCCTAATGCTTGGATAGAGTCATTCTGGGACCCAAGCTTCGAATTAGATATGAGCAGTTCAGATAGTGATACCACAGACATTTTTATCCTTACCATCTTGGCCCTAACTCTCCTTGAAACCGATGATGACATGCCCCTTGTCTATCCATAGCTTTTCCAACATGACCAACAAGAACCACTCAAATTGGATTGTTTTCAAAATGACGAAGCAATTGCAGAATTCCTTGGACTACAGGAAGGCATACCACAAGGCGATCATAAGGCAAGATTTGCTATTGATTTAGATTCCACAGCATATTTTGGGGAGTCAAATCCATCTTCTAGTCATAAAAATGAAAAAGAAAAAGAAAAAGTAAAAAATCAAAAGAATGGGTCTTTGAGTGAAAACTGTAAGGCACTCTCTGATCATGGAAAAGTAAAAATAAAAGACATACCTGCGGGTGAAAACCTCTTTGAGGCGCCCAAAGGTGGAAGATTGGACATACCCTTGTCAAGTCAGGATAAATCAACATTGCTTGTGGAAATGACCGAAGAGATAAATTTGGATACACCTGACAACCCTAAGGTCATTCATTTCGTTGCTTCTCTATCAAAACAAGAAAAGATAGATTTTGTCAATTTCTTTCTCGAGAAGAAGATCAGTTTTGCATCGTCTTATGCAGATATGCCCGGCCTTGATCCAGAATTAGTCCTTCATCACTTGTCATTAAAACCAGATGCCAAGCCCATCAAACAAAAACTCAGAAAGATGTATCCCCAAGTGGCTCTCTTAGTCAAAGTAGAACTCAAAAAATTATTAGATGTGGGCTTTATCAGACCAATTGATTATGCAGATTGGATTTCAAATTTGGTACCAGTTAGCAAAGTAACTGGGGCCATTAGAATCTATATGGATTTTAGGGATCTCAATAAAGCATGCCCTAAAGACGACTTTCCACTGCCGAATATGGACATCATAGTTGACATGACTGTCGGGTATGAGATGCTATCATTGATGGATGGTTTTTTTGGATATAATCAAATTTGCATTGCTCCTGAAGATCAACATAAGACTGCAGTCACATGTGCTTGGGGTACCTACTGCTAGAATGTGATGCCCTTTGGCCTTAAAAATGCTAGAGCAACATATCAAAGAGCTATGACAATAATTTTCCATGATTTTATGCATACTTTGATGGAAGACTATGTTGATGACCTATTATGCAAATCTGTCACAAGAGATAGTCATCTAGCCATCCTTAGCCCAATCTTTGATCGAATGGAAACCTACAAGCTCAGACTCAACCCAAAAAAATGTGTCTTTGGTGTCATAGCTGGCAAATTATTAGGGTACATTGTTTCTCATAGAGGCATAGAAGTAGACCCAAAAAACATTAAAGCAATAATGGATATGCCTCCTCCTTCCAATATCCGTCAACTAAGAAGTCTGCAAGGGAAGTTACAGTCAATTTGTCGGTTTATAGCTCACTTGGCAGACAAATGTCATCCCTTCCAGCATTTATTGCATAAAGGTGTCACTTTTAAATGGACTGAGCAATGTCAATCAGCATTTCAAACTCTCAAGGATTATCTGATGTCACCACCTATTCTAATGCCTCCTATAGTAGGGAAGCCATTCATATTGTATATCTCTACAACTGAAACGGCACTAGGAGCTCTCTTAGCCCAACAAGATGACAAAGGCAAAGAACGGGCTATTTATTATATCAGTCAGACACTAGTGGGCTATGAACTGAATTATTCAACTATTGAATGGGCATGTTTAGCAATGGTATTTGCAACACAGAAGCTTCGATACTATATGTTAAATCATTAGACATTGCTAGTTGCAAAAATTGATCCCTTGAAATACTTTCTTAGCAGGGCAGCTTTGACAGGTCGCCTAGCAAAGTGGGTTATGATCCTAAGTGAGTTTGATATTGAGTACATTGAGAGAAAGGTAATAAAAGGATAAATCATAGCAGATCAACTTGCAGAGGCACCTATTCATGATGATCATCCAATGTTGACAGATTTCCCTGATGAATCAGTATTTGCTCTTACTTCTTCTAAGGAATGGCAATTATACTTTGATGGATCTCACACAAAGTATGGCTCAGGAGCAGGTATATTGTTTGTCACCCCTCAAGGAGATGCTATCCCAAAGTCATATAGGATCACTTTCCTTTGCACCAATAATATTGCAGAATACAAAGATTTGGTCACAGGACTCAGAATAGCAATCCAATGGAACATTACACATTTGCAAGTCTATGGAGATTCCCAGTTAGTCATCCGTCAAGTGAATGATGACTATGAAACAAAAGATGAAAAGATTCTTCCCTACAAGCATATGGTGGATTTCTTTAAGACAAAATTTACTGATATCCATTTCAGTCAAGTTCCAAGAATTCAAAACAAGTTAGCAAATGCTATGGCAACTATTGCTTCCATGTTAAATATGCCCCACAATATGGACAGATGTGAATTTTTGGTCGAATAGTTGCTGGTGCCTTCTTTTGAAATTTTGACAGTAGATGTGATGTGTGTTCTTGTTGGTCCTAATTCCCCATGGTACAATGACATCTATTGGTATTTGAAATCCCAAACCTTACCACCTGACCTTTCCTCTAACCAACGTCGAGCCTTCATATGCCAAACTACCAAATATGTCATCATCACAGACACCCTTTACCATCGTTCCTTTGACCATACCCTCCTCAGGTGTAAGGATTTTGATGAGGCACAAATTGCTTTACACGAGGTTCATGATGGTATATGTGGGGACCATTTCAATGGTCTGAGTCTAGCTAAAAAGTTGGTTCATGCTGGATATTATTGGCCCACCATGGAAAAGGATGCTCATGATTTTGTCAAGAAATGCTACAAATGTCAAATACACAAAAATTACATTCATGCGCCAGCTCAAGAACTTCACTCTGTCATATCTCCGTGGCCCTTTTCTCAATGGGGATTGGATCTTATTGGCAAGATTCACCCAACATCTGCAAATGGACACAAATTCATCATCACAGCCACATAATACTTTACAAAATGGATCGAGGCTATCTCTATGACCTATATCACTAGTGTTCAAATTTCAAAGTTTCTACTGAATTATATCATATGCAGATATGGGGTTCCCCTTGCAATAATTACAGATAATGGCCATCCATTCAAAAATAAAGATGTCAAGGAACTCTATGAAAAGTTTCGCATCCAACACCATTTCTCCAGTCCTTACTATCCACAAAGTAATGGTCAAGCCGAAGCATCAAATAAAACCATCATTAAGATCTTGAAAAAGGTTGTCAATGACGCTGGTCGAGATTGGCATGTAAAGTTGAATCCAGCACTATGGGCTTATCACACTTCCATCCGCACACCTACTGGCATAACACCTTATTCCTTGGTGTATGGTGCGGAAGCCATTTTACCCTTGGAAGTGGAAATTCCCTCTTTGCGTGTTTCCCTGCAACATTTGATTGATGATGAGACACACAGAGTCTCTAAGTTGCATTAGCTTGAGATGTTAGATGAGAAACGTTAGACAACCCTGACACATTTGCAAGCATATCAAAACCGTCTCTGTCACTCTTATAATAAGAAGGTCAAAGGGTGACACTTTGAAGTGGGAGATTTGGTCCTAAAGGTGAACCTGAAGAATACACAATCCACTGACATCATCAAAGGAAAATTTGAGCCTAATTGGGTTGGGCCTTTCATAGTTACTACAACCTATGGTTCAGGGGCATATCAGCTTACAACCCCAGAGGGTGAACCTCTGTCAGATCCTGTAAATAGCATGCACCTTCGAAAGTACTGAGCATAGTTTTTCTGTCAGTAGTTCTTCAATATGATCCTGAAAAAAAATTAAAAAAAAAATCAAAAGCTCAAAAAAAAAAAAAAATCACAAAGTCAAAAAATAAAAAAAAATCAAAAGCTCAAAAATACAAAAAAAATCAAAAAAGTGAAAAATTGAAAAGAAGAAAAAAAAAAAGTAAAGAAAAATAATTCGCCCTCTAGTGAAAACCTGGCAAACAAGCGCTTTGGGCAAGTACCATGGTGAAAACCTGGCAAACAGGCGCCATGTGTAAAAGACTATTGCTCTGTTATCTATCATGACTCCTAGCTATACTTTCCCCCCTGTAGGTTTATCACGATTATCCTTGCCCTGACCCAATGTTCTGTTCCAAGCCTGTGATTGGTCAACATCATTGTCTTGCATACTCAGGTTTCTAGTCCTTGTGCATATGTTTTGATCCTGGTCGCTGTATATGTCTTTCAAATTTTCATTGGGTGCATGCCCCTTGTCATGACCAATTACTGGAGTTATTGCTGCATGCGGACTGGAGCTTTCTTATCATATAATGTCCTAAAAAAATCCCTAAAAAGTCAAATAAAGTCCTGAAAAATGAACAAAAAAAAAAACTCGAAATTCCTACAAAGTAAAAAACATCAAAATCCAAAAACAATTTCTTTGGCATTTTGCATTTTGTCAATAAATGGTCCCCTTTGTGCATAGACAGATCACTGAGCATACATCCAATGACAATCAATCAAACATTGTGCTTTAATGAAATCATGCATTAACAAATAAACTGTTCGACCAAGCAAGCATTCAACCTAATCACAGTTGTCACATCAATCAAAATAGCATCGACATTACCATTGGTCCTTGTCAACATTATCATGGGTCTTATACAGGGTGTGGTATACTCAAAACCAGACTGTGTCCTATCTTTGACGGGGTACTGCATTCCCTGAAACAAGATAGCATGATCATTCTTGTTTTCCACTTTTGACAATGATGATCAGACTGTTTGTTTGACTTGGTTAAATTTGTACATCTTATCTTTTTACTGATTTATCTTTGGCTTCGATCATGTTCCTATGTTGCTCAATGATGTCACTAAGTGATTTAGAGTGACTGGGATGGTTCATGGTCCCTTTCCTTTTTTTTGTTGTGTTTGTTGTTTGTGGAATGTTTGTCATAAATTGGGGCAACTATATCATTGGGTGTCTGTGATAAGTACGTTCGCTTTGTGAACGCCGCACATACCTCGACCCTTGATGTATGCACCCTAGGATGCTTCACTCATTCCTTGTGTGTGACATGTCTGTCTTTTGCAAAAGGGGTTGTGTTCTAGCTCTGGCCTTCAATGCCATGATGCTCTGCATCCACTTTGCTACAATAAATAAAGGTTCTCACCTACTTATGTGCATTTGTGAAAGCAAGTTTTCTTTCATCTCTAACTGTCCTCTGTCTAATTTCTTCTTACTAACATTTCTTCCATTAGTCTTGGCAGTTTGTTCGGTCTAGTTCTCCAATCTCCCCAAAAAAAAAAAATTTGCATCCTACATTCACTGGTTAGTACATTTGCATTATATCAAGGCCATACAAAGCATTTTATCCATTTCATCTTATAAATGCATCAAAAACATAAACAACATTCATACATGTTCCCAAGATAGTACATAGATAGTGCATAAGACATCCATACATGGAAAGTAAACATAAGCCATAACACATTGCATCCCATCATATAGCTGCATATCATATCATATATCAAAAATAAAATAAAAAAATATCGAAGTACAAAATTGGACTATCTGTCCTACGTATGGCCCGCAGGCTGAGTACATAATGTCAAACTATATATGTCTCCGTCATAAGGAGCACGTGCCTCTATCACTGGGTGCTCCCTCTGTCCTCTTCATCCTTGCCATGTCTCAAGGATGAAGCCCCTCCTATCCCTGGTCCTGGCTATGGTGGTCTCATAGGTCCACTCACCCCCATGCTACTCACTAACCTCCGAGAGCATGGCCTGCTCTCTGTCCTCGATCGTGACCAATATGACACTGCTCTTTGCTCTGGTGGAACTGCACTCTCATATAAAGTCCTCAAATGACGTATCTCATCTCCTGCCTCTAATAACATCTGTGCCATCTCACGCGCACTAGCATCCCTAATCGACCCAACATACTCGGTCACTCTCTGCTTTGCTTGCTATGCCTGGGCTATCACTGTATCTCGAGCCACTGTTAGCCTGGCTATCTCTACTCTGTACCTATCCCTCTCAGTTGACCACTACTCCTGCTCTACTCTCCACTGATCCTACTCTGTCCTCAAGATAGCATTTTGTCTCTCTAATGTTGCAATGTAATCATGTTGACTTGCTATGGTGGCCCTACATATATGCATCTCCTCTATGCTAGCTGTCTCCTACCCTATGGGTATATCCTGTAATGACTAATGATCTACTAGATCTGGCTCATCTCTCTATGTGCACCGAAGACTCTCCTCTCCCACATCATCCTCCTCAGCCTCCTCATCCCCCTCGTCCTCATCATCTCCCTCCTCACCATCTCCCTCCTCCTCTCCCTCGTCATCATCCTCCTCCTCTCTAGTGAGTGGGAAGTCCTCCTGTCTCCTAGGTACTGGAATATCAAAATCCGTTAATGGCATTGGCCACTATTGTGCAAACCATCGCTCATACTCCTCTGTCGTACCGACATCTACAACATCTGATCTCCAATCCCACTGTCTTTGCTGTAGCTGTATGAAGTCGGCATATGCTATGTGTGGCTGAATCATCCTCCCCCACTGACTCGTTTCTCTATGGGATCGGGCAAAGTGTGTAGTCCCTATCAGTACATCCTACCTTTCTCCAAACTATCATCTGACTCTCTCTGGCAGATACATCTCAATCACTCTTTGGCGATTCACTGGTCGCCCAATCAGGTATCTTTCCTGTCTGCAATACAATAGCTCATCGCCATCATCTGACCATCTAGGGCAATCATGATATGGCCTCCATGTGAAATCTCTCAACCTGTCTAGCTCATGTCGCCAATACAATATGTATCTGAATGGACCCTGTCTCAATGCTCCCCCATAGCAATACACATATGGTCGATGTGGTACTACCTGTCTCTCTGCAATCAGCTGACATATGGCTATGTGCTCAAATGCCCATACCTATAAAAGTGTGACCCCACAGCTCAAAGTCTGTACCCTCTGATATGCTATCTGATGCAACTGAAAATATAGCATGGCAAGCACACATTGTCCCCATGCGTATACAGTCCCCTCTGTCACCATCCACTCTAGCACTCTTCCCCATCCAATAGGGAATCCATGTCCTCATCTGTCACCTGCTAATAGGCATGCCATAACCACCGCTATCACCACATATTGTTGATCATACTCTACTGCCATGGTCTCCTAGCGGATCTCCCTCTCTATGATATCAAGGTCATCTACGTCGCACTCGAATAATCTGCACAAAGAGTCTCTCCCTGTCACTGGGTCATACACCACCATCTCCCCATGAATCAAAATGCGGAGGATACGCCACACGTCCTCTAGTGTCACAGTCGCCTCTCTAGTTGGAAGATGGAAAGAGGAAGTCTCTGAATGCCATCGCTCTGCCAATGCAATGAGAAGTCCTGTGTTTGCCCTAATCTCGGGCATGTACGTAATATAGTATAATTCAAGTCCTGCAAATGTGTCTTTGTCAGTACTCTTGAGTCTGTATCGCAACATGAAGCAGTCGGGTTTGTTCTCCTGCATGATCAATGGATATTGTCGACTCTGCATCATAATTGGGGCACAATTTGTTAGTTTTAGGGTTTTTTTTCCTAAGGAATGTATTTCCTTGTTTCATGCACCAATCAGGGTTTTCTTATCTATTTTTGACCTATCCTACCCTTATCCCTCTTTTTAGGATCATCTGCGTGCTGCTTTCTATCAAACTAGAGTCATAAGTGCACAATTGCGCTTGTGCACATTGTCTTGTGCTTGTGCAGCATCAAGCTGCGCCTATGTACCTTACACAGGTGTAGAACATCACTACACAGCCACAGAATGCACCCACACAAGCGCAGATCTGCATTTTTCCCTCCCTTGTGGGCCCCGCAATGTCCCACAATCAAGCAAAATTCATGAAATTGAACATATGGGTTTTTGAGCTACATACTAATGCTCCCGCTTTGTCTGATCATTTGTAGATGTGTACACATTCCCCAAGGTGATCTGCCATTGGAATGTTCACCATCTCTCTGCAAGGGTCCTTTTTCCCAAGCAACAACTCCACTTTGGCTAGTGCAAATGAACTCTTTTCCTTCTCCTTGTCTCTTATATAGATCTTTGTCAGTACCTAGATGGATGTGCATGCTCTCCATCTTATGATGGTCATGGTCTTTTGCGCCTTCCACTGCTTGTCATTTGTCCATCTGACCTTCGATTTTTTATCCATTCGAACCTATCATCTTCTGTCATTCTTATCGCTCACTTGGCCTCTTTTCTGGATTTTTCCGGCCAATTCCTCAAGGTGGCATGCATATGTCATTGTTATTGTCTGGGGCATTTTCATTATTGTTCTTTGAAACAATGCTTAGAATCGCATTGTCCCAAAGAGGGGCAAAATGTAGACGTCTAAAAATGGTCAACGCTTGTGGAGTCATACTTTAACATTTGTGCATTGTCTTATTTTAGGGTTCTTGCGTCGCATTAACATTTCATCTATGTTGCGCACTTGGTCTTTATCATTTGCGAGCATCGAGTCCTTCTTCTGCATTCCTCATTTTTATCGCTTTCGAATTAGGTCTTGTCGATAGCAATCTTCAATCATGATTTTGGTCTATCTTATCCTGTCACATCATGGTGCATGCTCATTTATCATCATTTTGGACATCGTTAATCCTAATCAATGATAGAATTAGGGTTTTGTCCTCTTGTCAATCTTTCAATCATCTTTATCTTGTTAGTAATCATTTACGATTATCAACTTGTCAATCTCGTCATTTTGCGATCGATTCGTCATCGGTCCTTGTCCTTGTCAGCCTTGTCATTTTGCGATCGATTTGTCATCGATCCTTGTCCTTGTCAATCTTGTCATTTTGCGATCGATTCATCATCGATCCTTGTCCTTTTCAATCATGTCAATTTGGATCGATTAGTCATTGTTCCTCGTCAATTGGTGCCTATCACTTTGATCTCCTTGTCAATCTTGGTCAATTTGTCATTGATTTTTGTCAACCAATCTCAATCATTTATCAACATTGGTCCTTTGTCAATTAGAATCATGATCGAACCTACATTAATTTCTTGTTGTCTTGACCTAATTCCTTGTCCTCTCATTTCTAGGGTTTTATGATTTGTTCATTTAATCCTTTTCTTCTTCTTTGTGGGTTAAATAAATCTATTTATTTAGTCCTATGACTCTTTCATGAATTAATTAATGGATGAAAACCTACTAATTAATTCACCTAATTTCTATTTCATCTTTTTCCTCAATTTTCTAATTTGCTAATTTCTCCTAATTCCTAATTTCTATTTCTCCTATTTTTTCTAATATTTCCCCTAATTTCATTCCCTCATTTTCTCCTATGTTTATGCTTCCATTTGTTGCAATCATGGAGGCTATTTTCTATCTTCCCTTTTGTCATGAGAATGGCATTTCAATCTTGTCATAATTTGTCATACATCTTGCATAGCAACTTGTCATAATTTGTGCATAATTTGTCATACAACTTGCATGGAAAATGTCACACATTTGTCATAATTTTGCCATTCTTGATTTGAATTTACTTTCAAATCTCTTCATGCTAATCTTGTCCTCTCTCCAATTTGTCTATAAATTGGATGATTTTCTTCAATGAAAAGGAATCAGTCACATTTTCGAGTAACCTTATGCTGCGAATTTCATCTCTCAACAACTTACTTTCCACTTGCATTTTGCACTTGTAGGTGAGATCCACATCAAATTTGAAGGTGAAAGAAGAACAATGGAGCCACATGAAGGAGATATCTATGTCGGTTTGCTTTGATTTCATTTGATTTGAATATCTTGTCTTTATGTCTTCATTGATTGGATTTAGGATTGCTTTCATAGAAGCTTTAGGTTTTGTGGTTGTCCTAATTGCTATTGTTTTGATGATTTTCAATTTCTTGATCTACAATTGTAAAGATAATGGTATTAAGAGATAGCTATCGGTTTGGCGATTCAACTTGTGCGATGCAACCGATATAACTCTATGATGAGTTAGCTAAAGATGTGAATGAAATCGAGGTGCCACGACAACTTTGTGCACATGAAAGAGTGAGGTATAAGAAGATCAACCACATTTGAAGTCTACCTCGGGAATGTGTTGGCATTTTGATGATTTTTTGATTGTCATTGATGGACACACACTTTCTTGATGTATGAGTTATGCTCAACTGGTAGTTTCTCAACCCACTATTGTGTATTATTGAATGTATAGTCTTTAGACTATCGATGTTTTGCAGAAAATGGTTTACCGGTCACAGATTGTATGAAGACCCCAAGTGGTACGAGGATCCCAAGCGGTTCGAGGAGCTCAAGTGGTACGAAGGAACCAAGCGGTAGTCAACTTTTGATCAGAACACTACAATCTACCAGTCTTTATTTTTGACAATCGGTAATCGGTATATTGTATTAACTAGTATTACTCTACGATGATTTACCAACCGGTATTTCTGTAATGTGTGATAAGTTATCATCCACCAACACTTTGGAGGTGATTTTGTGGCGTGTTACCAAATGTGTCTAGATGCACTGAACCTAGGAACTTGTAGTCTAATCCTATTGGACTGACATGAAATCAGTTTCCTTTATAAGGACATCATATCTAGGGTTTCCATGTGAGATGTGTGATATGTGAGACATAGAAGAGAAGATTAGGTCTGTGTGAAGAGACAAAGTGTGGAGATATTGAAGACTGAAGTAATGCCGAAATGCATTAACAATGAGTTCTCAAGAATCTAACTAAGCATATTGTGCTATTATCTATATCATTCACTTGTTGATTACTAATATCTTCGACAAGTCTGAAACCCTTAACCGGGTAGGCCCAGCAAAGCCTTTGTAAATCTTCTAACAAGGTGGATCACAACTGTGGATCTGAAATCCTTTAACAAGGTAGTCTTTAATAGGACTTATCTCCTAACAGAGATCTAGATTCCTAACAGGATCTGTTCTGGTGAAGAACATTGTATGACCTTAACCGGTCTGGTTTCTATTCTGCAGATAGTTACTTGTGAGTTTTTGCTCACCATGGTTTTCCCATTTGGGTTTCCATGTCAAATATCTTGTGTCATGGTGATTGTGCTCTTGTGGGTGAATGCTTTGTTTGCTATTTGGTTTGCACTAATCTTAACTGATTTATTAGTGAATCTATTGCACCAGTTATCTGCTAAATTGTTTAAAAGATTGATTACAGTATTTTTTGGTATACTAATTCACCCCCCCCCTCTTAGTATTCATCAATTTGTATCAGAGCCTACCTTTCTATAAGTCTAACCACTTGGAAGGAGATATGGGGGAATCTGGTATACTAATTCACCCCCCCCCCTCTTAGTATTCATCAATTTGTATCAGAGCCTACATTTCTATAAGTCTAACCACTTGGAAGGAGATATGGGGGAATACAGCGTGAGGGAACTTACTCATCATCTCACTCAAACTGAGAGAGCCTATGATGAGCTCAAAGTCAATTATAAAGCCTCTTTGGTCAAAAGAAGAGAACATGCTGAAAAAATGATGGAACTCACTAAAAATAGCTATTCTGATGAAGTTGACATGGATGCCCTAGTTGAAGAAGTTGAAAAATTGAATGAATCTAAAGCCAACCTGAGAAAGGAGTTGGAAGGACTGACTATCGAAATGTGTCAAGAGCTTGAGAACAAAAGGAAAGCTGAAGATCTGGTAAAAGACAAAGATCATGAGATCTCCAAGCTGAAGCAAGAAATCAGTATACTTACCACTCCTCTCTAGGAGAGTAAAGTGGAAAAAGAAGAAATGGAAGGTGAACTAAACATGGCTATTTCTGAGAATGCAACCTTGATGGAATCCAATGTTGTTATTTCCAAGGAACTTACTAAGTAAAAGGAAATACTTGCCAAATTCAACAAGAATATTGTTAAGCTAGAGCAAAAGCTAGAATCGACAAAGTTAGTAAAGAATACCACTGGACTTGGTTTCTGTAGGTATGAGGAAGGTGAGACCTCTGGAACAAAACTGAAGCATCAAAGAAGCAACCAACATCCAAGGATAAAGATAAGAAAAAATGTAAACCTGTTTCCTTTAATTGTCTCAAAGGACATACTGCCAATGTGTGTAGAAGCAAGGCCTACAACAATTTTCCTTATTTTCAAAACAATATGCCTAGATCCAATAGATTCAATGGAAATTGTTATGCATGCAACAAGTTTGGGCATAGAGCATTTGAATGCACGTTGGTTTTGCACAATACTGGGAGATGGGTTAGTGCAGGGTCAAGGGGGGCCAAAAAGTGGTGATGTGAAAAAAATAGCCTTCCTCACTTGCCTAAAAATGCGAAAATCCGTGTTGACTTTTTGCTTGGCCTGGGTGTCAGTACACCTTGGCCTGGTAATTACCTATGCAAATCGGATATCTGATTTTTATTTGTAATTTTAATTTAAAAAATATATTATATGTTACATATTATATAATATATAATATATTATATAATATATTATTATATTATATAATATATATAATGTAATAATATATTATATAATATATTATTATATTATATTATATTATAATATAATAATATATTATAAAAACAATATTATATTATATTATATTATATTATATTATATTATATATTATAATATATATAATATAATTCAATACGTATTATATTATATATGTTATTTAAAAATAATTTAAGTATAAAAATTGGATATCCAAATTTTTGAAACTTTTATATTTCGACAGTGACAGCCCGTGAGTCATTTTTAACTCACGGGCCGCGCGATTTCATCAAAATCCGATATCCGGTGCACCCGATATCCAGTGTTTTGGCAAAAAATTGCTAAAAAATAGATTGAGTGGTAAGAAATTTATCATTTTCAATCATTTTCATTAGTTTTTTGTATTTTTTGTTAATGTTTATTTGATTTTTCATTGAAAATATGGTTTTTTCATGAAAACTAGGTTTTTTAAAATCAAATACCTAATTGTTTAAATTTGTTAACTAAATTTAATTGTTTACATTCAATTAGGTTAAAAATGGGGGATAACAATGAAAACCTTGACCAACCAAACCCTCATTTGCCAAACACCCCCTCAATTCAGGATTTGATTGCACAAAATTTGAATGAATTGAGGGGGATTGCAGAAGTATATCATAGGATCCCTTGTCTAAACCCAATGTTTGATCCTCTCACGTCGATCATAAAAAGTATGGAAACGATGACTGAGGAGCACAATGCTACCCTTTTGTGGAGAGATTCTATGAGGGAAAAATATGCAGATGGCTTGTCGTATAAGGATATCAAGGATCTCGAGATATCCAAAGCTAAAATCGCCTCATTGTTTGTCAATCCCTGTATTGGTCAGCCCGTAGATCCCAAAAAAACAAAACTTTCTATTAAATGGTGCACAAATGATGGGATTGTGAAAAAATTTTGGGATCGTTGGTGGATGGTTTTCGACAAACCACCCAACAACAATCTTTATATCCCCTTCTATTTCATAAAAAAATTGTATGCCGAGTTTGTTTTAAACAAACATGTGAACTACTTTGACATCCAACCTTTCTAGGGTGTAGGTTTAGGTATGCCCCAAAATAGACCTCGGGCAATCAAAGTAGTCCAAGGCCCATATGTCTCCCCTCCTCCTGTTGATCCCCCACCTATAGTGCAGCATCCTGATATCATTTGTGAGGCGGCTTCACGGACCATATCGGCTATTCACTCTTTGAGTAGCCTTTTGGTTTCTCAGGCTGCATCAGTAGCTCAGCCTACTCTTGATGGTAGTGGTGCATCTGGTGGCTTTGCCATGTCATCCTCGGCTCCACACATATGCATGCCCCATAGTTGTGTCATGTGTGGGCACATATGCTTGGGTCCAGTTGGACAACCCATTGATCCTCCTGTGGACAGTGCAGATTATGAGGTGCATGAGATGCATGATGCACCAGATGTTATTACATAGACTGGAGGATACCCTAGGGAGTCCTCACATGCTAGAGGCGAGGAGGCACTGTCATCATACATTGATAATGTAGTGGTAAGATTTGTATTTTCACAGTTCATGTTATATTTTAATTAAATATTTATAAATTAGATAATATTAAGTACTAATTTTTATTTACATGGTCTATTTAACAGTTGATGACCAAGGATGAGTTGAGATAGATTTAGGAGGGCACCTTGTCAGCCATTTGATTTGGCCTTGATAGCTTGATGATACATATATTATTGCACCTAGTCGTTTATATTTTATTGTACATTCATGCTCATCATTTATATTGGTATTAATTAGATTATGTAGTAACTTGCATGTATATTTTATTTTACTCTTGTAGGGCACAAGTAGCATGAGTGTAGGGCAATGTGATTTAGGATCTGGTAGTGCAGTTGGAGACAAGGGAAAGGTAATTGAATGCAAATATGATTGAATGAATAGTTTAAATAACTTATAGTGATTATACATGTCTAGACATAGATTGATAGTTTCATATACTTGTTGTGTATATATATAGAGAATTCTTGGCTTCACATCCTTGATGACTACACCCAGTATACCTGAAGAAGAAGAAGAGATGCCTCGAGTAGATGTGTGTTTATTTTATTTTTTGATTAGTAGATATAATTTGTTATTATCAGTGACAATTATATGCTAACTTGTATCAATGTCATGTTTCTGAACATATGTAGGTTGTGTATGAAAAAATTCAAAACATACCTCCTCTACCAAAGACATACATCAAGAGTCCTGCAGAGCTGAAGAGAAAATGTGGAGATGAGGTAAACATGAATAGTTCAATTATAGTTCATTTTTATGTTAACTTTTCGAATGTAAATTATATAATATAACTGATATTAATCATGGTTTGTTTTTCTTGTGCAGGATCCTTCAGAGCTGAGCAGTGTGGCGAAGAGGATCAATTTTGATGGTCCATCAGCAGCTTAGGATGTTATAGATGGTTTTGGGATGCTTACATGTCTAGTTGGCATGTATATTTTGTATATGGACATACATTCACGTATTTAGACATACATTTTGTTTTAGTTGGCATTTGTGCCATATTTGTGTATGGACATACATTTGTAATCATTTTACATTTTTATATATACAGAAGTTGATATTCGATCATATAAATTGTTGCTCATCTATGCGTGATGTTATCATGGAAATATTCAATCTTCATTTCAATAATTAATAATGGTTAATAATGGCTATTTAATGAGCAATACAATTCATTTCATTTCATCATAAGTGTTATTTTTATAATGAACAATACAATACAATTCACTTAATGAACAACACAATTTATGAACAATACAATTCATTTAATCAACAATACAATACAATTCATTCATTGAACAATACAATTCATTTAATGAACAATACAATACAATTCATTTAATGACCAATACTTGATACAATTCATTATTACCTATGCATGGTCCTATTTTGCCCCCACCTCGGTCGAATGCTTGGGGTTTTATTAGGGTAGCAATTTTTTGGTTGGCGAAAAAATCGTCAGTCTCACTCAATCGAATGTTGTCACGTGGTCGATTTCTCATTCTTCTCATCGCAATGATGAACTGTCAGCTCCAACATGTCCAGTTAGGCATTATTACCCTACACATGCTTCTATTTTGCCCCCCCACTTGATCCAACGCTCGGGGTCATACCCTACCGACGTTTTCCCTTGAGTGCCCTAAGTGCTCAAAATTATCAAACATTGATGGGCCCTGACTTGGAATCCATGGCACCTGTGAATGATCCTTTTGAACCTACAGGGCCATGAGAGGGGTCCCTACAAAAGCCTATCTCGGTTTTTCAAGTTGCCCTATGATTTTATTAAGGCAGCAATTTTTCTATTAGCAAAAAAATCATTAGTCTCACTCAATCGAATGTTGTCGCGTGGCTGATTTCTCATTTTGCTCATCGCAATGACACCGTCAGCTCTGACATGTCCAGTTAGGCATTATTACCCTACACATGCTCCTATTTTTCCCCCCCACTCGATCCAACACTCGGGGTCATACCCTACCAGTGTCGTCCCTTGAGTGCCCTAAGTGCTCAAAATTGTCAAACTTTGATGAGCCTTAACTCAAAATCCATGGCACCTGCAAATGATCCATTTGAACCTACAGGGCCATGAGAGGGGTCCCTAAAAAATCCTATCTTAGTTTTTCAAGTTTCCCTATGGTTTTATTAGGGCAGCAATTTTTTGGTTGGCAAAAAAATCGTCAGTCTCACTCAATCGAATGTTGTCGCGTGGTCAATTTCTCATTCTTCTCATCGTGATGACGAACCATCAACTCTGACATGTCTAGTTAGGCATTATTACCCTACGCATGCTCCTATTCCCCCCCCCCGAACTCGATCGAACGCTCAGGGTCATACCCTACCAGCATCGTCCCTTGAGCACCCTAAGTGCTCAAAATTGTCAAACCTTGATGGGCCCTAACTCAAAATCTGTGGCACCTACGAACAATCTGTTTGAACCTACGGGGCCATGAGAGGGGTCCCTACAAAAGCCTATATCTATTTTTCAATTTGCCCTACGGTTTTATTAGGGAAGCAATTTTTCGGTTGGCAAAAAAATTGTCAGTCTCACTCAATCAAATGTTGTTGCATGGCCGATTTATCGTTCTGCTCATCATGATGATGAACCATCAGCTCTGACATGTCCAGTTAGGCATTATTACCCTACGCATGCTCCTATTTCCCCCCCCCCCCACTCAATCCAACGCTCGGGGTCATACCCTATCGGTGTCGTCCCTCGAGCGCCCTAAGTGCTCAAAATTGTCAAACTTTGATGGGCCCTAACTCGAAATCCGTAATTAGGTGTTATATATGGTTCACTTGGTTGAGCAATTCCACCTTCAATGTTAAAGATTCCCACATTTTCACCTCCTATGTCAAAATTTTCCACATGTTGAGCATTTTCATTATCACTTTCAACATTTTCAAAATTTTCATTTTCAATAACTTGTGGCACATTTTCAAATTCAATTTCCTCTTTAGTTGAAGTAACATTAGCAATATTTAACATACCTTGTCTTCTCCTCCTACGACATTCTCTATCTCTTTCTCTATACACATCAATTTGGTCATTTGAAAGTTTTCTTTTGCGTTTAGACTTCTGACGACTACTACTCCCCATTTCCCTCCACACATATGCTCCTTCGTGATTGACAATGTAAGTTTTCACTTTAAGAATCTCCCAAAAGCACAAATTTGTCTCTAGCTATCTGAAAACCCCTGATCCTTGATAGAAAATAGAATATGCAGATTGTGGGCCGTTCGAATCTACAAAATGGCCCACAAACCCTTTTTTTCCTAGTTTTTTGTACTAAAATCGGAGGAGGAGAGAGAGAGAGAGAGAGAGAGAGAGAGAGAGAGAGAGGGAGGGAGGGAGGGAGAGAGAGAGAGAGGAGGAGGAGATGGGGAGAGAGAGAGAGAGTGCATAGAACCCCTTAAGACACCAAATCATGTTGTTAGGGGTCATATGGTGTCCCATGAACCCTTATGACCTCTTAGGACACCATATGACCCCTAATGACACCATATTAGGTCGCTTTGGGTCATATTGTGTCCTAAGGGGTCATATTATGGCCTACGACCCCTAATGACATGATTTGGTGTCTTAAGGGGTCCTATGGTGTCGTTAGGGGTCATATGGTGTCCATAATGGTGTCATAATGGGTCGTATGGTGTCCCAAGACACCATATGACCCCTATGGACAATATAGGACCACTTAAGACACCAAATCATGTCGTTAGGGGTCATATGGTGTCCTAAGGGGTCATATGGTGTCCCATGAACCCTTACGACCTCTTAGGACATCATATGACCCCTAATGACACCATATTGGGTTGCTTTGGGTCATATTGTGTCCTAAAGGGTTATATTGTGTCCTAAGGGGTCCTATGGTGTCTGAAGACACCATATGACCCCTATGGACACCATATGACCCCTAACGACACCATAGGACCCCTTGAGACACCAAATCATGTCATTAGGGGTCATATTGTGTCCTACAACCACTTAGGACACCATATGACCCCTAACGACATGATTCGGTGTCTTAAGGGGTGCTATGGTGTCCATAGGGGTCATATGGTGTCTTGGGACACCATAGAACCCCTTAAGACACCAAATTGTGTCATTAGGGGTCATATTGTGGCCTAAGGGGTCGTAAGACACAATATGACCCCTAACGACATGATTTGGTGTCTTAAGGGGTCCTATGGTGTCGTTAGGGGTCATATGGTGTTCATAGGGGGTCCTATGGTGTCTTGGCACACCATAGGACCCCTTAGGACACAATATGACCCAAAGCAACCCAATATGGTGTCAGTAGGGGTCATATGGTGTCCTAAGAGGTCATAAGGGTTCATGATGTCTTAATGTCATAAGGGTTCATGATGTCCTATGATGTCTTAATCTCTCTCTCTCTCTCCCCTAATCTCTATCTCCCTCTCCTTCTCTCTCTCTCTCTCCCCTAATCTCTCTCTATCCCTCTCCCCTAATCTCTCCATCTATCTCTCTCTCCCCTAATCTCTCTCTCTCTCTCTCCCTTCCCCCTCCCCATCTCTCTCCCTTTGTCTCTCTGTCTCTGTTTCTCTCTCCCTTAATCTCTCCACTAATCTCTCTCTATCCCTCTCTCTCTCTCTACCTTCCCTCTCTGCTAATCTCTTTATCTCTCTCTACCTTCCCTCCCCTCCCTCCCTCTCTCTCCCTTCCCCCCCCTCTCTCTCTCTCTCTCCCTCTCCCCTAATCTCTCTCTCTCTCTCTCTCTCTCTCTCTCTCTCTCTCTCTCCCCCCTTCTCTCTCTCTCTCTCTCTCTCTCTCTCTAAAATATGACTAATAAAATCCGATATCGGATTTTATCGGATATCGGATTTCTGCAGTCGCCATTAATGTGGCAGTTCAATAAATAAAAGGCAGCAACAATAAAATTTTTGGGGACCACAAATTTATATATTAAAATCGGATATCCGATTTTTGTAGTCAAATTTTCAAATTAAATTTTGGCTTGGGAATGCTTTGGTATTTGGCTTGGAAGTGACAAGCCTGGAAAGTCAATTGAAAAAATGTGTTTTTCAGTATTCCTTGATTTTCCAGACTTTACACTAGTGGTTGATGACTTTTTTTGTAGCCCAAATTGATAAAACGAAAAGGGTTTTTTAAGGACATTTCCAGCTTTCCAACAATATAAGGCTTGTCTTATTTCGACTTTAATAAATAATTATTATTTATTTTCTAATTGAATTCTGACAATAGTCCTAATTGATATATTGATTGAAAAACACTCATAACTTTCAAACGGTATAACATTTTTATCCGAAACATGTGTCACATCCTATGATTCGTCTACTATAGGGAAAAATTAAAAAAAATTAAATTTCATAAGGTTTTGACCAAGTTAAGGTGGTCAGACGTAGGAGTTTTTGAATTTCTGAAAAGCTGTAGTAAAAAAATCATAAATAATTATTTACTTTATAAAAAATTTTAAAAAAATATGTGTCACATCTGGACACGAGTCTAATACTTATATTATAAATATTATGATTTGATTGTGATTAGGGTGGTCAGACATACGTCTACTTCTTATTTTTTTCCTGAAATTTTAGTACCACTGCATTGAAATTTGAAATTTTCATCAAATAAGATTTTTTTTTCCAAAAAACAACTAGTAGCTTAGAAACAACATTCAATTTTCTATATTTTCTCTTCTTACATATTTTAAAAATAATGTTCACAACTTATTCAAATTTTCATGTCAAGTTGCATAACTCTGATTTTCTGAAATTTCATTGCCACTTAAGGGCCTATTTTGGCACACCATGATCCTGCACATACCCAGATATCCTCCAAGGACTCAAGGAGTCATTCCGGAACCTTCTGTGAATTGGAATCCCAACCGGTACAATACCTATGACCAATTGTCAGGTGGTTATCAAGTGGCTACTAGTTGGAGAGCAACTTGTTTGATCTGTTGTGGTAGCGGTCACACTGCTGCAACATGCAGAAGAAAGAATGGTAGTATGAATAACGAACCATGGAGAACACCTAGAATGGTATGCTATAATTGCAACAAACCAGGACATACTGTCAGAACATGCAGACTAAGAAAGAACCTATCAGATGATATACCGATCACTTCAGAAGGGAAGATTGATGTTGAAACTGTTCAGGTGGAAATGAATAAAACTTGGAAAAAGAAATCAAAAGAAGTGTCACAGGATGAACCTATTTTTGCACCTAGTGTGGAAGTCTCTGAACCGGCAAACTAAGTTTCATAAAAGCTTAGGGGGAACACATTGGTGAAATATTTTGAACCCCCGGTTTATATCAGTAAAGACCTTAACCAGTATATGTTACCTGTCAATCGGCAGAAGACTTGAAGCGATAAAAGGCAAAATTAGGGTTTGTGCCCTAGCAGTGATGCATTTATTATGGTTGGTGAGAGTTTGTTGAAAAGGGTTTTTGTCATCATTTTCACTTATCTATTTTCGAAAGAAGAATTTTTCAAGAGCAGAGCAACTAGAGAAATTTGTCTAGCAATTGACGAAATCTTGTGCAAAATCTTAAAACCATCTTCAAGCAATCAATGAAGAACTCTAAGCGGTGAACTTGCAACTGAAGTGGTGTTTTGTGCGCGACATTGGAAAACCTAAATTCCAGTTTGTGAAGGTATTTTCCAAAATTCTTACTTATCATTTGATCATGGCTTCTGCATCACACTCTAGTTCTAGTGCACCTATAGATTCAGCCGAATTTCTTCAAAAGAAAATAAAATACAATGCCCTATCTCAAATACCTGCTAGAGTTATTGTTGAGGGAGATAGTTTAGGGTATATAGACTGTAAATTGGAAGACCTATGATCCCTAGTGATTCATTCCCAACTAAGTCTGTTCTGTGGGGATGACAAGAAGATCAAACCTGAGTATAGTGTCCTTGAGAAGATGAAACTGCCCAATGCGGTATATTTTCACAGAAGAACATATTCGCATCATCCTTAGCAGAGTGTATGGTGACAAGATGTATCTTGAGAGGACCCATGACATCACACTAGAAGCAATTTATGTCATCACCAGTTTCTGCAATATTGGAGAGGTACCAGCTCTATGGAAGGTCACCAAAACTGAAATGACAAAGCTCACCGGTTATGTGAGTGACCAGCAGGCGATGACCGTCAACACCATCTTTGATGATCTGGTAAAATATGCTTGCATGGTGATTGGTTACCAGATATTTTATGCCAGCAGAATGAATTTTGTCCCTACTGCTGTAGTGAATGCTGCTTACAGGATGATCAAGGAAGATACTACATTTGACCTATGTACCTATCTATAGAAGCAATTGATGTTGAATCTAAAGTCCATCAAACAAGATAATTCTCTGAGATTCAAGTTTGGACAACTTCTGGTCAGTTTATTCTTCTACTTTCAAGGTTATTTCCCTAGAGTAGGTGATGTTCAATGGTCTGCTGACCTACCAGTTTCCAGACAAATTAAGGAAAGTCTACAAGCAGTAGGAACTGGATATCCTGAGGTTCTTAACAAGTATTTTGATGAATTCAAGCAGAAGATGAGCCTGAGAATGAGGATATCTAATGATATTGTGAAAAAGTTTGAAGATGACATCTGCTTCACAATAAGGATAGATGACTGCATAATGGAAGTGGTGGAATCAAGAAAGGAAGTAGTTGGCCCTATGGGGTATGAAGTGGTGAATGACATGTTGATTGGGTATGCCTCTACCCTACTTGCCTCACCACTGGATGCAAAGAAAAAGAGAACCGGTACCTACTTGGAGAGGGTCACACCGATTGAGTAACCAAAACAGAAAAAGGGCAAAGCAATGCCATTGGTACCTGCACTGGTTACCTCTGCCAATCCGAAAGTGACCAAGTGGTCACCAGCTAAGAAGAAACCTGAGATCATTCCCACAAAAGTCTTTGAGAGGAAGCGGAAATCCAGGAATCACTCACTGGAGGAAGAAGATATTGAACTGGAGATTCAAACAAAGAAGACAAGGCAATCAAGCAAAAAGACAAAGTCTACTAGTAATGTACCTACAACTTCAGTACTAGTAAATATTGATATTTCTTCTTATAAACCAATGACACATTGTTAGAGGACAATCAAGAATATTAGGAGAAAATTGCTTGATGATTTAAAAGAACATTTTGATGACTTTAATGATAATGAGAAAGAAGAGGTAGAACAAGAAATCATTAAATACTCATGTATTAATGATCGGTTGCCATCTGAGATTAGATCAGTTACACCAGATTCTTTGTATAATTCTTTAGATAATAAATGACACATTGCCATTGAAAGAGAACAGGAGATCAGGGAGAAAATTTTTGCACAATACTTTCCTGATGCTTCAAATTCTAAATTATTTGAAATAATGGATAAGAACAAAGGCATCTTCTTCATGAGAAGGAGAAGACTTAGGCTACTAGAAGGTAAAGCTTCTAAAGTGGAAAAGGATACTCACATACATGTGAAAGTTGTTGTCAATATGCACCGAGTATCTGAAGCTGCTAAGAAAACTGAACAAGAACCTCACCTATCATCAGGCCAACCGGATAAGGTATTTGACAGTCAAGGAGAAAGAGTGATAGAACAAATTGATCCTATTGATGTTGATGCATTAGATAATGAGGATGTCACTCCTGAAAAAGAGAAAGAGAAACATGATAAAGAAAAAGAAGAGAAAGAGAAACAGGACAAAGCAGAGAAAGAGAAATAGGACAAGGAAAAAGCTAAGAAAGAGAAACAGGACAAAGAGAAAGTGGAGAAAGAGCAAGAGGAAAAAGCAAGGCAAGAAGAAATCAAGAGGAAAGAGTCAGAGAAAAAGAAAGAGGAAGATAAGAGAAAAGAGGTAGAGAAGAAGAAAGAGGAAGAAAAGAAGAAAGAGGAAGAGAAGAAGAGAGTAGAAGATAAGAGAAAAGAAGAAGAAAAGAGGAAGGAAGAAGAAAGGAAGAAGGAGGAAGAGAAGAAAAAACAAGAAGAGGACAAGAAGAAGGATGAACTAAAGAAGAAACAAGAAGAGGAGCAAAAGAAGAAAGAAGAGGATATGAAAAGAGTAGAAGAGGAGAAGGAAGTAGAGAAAAACAAACAAGCGGAGATCAAAACAAAAGAAGGATTGCAGACTCCTAAGGCAACTGGTGATTAAACCAAACAAGTTGATTCCACCAGTCCTATTGATTTAACTCTTGCAAGTCTGACTCAATCAGTAGCTAAGTTTGAGCTACTATGAAGCATCAAACTTGCACAAGAGAGACTAGAAGAATTGTGAAGGAAGAAAGAACAGGATGTCATACAAACTGTGGTTGACACCCTTACCAGTCTAATTCCTGGTACCAACCTCCCCAGTACTGATTCCTCTCTATCCAAGCTCAAACTTCTTTGTGTTAGGCCCCGGAGACAACGGAGAGGGGGGGGGGGTGAATCAATTGTCCAACAAATTCAAACCAAAAACAACTTTACCCACTTTAATGATTAATACTGATAAACTGGTCTTTTATGTCGGTAGACAGTTTTATCAGTTAATTATAATACCGATAAAGATTAATGCATGAAACAAAAAGACAAAGTCATCCACAACACATAACACCAATATTTGTACGTGGAAACCCTATAAGGGGAAAAACCATGGTGGGAAACCTTACCCACAATCAGATGATACTACTGCAGATAGTATGTGTATACAAATGGGATCTACACATGCAGAAAGGCCAAGCGCCTAGAGCTCACTGCTCAAACACAAATAGGAGTCACACTGACTACAATTGGATGGTTAAATCCAATATGAATGTACTACTCAAATTAGCATCTTTCTATGTTGGATTCAGTACCGGTGTAGTTCTGATTGTCTTCACAAAAACCTCTTTCAACCTTCTGTAGCGTCGTAAATTGTATGCACTCGCTAGGGTGGTACAATTTCACACCTAGTTTAGCACCCGCCTTAGTGCATTTTGCATTCTGCATTGTATTTCTCCTTAAGCACTTAATTAATCAAATTAATTAGGTCTAAGGTCCCTATTTCATCATTCTCTACATCATAAAGTTGGGCCCTTTCACTAAAGCGTGCCCTTCGCATTTTATTCCTCCAATACATCACTTAATCAAAAAAACCCTAATTAAGTCCTATTTCGAACTTGGGGGCTTGGTTTCGGGGTCTAAACATCTTGAAATCACCTGTAACTTCGGGATTCTCTCTAAAATCATCATATCCGACGGCCCTGAAAATTTGGTGAAAAGTTGTCGGGACCATGGCGCCCGTGCAACATGGTCCCGGACATTTTTCCCGAAATTTTGGGAGCATGATCTAATCATAAAATAAAGCTTAACCCCAAGAAATTGGCGGGATATTCAATCTCTAGGTCGGCCAAAATACGAATTTACGACCTAGGGTTTCATACATAAAAGCTCTCTTTCCTCATTGGAAGGGATGGGATTTTTGTTTCCAGGAACTGGATATGCAGCGAAAGAGCAGATCTTTGAAGACTTCAACAACACTCAACTTCATTCTATCAAGCATCTATCAAATCCATTCATTCATCCAATTAGGGCTTGGAAGACATTGAAGAACAATAGGAGATTACCGACTGAAGATTGGCTTGTACTCCTCCCCTAAGGGTTGGGTATGATTTCATATTGTTTTCATGTCCTTACATAAGCTTTGATATATCATTTATTCATGCTTTAGATCACATTGCATCTTGATTTAGAGCATTTGCATTATCATTTACAAGCAATTAGGGTTTACCTTCTAGGTTGCTCTAGTTTGCTTTCTTGCATTTTGGACCTTGCACACACACTAGGTCTGCACACACAATACATTTTACAAAACAACTTGGCTATTCGTGGAGGTGGAAATCACCAAAGCGGGGGTTTGACTAAGGCAAAACCCTATATAGCCGCCCTTCCCCCTTTTCAGATATTATTGCAGGTTTCGGGATTCGGACGACGCCGCAGGACACAGATCCGGAAAGAGGAGATTGAGACAGAACCCTATGTAAAATTGCAGCTCAGAAGACCAGGACAGGGGCGCTGGGTGCCCTGGTCCTACCAGGACAGGGGCGCTGGGCGCCCTGGTCCCTAGGACAGAGGCGCTGGGCGCCCTGGTCCTCTGGACAGACAGCTCTCCGACAGTTTCCAGACAGTGTTTTAGGGTGCAAAACAGTGGTTTCCGGTGCAGTTTTCAGGACAGTGGCACCCGCGCCCTCGTCCCGAACATTTTCAGTCCAATTTCGACTCCGGGTACATATCTGCATTCTTATTTTATCCTTACATTTACAGCTGTCTATTGTTTAATCTCAATTCTGCAAACTTGTTACTAGTTCATACTTACATTTCGAGGTTAGGGTTTGAACTTGTATCATTTTAGCTTTCAATTTCAACAAGGGAATAGAAATCCTAATAGATATCCCGTGGCTCTCTCTTTCACCAAAAGAAGTAGCCAACCGTGCGATATCTCTAGGCTCTTTCGTATTCCGCAATGTGTGTCAAAAGTTAGGATTAGGGTACATTGTCCTAGTCTCGCTTTTTCCCCTACACATTTTGGTGAACCCGACGTGAATCTATCATTGCTTCCTCTTGCATTGCATTTGTTAGATCTAGATCTAGATTTAGTGTGTTTTCATTTCATTTCATTAAAAGAGAAAAAGAGAAAAAAAAAAAAAAAAAAAAGAGAGAACTTGTGTTTCTTTGCATTGTGTGTTTAAATTTTATGCAATCTTTTCAAAATGTCAGATTTCTATTTGCAAAATGTTCATGCATTTCATGATTATTATGAGTATAGCCAAGATGAATTAGATGAAGCTTTAGATGAGTTTTTAAACCCTAAGGATGCTAAACCTTCATTTTACCAAAAACTCATAAACCTTGTTACTATGCTATTTAGGTGTGATGAGAAAGATAAGTCGAATGATTCCTCTCAAGGATACATTCCTATCCACTCTTCCCCTGAATCTAGTAACATGGTTGTTTTCAATAATCCCCTCTATGAGGAGATGTCTCCTTTTGAATCAAAAGATAAACCTTTTAACCGATATGATTATGCTTTGTTGGATGATGCCTTTGATGACTTTGTGGCTTTGTCGAAACCTATAAACAAAAACAAGATCTCTAAGTTGGTTAACATGATAAATTTGAATGAATATAACAAACCCCTCTTTGAAGTCCAAGGTGCTTGTCCTTCTCCCACCTTTCAAATTCCTAAGACTCCTCTCCTTACTGTCCAAGGCAGGTATGATCATGATTCCTTTGGTACTCCAAATAAACCAATCATTACCATACAAGGAAGACAACCTATAAGTCCTTACAATTATGCTAAGCAAATAACTAGAGAGAGTTATCATGCGGTTGCCCATACTTATCATACCAGAAATAATAAGCAACCCAATCCTCCTCCTGTTATTCCAGTTTCACTTCCTAATCCTCAACCAATCCTTCCTCAAGCTCCTCGTATTTCGCAAGTTATGGGTAAGGAATATGATCTCATAGAACAACTTAAAACTACCCCTGCTAAGATATCCCTTTGGGATTTGATTCAAACTTCTTCTGCTCATCATGGAATGTTACAAGATGCCTTGAAAGATTTGAATGTTCCTCCACCGAATACATCTAGTAATATAGCATCTTTTGTTAACTCTGTGATGAATCCTAAGCCTCAAATTGTGTTTACGCAAGATGAGTTGCCTACTAGTGAAGTCCAACAACAATATGATCCCTTGATGATTGTGGTTGTCATGAAAGACACTGCTATAAGACGAACATTAGTAGATAATGGCTCTGGCCTTAATGTGTGTAGCATCAATCTATTACATAAGATGAATGTGGATACTTCTCTTATGGAGCTTGACTCTCGTTCCATTCGTGGTTTTGACAATGTGGCTAAGACTTCATTGGGTATCATCACCTTACCTCTCACAGTGGGACCTGTTACTTTTCCTACTCCTATCCATGTTATGCCAGGAAATTTAACATACAACTTGTTATTAGGGAGGCCTTGGATCCACAGCATGCAAGCTGTCCCCTCTACATTGCATAGACAAGTTAAATTCATCTATAACAACAAGACATATACCTTGATGGGTGATACTAATTTTCAAGCTTGTCTACAAACATCTAATTCCAAAGGAGATTCTTCTACGCCATCCTCGTCTAGTGATGACTCTTTAAACAAGAAACCAATCGATGAGTCTTCGCTTTCCGATGATCAAAATCCTTGGGATGAATCTGGAATTCCTAAGGAAGATCCTTCTCGGCTTGAAACTACACATAAAAAGGATTTTGATCCTGAGAAGGTTCTCGTAGAAGATTATTGGGGATCTCTTGACTTTAACCCTACCTTTGTGGGTGAATATAAGATTCCTTCTAGAGAACTTAAAGTTGAAAAGAAGGAAGAAGCTGGAAATCACAAAGTTGAAAAGAAAGAAGAAGCTAAAAGTCAATCAACCCTGCCTGAAGCTATGAGTAATAATTTTGTGGCCGCTTCTCAAACTTCCTCTTCTCACATCTATAACTATGAAGAGTTTGATTCTTTATCTTATGAAAAACCACCTTCTTTTCCTGAAATGGCTGATCGCTATGGTCGTGGTTTTCGCATTTTTGCTAAGCATGGGTATCATGGAAAAGGTTGTGGTGCTAATGAACAAGGGATTAGAGTTCCTCTAGAGACTAATTTTCAACATTACGCCTTTGGACTTGGCTATAATCCCTGCAGACGTACTAAAGCCTCTAAAAGACCATGCATTAGTGTTAATGCCATCTCTACATCTTTATCAATACAACACCCTGAGTATATTGATGAGGATTCTTCGGGTGATTGTGCTCTAGATATCTTCCCTACCGACGACGCTTTAGCTGAGTTCTTGGGAGCCTATGACACTCTTCCTCATTATCATCACAATAGGGGACTCCCTTATTGTTTGAATACTGAAGCTTATTTTGGAAAAGAGATTGATAATGATAAGACTATGAAAGAATTCCCTCAGTTAAAGGATACTCCTCAACAAAGTAATCTTCTCATAAGTGATACCACTGATGTTAAGATGGATCCTTGCAACAAAGAAAAAATCATTAAAATTGGAAAATGTTTGGATAAAGAGGAACAGAAACAATATGAAGAACTATTGCATGAATTCCCTGAGATTTTTGCTTGGGCATACTCTGACATGCCTGGTTTAGATCTTAAGATCGTTACTCATAATATTGTCTTAGTTCCTGATGCTAAGCCCGTGAAACAAAAGATTCGAAAAATGAATCCTAAGATAGCTCTGCTTGTTAAAGTTGAGATTGAAAAATTATTGGAGGCTGGATTTATCCGCCCTATTGACTATTCCCCATGGATTTCAAACATTGTCGCTGTGGCTAAACCAGATAACAAAATAAGAATGTGTACCGACTTTCGGGATCTAAATAAGGCTTCTTTAAAAGATGATTTCCCTCTTCCAAACATTGATATGATAGTTGATTCTACGGCAGGACATGCCCTCTTATCCTTCATGGATGGTTTTTCAGGCTACAATCAAATTTTCATTAACCCTCAAGATCAATACAAAACCGCTTTCACCACTCCTTGGGGTACTTTTTGTTGGATAATGATGCCTTTTGGACTTAAAAACGCCAGTGCAACTTATCAACGAGCGATGACCCTTATCTTTCATGATTATATGCATAAGATTTTAGAGGATTACGTTGATGATATTTTGGCTAAATCCTTTCTTCACATGGATCATGTTAAAGTCCTTCGTCAAATCTTCCAGAGAATTTGTAAATATCACATGCGCTTGAATCCCCGAAAATGTGTTTTTGGTGTGGATAGTGGAAAACTATTAGGGTTCATAGTTTCGCATCGTGGGATTGAGGTGGACACTAAGAAAATAGATGCCATTGTTAACATGCCACCTCCTCGAAATGTATCTCAACTTAAAAGATTACAAGGAAAGATTCAGGCTATTCGTAGGTTTGTGTCTCAGCTTGCGGATCGTACCTTTCCTTTTACTCAACTCCTTAAAAAGGATATCACTTTTCAGTGGAATGAGGATTGTCAGCAAGCATTTGAAGATTTAAAAGTGTATTTGGCTAGTCCTCCTATTCTTCAACCTGCTAAACCTTCTAAACCCTTTATCCTGTATACAGCTGCTTCTTCTCATGCTCTCGCAGCATTGTTAGCACAACATGATAAAGATGGTAAGGAGTGCCCGGTTTATTACATAAGTCGTATCTTACTCGATTATGAGACCCGATATTCTGCGATAGAAAGACAATGCTTGGCCATGGTGTTTGCGACTCAGAAATTGAGACATTATCTTTTAAATTCAGAAGTCCATGTCATGGTTAAGTTTGATCCGTTGAAGCATCTTTTCTCTAAAACTGATTTATCAGGACGTCTCGCTAAGTGGGTTATGATGTTAACTGAATTTGACCTTAAATTTGTTTCACAAAGAGCAATTAAAGGACAAGCGTTGACTGATCACTTAGTTGAGGCTCCTTCACCTTTTTCATTCCCTAACCCTGAGTCCTTTCCTGATGATTTCATTCTTTCTATAGAGAAAGATGAAACTTGGGAGTTATATTTTGATGGCTCTAAGTGTCGTACAGGATCGGGGGCAGGGGTTGTTTTGGTTTCTCCTACAAAGAAACCTATTCCCTTATCATATCGTCTAAATTTCCTGTGTACCAATAACATTGTTGAGTATGAGGCTCTTATAGCAGGAATAAAAGCAGCCCTAGCTCTTAATATAAAACACATACATATCTATGGAGATTCGCAATTAATTATAAGACAAGTAACAGGAATTTATCAAGCAAAACAAGACAAATTATCACAATATAAAGACCTTGCTATATCTTTATTACAAAATTTCGATTCTTATACCATGGAACCGGTCCCTCGAAAAGATAACCGACATGCGGATGCGATGGCATGTGTGGCTTCATTAGTATCTTTAGAGGACCCTATGGTCGATCTTAACTTCGTTATTCACAATCTTACTTCTCCAGCTATTGAAGATGATTCTAGCTTGGTAACATGTTGTGACTTTGTAGACTCAGATGAATGGTTCTCGCATATTGTAAGATATTTGACCGATGGTACCTTCCCTGATTCTGCTAATAGGAACACTAGGGCTAGAATCCGCAAGTTGTCTGCTAGGTATATCATCCTTTCTAATGTCCTTTATCGAAGGGGTTATGATGGTCTCCTTCTTCGTTGTCTTAACAAGTCGGAAATCCCTGTTGCTCTTGAAGAGGCACATTCGGGTGCCTCTGGGGGGCATTTTGGGGGCAAATCCCTGGTTCATAGGTTGCTTCGTATGGGATACTATTGGCAAACTATGCAGAAGGATTCCTTCTCATTTGTTAAGAAATGTCACCAATGTCAACAACACAATAATCTGATTCATGCTCCTGCCCAAGAACTTCGTTCTCAAGTAGCCTCTTGGCCTTTCTCCACATGGGGTTTGGATCTTATTGGAAAAATCTCTCCTCCTTCATCTCAAGGACACACCTTCATTATAACTGCAACAGATTACTTTACGAAGTGGGTAGAGGCTATTCCCCTTCGCTCTACTACTGCTGAAGTGATTTGTCAATTTCTTCTAGAAAATATTATTTCTCGATTTGGTATACCTTCCACTATTATCTCAGATAATGGAACATCGTTTAAGAACAAGGACGTGAAGAAATTCCTTGAGAAGTATCATATCAAACATCGATTTTCTACACCGTATTACCCTCAGTCAAATGGTCAAGCCGAATCATCCAATAAGATAATTGAGCAAATTCTTCATAAAACCGTAAATAAGCATGGTAAGGATTGGAGTAACCAGCTAATCTATGCTCTTTGGGCCTACCGAACGAGTGTACGAATTGCTACGGGAACTACTCCTTATAATCTTGTTTATGGTGCTGACGCTATTATGCCCTTAGAGTTAGAAATTCCATCACTTAGGGTTTCTCTTAAAGGTATAATAGATGATGACTCCTATAGAGAACAATGACTTCAACAGCTTGAGATGCTTGATGAACAGCGTATAAACGCTCTTGAGCATATTCAAGCGTATCACAAAACTCTACAGCGAAGCTATAATGATAAGGTCATTCAACGTTCCTTCTCAGTAGGTGATTTAGTCCTTTATGAGAATCAGCACAATGTGAATGCCTTGCCGGCCGAAAAGGGAAAATTTAGTCCTAATTGGCTTGGACCATATATCGTTATTGAGGATTATGGATCAGGTGCTTACAAAATAGTGGATGTAGACGGTATGCCTCTTAAAGAACCTATCAATGCTATGCACTTGCATAGATATTATGCTTAAATTCTTCACTTCTTATCTATCTTCTTCAACATTGGATAATATGTTAGTGTTTCTTAATTAAAAGCAAAATAGAATTAAATGTTATGATGTTTGATCTATATTGCTTCGTTCCTGACAAGCATTTCTTCTTACTTTATAGTTTGTCTTGAATTCATTAAATTGTAAAAGGTTTACATTTTTATAATGCTAGCATATTATACAGTGTTTTTATGTGTTAAGTAGAATTGTATCATGTTGTGTTTAAGTTCACAATTAAATCACATTAGTTATATGATTCTTAGACTTAATGCATATTTCTTCCTTATCATCAATGTCGTACTTGATTGAATATTTTAATTAAGTCACACATGTATCAATTTAATCATGGAGCATTGAGAAATCAATCACATAGAAATTAAATTCTGAACATACATGTACATTTACCAAATGTATTAGATTTAATCAAAACAAAATATACATTGTTTTAGGCATTAAAGATAACACATTTGAGACAAAAATGAGAAGAATGTATATATACATATATATGTGTGGATCGTGTACAAACATAGGTCACTGTATATCCAAAATGTGACCTCTCTCTTACATCATACAATCATCTCCTATCCCTAGGGCTAGTGGCTAGAGAGTGTCGACTGGATGCTCCCTCCTGATCTAGCCATGGAGGTGGACCCATGGGTGTGTAGCGCGATACAGATCGTGAGTGACTCCGAGAGGAACTCCTACGATCCCTATCCATGAGGATCGCACGATAGGTGGTAGCCTCGGTCTGGGCCGCTACTAGATCTCGCCGCACCTGCTGGAGGTCCTCTGATAGGACTCTCTCTCTCTGCCCCGCCTAATGGAGATCTTCTGATAGGACTCTCTCTCTCTCTGCCGCACCTGATGGAGATCCTCCGATAGGATTCCCTCTCTCTGCTGCACCTGACGGAGATCCTCTGATAGGACTCTCTCTCTCTCCCTCCATATATCTACCTGTAATCGGAATGGGAAAAACAAATCCTCATGCCGACACGCGTTCCCCTGAGGCCTGTAGGTAATCTGTGAGGAACTAGGAATCTGTGCTATCATGGAGATGTCTGTCATTGCCTGCTGAATCAAGGAACGCCAGTCCTGCACATTAGCTGTGGCAGTAGAATAGGTCTTTGTTAGTACCATTCTATATCATCGAAGCATTAATCAAATCAATATAAACCTACTATACCTGGATCTCCCTCGCGCCAGTAGGGATCATGATATTGTAGCATCCGTGACTGGGAACCGCTAGGCTCCCCTCGCTCGAATACTCTATCCACGATGGGTGTAGGCTGAATGGTACTGGTGACAGGTCTCCGTATTGCCTCCTGTTCCTCCTGTTGGGGAATAAAAGGTGGATCCAGAGCTATGGTATCATCTCCTGAATGGTGGGGAGCTGCATCCGACTCCTCATCATCTCTATCATCCTCCTCATTGTCCTCCTCATCATCCTCATCCTCATCCGCATCATCACCTGCATCCTCCTCGTCCTCCTCTCTATCTGCATCCTCCTCCTCCTCGTCACTGGGCTGATTGCCTGTAGGTGGATCAAGATCTCCCGTCTCCTCATGACCCTCTCCCTCATCTGACTCCTTTGACCTGGATCCCTCGTCCTCGTCTCGGTCTCCATGTCTCCATGGGCCTGGATAGCCTGTCGGATGATCTGGTGGAAAGATAGGACCTGGATATGATCTCATGAACCATGAAACATATCTACGCTGTGCTCCAGGCTCTGCAGAATAGTCAGTGACTACATCTTGATCTGATCCCTCCAAGTCTGTCGTCTCGATATCATCCACCATCGGTCTCGCTACTGCTCTAGGTCTGGGAAGGACCCGTGAGTGTCGAGTATAGATGGGCACATCGGCTGGAACACACTTCTCTAGTCTAAACTGCCTCCGTACTCGGTCGAAGTAGAAGGGGACTATGATGTGTGCATATCGTCCTCGCAGTAGGCGGTTCCTCTGTAAACATGCTAACTGTCTCTCCATACCATCCCATCCGTGCATCAGTAGGTAAGGTCTCCACACTACCACCTTAGATGTCAGTCTATCAATAGTCACTCTCCAATACAACAAATCCCCAAATCTCCACTCGCTGGTCAGTGGATAAGCGAACACCCTAGGTCGCTCGCTCACTATACTCAGTGGATAGCCGACGGGCCTGGTGCATGTGAAGTGCTCTAAGATCCACACCTGCAGAAGTGTGCATGTCATCAAACTACAACCCTGTCCGAATACATACTCCTCAAGGTCGTGATAGAGATGTGCAAGCACACTCTGACCCCATGCATAAACTCTCCTATGTCTCTCCATCCCTCTGATACACCATGTGAGGCCCCCATGCATGTGTGTCCCTCGCCCATTAGGGCAGACAGCTAGTGCTATGATGGCTATCATGAGGCGTCTCAGAAGTGGTATCTCTCCTGTAGGATGTAAGAGCCAGCTGACCATGATACGACCTCTCATCTCGCTTGGCATGACTCTCCCTATGTAGTACATCTGCTCCCTCTGATGATCCTCTGCTACCCGATCAGTCGCATATGTGACTGTCGCTCCTCTGATAGGAAGATGCAGTATATGGTACACATCCTTGAGTGTGACTGTCAGCTCTCCTACCGGAAGGTGAAAGGTACAGGTGTCAGGATCCCATCTTTCCATCAGTGCCATCAGCATCGCAGGATGAAATCGAATGGCTGGCATAAGAATCATGTACCACAATCCTACTATCGATAGGGTGTCTCTCTCTGACTGAGTCAGCCGTGGAATCTGGTCTCGCAAAGTGCGAAGGATGTGTCCCGCTGTATGCTCTCTCATGTACGGGAGACCCTGCAAAACGAAAACATGACCAAAATCGGTACTCAATCATCGAAATCGCAAATGCAAACTATTGAACATTGAATGCTTGCCTTGTAACCCCTCGCTAGGCCCTGATTGGGGACCATGGCGCCCCTGTCAGGGACCATGGCGCCCCTGTCAGGGACCATGGCGCCTTGGGGGGACCAGGGCGCCTCTCAGGGACCAGGGCGCCCTAGGTGGGCCCCGGTCGGCGTTCAAGGTCCGCATTCGATCACGAAAAAGTCAAACATGCGAGAAATCAAAAGTTAAATGTTCAGTCAATTCACCTCGTCTAGTGGCTCGTCGTCGATCACGGCCTAGCGCAGGATCTCGATCCTCATGGGATGCTCTGGTCGTCGTGAAGGCATGATGACTAGGTGGGCTCCGCTGCACTGAATAGTATCCTGAAATCAGCAAAGTGACAAATACAAGTGTCACTTTCGAAGTATATACTCTCGTTTGTCTATTCTTACTTCTCGAAACCCTAATTTTTCCCCTATCATTCATTTTATCATAACTTGGGTTTGGGAGATGCGATTTTTGAGCCGTTTGTTGCGTTGGAATTGTATTTTCCTTCTCCTACTCTCGGGATGTTCCAAAAAGTGCTCTGATGAAGCCTATTTAGTGAACACCCCTCATCAACACTCTATTACACAATTTGTCGCAAGTAAACATGCTACCCTGTTTCACCTCCCTAAATAAGCAAGTCGAAATAGGGGGGGGCATATAGCTACTCACAGATTTCATCACTTTTCCTAGTAAGCATTAGGTGATTTTGTGATCTAACATTTGTTTTGTAGGGTGTGGTTCCTAACTGTGTACTGCAGATACCGCTGGGGGCTTCGTCTGACGACTTATGGATATATCCTTTTTTCAAATGATGTTTACTTTTCTGTACTTTAGCTTGCATATGCACGTAGTACTCATATGACCGCTAAAGTGGGGGCTAAATGTAGCATCATAAATTGTACGCACTCGCTAGGGTGGTACAATTTCACACCTAGTTTAGCACCCGCCTTAGTGCATTTTGCATTCTGCATTGTATTTCTCCTTAAGCACTTAATTAATCAAATTAATTAGGTCTAAGGTCCCTATTTCATCATTCTCTACATCATAAAGTTGGGCCCTTTCACTAAAGCGTGCCCTTCGCATTTTATTCCTCCAATACATCACTTAATCAAAAAACCCTAATTAAGTCCTATTTCGAACTTGGGGGCTTGGTTTCGGGGTCTAAACATCTCAAAATCACCTGTAACTTCGGGATTCTCTCTAAAATCATCATATCCGACGGCCCTGAAAATTTGGTGAAAAGTTGTCGGGACCATGGCGCCCATGCAACATGGTCCCGGACATTTTTCCCAAAATTTTGGGAGCATGATCTAATCATAAAATAAAGCTTAACCCCAAGAAATTGGCGGGATATTCAATCTCTAGGTCGGCCAAAATACGAATTTACGACCTAAGGTTTCATACATAAAAGTTCTCTTTCCTCATTGGAAGGGATGGGATTTTTGTTTCCAGGAACTGGATATGCAGCAAAAGAGCAGATCTTTGAAGACTTCAACAACACTCAACTTCATTCTATCAAGCATCTATCAAATCCATTCATTCATCCAATTAGGGCTTGGAAGACATTGAAGAACAATAGGAGATTACCGACTGAAGATTGGCTTGTACTCCTCCCCTAAGGGTTGGGTATGATTTCATATTATTTTCATGTCCTTACATAAGCTTTGATATATCATTTATTCATGCTTTAGATCACATTGCATCTTGATTTAGAGCATTTGCATTATCATTTACAAGCAATTAGGGTTTACTTTCTAGGTTGCTCTAGTTTGCTTTCTTGCATTTTGGACCTTGCACACACACTAGGTCTGCACACACAATACATTTTACAAAACAACTTGGCTATTCGTGGAGGTGGAAATCACCAAAGTGGGGGTTTGACTAAGGCAAAACCCTATATAGCCGCCCTTCCCCCTTTTCAGATATTATTACAGGTTTCGGGATTCGGACGACGCCGCAAGACAGATCCGGAAAGAGGAGATTGAGATAGAACCCTGTGTAAAATTGCAGCTCAGAAGACCAGGACAGGGGCGCTGGGTGCCCTGGTCCTGCCAGGATAGGGGCGCAGGGCGCCCTGGTCCCTAGGACAGAGGCGCTGGGCGCCCTGGTCCTCCGGACAGACAGCTCTCCGACAGTTTCCAGACAGTGTTTCAGGGTGCAAAACAGTGGTTTCCAGTGTAGTTTTCAGGACAGTGGCGCCCGCGCCCTCGTCCCGAACATTTTCAGTCCAATTTCGACTCCGGGTACATATCTGCATTCTTATTTTATCTTTACATTTACAGCTGTCTATTGTTTAATCTCAATTCTGCAAACTTGTTACTAGTTCATACTTACATTTCGAGGTTAGGGTTTGAACTTGTATCATTTTAGCTTTCAATTTCAACAAGGGAATAGAAATCCTAATAGATATCTTGTGGCTCTCTCTTTCACCAAAAGAAGTAGCCAACCGTGCGATATCTCTAGGCTCTTTCGTATTCCGCAATGTGTGTCAAAAGTTAGGATTAGGGTACATTGTCCTAGTCTCGCTTTTTCCCCTACACACCTTCAAATGATGTCTGTGTGTATAGCTCTACTTATTCTCGCATATACCTTTACACAATTCTTTTTCACATTCCACATTTAATTTTACAAATAAGATCTTACATTTATATTGTAGACGTATAAAAATGACCACATTCCTAAATGAATATTTTATGTTCATTTTTCTACTTGATTAAATCCAATTTAATTAAATTATCCACATTCTTCTATTTTATTAAGTAAATTATTCAATTTATTTAAATAAAATTCACTATACCATTTAATGAATAAATCATTTTATTCAATTAAATCCCCCTAGCCACTTTTAATTAAATTCAAATTTAATTAAATAAGTTATCCTAAATTGAATAAATCAAATTTATTTAATTCTAACCAAATTGAATGAAAATGAATTAATTCAATTAAATCCTATTATCCCCTCATCCACTTGCAAAATCCCAAACCCCTTCCTAACCCCTTCTAGAATCTTCTAATCGATTCTAATTAACCTAACCCTCATCTAAACTTTGTCACATCCCTAAGCAAAGGGAGGTCACTTCTCAAATGGCCCAAAGTCTTGGATAACCATTGAAGGTTTTCAACCTTCAACCACCAAAAACCCTAAAGTCTTTGAAAACCATTGAAGGCTTCCAACCTTCAACCACTTAATCCCCAAAGTCTCCAATAACCATTAATGGTTATTTCAAACCCTCCCACATGGTTAAAACATTTGTTTTGACTCAACCTCTATCCAACCCAAGGGTCTCATCAGGTTATTAATGCTTTGACCATGATTATCTCTTAATCATTTGCACAAAGGTTTATCCTTAGATTAGATCCTAATTCAGTGGGTAAACCTAACTTAGACTTGACCCTTAGCCTTTAGATAACCATGAGGTCTCCTCAGGCCTTTAATGCCTCCAACCTCTTCTTTCAACCCAATCTGGTGTGGACATTTGTCACCATTTCATTGGTGCCAATTGTGCACATGGATCCCCAACTTTCAAACCTAGCCCTTGATTAAACCATTCAATCTTGACCATCCATTGCCCTGTTTGTGCTATAAATAGAGCCCTCATTCCTCCATTCTAAACAATCATCTTTCAAATTTGAAGCATCACACTTATGCTCAAATTGTTTCAAGCTTTCATACCATTTTATGCTCATCATTTAGCCTCTCTTTAGATCAAAATTAATCATGAATATGCATGTTTAGAATAAGTTCTTTATCATTTAGTTCAATCATAGATTAAATATAGTATGCTAGGATAGTATTCATACTAACCCTGTCATCTTATCATTTAGTTTATTGCATTTTAGTATCACACATAGATTAACATACATCTCATATTAAAAACAGTTAAAATCTCTCTCGTTCTCATATTTGCCATCCCTAAACCATTTTGCTCCGTAATCTGAGAGCAAAACATTGGTTTGAGGGACATTGTGAGATAGAGAACCATGGGACCCTCCTTGGGAAGCTGAGTAACACATCGTTACTCCATAGCTTGCATCAAGAAGTCCTGTGTGTGTGTGTGGATTGGTATTTTACATATTTTTCACATTTTTAATTCTAACAACCCACTTTTCCCACATTTTCATGAACGATCGCCCATATTGATTGAGCCCACTCAATCAATCAACATTGGTACCACTGAAGCAGTCAGAAACATTCACCTTGCAGAATCTCTGACCGAAGAGGAAAGATTGGCATTTATCATCTTCTTTAAAGGACAGCAAATTAACTTTGCCTGGTCATATGCTGATATGCCTGGAGTGGACCCACACCTAATCATGCATCACTTGTCCATCTCTGCAGGGGTCAAGCCAGTCAAGCAAAAACTACGAAAGATGAATCCACAGATAGCACTCATGGTCAAAACGGAATTAAAGAAATTATTAGATGTCAGATTCATCCGACCTATTGATTATGCAGAATGGATTTCTAACATTGTTCCAGTCTCAAAACCAGATGGTAGTATCAGAATATGCACCGACTTCAGAGATGTCAATAAAGCTTTCCCAAAGGATGACTTTCCTCTACCAAGTATTGATATAATTGTAGATCTCACAGCAGGCCATGCAATGCTCTCATTAATGGACGGTTTCTCAGGCTATAATCAAATCAAAATAGCTCCTGAAGATCAAGACAAAACAGCATTCACCTGTCCTTGGGGAACATACTGTTGGAATGTAATGCCTTTTGGCTTAAAGAATGCCGGAGCCACTTACCAAAGAGCAATGACAACCATATTCCATGATATGATGCACACATTTATGGAAGACTATGTGGATGATTTACTAGCCAAATCTTTCACCAGAGCTGAACATCTTGGCATCCTAACAAAGATCTTTGATCGATTGCAGAAATTCAAAGTCCGACTCAACCCTAAAAAGTGTGTCTTCGGGGTTACATCAGGCAAGTTACTAGGTTACATCGTCTCAGCTAAAGGTATTGAAGTGGATCCAGCAAAGGTACAAGCCATCATGGATATGCCACCACCGAAGAATATCAGTCAACTTCGATCTCTCCAAGGACGACTTCAATCAATCAGACGATTCATCGCTCAACTAGCAGATAAAAGTCTGCCATTTAACCACTTGTTACACAAAAATGTGCCATTCAAATGGGAGACTAAATGTGCAGAATCCTTTTACCAAATCAAACAGTACCTGATGAATCCACCAGTTCTAGTACCACCAATTGCAGGAAAGCCTCTTATATTGTATATATCAACGACAGATGTTTCACTGGGGGCATTATTGGCACAAGAAGATCAACAAGGAAAAGAACACGCCATATATTACATCAGTAGAACATTGAATGGATATGAGCTCAATTATACATTCATTGAAAAGGCTTGCCTAACAGTTGTTTTTGCATCTCAAAAGTTCCGACATTATATGCTAGCACACACTATCAAGCTAGTAGCCAAAATTGATCCTCTCAAATATTTACTCAGCAAGGCAGCTCTCACAGGCCGATTAGCTAAATGGGTTATGATTCTCAGTGAATTTGACATCCACTACACAGAAAGACGCGCCATCAAGGGACAAGCAATTGCAGATCAACTGGCTGACGCACCGCTACCAGGAAAACAAATCATGGACATTGAATTTCCAGACGGGGACGTTTTTGCTCTTTCCTCCAAACAATGGATCCTATACTTTGATGGATCCTATACCCAACATGGTTCAGGGGCCGGCATTCTATTCATCACCCCTGAAGGACACACTATGCCAAGATCATACAGGCTTATGTTTCCATGTACAAATAATATGGCTGAATATGAAGCATTGGTCATAGGCATCAAAATGGCCGTCGAATGGAAGATCACAGAATTAAAAGTCTATGGAGACTCACAATTGGTCATCAATCAAATCAACAACAACTATCAGACAAAGGATGATAAGCTACTACCCTACAAACGGATGGTGGATGATTTCAAACAGTATTTTGTGCACATCACTTTTGAACAAATACCAAGGTTAAATAACAAAGCAGCCGATGCAATGGCTACGATCGCTTCATTACTACAAATTCCAGAACGACAGAGTCGTTATGAGTTCCTGGTAGAGCAACTGTTCTCTCCCACCTATGACCATTCTGAATCTCATGTTATATATGCCTTAACCGGTTCAGATTCTCCGTTATATGGACCAATATATGACTACCTCAAGCATAATATATTACCCATTGACCAATCCCGCAACCAAAAACGTAACTTTATCCGACAAGCTGCCCGTTACACCCTTACCGCTGATACCTTATATTGTCGGGGTCTAGATGGTACTCTTCTTTGTTGTCTTGATCGTAATGATTCTGATTCAGCTTTACACGAGCTTCACGAAGGTATTTGTGGTACACATTCGAGTGGCACTACTCTTGCTAAAAAGCTTCTACGAATGGGATACTACTGGCCTACCATGGAAAAAGACTCATATCATTTCGCCAAGAAATGTCCTAAATGCCAAATCCATGGCAATCTAATACATGCACCAGCACAGAAACTACAACCATTTACCACATCCTGGCCCTTTTGTCAGTGGGGATTAGATCTGGTAGGCAAAATACATCCTTCATCTTCAAATAGACACAAGTTCATTATAACTGCCACAGAATACTTTACCAAATGGATTGAAGCAGTTCCCATGACCACAGTGACTGGGAAACAAATTGCTTCTTTTATCTTAAATTATCTGATCTGCAGATATGGTATTCCAAGTTCAATTGTCACAGATAATGGACGACCTTTCAAAAACCAAGATGTGCAGGAACTATGTGAAAAATTCAAAATCCAGCATCGATTTTCTACACCATACTATCCACAAGGAAATGGTCAGGCAGAAGCATCTAACAAAACGATCCTAAAAATCCTTAAGAAAACAGTGAATGATGCAGGCAAAGATTGGCATATACAACTCAATCCAGCTCTTTGGGCCTACAGGACTAGCATCCGCACACCTACAGGGGCAACACCATATTCCTTGGTATATGGATCAGAAGCTATTTTACCCTTGGAGGTAGAAATTCCATCTCTTAGAGTCTCTTTGAAAGGTTTGATTCCAGATGAAGAGTATCGGGTCAATCGACTGCAAGAATTGGAACTATTAGATGAAAGACGCCAACATGCTTATACTCATCTCAAAGCATATCAGCAACGCATGTGCCGGAGTTACAATCATAAGGTCATTCCTCGTAACTTCAAGGTTGGTGATCTAGTCTTAAAAGAAAATCCAAGAAACCAGCAAGATAGAGAAAAGAAAGGGAAATTTGAACCTAACTGGTTAGGTCCCTATGTCATCATTTCAGTCTATGGATCAGGTGCCTATCAGCTAACAAATTCTGAAGGAGATGTGCTTGATGATCCAACTAATAGCATTCATCTAAAGAAGTACTATACTTAAAGTAGCCTAGTGCACGGAAAACGACAAAAACAAACAAAAAAATACAAAACTCCAGAATAAGTTAAAATACAAAGTACAATAAAAACAAATGGTGAAAACCTGGTAAACAGGCGCCTTTGTGAAAGGCCGGCTCCTTTCTCTATATCCATGCCATTTTATCCATCAAAACACTCTCGGCCATCGCCCGACACTTAGCATATATCTATCCAGGACATACTTAGCGTAGTCACTATCCTGGGTTATTCATCTACCACATTTTACCATGGCTTGGAAATCACTGTACATACTCATATCCAGCAGAAACACTCATCTAGGGACATTAGATTGTTCAAAAACTTGCAAACATTCAAGACATACCAACTATTGCAAAACTCAGACATATGACATCCAACAAACACAACTACACTACATCACAACAACCAAACACGAACAATACACCAGAAACTTAAGGATGGATGATTTTCTGAAGTACTCAATGTGGCATTATCGCATTAAAGTCTTGATTATTTTGCATTTTGAACTTTTTAATAAATTGGAATCTTTTCCTTATCTCATCAAAAGCTTCACAGCCAGAGATCATGGGAAACTTCCAACATTTTCTTAGTCTTCTGTTTGGGAGGCGATCACTTGTATTGTGTGAATATTTGCCTCGAGACGTGATCCATATCACTGAAGGCTTGATCCCATTTCACGCATTATAAATGATCTACTCTTGTCTGTTTACGCAATACGCACTCAGGTCGTCCTGGTTCAATTATACCTTGACGCTTGTGCTATCTTGCAAAATTAAAAATCATGTAACTTTTACTCAGGTCATTATGGTTCAATTATACCATTATGCTTGTATAAATTTTTAACATATCCTAAACAAATCAATGCTCAATGATGATATTTACAAAGAAAGCATACGAATGGTTATATTGAATGGCAAATACAGAATGAGAGATGATCTAAACACAATTAGTTGCATATCATTTTACAATTAGTTGCATATCATTTTACAGTTAGCTGCATAACATTTTACAATTAGTTGCATCTCATTATTATCTCTTCTATCATTATTACATCATTACACATAAAGCCGCATATTAACATCATACATCTCATTTTCAAGATACATCTCATAACACACAAAAACATACATATATATCATACATTACATCATGTACATAAGCATTACATCATCATGTAAAAAAGGAAGCAGCACACATAAAACATACATCCATAAACACACATCGGTCAAAAATGGTGCTCTATATATATATCCCTCAAAAATGATCAAAATCTACAAAATGTGTCACAACTGTGTCCAGTACAAAAAAATACACTGCTCAAAATACAATAGAGACCATGTCTCTCAAGTATGACTATCCCCTGATGGAGATGGTCTGGCCCCTGAGGCACCTGCTCCCGGATCGGCAGGAGGGTCCTGTCCCGCTGGCCCTGTCACTCCACGGCTCTCTGATCGTGTCCCGGCAGTTTGAGATCAACTCGATCTCGACTGCGCAAAGCTCTCTACACGCCGCTCTCTCGGAACCGCCTCCTCATAGTGCTGCCTGTAATATGCAGCCTCCTGCACACTTCGTGTCAGCTCTCTCAGGGTGTCTCTCAAGAGACCACCTGCCGCAGCTCTCTGAACGGTCGCCAAGGCCTCCTCTGCTCGCCCCCGCCGCTCCATCTTGGTATCTCTCTCAGTGATCAACTGAGAGATCTGCCTCTGATAAGTCAAAATCTGTGCCTGCAGCTGCTGCACAGTGATCTGAAGAGTCCGGATCTGGGCGTCCTCTATGTGTCCCGGCACTTGAACCCGTAGCGGTACCTGTGCTGGCGCCACTCCCCCCACTCGGCCTGTCTTGGGTACGGGAGGTGGAAGAATATCTATCCTCCTCCTCTGCACTGGTCTCCCCACCTCCTCCTCTCCTCCTCCTACTGCCGCTAATACCTCTGTAACTCTGCTCTCTCTACCAGCCCCAATGGCCAATCCTCCCCTTCCTCTCTCAATCCGACCCTGTCGTACCGCCCTCTGCACACCTCTCCCTCTCCTCCCCCCTCCATCACCCCCATCATCCCCATCATCCCCCTCATCTCCCCCGTCTCCCTCCTCTCCATCTGAATCAAAAACCGGTCTCATCTCCTCTGGATCTGAGATCCTAGCCACAACCCGAGCAGCAAATAAACGAGCAAACTCGTCAGTCATACCAGCATCCTGTATCTCTGGGGCATAGTCCCAGATCTGCCCAGCCAAACCAGTAAACTCCTCAATCACAACGGCACTATCAATAGTCGGCCCCCAATCGGCCACATCCTGCTGCCGCCGTGCATATAGGCACGTCCCCTGGGGAATCCCCTGCTATCTCCCAAACTGCCTCAAAACTCGGGTAACCAAAAACCGCTCAATAACGAACGGGTCCTCCCAATCAAATGCCTCATCATAAACACAAAAGGCATCTCCATACCATCCTCGGCCCATACCTCGCAGCCTGTGTACGGTCTCCAGATGACCGTATCTATGTCATCAAAAACCCTCCTCCAGTGCTCTAGTTTGCCCAGCTTACGCTGGACAACTAGGCCTCTATAACCATATGCATAAGCTGCCCCCACGGGCCTATCCCTGTCTGCCAGTGGCCTCGCTGCTGGAATGTGCTCCCAGCACCATACCTGTAAGAGTGTCACCCCTGCTGATAAACTGCTATAACCAAGGTATACTACCTCGTGCAGGCTCCTGTAAAGGTGGGCCAGCATCGCTGACCCCCATGCAAATCTCCGGCCCTGTGTGACCATCTGCTCCAGAACCAGCCCCCATCCCACTGAAAATCCCTTTGACCTGCGATCAGGACAAAGGAATCCTCCAATAAATCCTGCCAATACAGATGGCAGCGGTGCATAATCCAGATCCAGGAACTCCTGCCATGGGATCTCATACCCACAGACGCTCTCATCATGAAAAATTCGGTGCAGTGCCTCTGTGCCACCCTCCTCTGTCTGCTCATAGGGCAATATAGCCCCTACCATAGGAATACGCAGGATACGATAGCAGTCCTCTGGTGTCACGGTCATCTCCCCAGTAGCAAAATGGAAGGTGTTCGTGTCACTATGCCACCTCTCTGCCAGTGCTGTCAAGAGTCCCCAGTTCACAGTGAATCGAGGCATATCTAAAACTGAGGTCAATCCACACCTCTCAATAATGTCCAGGTCTGCCTGTGACAGACGTGGTATCAGTGTCCATGGTCTCGGGAATCTCTCCCTCGACTGCACGATCCCCAATCGCTCCTGTCAAACAAACAAAACATATCCAATATCAGATTCCACTTCAGCAAAAAGATATCAAAATACAACTTACATCAACAACATGAAACAATTTGCTCATCTACATCAAGTTCAAACTCCTATCATTTCATGTCAACTTGTAAAACAACTCAAGTTCTCAAAAACCATATCAAAACTTGTAAGACAACTCAAGTACCACAATCAAAAACTTGTAAAACAACTCAAGTTTCCCACCCATATCAAAACTTGTAAAACAACTCAAGTTTCCAACCTATATCGGCTTGTAAAACAACTCAGGCTTTCATATGCATTTTGAACGTAAAACAGATAACACAAATAAATCATGTTCTGATCCCCACAAATAGCTTGATATCTATACATAACTTGGAAACATTCACATCAAAACAAGTTATACAAATGCTCATATTGGATACATGCATCAAAAACACGACAGACACGCAAAAACACCACATTTTAGATCGACCACAACACAAATTTTTCCTGGATGCGCTAAAACAGACATGAAATGCGCTAAAAACGACCCACGCGCTAGGCTGTTTGTCCTACGCGCTAACCTATTTGTCTTATGCGCTAGATTCCATCCATGCGCTACGCTGCCTTTCCTAAGCGCTAATCTATTTGCCCTATGCGCTAGACTATGTCTATGCGCTATTATTTTCCTCCATTGCACTACCTAAACTAACCTATGCGCTAGACTCTGTCTACGCGCTAATCTATCCTCCCTAGGCGCTCGCCTTTTCATTCTATGCGCTACAAACACTCTGCGCGCTAATCTAATCTTCCTAAGCGCTACCTGTTAAACCCTATGCGCTAGGTTATGATCACGCGCTAACCCTCCGGCTTCATGCGAACTTCTATGCGTCCTATGCGCTAGGTCAAAGTGATGCGCTATCCTGTTTCCCTTACGCGCTAACATTGGCTTTACAGGCGCTATTTTTCGTCTACGCGCTAACCTAAAAATCCTATGCGCTACCAAATATTTTCGGACGCGACCCCTAAATTTGACCCCGATGCGCTAGATCGCATTGCGTATGCGCTACTGTTTACCTTAGACGCGCTAAACCGCAACGCCCGAACTTAAAAATTCAAAAAACACCTAAAATCGACAAAATCAAAAATCAAAAAAGGGTCAAAAGGGTTGACTTACTGGTGGTCCATGCGCTGCAGGTCTCCGATATCTCCGAACACGCTCGAAACGGTGTCTGTGGTAAGGAATCGGCATTTTCTCTCCAGAGCAAATTCTCTTCTCTTCAAAGTCAACAAACACAAATGAATTCAAATCAAACCCTTTTCCCTTTTTATAGGAGAAAAATGAAATTAGGGTTACCTAACTGGGCCTGTAATATGGTCGCAGTCTCCCCTATACTAAAACATTTTTAATTTTTCGGGAGATGAATCAATTTACGCACTTCCTACACACATGAACTCCTACACATCATACGAACGTCATCAATTTAAAATCAGAAATTTTCCAACCCAAAAAATATTGATTCATCTCCCGAGGGGGCATCACATCAAATATCGAATCTGGGGCATCACATCAAATCTGGGGCACGATTGGCAAATCAAAAGAGCGACACAAAAATTGCATTTGATCATAAAAACACAAAAACACATCATTTTCTTTGAATTAACATGTGCACACACGTCACTTCAAAGAGGGGCAAAATGTAGACGTATAAAAATGACCACATTCCTAAATGAATATTTTATGTTCATTTTTCTACTTGATTAAATCCAATTTAATTAAATTATCCACATTCTTCTATTTTATTAAGTAAATTATTCAATTTATTTAAATAAAATTCACTATACCATTTAATGAATAAATCATTTTATTCAATTAAATCCCCCTAGCCACTTTTAATTAAATTCAAATTTAATTAAATAAGTTATCTTAAATTGAATAAATCAAATTTATTTAATTCTAACCAAATTGAATGAAAATGAATTAATTCAATTAAATCCTATTATCCCCTCATCCACTTGCAAAATCCCAAACCCCTTCCTAACCCCTTCTAGAATCTTCTAATCGATTCTAATTAACCTAACCCTCATCTAAACTCTGTCACATCCCTAAGCAAAGGGAGGTCACTTCTCAAATGGCCCAAAGTCTTGGATAACCATTAAAGGTTTTCAACCTTCAACCACCAAAAACCCTAAAGTCTTTGAAAACCATTGAAGGCTTCCAACCTTCAACCACTTAATCCCCAAAGTCTCCAATAACCATTAATGGTTATTTCAAACCCTCCCACATGGTTAAAACATTTGTTTTGACTCAACCTCTATCCAACCCAAGGGTCTCATTAGGTTATTAATGCTTTGACCATGATTATCTCTTAATCATTTGCACAAAGGTTTATCCTTGGATTAGATCCTAATTCAGTGGGTAAACCTAACTTAGACTTGACCCTTAGCCTTTAGATAACCATGAGGTCTCCTCAGGCCTTTAATGCCTCCAACCTCTTCTTTCAACTCAATCTGGTGTGGACATTTGTCACCATTTCATTGGTGCCAATTGTGCACATGGATCCCCAACTTTCAAACCTAGCCCTTGATTAAACCATTCAATCTTGACCATCCATTGCCCTGTTTGTGCTATAAATAGAGCCCTCATTCCTCCATTCTAAACAATCATCTTTCAAATTTGAAGCATCACACTTATGCTCAAATTGTTTCAAGCTTTCATACCATTTTATGCTCATCATTTAGCCTCTCTTTAGATCAAAATTAATCATGAATATGCATGTTTAGAATAAGTTCTTTATCATTTAGTTCAATCATAGATTAAATATAGTATGCTAGGATAGTATTCATACTAACCCTGTCATCTTATCATTTAGTTTATTGCATTTTAGTATCACACATAGATTAACATACATCTCATATTAAAAACAGTTAAAATCTCTCTCGTTCTCATATTTGCCATCCCTAAACCATTTTGCTCAGTAATCTGAGAGCAAAACATTGGTTTGAGGGACATTGTGAGATAGAGAACCATGGGACCCTCCTTGGGAAGCTGAGTAACACATCGTTACTCCATAGCTTGCATCAAGAAGTCCTGTGTGTGTGTGTGGATTGGTATTTTACATATTTTTCACATTTTTAATTCTAACAACCCACTTTTCCCACATACATATATCATAACCTAAGACCAATTTTAGTAGGTCACCTCTAAAGGATATTACAATAAAATAAATTTACAAATAAAACAATATCCGATGCAATAACCGATTCAACATGTCGGCTTGATGCATTTACAACAATAATAAGACATCTCCATAGTGTGTCGTGCTGATCTGGAAAAGATAAAAATGCCGGTGTATATCCTGGACCTATTTGTTGGTAACAACAAATATGCAAATACGAATATGCCAATAAACAAATCTTCAAGACAAAGTGTCCAAACGATGTCTTCGACATAATCAGGTGTTTTCCATGCTATTCCAAGAGCCGATGAACATTATATCCTATCGGTGTACTAGATACCGGTGACTATGCATAAGTCACTTGCTTGCCGGTGAATGTTGTTGATTCTCCAAAGTGCCAGAGTTGATAAGTGTTAGTAGGTGTTGACATAAATGACAAAACCATACCAAAATACCAACACTTTGTACCGTAGTGGAGGACCAGGTACAATGCTTGGAAGATGTTGCTGAAGCAACTGCAAAGAAGAACCATGAAAAGGCACTCAATGTTGCCTTAGTCAAGAAAATGAATGAACTGAGGACACAACTACTGAAGCAACAGAAAGATATCAGTGTTGCTATGGGTGAAGGTAAATTACTGTTGAGTAAAATTTGCCAACCCCATCTATTTTGTGAAGATGTGCTTAAACAAAAAGCTAAACTCCAATCGGAGTTACAGGAATATATTAGCAATTTCAAGATGCCATATGATTCATTCACTACCTATGGACAAACCATTCATCATTATCAGTATCAGACTACCAAGATGGACTTAGAGATCAGCAACCGGGTTAGATATTTGCAGGAGCTTCAACTGCTCCTATTGCCAAGACTGCGGATTCTTTAGAAATGTTTTCTCAACTTGGAAGCTATCACGGTAACTCAAGAGATGAGTACCATTGATGCAATGGAAGAACTGGCATTCTAGATGAAGACTAAAAGTGAGGTTGCTACCTCCCTACTTGAGTCATGGACATTGGCCATGAAAACTTTTATGCAGGACTTTAAATCTATTTTTGAGAAATTCCATTCCTTATTGTCATGAACATTTACTCTATTTTTATTGTATAAGGAAACATGGGTTACTTTGCTTTACTTTGTCATTGTTGACAAAGGGGGAGTAATGTACATTAAAATTTTGGTGAATGTTACCATTTCATGTACTTTCATGTTACCATTTTGGGGAGTAGTGTATATTGTAATTTCTGCAAAAAAGTGGTAGTGTATATGCTTAGGGGGAGTAATTTTGATTATGGCATTTTTGTTGTAAAAGCACTTAGATGTCAAAATTTTCCTAAGTGTTTCCATCAATGCCAAAGGGGGAGATTGTTGGCATTTTGATGATGTTTTGATTGTCATTGATGGACACACACTTTCTTGATGTATGAGTTATGCTCAACCGGTAATTGCTCCAATTGGTATTGTGTATTATTGAATGTATAGTCTTTAGACTATCGCTGTTTTGCAGAAAATGGTTTACTGATCATAGATTGTATGAAGACTGCAAGCAGTATGAAGACCCCAAGTAGTATGAGGATCCCAAGAGGTTTGAGGAGCTCAAGCGGTACGAAGGAACCAAGCGGTAGTTAACTTTTGATCGGAACACTACGATCTACCAGTCTTCATTTTTTACAACCGGTAATCGGCATATTGTATTAACCAGTTTTACTCTATGATGAGTTATCAACTGATATTTCTGTAATGTGTGATGAGTTATCATCCACCGACACTTTGGCGGTAATTTTGCGCCATGTTACCAAATGTGTCTAGATGCACTGAGCCTAGGAACTTGTAGTCTAATCCCTTTGGACCGACATGAAATCAGTTTCATTTATAAGGACATCATGTCTAGGGTTTGCATGTGAGATGTGTGATATGTGAGACATAGAAGAGAAAAGGTTATGTGCGATCATCGTAGAGAAGATTAGGTCTGTGTGAAGAGACAAAGTGTGGAGATATTGAAGACTGGAGTAATGCTGAAATCATTAACAATGAGCTGTCAAGGATCTAACTGAGCATACTATGTTATTATCTAGATCATTCACTTGTTTATTACTAATATCTTTGATAAGTCTGAAACCCTTAACCGAGTAGGCCCAGCAAAGCCTTTGTAAATCCTCTAACAAGGTGGCTCACAACTGTGGATCTGAAATCCTTTAACAAGGTAGTCTTTAACATGACTCTCCTAACAGAGATCTAGATTCCTAACAAGATTTGTTTTGGTGAAGAACATTGTATGACCTTAACTAGTCTGGTTTCTATTTTGTAGATAGTTACTTGTGAGTTTCTGCTCACCGTGGTTTTTCCCATTTTGGTTTCCATGTCAAATATCTTATGTTATGGTGATTGTGCTCTTGTGGGTGAATGATTTGATTTCTATTTGGTTTGCACTTATCTTAACCGGTTATCTGCTAAACTATTGAAAAGATTGATTACAGTATTTTTTGGTATACTAATTCACCCCCCCCCCCTCTTAGTATTCATCAGAATGATCATTCTTCTTAGTGGCATAAGAAGAAAGCGTGATGGGTTACTGATTCCCATGAGAGGTGATGAATGAACAATGCAGATTGTCTTGTGATCTGTTTGAAATTGTAATGCTCTATGCAATATGTTTAGACGGTCAGGATTGGACCGCTTGTGTTGTAAACCTAAGATGTTTAGGGTTTAGGGTTTAAGTTACCGACCTATCTATTACCTGTAAGGTTGATGACGTTTGTATTGAAAATTTGTTGGCAAATGTTTTGTGTGTGTATCTAAGCAGAGAGATACTTGATACTTGCCAGACCAGTAAGAAGGAAACTGCAAAGTGTGATTGCATAATAGAGGACATGAAAAGGATCTGACTTTGCATGTAGTGCTATTAATAGATCAGAATTTTTTACCTGTTGTCTTCTAATCATTTCAACAGTTGGAAAATCCCTTTACCGGGTAGCTTTAACGGGCTTATTGTAAAACCTGTAACCAAGTGACTCAAGATCATTGAGTTCTTCAAATCCTCTAGCAAGGTAACCTTTAATAGGGTTTCAACCTTTAACAAGGTATATAGCCATCCCTTAACCAGGTGATCTCCAACAGGATCGGTTCCTAATAGAACCTTATTGTAAAGTCTTTAACCGGACTAGGCTCCTAATAGGGTGAGCTTCAAAAGATTTCAAAACAAGCTTGTGGGTATTCATCCCCACCGTGGTTTTTGCCATTTGGGTTTCCACATGAAAAATCTATGCATTATGTGTTATGCATTTTTCATGTGATGCTTGTGAATTATTTGGCTGAAAGATTATGCATGCAGAGTCAATATGTTATGATACTACCAACATATCACATGTATATGTTTATGGGTGAAGTTGATATAGTTTAATGATAGTATTTGAAGTATTCAGTCTTATCAGATTATGGTGTCTAGTGTCTTACTAAATTTGACCAGTATTGTCATGGTTAAGTTTAGTAATGGTGATAACCAGTTGGCTTTGCTTTAGCTAGATATGTTGTTAAGTGATTTTTTATCTGTACTGATTCACCCCCCCTATCAGTACTGGTTGGGGTATCTGTTGTTCATCATTATTCATCAGAAGGATCTTGAATCCTTGTTGAATTTTGTCCAAGCCTAAATTATATTGATAGTTGGGAGTGGATTTCCATAGGCATTTGGAGGAATCAGCTTGGTCTCTACCCTGTGGCAGTGTAAACCCATTTATTTTGGGAACCAACAAAAATGGCGACTCTGTTAGGGAGTGTTGTATTTTTTTTTCCTGGGTTTTATGTGATTTGATGGTTGAGCATTGCTCCTACGTCACATGATTCAAATCTTTTCCCATAGAGTGAAGAGTTTCTTAATCCGTCCCTTGTCAGTTTGAGTCAATTCTCATAAATGTTGTTGGAGAATCTATTGTAATTCATCTTTTTGATATAAAGTTCTGTCTTGATTTGTCCATGTTTCAAAATTATTTTGTAATACCTCACAAGTTGTGAGTGACTACTCTGAGATTCTAAGATCTATGCACCAGTGTGCATTTGTTTGAAGAAGAACCAAAGAATTTGCATAAGAGATGAAGCAAATTTGAGCTCTTATGGTGAAGTACCCTGACAAGCAAAGGACAAAATCCATATAATGCCATGTGATGATAAGGAAGTGTTGTAGTGTTGTGTTGAAACAAATCTGACCTATGAAGAAATTCTAGTTGTTTGAGTATTTGTCCTCTACAAGGACGTGGCAACTCTGTCAAAGATCAGTGTTAAAGATTTGAAGGATTGAAGGTGATTTTGTAAATCCCTAGTTAAAGAAGGCAACAACAACTTCAACATTTCCAGGTATTTTGATTTTCATGAGTCAAGAATATTTTCATGAAAATTATGTGTAAACATGTTCCCTAAAGAGTGAGAAAAGAACTAAGGAAGGGAATGGTAGTGATTATCTTACATACTTCTATGATACAATTTTCACATTCTGTATGAGGTTAGATGGAGTATGTTTTGAGTTATGCATCGTAATAGTTTAAGATTTATGGCAAAGGAAAGAAGTAGGGAAATAAATGAAAATATGTATTATGTGTCTGTACTTCCCTATGAAATGTCAAGTGTAAATGTGCAACCTCTGCCAAATCACCATAGAGATTTCTTTATTTAAAGATATAATCCATTGAGTTTTAATGGTATCCAAGGTTTCTCAAATCCTTTTCCTGCAAAGGTTAGGGAACATCTACCAGAACTCAGTGAAAAAAAATCAGAATCAGCACATCAGCATTCGTGGGAGTTTTCTGAATTAACGAGAGATTTTGAGATAAATCAGGAAGATGTTTTCATGAAGTTGTTTGTTCAATCTTTGAAGGAAAATGCCAGAGAATGGTTTTCTTATCTACTAGCATGTTCTATCTCGTCATGGGATGAATTAAAGGTAGCATTAATGGAATAGTTTGGTGAAAGAATTAATCCAAGCTTAGTTATGAAAACATTCATGAGTATTCAGAAGAAAGAGGATGAGTTAGTACCTTCTTTTAATCTCAGGTTTGCTAGGACATTGGATGACATTCCTAGCGGTTATAGACCAAATGATGCATTATACTTAGTTGTTTATTTGGCTGAATTTGATGAGGAAGAAAGTTATCTACTGAGACATAAACATCTTAAAACCTTGCATCAAGCTTATAGGATAGCAATGGATATTGAGAACAACCTAAAGTATGGAATCCCTAGGGATTATTTATTTGCAAGGGTAAGCTATCCCAAAATATTAGAGATTAAAGAGAGGCGTGATCCAAAAGATAAAGATAAATATCAAGGCGTTTACATCCCTATTAATCACATTAACCCTGTTATTGATTACGATTTGAACAAAAATATGAGTGAAGAGAACTGGTCCCAGACAATGGTTATTCCTCATGTTGATGAAGAAAAGATTAATGAGAAATTATATGACATATTGGATATAGAGATGGAGATGATGTCAATCACTTCACCAAACGACAGTAACAGTGGTTGTTCCATAAAGAAGATACCACAAGAGGTTTATTTGTAGTGTTGTGTTTTAGGTAGGTCCAACAATGAGTATGAAGAATGGGAAATTTTTATGTCTGAAACATATACAAGTATGCAAGATTTTGATGATACGAATTTAGTCTCTCATGAATTAGTTATATATGATAAAAAAAATTCAGATGATGAGATGCCATCATTTTTTGTTGATAATGTCTGTGAGATAGATAGTTGTGTAGTGTGTTCAAATGATGAGAGTAGGTTGCAACTTGTATCTATGCCACAGGGATCCACCCAGAGTAAGGTGCATCAAAGGTTGATTGAGGTGTGTGTGCTTGAAAATGATGTTTTAAATGGTTACAAATCAATTGTTCCATTACAAACAGTTGTGTATGAAAGGACTTAAAAATTAACAAATAATGAGGAGATTATATTAGATTAATTTAGGGATCAACCATATAGTGAATTGGTTTTGTGCAAGGAGTCTGCTTCATGCAAATAATGGGAGATTGAAGAAGATGAAATAGGTTATGCTGAAACTTCTTGTCCTGAGACTTTTGAGGATTTTGATAAAATTGATCTAGAAACATTTGTGATTAGCGAATGTGAAGGTGATTTTCTTTATGATGTTACGAATTATGACATTGAATATGAGAGTGTGGAGTTCATTAATATTGACCAAGGTTATGAAATAGATGAAAAATATTGTTGTTTTGTTACTCCACGTGACCTTTTGAAACCAGAATTAGAATATTTTATTGTACATGAGGATATTTTTGTTGAAAAGGTGAATGATGATGCTTCTTCATCATATAGAACACAAAGTTGGTCAAGAACCACTGACTACAACAATGGAAAATAGAAGTGAATTATAATGGTTTTCAAATATCGACTGCTCAGATATAGATATGTGTAAAATAGTTGTTATTATAGTGAATGGACCAACATATGAGAGATTTTACTTTGATCTTTGCAATGAGTTTGTACCATGTTTGCAAGAATGTTTTAAGGTTGAGCATGTTATAGAGGTGCGGACAGATGAGGAAACCAATTTTCATGATGACAGTTGCATAATAGAGTATGAAGTTGTCTACTTCCCTTTTTCAGCCTGATGAGGAAAGCATGAAACTTGTTGAATGTTGTTATCAGTATATTTCCATTTCAGATATTGAGTATGGGTTTTGTTTATTTCAAGCAATGCTTGATGACAAGGTTAAGATAAATGGACAGTGCACTGAGATAAAGGTTTTTAATAACATGTTGAAGAAGGAACAATTATATAGCAGTGATGTCTCTACACTGTTCAAGATGCAACGTGATCATAACTACATTTTCAACAGAGGAAAACATTGGCTGATATTGATAGATGGCATTGGGCCATCATATGTGGTTTGACCTTACAGACCACAAGCAAATATGTGGTAAAGTAAATTTTTTGACTCTATGCCCAATGGAATGATTAATAATCCCCTCTTGAATTGCATGTTCATGGACAATTTTTGAGGTTCTACTTTTCTTAAAAGTAACTGTTATCCATGAGCATTAGTTAGGTTTTCTTTGGTAGTGTAGTTTCCTTTTCTATTGAAGTTACCCCATCCAGGTAATTTATTTTTGGTTTGCCTTGCAATTGGTCTTCATTACCAAAAATTTCAATTTCTCGTGTCATTCTTGTGAAATGGACGTCCCCAACTAGAGCCAGTGATAGGACCTAAAATTATGTCTTGCAAAGTTTTGGTCATTCTAGTTTTATTATGCCCACTGTCAAGGTTTCAAGGTTTAGAGTTTATAAAATTTTCCTAAGCTTTGTGAAGAAAACCCTAGCAATGATATATCCCATCATTACTTTTTCCCACTAAGGCCAAGGGTTGTTTACCATGGGCAGGGTCATTTCATTTCCTAAGCACTAAGTTGTGTTAGACCGGTTTTAGAAATATTTTTTCTTATAGTCGGTCTCATTTAATTTTTGTGCTCGTGACCACATTTTTCCTAACTTAAAATTCCTAAGTGTTTCAGCCGGTTGATAAAAGTAGAACAGATCTAATGATCTGTGCTTCCCCATGGTTGAAAGTGCAGTGAAGATAAAGACCAAAACATCGTGAGATGATGCCATGTGTTTTCAACGGAAAATGACGAGCTGACAGTGTAACCTGTCGAAACCTTATGTCACCAGTTCTCAGGCGGTAAATATCAGTTTACTAATAGACCTATCAATTGGCACGTGTTCAAAATAAATGGTGATGATATGTTCTGAGATAAAAGGTGCTCAATTTTTAAGTCTGAAAAAGTTAAAGGGCACTGTGTTGAAGCAATAAAGTACGAACATATGGGTGAACTCACAATACTGGTTCCCACTTTTTGACCAACTTTGACACTTATATGAACATTTTGCAAAAAACCTTCACTTTCTGACACCTATAATTTTTAAACCATTAAGAATTTAAAGATGATGTAAACTAGTGATTTCTAACATCTTTTTTGTAGATTCTAAATATAGTTTTTTCAATTTTTTTTTAATAAAATTTTATTGATTTTCCATCTCCCTCAAAAGTATTTTTTTATAGCAAACAACATTTTTTAAGAGTGATGTGCATCCCGAAACGTATAATTTTTTTTCTATAAATGATAAAAACTTATCTCTTTTAAATTTTGGTTTGTAACATCAATACCCAGGGCATGCAGTTGGTTTGATAGTGATATGTTGAATATTTTTTATTTTATTAATTTTTGAAGTCCGACTAATTATAATTTATATATAGGTGTATGTTTGAACACATAACTTGTTCTATGTATATCATAATTCAGTTTTATTTTTTTTGTTAGAAAGAAGACGTCAATACCTAGTGCATAGATATTTTTCAGATATTTTTTGAATTAGTTTACTATTTTTTCCAGTGCATTGAACAAAGAAGTTCATGTTCGGTGAAAAACCTACATTCATAAAAAATAAAATAAAAATATATTAATGAAATTAAATATATTTAAAATTATACTATTTGGAAAGCTTACAATAAGGACTAAATACTTAAGAAAACAAACCTTATAAATGAATTTGTTTGACCCCTCAAAAGCTAATGTAAAATTGGTTTTTTATCAGCATTTGATAGATGCAAAGGAGACTCCATTGCAAGTATGATTTAGAAGTAGAGATGTTCTATCCAATAAATTTTGATCTAAGAGCCTTTGATCTAACTGTCTTCAATTAATTACTTCAAATGGGACCTCTTAAAGCTTAAATAATTATATTTTCTAAAAAATTTATGATTTTAGCAAAAATCAGGATGTACCAAAAAGTGGGAACCAACTTTGTGAGTTCACCCATATCCGATGGCCCATGTATCCCCGCGATGGAAGTTGCAAGGAGGTTATAGACCGCAACATCATGAGATGATTCCATGTGTCTCGAGATGACTAGGAAGACCTACGGTGGGGCCGCTGACAGAGCCTGGTCGAAAGATAATATGGCATTGATTAGTCATGATTTTGTGGGTCCATGAATACAGATGGAAGGTCAAATGCCATACCAACCAATAATGATCATTTGATTTGCCAAGTTGGGTAAGATCTGCAGCTGAGTTTCAAATTTGAAATTAAAGGATCATTAAAGAAATTGGTTGTAGCCTACGCTGGAAAGATATGATGAATAGGATGCAAACTTGTCAACTTAAGATAGATGGCGATGAGTTTGAAGTTTTGAATGTCGACTCACCCCTAAGGAAGCTTGTGCGAGGTATTTGTTTAGAAAATAACTAATTAGACAAGTAAAGATCAGGATTACTTCAGGTTTAGATATGATGGATCACGAGTTCTCTGATGAATTCAGAGATTGTTTGTTGACAGGAATCCTGAAGCAGAAGACTGTACACTAAATAAGGAATAAGATCAGAACAAAATCATTCATGCAAGGTGAACATATGTAGGTGGCAATGGAGTGATGGCCTAGAAATGATGGTGACCTGAGTTGTAGGCATGATTGTTGGAATCCATAGCTGGCAAGATGAGCAGAAAATATTAGAATGATGATTCTTCACATGGATAAGCACCACCACTTTGAATGGAATTTTAATTATAAATTTACTAGGTTGGTGATAAAATGGGTAGAAATGGATATAAACATCTTCATTTTTCTGAGAATAATTTTTCATCAATAAGAAGATGGTGTTTGAATAAAATTATGCATGGATTCGTTGCATGTTTTGTGACACTGGATGGATTTTTTTCTTCTCTTGTATGAGGTCGCTCATTGTCAGAGGGGTTGTGAAAGATCAGAGGATTGATAGAGGGGGCGTGAAAGCCTTTTCTTATCAGGAATAACCACCCATGACATATCCTCTGTTCTTACTCTGCATTTCGTTGGCAGAGTGTTCCAAGAGGGAGCTCGCAAGGAACTGAAAGAAGGATTTGTTCGAGTAAGGATTGGTATCCAAACGTCTTTGCATCGACATGGAAGTTGCAACGCCTTCTCAACAAGTTATATTACCCCCAAGCTCCTTTTTCCATTTCCTCTGATTTGGGGAATAAAGGTTGGAGATTTTCCTCTAATTCATGGGAAATCTCATTTCTTGTCGAGATCTGTTTTCCTTTTTAGGAAGGGAAATGTTGTGTAGAGAAGACTGAGCATCTTAGGGTCCATCTGGAAGTGTTTGGGTGATATCGGCAAAGCTCAAGTGATTTTGTTTCTATCGCTAATCAGTTGAAGATTTTGGTTCCGCCTCATCATGGGCACCAGCATGTGGATAAGGAATATTTTCTAACAAAATTATATACCACCTCATTGGCTTTGTTTTGGTGACATGTGTCTTTTGGACCTAAAGCTTGTCGCTTTCTTGTTTTCTATAAAAGGGAAATCAAGGCCAAAAGTTATGATTTCAAAATTTCTGAGAGGTGTCTCTGTAAAGTAGGTCCAATTTGCAGGGTTAGGTTCCATATAGTTTTATAGAGTCATGGAAAAATAGGATAAACTGTAATGTTATTCTACAGAGTGGAAGTAATGAAGTAGTTACAAGTTTTATTTTCAAATGGGTTATTCTATAATTGAAATTACCGTCTGTTATCTGATCGAAGATAGCTTATGAGATTAATACAAATATATTCTCAGATCTTTACTCTCCCATGTACAATTTTTTTTCTTTTGAGCAAATGGGATCAAGGGTTTCATTTGTTTATTGCATTGTTATGATGTATGTAGTTTTCCATTCTATGCTTTAGTCCAAGAGGTTAATTAAAATGCTTGAATGAAATTATAGAGAAATAAGACTTGTACCAGGATTTGATAAGTAGTTCCGGTAAGGGATTGTAGATGGAACGATATTGTAAGGAAGTATTGTTTAAGACTAAATAAGCTATTAGATAAGTTTTTATCAGATTTCAGTAACGTTTCAAAGACTTTGTAGCCCAAATGAATAAGGCACTGGTATTTGCTAACAAATGTCATTAGGTTTCCGGTTTCTATTCTATTTTCTTTCTGACTCCTCGGAACAATCTTTTAAATATCAAAATATCATTGTTAAGTTTTCATGTATTTTCTAAAAGTTGTCCCGCCCATCTCATGCTCCAGGCTAAGGTCGAGGATCACTGAAGGATTTGTCATCCTTGAGAATTCTCCCTTTTTGTTGAGCCCTTTTATGAGATAATCTGCTTTGTTTTCAGTAAATTCCTGAGTTTAATTTAAGAAGTTAGGAAGTTCACTGAATGGATTACCCTCCCGAGTTCTGTAGAGCCTGAAATGTAGAAGGATCTTGTATCCTTGTTTAATTTGGTCCAAGCTTGAAGGATATTGATAGTTGGGAGTGGATTTCCATAGGTATTTGGAGGAATCAGCTTGGTCTTTGCCCTATGGTAGTGTAAACCCATTTATTTTGGGAACCAAGAGTTTACACGTTTGATCTTGCTCTTCACCATTTGATCACTCTTGACCATATAAATCAATGTAATTTAGCATCATAACTCATCAAGGAAGAATATAGAAGACATATCTTAAGATATAGAGGTTCGGAGTTGACCGATGTTGTAAATGAGCATGTATGTAGTAGGTCAGTGAGTCGAATCTTGTAGCCTAGATGTTAACGGTTATTTGTAACCAGTTTTCATGATCTAATTCATTTAGTTTTGCATTGCCTCCATCATCATGTCTTTCTTTCGTTGTTTTTACTCTTGTTGCACGATTCAGATAGATCTCATTGAGGTCCCTCCTAACCATGACTGCATCAGACATGAATCAAAAAATGTAAATAAAGATCTATCAATGCAAAGAAAGATGAAAAAACTATATCCATTGTAGATATATTAGAAATATGTATACATATATGCACACAAATAAATAACCAAATAAATATCTAAGAGAATGCATGCCAATGTAAAAATGTATACAACTATAAGCATATCAATAAATACAAGTAATTTATACACATGAAAATATGTCCTTAAATGAATGTGTATATATATATATATATATATATATATATATATATATATATATATATATTATATATATATATATATATATATATATATATATATATATATATATATATATATATATATATATATATATATATATATATAGATTGGATGTATATACATACATAAATACATGCAATGTGTATGCATACGAAAATGCAAAGGTATATTTGTTTGTATCGATACAAGTGTATAAATAGTGTCTAATTAGTCAATAGTGAAAAGTGGAAGAAAGTACGAAAATTTGTGTGCATGCTGAGAATAAACATGAAGGAAATGGAAATGATTATGAAAGTGAAAATGTAAAAGAATACCAACTATGGGTGTATATGTAACCATATATATGCATGAAGGCATAGAGGTATATACATAATTGTATATGCAATTACAAATAAATGAAAAAAAATACTTACATATCACCATATGAATATATGGAAAATAATATGTTCTTATAAAAAAGGTAAAGACATTAAATGTGGAGGATAAAATAAATAATATAAATGAAGATAAATTTATGCAAATGGATAAAGATAAAATAAGAAAATGATGTAGAAATTCAAATATAAATGGGAAAAAAGATGCGAGTATGTGCATATATAGATGTACCTCAATATAGATGTAAATATAAAAATTTATATGTATAAAAATGAACAATTATATAAGTTGGGGTAAGGGAGAGTAAATCCACATAAGGGAGAAATATAAGAGTATATCGTAAGAATGAAACTAACTTGGAATAAAGAAGCCAGTTAAGAGAAATATTGATTGTTAATAGTTTTTTATTAAGGTAAATAGATTTTATAGGGACCTGAAACCCAAAAAATTTACAAAAATCCTTGAAAAAACATTAAAGTCCAAAACCAATAGCAAACGCTAAACAAAAATGGGCAAAGCCCACAAAATAGTCTACAAAAGACCAACGATTCAAACCAACACAAACAAAGACCTACTGATAAGAATGCACCAAATCTACATTTTTCTTAATCACTTTCCTATTGATATCCTCCAGCTCGTCCATGATAAATCTAGAGTTGCCTTGCTCCTGGTTCTTGCTCGTGGTATGGGTACACAGACTAGTCATAGTTTGGGATCGAGGCATCTGACCACCTACACCCTTCATAATTTTCTTCTTCGTAGAGTCCGAAGGTGTCACACTAGCAATAGGCTCAACCCTACAATGTAATCTGCAATCATGTTGTTGACCCTCAATAAACCTTCCAAATTTTTATTCATGGGGGCCTTGCTGATCTCAACCACATTTTTAAGACTGCCTTTGATTTCTGCAACACTCACCTCCAAATTCCATATCCTACTTTCATGATTCAATTTTAGCTTGTCCACCTCCAAGATTTTTTTCTGATTTATTTGGTCTAGGATTGTTCATAAATATTTTTAATTGTTAATAGTTTAAAATGCGTGTGTAGGTTCATTAATGAGATGGGAAATGTCAAGTGAAAGTGAAAGGAAGTATGGTAAAGGTGTACTTGAAAGATAAGGAGAGAAAATATGTGTTTAATTATGATATTTTAGGAACCATTAGGTGATCATATATATATCTAACTTAAATTCACTTGATTCTTGTATCCTTTTAAAATTAATAAATTTATTAATATGTATACATTATATTCATAATTTTCAAAACTTCTCATAAATTTTATAAATAATTTCTTATTGTCTTTTATTTTATACATCATAAAAACATAATTACACAGATATTAATACTTACTAAATTTTAGTAATATATTCCTTTAACTACAAAAATTTCCTCTGTTAACGAAATCAACTAATTATTAGTGTAGACACTTAAAAATAATTATTTTAATTATTTTTTAATTCCTCACATAATTAATTAATTAATTATGTTAATTAAAATTCTTCTCAATATTAATTAAATATAATTAATATTGTCACTATAGCATATGATTGATTTATTTAATAAATCAATCCCTTTCTTTATTCTTCTAAAAAATCAAATCCTCACAAATCTTCCTCTTAGCTAATTAATTTCAATTAATTAGTTAACCTACATGATTCCTACAAATCATCTTCTTAATTCATCATTAACCTAATAAATTCTTCTAAAAACTCCCTAAACTCGCTTAACATTATTCTTTTAGTCAAATTCTCCTACAAATATAAATCCCACCTAACATTTCCTCTAATTCCCCTCCTAATGAGTCGTTAATGGCTAATCATCATTATTAGCCACAAAGTCAACTCTTTGTCCTTTCATCCAACCACTAGCTTTAAATGCTCTTTTTCTAGATGAATGTAAGATTTTCGAAATCTTACATTCCTCTAGGCATTTCCCTCTCCCAAGGAATTTTTAATTCATTTTTATTCTTCTAATCCCCATAATATCCATTTTTGGAAAATTTTTAATTCCTCCAATGCATCTTGTAGAGTGTGGAGATACGAAATGCCTTTAAGGCATATTTCTTGGTCTCCACACCCTCTCTTGGACCTTGTGTGACCTCACAAGTAAATCTTAGCCCTTCATCTCGAATTCATCCTAGCCATCCGTTTTCCTCTCCTCTTCCCATAAAATAGGGTTCCATCCTTTCATTCAGATCATCTTGAAATTCAGTAAGCTTATGCTGCCCTTTTGAGCCCAGGAAATCATCTTGGCAACTTGATCATCTCATCCTTATCATTTGTGCACAATATTGGAGAGCCATCCACATCCAACAATCAAAGGAGCACATCAAGTGGAGCATTAGCAAGGGGCGCCTTCACTTCATCAAGCTCAATCCGAAGGAGAAGGTAAAATAGCAAGGTGAAATAGTCTTTTTATGATATTTTAGCATTCTGTATGTTTATTTCGTTATGTTTTGATTAGTTTACCTTTCAAATCTATTTTTCCCTCTTCATTTTGGCATGCCCGATGGGACTCACGTCCCTGAGAACTAATGTTATTGTTTTTTGTTTTTTTAAGGTTTTTGTGAGTTGTGAGACGCAGGTTCCAGAATAGCGCAACTGCAGAAAATAAAAATAAAAATATATATATATATCTTTTTCGCAGGTTCCAGAATCGTGGCTCTGCATTTCTGCGCGATAGCTCCTCCTTATTCTGTTTTGTTTCTTTCTTTCTTTCTTTTTCTATTTCTGTTGCAGCACGACAGCTCTGTTATCTGATTTGTTATTTGATTTGTTGTCTGTTCTATTTTAGTATAATCTGTGCGAAAGTAGGAGAGTATGCTCTTGTCTATATAGACAATCAGAAATCCAGACTTTTCACTTTTCTATTCTATTTAGCACGACTGTATGCTCTGACCGCAGGAAAGTGTGAAAATAGAAGAGTATGCTCTTGTCTATCTAGACAGTCAGAAATCCAGAACTTTGACACTTTTCTATCTATGTAGTGCTACTGTCTACTTTGTTAACCTGTCTGAAAATTGTAGGCGCTAACTGTAGTCTGCATTTTATTTATTTATTTCCTATTATCTGCTCTGTTTAAATATAATTTGTCCACCCGCGGGAAAGTTTGAAAGTAGGAGAGTATGCTCTTGTCTATCTGGACAATCAGAAATCCAGACCTTTGACATTTTTATTCTATTCTGTTTAGTGCAACAATTTGCTCTATTAAATCTAGAGTTTATGTCTGCTCTGTTAAATCTAGGGTTTCTGTTTTGTTAAATTTAGGGTTTTTGCTCTATTAAATCTAGGGTTTTTGTCTGCTCTGTTAAATCTAGGGTTTCTGTTTTGTTAGATTTAGGGTTTCTGTTATGTTAAATTTAGGGTTTCTATTCCGTTAAATCTAGGAAAAAAAAAGTAAATTTTTTTCTGTTTTTTCACCATATCTTCTTTATCTTGACTCCATTACCCTTCAAACTTCACCATAGTCTCTACATTGCCATTTTCCACATTTTCTTCTTTGGAGGCCTTATCTCAAAAATCCACTTTTTGAAGCCCAAAATCCCATATTTCTCTATTTTTAGGGTTTGTCATAACTTCTTCCCTTTTCATCCAATCACCTCCAAATTTTTCCCATATTATCCATCTTCAACTTTTGCTTCTTTGTCCCTCTTGGACAAATTTTCCCATTCCTTCATCTCTCCTCCAAAATCCCCATTTTTTCACTTGCATCTCCCTCAGAAAGTGGTAAAAACCTAGTCAAACCCCATTTACCCATCAAAGCTTTCTTCAAATCCCCATTTGTCATTAGTAAAAAAGTTTTTATTCATGTTTTTCTATTTATTCCCAAAAAATAAAAAAAATTACTATTTTTGTCATTTTGTTGATTTTTTGCAAGACGCTTGTTGAAGACTATTTTTCCAAACTACTAATCAAGTTGTTTTGCAGGACGCTTGTTGAAGACTATTTTTTCAAACTACTAATCAAGTGGTTTTGCAGGTTGCCTAGCTGATTCAACCAAATATTGTGCATTTATTTAAATTAGGCACCTAGATATTAATTAAAATGGAATGAACCATTGTCTTATGTGTCTTTAAGAAAAGCGTAAAGGTAGGAAAGTATGCTCTCGTCTTATTAGACGATCAGAAATTCAGACCCTCCAACCTTTTCTTGTTTGATTGTGTGTTTATCTCTAGCGGGCCTGCCCTCCCAACTTGCTCTTTGAGAAGATAAGAGGGGAACGACCCAAGTGAGTACACCCGGACCTGGGGTTCCCAACTCACTATAATAAATAGGCCATTGACTACGAAAGGGTTAATGGTTGGGGCTATATGAGAGTTCACTCTCACATTGGGTGCTTAGTAGGATCCTAGAGATCTCAATCATGCTTGCATGACTACTAAGTTCTTGGTGCTTCGTTGGGCTATAGGCCTCAATTGCGCTTGCGCAACTTCGAAGGGTAGCTCCTAACGGGAAGACTTACTAAACACCTTGTTCATAGTGGCCAAAAACCCTCTAGTCATTGGTGCAGGAGGTCGGACCTCTGAAGCGGCCCATATTCTTACGGCCCTTAGTAGAGACACAAAGTTCGCCATGAGGAGTTTTCATGGGAATTGATGCTTGGCTGCCCTGAGAAGTGAGTGCCGTGGAGGGGAGCCAGTGGGGTCAAGCATCTAAGTGTCCGCTCTGGGTAAGCGTAGATGGGAAACCAATTGGGATTCAATGACTATTGTCCTTGCCAGCCTTAAGAATGTTGTATATGAGCATGAGTGTCTTTGAGATAATATGCATTTAATCATTGTGTTTGCTTTGTTTGATACATACTTGCCAAGAGTAGACTAAAAACACATCACTATCCCCAAAAAACTTTGCAAAAATATTTGTCAAGACACAAACAAATTGTCTAAGTTATTACCCACACCAAGTTCAAAATTGCGTCAAAACTCCGTCTGTCCCATTTTTCATAAGCCTAAGAGAGAAGCTAAGAGTTTATCCTCTACATCAACATTCAAGTTTGTCCCTTGAAACACCTACTATCGTCCAAATCAGAGTGGTCATATCCCTTCATACAACTTGCCATTTAAATAGATCCTTCATGTTCATGCCAAAGACAACCTAGTCATCAAGTTTTCTTCTAAACCATCACTACCATACCTTCTTCATCAATCATCCCCAAATTTCTTAAGTCCTTTCATCCTCAAATTTCTTAAGTCCTTTCATCACAAATTTCTTAAGTTCTTTCATCCACAAATTTCTTAAGTCCTTTCACCACAAATTTCTTAAGTACTTTCATCCTCAAATTTCTTAAGTCCTTTCACCACAAATTTCTTAAGTACTTTCATCCACAAATTTCTTAAGTCCTTTCATCCTCAAATTTCTTAAGTCCTTTCATCACAAATTTCTTAAGTCCTTTCATCACAAATTTCTTAATTATTTTCATCCTCAAATTTCTTAAGTCCTTTCATCACAAATTTCTTAAGTCCTTTCATCACAAATTTCTTAATTCTTTTCATCCTCAAATTTCTTAAGTCCTTTCATCACAAATTTCTTAAGTCCTTTCATTCTCAAATTTCTTAAGTCCTTTCATCACAAGTTTCTAAAATCCTTCCATCACAAATTTTTTAAGTCATTTCATCACATTTTTCCTAAGTCTTTTCATCACAAATATCGTGTATGGTCGCAACTCGATCCCAAAAGAAAAAGATGGCTGATCAACAATATGGCATGCCAGACATTGGTGTCCTATATGAAGATCCCACACAAGATCATACACAAAGTGGGCAACCAAGCGATCAAGATCAAAGCCAAAATCTTGACATGGTTAACCAAGATGAACTTTGTCCGGAAGTGCAAACTTTCCTAGCGGATTCTTATAACCAAGAGATGATAGAAAAGTTTATTAAAACACAATCCTACTGCACTTCTGAAAACTCTTCTTGAACATGGAGCTCAACTTCCACCTGAATTTAATAGATCTGCTCTCGTCCAACAACCACAAGGAGATCTCGCTCCCACACAAAGTGTTGCACCTACTATTCAAACTCAATCTATTGCAGCCCCATCAATCATCCAAGCCCAATCAATGCTACCCGTGACACCTCCCACCACGATCTCCATCCCGCCTTCTTCCTCCTTACCATCCATACCACTATCAAATCCAATCTCATCCATTCTCCAACAAACTTCTATACCACCTCCTTCTATTCGACCACATATTTCTATTCCACAAACTTCCCTTTCTCCCAACAATGTCGCAAATTTTATCCAGACCGCATTCAATCCCGTCACAACAGTTGGTGGATCACAACCAACTATCACATGAACCCCAGCAACATCGGCCATCACATCCCACTTTCCCACTTCCTCGTCATATCAATATATTGGTGGTGGTGCACCTTCTTTAGTTCATCCAATGCTTGGAGCAGATACAATTCATCAATATCAAAGTCCACAACAAGACCTCATCAAGGAAATTCAAGACATGAAGAATATCATCAAAAACATGAAAGAAAAGACTAATAAAAGGAAAGCTTACTCATTCGAAGAGTTTTGCCCTTGTCCTTATGACCCATCTATATCAGTTGCACCGTATCCCCTGGGATTTGAGATCCCTAAATTCACCAAGTATGAAGGCAAAGGAGACCCCCGCGACCATGTCCGCGAATTCCACATCTTATGCCAAGAAGTCTCCTATAGTGACCTTTATCTTCGCAGACTCTTTCCTAAGAGTCTCATGGGAGATGCCCTAGCATGGTTCTCATCTTTACCACGAGGTTCCATTGTCTCTTTTCCAGACTTGGCAGAAAAATTTGTGGCCCACTATGCATACAACATGGGTAATGATGTTTCTATGATGGACCTATGTAATACAAAACAAAGGCCTGGAGAAACCTTCGCCAATTTCCTACAAAGATGGCAACATCTTATCAAAAAATTCCAGTGGGACATGCCAGAACAACATCAAATTGAACTATTTCAAAAGAACTTGGTGCCTGAACTTTCAAGACCTTTAATATCTCAATGTATCAAATCCTTCCAAAAATTGACCGATAAGGGCCTCACCCTCGAACGTGTTTTGTTGGAGGAAGGAACCTTGAAACATTACCAGAAGTCATCACAAAGTTCTTCCTCTTATCATAACAACAAGCCAAAATTCTGGGCTAAAAATAAAAACATGGTCAATGATGGTGTAACTGATGTGAAGCGGGTCCAAACCGTGGCCACTCCCCCAAAGTCCACCACCAATATTCATCAATTCAACAATCAAAATAATTCAAATCAATCTCAAAAACCTCACAACAATGTCTCAATCCAAGGACGACCACCCCAATCGAATAACAGGACTCCAAGAGATTTCACTCCTCTTGCTGAGCCTATTGAAGTGGTGTTTCAAAAACTTGTCCAAGCAGGTATAGTGGTTTTTCCAATCACTCGCCCGTTTGATCCCAATCAACCTAAGCCAAGATGGTATAATGAAAATGAGTATTGTGAATACCATCATATCAAGGGACATGATACACGAAAGTGTATGAAATTGAAGATCTACATACAAGATCTCATTGATAGAGGTGAGATTGAGGTAGCAAATGCAAAACCTGGTAATAACAATGACAAACTCAAAATGTACCAAGAACCCTTCCCAAAGCATGATAAAGGAAAAGGCTCATCATCTAACGTAATGGATTATGACTATGCTAATCACGTAACCGGTTTTGATTTTTTAGTAAGTCACATTGAACCTGTAGACACTCATGTCAATGTCATAACCATCCAAGGAGTTAATCCTCCTTCTTCCCAAAGTAGACCAAACCCGGCTAGAATAGTCATTCAAGGTGCCATGCCTTCCACCTCCCATTTCCAGAATGACTGTAATGCAACTACACACCGAGGAAGAGTCACCATCCAAGGAGTTCCTCCCCCACCAAACCCTCCACCCATGTCTTCCACCCGCCAATATGACCTCCTTGATCAACTTGGGAAGACACCCGCACAGATCTCCATTTTGGAACTTCTCAAGACTTCTCCAGTCCATAAAGAAATTTTGGAACAAGCCCTTCTCCAATCACGCATTCCTGATAACATCAATGCCACCCAATTTCAAACCCTCATTGGAAACCTTGTTACCCAGCAACACATTGTATTTAACTCCAAAGATGCTCCCGCAGATGAGGACCATAACAAACCTTTGCACATCGAAGCTCTCATCCACAAGCACAAGGTCAAACGAATCCTGATAGACGATGGATCCGGGCTTAATCTGTGTACATACAAATTGATAAAACAATTGGGACTTTCTGAGGATCTGATAGACACATCAGGAAGGATCACAATAAAGGCATATGATGATGCAGAAAGAATTTCAAAGGGCGTGATCACCTTACCTCTTCAAGTGGGCCCCATTACAATTGAAACCCCTTGCCAAGTACTAGATCTTGATCTCCCCTACAACATTCTCCTCGGGAGGCCATGGATTCATTCCTTGCAAGCCATACCCTCCACCTATCACCAATGCATCAAATTCCCCTATAATGGAAGAGTGATCACTATCAAAGGTGATCCCCAACATTTTCAATAGTGCAAACTATTAGAGGGGAAGCATCCGTATCATTTCCCACTAAATAGACCTTCGCCAACGCTTCCATCTGACACATCAAATGTTGCCTCCACATCATCCCAACCAAATAATCAAATCAAGATCTTGGATAATGGCTATGGAGAATACAAATTGGAGGACGTCTTATTAATAGGAAACCTCCCTCTCTCTCCTAAGTCATTTGGCAAACCAAAAGAGCTAAAAAAGGACCCAAAACTAGTCATGCAATGCCAAAGCACCACCTTCCAGCAATGGGGCCCACTTGATAACAAGAACCTCGAAGCAGATATTTCTTCATGGCTCTACCGGGAAGAGGACGATGATCCAACAAGAATATCCAAAGAAATGTATCCAAAAGCATTTGCCATAGTTGAAAAAATGGGTTACAAAGGACACGGTCTGGGACCAAAGGAGAAAGGAAGAAAAGCACCCATAAATCCTATCTCCTACAAATACAACAGAGGCTTGGGGTACACCCCGGTACCTAAGATTACCATCGCTGGTGCCCCTTCTAGTCCTTCTTTGGATATCGAAAGCGCTGACGAAGAGGAATTCCATGAAATGCCTTATGAATACGAGAAAGATACCTTCTTCGATGCTTACATCAATACCATCACCCCCGTAACCCCTCCCACTTCACATGAGCTACATCTTGTCCATCCTGAACTCATTGACTGGGGCCAACGAGACAAACCCAATTTAGATATTTGCGTCGACGATAATGCTCTCATTGCTCTCCTAACAACGCAAAATATGGAAGATGGTAATAGAATTGAGGGTATTCAACTACACGAAAAGGGATACTTTGGTAGTCAAGTCAATACCCTTATCCACAAAAAAGATAATAAAAGAAAAAGATATGATCTCCTAGGTGAAAAACTCCCTGAGGCACCTTTGGATGAACAAGAAATAAAAACAAAGGGCATATCTGAAAGTAAAAACCTGGAAAAGGCACTTGATGATGAGGGATTTGACCTCCCTACCATTGGTTATCTTCCACAGGACAAATAAAATTTGTTGATAGAAGAAACAGACAGCATCAACATGGGCACTGAAGTCATTCCAAAAAATGTGTTCATTGCCAAATCCCTCACCGAAATCGAGAAACAAGACTTCATCAACTTCCTTACAGAGGTTAAAATCAATTTTGCATGGTCCTATTCCGATATGCCAGGGTTGGATCCTACCTTGGTGGTTCACAATCTCGCCGTCCGCCCAGATGCAAAACCTGTAAAACAAAAACTCCGCAAAATGCACCCGCATATTGCTCTCTTGGTCAAGGCAGAACTTCAAAAGTTGTTAGACGCAGAATTTATCAAACCCATAGACTACGCTGAATGGGTCTCCAACATTGTGCCTGTCGGCAAACCTGCTGGGGGCATCCGCATTTGCACAGATTTTCGAGATCTAAATATAGCTTGTCCTAAAGACGATTTCCCGCTTCCAAACATAGATATGATTGTGGATCTTACAGCAGGACATGAAATGCTATCGCTAATGGATGGGTTTTCTGGATACAACCAAATCAGGATAGCAGATGAGGATCAGCATAAAACCACATTCACAACACCATGGGGTACTTTCTGTTACCGGGTCATGCCTTTTGGCCTTAAAAATGCTGGAGCTACATATCAACGGGCAATGACAACAATTTTTCATGACCTCTTGCACAAAATTATGGAGGACTATGTGGATGATCTTCTAGGCAAATCCAAGACAGGACAAGAGCACATCCCTATTCTAAAACAGATCTTTGAAAGATTGGAAAAATACAAGCTGCGCCTAAATCCTAAAAAGTGTGTGTTTGGCGTCACATCGGGAAAACTAATAGGATTCATTGTTTCCCGCAGAGGCATTGAGGTTGATCCCACAAAAGTAAAAGCTATTATGGAAATGCCTCCGCCAAAAACTCTCAGACAACTACGCAGTCTCTAGGGAAAACTTCAGTCTGTCAGGCGTTTCATTTCACAGCTAGCCGACAAATGCCATCCATTTGCACATTTGTTACGAAAAGACACAAAATTCAAATGGGATTGCCTCTATCAAAAGGCCTTTGAAAAATTAAAAGAATATCTAGCATCACCTCCAGTTCTGATGCCACCTACCCCTGGAAAACCCCTCATTTTGTACATATGTGCTACTACAGTGGCATTGGGGGCATTGCTGGCGCAAACAGATGATCAAGGGAAGGAACACGCCATTTACTACATCAGTCGGACGTTAGTAGGATATGAACTCAACTACACCCCCATTAAAAGAGCATGTTTGGCATTAGTACTCAGCACACAGAAACTACGACACTATATGCTAAACAACAAGACAAAATTAATTGCTAAAATTGATCCACTTAAATATCTCCTATCAAAAGCTGCTCTCATTGGCAGAATGGCTAAATGGGTCATGCTCTTAAGCGAGTTTGACATTGAATATGTGGACAGAAAAGCAATCAAGGGACAAGTCATTGCAGATCAACTGGCTGAAGCTCCACTTCCAAGCGACCATCCTCTTCTCACAGAATTACCAGATGAGTTCATTATGACTGTTACCACATCCTCCACATGGAAATTGTATTTTGATGGCTCCTACACTCAAAATGGATCAGGGGCAGGAATATTATTGGTCACACCTCAAGGAGATGGCATCCCCAAATCATACAAGATAGCCTTTGCATGTACTAATAACATAGCAGAATACGAGGCCCTCATCACAGGTTTACGCTTGGCTATCCCTTGGAAAATAAAGGAATTACAAGTCTATGGCGATTCCCAGCTCGTCATAAACAAGTCAATGATGAATACCATACAAAAGATGATAAACTCCTTCCCTACCATACCATGGTTGAAGATCTTAAGCAACATTTCACGGCAATCAAGTTTGATCAAATCCCACGAACAAACAATAGGGCTGCAGATGCAATGGCCACCATTGGCTCCCTCCTTCAAATGCCAGCACATAGTCAGAAGTGCGAGTTCTTGGTCGAGCAATTGTTTATACCGGCATACAACCTACCAGAATCTGAAATGGTGTGTGTTCTCGTTGGTCCAAAGTCCCCTTGGTACCAAGAAATCTTCGCTTTCCTCAAAGACAACACCATTCCCCCACAACTCACTAAAACCCAACAACAAACTTTCATCCGTTGATGTGCCCGTTACACCATCCTTGCAGACACCTTGTTCAGAAGGCATTTTGATGGTTCCCTCCTAAGGTGTTTAGATAAACAAGAAGCCGAATGGGCATTACGTGAAGTACATGAGGGCATCTGTGGGGCACACTCAAGTGGACTCACATTGGCTAAAAAACTTTTGAGAACAGGATACTATTGGCCTAAAATGGAAGAAGATGCATATAATTATGTGAAGAAATGCATCCCGTGCCAGCAACATGGTGACAAGATTCATGCACCGTCACAAGAATTGCAGCCATTTATTACACCATGGCCCTTCTCGCAGTGGGGGCTCGATCTCATTGGGAAAATCCACCCTTCATCTTCCAACAGACATAAATTTATTATCACTGCCACCGAATACTTCACCAAGTGGGTAGAGGCTATCCCTCTTACTTTCACCGCCGGTAAGCAAATATCCAAAGTCATCTTGAATTACCTAATCTGCCGATATGGCATCCCAAAAGTTATCATCACAGATAATGGTAAACAATTTAAAAACCAGGATGTCAAAGAACTCTGCCAAAAATTCAACATCCAACATCGCTTCTCCACTCCATATTATCCCCAAGGCAATGGCCAAGCTGAGGCTTCTAATAAAACCCTAATAAAAATCCTCAAAAAGACAGTCAATGAAGCGGGTCATGATTGGCACCTCCAAATCCATCCTGCATTGTGGGCCTACCGCACCTCCATCCGCACCCCCACAGGCGCCACTCCTTATTCCCTAGTATTTGGTTCTGAAGCTATCCTTCCCCTTGAGATCGAGATCCCCTCTCTAAGGGTATCACTGCAAAACATCCTACTAGAGGAAGAATACAAAATTGCCCACTTACAAGAGCTAGAATTGTTAGATGAAAGGCGCCTCAAGGCCTTGAATCATCTCCGAGTATATCAAAACCATCTACGCATGAGTTATCATAAAAAAGTCAGAACCCGAGAATTCCAAGTTGGTGATCTTGTCCTCATGGAGAATCAGAAAAATCTACAAGAACGAGAAAAGAAAGGCAAGTTCGAGCCTAACTGGCTTGGACCATATGTAATCACAGCAAAATATGGATCAGGAGCTTATCAGTTGGCTACTCCTGAAGGCGATCCTTTGGATGATCCAATGAATATCATGCACCTCAAAAGGTTTTATGCTTAGTCCTCAGAAAGTCTTAAATTGTGGAAAAAAAAAAAAATTAAATTAAAAATTAACAAAAAAAAAAAGAAGAGAAAATCAGAAAAAAGAAAGAAAAACAATTTGTGGCGCTATGGGCAAGTATCTTGGTGAAAACCTCTGTGCGGGTGCCAAGGTAAATAACTGGATCCACTGTCTATCAGGTCGATACTACAAATCATTTGCCATCTAGCCCACCCATGCACAACATTCCTTCTTTTCTGCCTCCCAATAAAACATGCGTATGATGATGAGTCTTCGCCTAAGTCATGAACAAGACATATCCCAGTGAAACTGAGCTTTCATGCCTCTGTATAAGCTTCAAGAAGTCTTGAGAAACAATCCCAAGTCCATCCTAGTTCTACTCTTGGCAAGAGGTATCATTTGGTCGCAAGGAAGAGACTTGTTAGATTTTGTTAGATTTTTTTCATATAGGCTTGCATCTTTTGCCCTACAAATGCCACTATTTATGACTGCCTGGGTTCTTCCATATCCAGGTATGTTCTGATAGGTGCATACTGGGGCATATTTCATAGTATGGCATGTTTCGGATCCTTCTTGTATAAACTGACGACCTGGTACTAGTGTTTATCAACACTTACCTTCTCGTATACAAGAGGTATCGGTGTGTTTGAGGGTTTCCTTGCACAAACCCACAACTTTGTATTAGTGTTTCTTAACACTTGCATCGTTGTGTGCAAGAAATTCCCATTTGTCTACAGAGTCAGTCCATGCCCTGGGTTTCTCATGGCATCCTGATTTCTATAAGCAGTGGTGCAAGTCACTCAGGGCAACATCAAACTAGGTTGGCTCTCCACATTTGTTGTGCACAAAATCTCACCATCATTCCATCAAATCCTAAACTCAATAATCTCATGGAGTTCTCAATTGCCCCCATTTTCCTCCGCGGTCTCGCATCTCTTATTCTTCTTTCCACATACCTCATGGCTACTTCATATATCTTCCTCATTTATCCCTTCCACCCTAATTTTTCTTCCTTTATTTATTTATTTATTTTTATTTATTTTTTTCCTCACATAATCAATTCTGATTCTAATCATGTCTTATACAGGATGAATCCTTCCTGAAACCAGATGTTGTGATCTGATCATGTCTTATACAGGATGAATCCTTCTTGAAACCAGATGTTGTGATCTGATCATGTCTTATACAGGATGAATCCTTCCTGAAACCAGACGAGCTGATCATGTCTTATACAGGATGAATCCCTCCTGAAACCAGACGAGCTAATCATGTCTTATACAGGATTAATCCTTCCTGAAACCAGACGCTCTGATCATGTCTTATATAGGATGAATCCTTCCTGAAACCAGACATTCGTTGTGATCGATTATGTCTTATACAGGATGAATCCTTCCTGAAACTAGACGTTGTGATTGATCATGTCTTATACAGGATGAATCCTTCCTAAAACCAGACGCTCTTATCATGTCTTATATAGGATGAATCCTTTCTGAAACCAGATGTTGTGATCAATCATGTCTTATACAGGATGAATCCTTCCTGAAATCAGACACTTTGATCATCTTTGTCTTATACAGGATGAATTCTTCTTGAAACCAGACTGAATCTAAATCTTATCAATCGAATCAAATCAAATCTATCGGGATATCAATTTTGCAAAACTCCAAAGATCAAATACCTCAATTGATCTCCCGAGGGGGCATCACCATACCGTAATTTATAAATCAAGAGCCGGGGCATCTTATCAAACCAATATCAACATCAAAACAAGATTATTCTTTGAATCAATGCGTCATCACACCTCGCTTCAAAGAGGGGCAAAATGTAGACACTTACAAATAATTATTTTAATTATTTTTTAATTCCTCACATAATTAATTAATTAATTATGTTAATTAAAATTCTTCTCAATATTAATTAAATATAATTAATATTGTCACTACAGCATATGATTGATTTATTTAATAAATCAATCCCTTTCTTTATTCTTCTAAAAAATCAAATCCTCACAAATCTTCCTCTTAGCTAATTAATTTCAATTAATTAGTTAACCTACATGATTCCTACAAATCATCTTCTTAATTCATCATTAACCTAATAAATTCTTCTAGAAACTCCCTAAACTCGCTTAACATTATTCTTTTAGTCAAATTCTCCTACAAATATAAATCCCACCTAACATTTCCTCTAATTCCCCTCCTAATGAGTCGTTAATAGCTAATCATCATGATTAGCCACAAAGTCAACTCTTTGTCCTTTCATCCAACCACTAGCTTTAAATGCTCTTTTTCTAGATGAATGTAAGATTTTCGAAATCTTACATTCCTCTAGGCATTTCCCTCTCCCAAGGAATTTTTAATTCATTTTTATTCTTCTAATCCCCATAATATCCATTTTTGGAAAATTTTTAATTCCTCCAATGCATCTTGTAGAGTGTGGAGATACGAAATGCCTTTAAGGTATATTTCTTGGTCTCCACACCCTCTCTTGGACCTTGTGTGACCTCACAAGTAAATCTTAGCCCTTCATCTCGAATTCATCCTAGCCATCCGTTTTCCTCTCCTCTTCCTATAAAATAGGGTTCCATCCCTTCATTCAGATCATCTTGAAATTCAGTAAGCTTATGCTGCCCTTTTGAGCCCAGGAAATCATCTTGGCAACTTGATCATCTCATCCTTATCATTTGTGCACAATATTGGAGAGCCATCCACATCCAGCAATCAAAGGAGCACATCAAGTGGAACATTAGCAAGGGGCGCCTTCACTTCATCAAGCTCAATCCGAAGGAGAAGGTAAAATAGCAAGGTGAAATAGTCTTTTTATGATATTTTAGCATTCTGTATGTTTATTTCGTTATGTTTTGATTAGTTTACCTTTCAAATCTATTTTTCCCTCTTCAATTAGCAACTAATTAAAAAATATATTGCAACACAAAAAATAACATATACATAATATTTCTGCTAATACATTATATGTTTTACAGGGAACTAAGTAGTGAATAAAAGCATAGAAGAGGGAAATAATTATTGAGTTGAACCAAACGTGGGCTTATACAAGGTCAAACTAGGCTGACAGATCCTAGCTTGATTTTCCTGTTCATTTTGCAGGAATTGTCTATGCAGCAAACACGCCATAATTATTTTCATGAGCATCTTCACCGACTTGGACGCCATAATTATTGTCAAGCTGAACTTATGTATTACATGTACGCCATTTAGTTGGATAGCACACCGCCAAGTAGGCTGAATTCTAGAATTGACGGAAACCTCCAGATTTTCTCCACCACAGAGTAAGATGATTGGATAGCATTGCTTGTGTCAGACAAATGAACACGTTATATATGTAGAGTCCATCTATCTAGTCCATGTTGAAATTTGTATTTGTATGAATCATTCAATTCACAAGTGAATCAAACAAATATTTCATCCTCTGTTTGGTTTTATAAGTATTATTAATTTAAACACAATCATCTTGTCAATACTTATTATAAGATATGTGTCATTTCTAAAATTTTGATTTTTACACCTTTTTTTTTTCAAATAAAGATGTTTACTCTGCACTTCAATGGAGATTTTTAATAGAGATTAATCTAATCATACATGGTTTTGAATTTTAGTGTGAAAGATTCATATATATTCCAACGAAGAAAATATATTTTACAAGAAATCAAGAACTTTTTCTATAAAAAATTGTGATTACATAAAACATTGGATACCATTTTCAAATTGTTTACATATAAAAAATGAGAGCATAATTGTAATCCTAGTAATAGTTATTATTATTAATAAGACTTTTTAATCATAAGACTTGAAATGAACCTTAAAAAAAAAAACTTAAGTAAAAATCACATCAAGACTACCAACCTTATAGACCTATAGCATTAGTGTCTACTACCATGGTTGCTATCATTGCTAAACTTCTCTTCCATGTGTCCTAACATGTTTTTCGACTGACTTATATCACTACCTTCTTTTCGCTTTTCTTTCCTTTCATTGAAACTTTCCCAAATATCTGACAACATTCTAAGCTATTTCATAATGCAACTTTTCAAATGCTTTAATGCTTTGTTCCTTTCAAACTATTACTTTTTTCTTAATTTGACATCTTTATGATTCATTTTTGTTTTCTTTAAATTTTCAAAGTAAATCTGAACAAAGATGTCTTGATTACCTTTCTTGTCAGAAAAACTTTTTCATTTTTCAAAAAGAAGACTAAGGACTAAGACCTGTAAATTATTTATAATAACCTTGACCTTTCTTTTTTCTTTGTAATCAGCATATATTACTATCTTTGTATCTATCACTTTTTCAACATTTTATCAAACCTAAACTTTAATACATACATATGTTCATCCTACATTTTTGTTAATTTATCTAATATATATATATACGACGGAAGGAAAAACATAAATGTTTAATTATTCAACCTACAATATAGAGCACTTAATTTGTTGGCATTTAATTCTACATCATAAATTGGCCACATTTATCAACTTCAAATTTTCATAAAGTCCTGCCATATGATCATGACGGAGAAAATTGTAGAATTTGATAACAGGTCATCTTTTGACGTCACATGATAAGGAGAAAAATGTTTGCTTTACACCTGTGAATTTAGCTTTTGACCGTTGAATTGAATAAGCTATTCGAAATGCCATATAAACCCCAACAAATCGAATTGATCTCCCAAATTCGTAGCTTTGATAAGCGTTCATCGATTACGACTCTGATCTGCTAGCTTCACTCTTAAATCGTACATAAAATTTTGTTCTCTTGTTTAGTTCAGATGGAACAGAAAGCCCAAGAGATGTCTCATATTCTATATCCTTGTGGTGCCTGTAAGATTCAACGAAGGAAATGTGGAGATAAATGCGTGCTTGCACCCTATTTCCCACCGGACGATCCTCACAAATTTTTACAAGTGAACAAATTATTTGGAACAAGCAGGATTGTCAAAACCCTTAAGGTACAGTACAAATGCTGTTTTAGGGTCTGTGCAAAGATCTCCTCTAACATTATTCCTTTTCTATGTTTGCACAAATATGGAAGCCTTTAGTATATACTCTAACAAAAAGTAAGAACCGTAATCTAATCTGTGAGGCTTTGTTACGTTGTTTTGTTATTTCAGGATATTCCGGTTGAAAAGAGAGAAGAAGGTGTAAAAAGCATGGTATATGAAGCGAGTGCGAGAGTGCATGATCCAATCTATGGCTGCACTGGTGAAGTTCATCGACTGCAGAAACGAGTATTACAATTGCAATCACAGCTGGAAGTAACAGAAGCAAATCTCCTGAATGCACAGGCTGATCTTGTGTTTTTGGCAACTGGATATCATAATGCGGGTGAAATAGGCTATACATCGGGTGTAATACAGAATAATGATGATGATGATCTGTTTCCATTCTAAGTCGTGACCTGCTCTTTTTAATAAGAAGAGCTTGTCATATTTTTTAATCAAGAAAGAATAAGGAGGATGTAATTGATCTTAAGAAAGATCATGTAGCTGTTATTTCTTATCAAGTTGAGATCTTCCATTAGAATATTCCTAATAATCCACAATAATATTTCCCTTATAGATATATTGGTTAGCCACATGTGCATGTTAGAATCATATGAGTATGATTCTTTTTCAAGTTAGAGCTTGACATGCTTAGATGGATATGTGATTTTAATAATGTTAGGTCACCTTGTTTTATAGTTTGTATGCTCTTGCGAATGAAGGAGGATGATATTTCTAACCTTTGAATCATAGTGTATGGACACGAGAGACATCTGGGTACAAATCTAAAAATGTGAATTTTTATGATTATTAAATAGTATGTAATGCATTATTGGGCTTAGAGCAAGAGTGTCATTTCTTAGTTACGCTGAAGGCGTTCCTTATGACACACACAAAAAAACAAAACTTCATTTAAAAATCCGACGGTCTCAAATTCGGTAGAGGTGTGCAAGAAGATGAAATGGATCTCACTCGTTCATTATTTTCATCGTTTTCCGTCGTCGTCAAACTCTGCGCCTCGTGATATTCTTGACAGGTGCTCTGACCGTATTTCTTCGTCGGGATTCTTGATAGCGTGACACATTCTTTAAACCGTTGAAATATTTCTACTTGCAGGCTCTGACACATCATGTCCATCGCGTGATGACTTGTACCCCTATTTGTGGCTCTGACACATCATGTCCATCACGTGATGACTTGTACCCTTATTTGTGCCCCATAGGCGGCGGTGCGTGGAACAATGTTCAAACCATGAATTTTTCTTTAATTCAAGGAATCTGAAAGTGTGAGTCCACACCGTATATATGAACATTTCCCTCATTTCTCACATTCCTGCACTTTATTTTCCTTACAAAATTCACTTCACTTCATATGAAACTTTTTATTCAACTCTAAAGCTTTTTACCTTTTATTTAAAATTTTATAGATATTTGTAAACTTTTTGATATATATATATATAAAATTATTTAATTAAATATATATTCTAATTAATTTTTATTTATTTTCATATTTACAATATGAAAGAATTATATTATATAAATTTAAATCAATTCCTTCTTTCGAGCACTAAACTAGAAACAACAATTGGAAGACCAAAGGTCACAACTTAGAAATCCACTTTAAACAATGAGACAAATACAACCAATGGAAGACCAAGAGTCACAACTTAGAATTCTACACAAAGGTGTCCCTCATGGGAGTTGAACTTGGGTCTCCACATTGAGAACTCAATGCTTTAACCAACTAAGCTCAACCCCTTAGACTATAATTTATTATTTAAAAAATAATACAATTATATTTATAATTATATCTAATATTTCCTAATAGAAATGATTAGATATGAATATGATATAATATAATTATTATATATTGCCCTCCATTTCTCTCTCTCTCTCTCCCCCCATATATTTCTAACTCTCCATTTTTCTCTCTTCCTCTTTGTCTTGCCCTATTTCTCTCCCCCATCTTTCCCCCTCTATATACATACCCTATCAATCTATCATAGTGCCACATATATCTCTATCTCTCACTGTCCCTCTTCCTCTATATCTATATATCTCTTCCTCTATATCTCTCCCTCTTCCTATATATCTATTTATCTCTCTATCTCTTTTTGTCTATCTCTCCCTCCCTATCTCTCTTTATCTTTATCTTTCCCTCTCCCACCTATATATCTATCTATCACTTTCTCTCTTTTTGTCTATCTCTCCCTCTTTATATGTCCACCTCTCTCTCTCTCTCTCTCTCTCCTCTCTCTCTCTCTCTCTCTCTCTCTTCGTAGAAGAGTTCTTATATCTATTGTTATTGTTGTCACTAAAGATTGCACCTGTGATGCTAAGTTCAAAAAACAAGCAATCTTGTGAAACATGGAAACACCTTCGAGCCTATGGGTTGCTCAAAGTGGAGGTGAATCTTCAGAAATTAGGTCGGCTTCCTATTTGGTGAATCTCTTGTAAATAATTATGATAAAAAAAGGGATAGAAAGGGATAGAAAGCTTGCATGTAATGTAAATATATTCTAATGAAGGTGATGCACCAAATATCTTATCTGAGATCTGCAACCTGCTTAGCTCACAAAACCTTCAACAAATAACTTTGATTGCTTCACAGCTCAACTGAACATGCAGATGCATAAATATTTCCTAGAAAGGGATGAATTTAATGCATGCATGAAGGAAAACAACAAGTTTTCACAACTTCAAGCAATTAAAATCAGCTAACACAAACTAGAACCTGCAACTAACATGTATCTCCTTGCACCATAAATTGACTGAATGAGATAAATTAGAGGATAAAAATCACAAGAAATTATCAAATCATTCATTCACTAGATAATACAAGAAGTGCCAAGAAGGAAATCTACTGCTATATTACTAAAAAATAGAGGAGTGTTGCTCAACAAAACATGGTAGCTCTTCGAACAAATCCGTTAGAACCGGAAAGCTATCAACGTTTTCTAGATTTTGAACATGTTGTTCATCACCTGTAACATCTTCCACATCTAACTTATCATCCAAAACATTATTGGATTCATAGGTGGATGGGATGACAATATTAGGCCAAGAAGGTTGTTCTGAGATGTGTTGTTGAGGTTCTTGAGCTGGAAGAGATTTCTTAAAACTTGGGAAAGGGAGCATCCTAGGTTCTTCTTTTATGGGTTGATTCATGATGGGATCCTATTGGATGATCTCTTTATAAGGATGTATTTGCTCAAGGGCAGGTTCTTGAAATAATTGAAGATTCCTGAAACTGGGAATTTGAAAATTAGGAGATTTAGAAGAATCACTATGTTTGAAACTTGGTATTTTGATCTTGGAAGTCTCTCGATTGGCAGATAATAACCTCATCTTCATCTCCTTTGTAGTGATATGTTGTTGAAGCTCTTTTTCAAACTGTCTTTTTTGCATTTCATATTGAACATTATCTCCATGTGTTACCTTTTCTTTTATAGTAGAAGCTACTGTTACTGGAGGTGCTTGCCCAAAACCAGGCATTGGAAGAATCTAATCTTTCTGAAATTGAACTGATAAAGCCTTCATTTGCTTATTTTTTGATCCCATCACCTTTGCAAGATGCTCTTCATGCTACCTTTTTTGGTCCTCCATCTCTTGCTCACAAACATAAATCTAATAAACTAGTTCATCCTCTTCGATATTATCATCTTCCTGCTTTAATCTGTCTTGCCTATCATAACAACACTCTTGAGATTCAACATGATCAATCAAATAAACTTGTGATGTTTCTTCACAAGGCTGCTCTTGAGCAATTGTAGGTTGAATTTTCTCATACGTGGGCTCATTAAGTATAAAACACATGGTTTTAAATGAAGGGATATCCTTACAAAAGAAAGGGTTTGGAAAAATACTAGTTGGGCCTTCTTCTTGTTTAAGGACAAAATCTTGGAATGAAAGAGGAGGTATTGATTGTACCTCCAACTTGGTGAGCTTCTCATCATATTGGCTTTTTTGGACTGTCAACTGATTTGCAAACTTCTTACCTTGTTCCTTAAATTTCTACTCGTAAAATTGAGCTTGCAAATCTAACTCTTCTTGCTCTTGAAGATAGGCTTGATGAGCCCACTCATCTTGCTGCTGATCTAAATTCTTATTAGTCTCATTGATATGAACAACATAGCCTTGAAATATACTATTGGTGGATTGTAGGTCTTTAAAATGTTTTTTTGCCATATCCTTGATCTGTTTAAGCTCTAAAGCATATTGATTTGCATCAATAAAACCTCCCCAAGGCTGATTATAGGCTGGGTTAGGTTGTCATGCAAACTGAGTTGTGGTGGGTGGGTAGTAAGAAAGATAAACTTGATGGTTATTAGCTACAATATAGCTATTTGTGTATTTATGATAAGAAGCATTTTGGACAAAATTCTCATAATACAGAGGTGGGTAATTATGTTGTCCCTAGGAATTAGACATCTTTATTCATATAAAGAGATGGAAACTAAAAATTTACAATTGTTTTGAATTATACCTACACTTGGACTGCTGAAATTAGTAGATTTATAACTCGGAGCTACCAAGTGTGGGTAGATCTTGCCTCCAAAGGCTGAATTTCCTAATTTTCATACAAAAAATCAGAAGTATGTGGAAAAGCTATGGATTAAAACAATCCAAACAGGTCCCATCGGGCATGCCAAAAACTGTTGTCACTAGGGATTGCACCTGTGATGCTAAGTTTGAAAAACAAGCAATTCTGTTAAACATGGAAACACCTTCGAGCCTATGGGTTGCTCAAAGTGAAGGTGAATCTCCAGAGATCAGGTAGACTTCCTGTTTAGTGAATCTCTTGTAAATACTTTTGATAAAAAAGGGATAGAAAGGGATAGAAAGTTTGCATGTAATGTAAATCTATTCTAATGAAGGTGATGCACCAAATATCTTATTTGAGACCTGCAACCTGCTTAACTCAGAAAACCTTCAACAAATAACCTTGATTGCTTCACAACTCAATTGAACATGTAGATGCATAAATATTTCCTAGAAAGGGACTAATTTAATGCATGCATGAAGGAAAACAACAAGTTTTCACAACTTCAAGCAATTAAAATCAACTAACACAAACTAGAACCTGCAACTAACATGTATCTCCTTGCACCACAAATTGACTGAATGAGATAAATTAGAGGATAAAAATCACAGGAAATTATTAAATCATTCATTCACTAGATAATACAAGAAGTGCCAAGAATGAAATCTGCTGTTGTATTACTAAAAAGAAAAGGAGTGTTGCTTTTATAAAACTCAAATGCTGTTGAGCTACAATGCTTTTTTTTTGCAAAAATGTGTATGCAAAAAGGAAAGAACCAGAGGGAAAAAAGAAGGAGAGAAGGAATATATAGAAATCATGATGAATCCCCTTTGAAACCCTAAAATGACTACATGAGAAAAGCCTTGGATGAATCTGCCCCAAAATGGCATAAAAACTCAGGCACAATACTGTAAAATAATAATCTTTACTGCTCAAAAGGACTGCCATTGATCTTGCATGAAGAGAAACCCTCATTATGGAATATGGAATTGCCACTCTCACCCTGAATAGCTCCATTGAAAAAATGAACCTCCTGTTAAAAAATCTGCAAGTCTAAATGCGAAAAATAGCTATATCCATGTGAAAGTTGCATGATGAATTGAACTGTAACTGTATGAAAAAGAAATCCCACTGAAAAAAATCTTATGCATTCCCTGGCAACTACTCTCCATGTTGAAACTTCTGTTAAAAATGGTTGAAAAAAATGCATCTCTCTATTTCACGAGCTTTCCAACGGTATATAACACTTGCATGTTCAGACAATCAATAAGCATCTGAATTAATCTTTCATGCAGAAATCATCTCCTTGCTTCGTGGGCTTTCTTCATCTTGGGCCCATGGGAATGAACGATGATAATGAACTTTGAACCATTGAACTAGTTTGAACCATTGAACCTCTTTGAACCAGTTCAAAGTTCAAGCTCAAAGTTGACCTTAAAAATATAGACATCTCCTCGTCTGTAGACTTTGTGCCACATGTCAGCCTCTGATTCGCTCATGGGTCCACTTTGTCTCCCATTTGGACCTACCATCTTAACCGCCACTAGACCTGGACCCACCTTGTCGCTACATCGTAGCGATAACTGGGCATGCAACTTTTTCTTGCACCTTAACTTTTTCTTGCACCTTAACGACAACCGTTGGATCTTCCGGACTTGCATGATCGTTATCTCACCTAGGTACTCACCTTTTTTGTATGTGCTTTATGTGCTTTATCGCCAAGTTGCAGTGAGTATTCGGCGATCATCTTTGCATCACAACATAGCGACAACCATTGGATCTATCTTGATCACCGTTGATCTTTCTGATTTGCTTGACCTTTACCTCTTTGTCCATCCTTACCATATGTCAATCTTTGGTTTGCCACCTAATCCACCTGAGCACGGCCTCATCTACCACCTCAGTGCCACCGGGCCCACCATTTTACTTTGGTTTGTTTAGCATCAGCCTTTTGGCCAAACTACTCCCTCGGTGAGCCATTTACTAGTCTCATGGAGCCTACAGTTTCATCGATATCTTTTATTTTGATGGAATTGATACCGTGGTCTACTCGATGTCGATGTAACTGAGCTTTCGATGAAACCTTTTCAGGACTCATTGTAGCCAAGGTCTACCAGATAAGTCACCCATCTATGCCATGTCACCAAGCACTGGACCGCCACCTGTCTTGCCTCATGTCACCTTGTGACTTTCTTAGAGTCAACCACAACACCACCTATCATGAGGGTATTCGTTCTAGGCACTTCACGACCATGATATAGTGATAGTCATGGATAGTCGTGGAATGTCACTCCGTCGTCCGATCTCTCTTGATCTGGTGGTCGATCTTTAAATTGCCCTCACTTCGTAGTTTCCATCAGGTCATCGAGATATCATCAAACCTGCTATTCTAATATCCGATGGTGACACACACCACTTTGCAATCTCTATCGAGCCTTTAGCATAACATATCATGGGTCTTACTGATGTTCGATGGACCTGGGCTCACCTTGTCACCAAGTCGCAGCAGTAACTTGGCTTGCATCTTTCCATAGCGCCTTAGCAACCACCATCTGATCTTTTGCCTAATCATTGGATGTGATCAATTTACTCAATCTTTATTCTTGGTCTTTTTGGTTTGATGCAAAATTTGGGTCGCCTTAAGATGTGCGCGCGCGGGGGGTCCACCAGGCCATGAGCTGCCTCTTCTTGCCAAAATCCTATAAGCTTTGACATTATAGTTATATGTGACTTTAGTTTTAAATACAAAAAATATCCTCCCTGCGACCAATGTGGGATAAATGTTCTTCATGCTTGGTGACTAAAAACGCTTGGGAGTTCTTTGGCCTTTTAAAAACCCTCTTTGGCACCCAAGTAAAACTTTACACAGGCCGATTGTATTTTCTCTGAGCTTCTTTTGGCCTTACATCAACCATGCCATTTCATTTGTGAAGGAGCATAAATATCTCTGTGATCTACAACATGCTGAGCTCAACCCTCATGGGAGCCACATTTTAACCTGCATATTTGTTGGCATTATGTGAATGGGTATGAGGACATGATGACATTGTATGTTGTCATTGATGTCAATATGTTGAAGAAGAGAGAACTGATATAACATTGTGAACTAGTATATGTGCCAAAGTGAAGTGGTGTGTTTGTTCAAGGTGAACCGACATGTTGATATGGGAACCGGTACATGGAAGCTTTGTATGACTACCGGTTGGTAGTCTCAACTTCAGGGTTTCCGGTTGAAGTGCTTCAAGCCTGTGTGACTCAACTGGTGACTTTTTGTGATGAGTTAGCATTGTAACGAAGAACAGATCATGTTGCCATGTCAGCCTTGTGTGCATGAAGGATCTTGCATGAAGGAGATTGTTCCTATCTACCTCGGGAATATGCAAAGTCTATAAATGGTGAAAACGCCTAATGGGTTATCAGTCGCCATGAAAGCAGTGGAAAATGAATGATGGAGAATGCCTTGAGATCGGTTCAAGATTGTTGCATTTAATGCAATGTGCTCAACAGTCAAGATGGAACCATTTGAATTTCTTAACCTAATAGGTTTAAGGTTTAGGGTTTATGCTACTGACCTATCTGTTTCCTATAAGGTCGATGTTGTGTTTCTTTTTGAGGTTGTTGGCAAAAGTTGTGTGTATGTATCCAAGTGAAGAGATACATGATTCTTGCCAGACTAGAGGAGAGAAGTGATACCTGCAGAGTGTAAGTGCAGAAGTTGAAGAGGAGCTAAAGTGGATCTGCATTGGCATTGAGTGATGTTACCAGATCATTGTAATACCTATTGATCTCTAACCACTTCAACAATTGGGAAATCCCTTAACAGGGTAGCTTTAACTGACTTACTGTAAATCCTTTGATAGGGTGACTCAAAACCATTGAGTTCTTGAAATCCTCTAACAAGGTAACCTTTAACAAGGTTTAACCCTTAACTGGGTATTCTAGCCATCCCTTAACCGGGTGATCCCTAATAGGATCGCTTCCTAAACCTATTGTATCAGTCTTTAACCGAACAAGGCTCCTAAAAGAGCGGACTTCTAAAGAGTTCAAAAATAGCCTATGGGTATTCATCCCCATCGTGGTTTTTCCCAGTTGGGTTTCGACATGAAAAATCTATGTGTCATGTGTGGTGTTATTCATGTGATGGTTTAAGTGATTTGTGTCTGAAGGTAAATCATGTTGATCTAGCTATTTATATATTTTGATGATAGATTACCTATTCATGCACTAGGGTGAAATAGAAATGAAGTATTAGATTGTATGAAAAGATAAGTGTCAATCAATTTATGCTTGTCTCAGTTATTTTGGGTTTGCCAGTTGTACTTTGTTTAAGACCGGTGTTACTATTTGTCTGCCAAAGCACAGTGTCTACAAACCAGTTTTAGGAATGTGTTTTTGTCTGTACTGATTCACCCCCCCCCCCCCTCTCAGTACCAGTTTGGTACTATCTGTTCATCATTGAGTTATCAATTGGTATCAGATCGTCCTCTAGGTCCTCTATGTTATAAGCTTAACCGCTTGAGAAAAAGATCCTAGTCTAATGATGACGAGGGAAGGTCCAAAATTCAATAGAGATAATTTCAATATATGGAAAGACAGAATGAAGATATACATCAGAATTATGGGTGCTCAACACTGGAGCTATGTTGAGAATGCTTATGTTGCCCCTACTGGTACTCTCATCGATGACCAAAAGAGAGAGATGCAGGAGAATCGGCAAGTCATGGAAGCCCTTTAGTAGTTTATCTGATATTGAGTTTATTGATGTCCAAGATGAAGTTAATCCCAAAGAAGTATGGGATACTCTTGAAAATATCTATGGCAGTGATGAGCATGTAAAACAAGCTAAGGAAGAAAGCCTTAGATGGAAGTTTGAAGACACGCAGATGGTTGAAGGTGAGACCATTCAACAGTATGAAATAAGAATCAAAACTGTTGTCAGAGATATCAAGAGTGCAGGTGGTAAAATGGAAGATTCCACTGTGGTAAGAAAAGTTTTGAGATCCTTATTACCGGTCTATGCAATAAGGATTGCTACTATTCAGGAGTTGAGATCAATAGAAAAGACTAAGGTATCCTTAGACTCCATCATTGCAAAGTTGATAGCCTATGAGCTAAATAGTTTTGATGGCAGTGTTCAAAAGACTGAATCAACTTTTAAAGCTTCTGCTATACCATCCAGAAAAGGAAAAGAAGCAAGGACCAGTGGTGAACCAAGACAGAGCAGAGAAATGGATGATGAGGAGATTCTGATGGAATTTGAAGCTCTTCTTGTCAGGAAACTTCCTAAAGGAACCGGTAAATACAGAGTTAAGCTCCCTTTAAAATGCTTTTCTTGTAACCGGATAGGATATATTGCTGTAAACTATCCTAATGGTGACAACAAGGACAAACCAGAAAGGTTCAAGAAATTCAAAGGAGGAAACCAAAGAAACTATTTTGTGGTAGTTGATGAGGTGTCACAGATGAGGAATCAGAAGATGAAGAAAATGAAGATATTGTGTTTGTTGTTGTCAAGGAAGATGTGTCAGACAAGAAGGCTCTTGTCTCCCACTTTGATAATTCTAATGAGTGGATTATTGACAATGCCTGTTCTCACCATATGACTTGTGACCAGAGCAAGTTTCTATCCTTGGAAGAGTATGATAGTGGTGTGGTTCGCTTTGGTAATGATGCACCATGTATGGTCAAAGACAGAGGGTCCATCTCTCTGAATGGAAAGAGTAGTGCTGACAATGTGTATTGGGTTGATGGTCTCAGACACAACCTTCTGAGTGTTGCCCAGCTGAATGATAGTGGTCTCACTCTGGAATTCAAGAGTGGAGTGTGCAGAATCAAAGGAAAGAATAGTGAATTGGTGGCCACCGACATGTAGACCAAAGGTAACCTATTTCAGTTGAATGCAAATATCAGTACATGTCTTATGGCCAAGTTCGATGACAACCGGATATGGCATAGGAGACTTTGCCATGTAAACTTTGATAACATTGTGAAGGCCAGCAAGATCAAGGTAGTAGAGGATTGCTGGTGCTGAGCAAACCATAAAATACCTTGTGCAGAGAGTGTCAATTGGGGAAAATGTCTTCCTCAACCTTTAAAGGTAAACCTTTCACTGCTAACAATTTACTTGATCTTATGCATATTGATTTGTGTGGTCCTATGAAAACTAGGAGTGTGCAGGGTGATAGGTACTTCATGATTCTCACTGATGACTGCTCAAGAATTATGTGGGTCAAATTCTTGAAAGATAAGTCTGAAGATTTTGGAAAGTTCAAAGCTTTCAAAGCATTAGTGGAGAAGGAAAGTGGTGTAAGGATCAAGTGCCTTAGAACTAATCAAGGAGGGGAATTCACTTTTGGTGGACTCAACAAGTACTATGAAGAACATGGCATCAAGAGGCAACTGTCTATCCCCTAGACTCCACAACAGAATGGCCTAGCAGAGAGGAATAACCAGACTGTGGTTGAAGCAGCAAGAACAATGCTGATTCAAGGAAAGGTTGCTCACAGCTTTTGGAGAGAAGCGATGAGCACTGCAGTCTACACAATGAACTGGGTACTGATCAAGAAAGGTAAGGATAAAACTCCTTATGAGTATTGGACTGGTAAGACACCTGTGGTTAGCTACTTTAGAGTGTTTGGTAGCAAATGTTACATCAAGAGGAACAAACACCAGAGCAAATTTGATGAAAAATGTGATGAGGGAATATTCCTAGGATATTCCACCAAGAGCAAAGCTCTCAAGTGTTTCAATAATAGGACTTAGAGAATTATGGAAAGCATTAATGTGAGAGTTGATGAAACCTGTGAGAAAACTAAGGAAACCGGTAGTAAGGAAGCAATAAATAAACCGGTAGTAACCTTCTGGGAACCGGTTGCCAGTCAATCAAGTACCAGTAACAGTGTTCCTACATTGGTAGATGTAGATGCTGATACTGATACTGATGGTGATGAGGATGAAGAGGAATCTATTAAGACCATTCCTTGGTATGTCAAGCTGAATCATGATCCTAAGCAAATCATAAGAGATAAGGATGCAGGAATCCTTACAAGAAGAAAGGTCAGAGAAAACTCATGTATGATCTCTAAATTTGAGCCTAAATCATTCAAAGAGGCACATAAAGATGAAGACTGGATCAAGGCAATGGAGGAGGAACTTGACCAGATAGAGAGAAATGGTACATGGTCTTTGGTACCTAGACCGGAGCATAAAAATGTCATCAGTACCAAATGGGTTTTCAGAAGTAAGCTGAATGAGGATGGCATAGTGACTAGAAACAAAGCCAGACTGGTGTGTAAAGGATATGCCCAAGAAGAAGGAGAAGACTATGGAGAAATGTTTGCTCCTGTAGCCATATTGGAAGGAGTTCGTATGCTTCTTGCATATGTAGCTTTTAGAGGATTCAAGGTATATCAAATGGATGTAAAATCTACATTCCTAAATGGTGTACTTGAAGAGGAGGTGTATATAGAGAAACCAGATGGGTTTTCCCTATTTGAAGATAGTGACATGGTTTGTAGGCTACATAAAGCCTTATATGGTCTGAAGCAGGCACCTAGAGCATGGTATGAACGCCTGCACTCCCATCTTGTGAAAATTGGATTTGAGAGAACAAGCGAGGATAGCAATATCTACTTGAAATCTGAAGGAGATCAGATCCTGATCTGTGAGGTATTTGTTGATGACATTATCTTTGGTGGAGATGACAAGATGAGTCATGAGTTTGTAGATGAGATGAAGAAAGAGTTTGAGATGTCACTCATAGGGGAGATTAAGTTCTTCATTAGACTGTAGATTCAGTTGATGAAAGATGAAATCTTTATCACTCAGTCCAAGTATGTCAAGGAGGTGTTGAAGACCTTTGGCATGGAAGATAGCAAACCGATTGGTACACCAATGGTGACCGGTTGTAAACTATCCAAAGAGGATGACTCAGCATTGGTTAATGAGAAGGAATATCGATCAATGATTGGTAAGTTGCATTATGTAGTGTATAGCAGACTATATATTGCACATGCAGTTGGCATTACTACAAGGTTCCAGAAAATTCCAAGAGAATCCCACTTGGTTGTAGTCAAGCGAATTCTTAGGTATCTGAAGGGAACTATTGATTATGGATTGTGGTATCCATATAGCAAGGATTTCAAATTGAAAGCATTCATAGATGCTGATTGGGCAGGTAATGTGGATGACTGGAAGAGCACAACCAGTGGTGCATTATTTCTCAATGATAGACTGGTCTCATGCATGAGTAAGAAGTAGAGTTGTATCTCTCAGTCTACAGCGGAAGCAGAGTATGTTGCAGCTTTCATGAACAACACTCAGACAATTTGGATGAAGCATGTATTAAATGGCTTCAAAGTTCCTGTATCTGAACCGGTAAGTATATTTTGTGACAATACTAGTGCAATTAACATCTCCAAGAATCCGGTTTTACATTCTAGAAGCAAGCACTTTGAGCTTAAGTATCATTTCTTGAGGGAAAAGGTTCAGAACAAAGAGATTGCATTGGAACATGTTTCCAGTAAGGAGTAGTTAGCAGACATATTCACCAATCCTCTCCCAAAGGCTACATTTATGTACTTAAGAGGTGAATTAGGGGTGTTGCCCCTTCAGGAGGTGAACTAAAGGTATATGCTCCACATCAGTCAGGTATTGCATAGTCAATTTTTTTTTTTTCAGGATTGATGTGTTGAAGGATGCTACTCCTCCGGGGGAGCAATATAATGGAACAAAGAAGTTTGTGCCTCCACTTTGGCATTGTTGTGAAAGGGGGAGAAGAAGTGAAGTGAAGAAGATATCTGCAGAAATTGGGGGAGAAGATGTGAAGCGGAGAGATATCTTTGTATATTTCCATCAACGCCAAAGGGGGAGATTGTTGGCATTATGTGAACTGATATAAGGACATGATGACATTATATGTTGTCATTGATGTCAATATGCTGAAGAAGAGAGAACTGGTATAACATTGTGAACTGGTATATGTGCCAAAGTGAAGCGGTGTGTTTGTTCAAGGTGAACCGACATGTTGATATGGGAACTAGTACATGGAAGCTTTGTATGACTACTGGTTGGTAGTCTCAACTTTAGGGTTTCCATTTGAAGTGCTTCAAGCCTATGTGACTTAACCAGTGACTTTGTGTGATGAGTTAGCATTGTAATGAAGAATAGATCATGTTGCCACATTAGCCTTATGCACGTGAAGGATCTTGCATGAAGGAGATTGTTCCTATCTACCTCGAGAATGTGTGAAGTCTGTAAACACTGAAAACATGTGATGGGTTATCATCTGCCATGAAAGCAGTGGAAAATGAACGATGGAGAACGTCTTGAGATCGGTTAAAGACTATTGCATTTAATGCAATGTGCTCAACGGTCAGGATGGAACCATTTGAATTGCTTAACCTAACAGGTTTAGGGTTTAGGGTTTATGCTACCAACCTATCTGTTTCCTATAAGGTTGTTGTTGTGTTTCTTTCTGAGGTTGTTGGCAAAAGTTGTGTGTATGTATCCAAGTGAAGAGATACATGATTCTTGCCAGACTAGAGGAGAGAAGTGATACCTATAGCTCTGTAAGTGCAGAAGGTGAAGAGGAGCTAAAGCGGATCTGCATTGGCATTAAGTGTTATTACCAAATCATTGTAATACTTGTTGATCTCTAACCACTTCAACAGTTGGGAAATCCCTTAACAGGGTAGCTTTAACCGGCTTACTGTAAATCCTTTAATAGGCTGGCTCAAAACCATTGAGTTCTTGAAATCCTCTAACAAGGTAACCTTTAATAGGGTTTAACCCTTAACCAGGTATTCTAGCCATCCCTTAATCAGGTGATCCCTAACAGGATCAGTTCCTAACAGAATCTATTGTATCAGTCTTTAACCGGAAAAGGCTCCTAAAAGAGCAGACTTCTAAAGAGTTCAAAAATAGCTTATGGGTATTCATCCCCACCGTGATTTTTCCCAGTTGGGTTTCCACATGAAAAAATTGTGTGTCATGTGCGGTGTTATTCATGTGATGGTTTAAGTGATTTGTGTCTAAAGGTAAATCATGTTGATCTAGCTGTTTATATATTTTTATAATAGATTACCTGTTCATGCACTAGGGTGAAATGGAAATGAAGTATTAGATTGTATGAAAAGATAAGTGTCAACCAATTTATGCTTGTCTCAATTATTTTGGGTTTTGCCGGTTGTACTCCGTTTAAGACCGGTGTTACTATTTGTCTGCCAAAACATAATGTCTACTAACAAACTGGTTTTAGGAATGTGTTTTTGTCTGTACTGATTAATTCCCCCTCTCATTACCGGTTTGGTACTATACGTTCATCATTGAGTTATCAATATTGTCTCACTTTTCCAGTAACTGCACATGAAGCAAACAAATTAGAAAAAAACAATGCATTTCTGATTTCTCGTTCATGATTTGACCTTCTCAAAATGAATGAATGAAAGGCTTCATTAGGGCACCAAATTTGGCATGTGCAAAATTTTGGTAACATTTTTGGCGACCTCTCAAGGGTGTTTGCTTGCTAAACAGTAGAATCCAGTAGCCCAGCAAATCCATTGGGAATTGAGTCAATTCTTCCTTCCTCAAAAATATGGAACTGCATCTCAACAATCTAAACAAAACTTGAAAATGAAACTACAAAGGTTTTGCATACAACTGAACCTGCAGACTGTGCAAACTGCACTTCTTGGAAAACCAAAACTAGAAACTGAACTCAAACTAAAAAACCACTTTATCCTACCCTAAACAAGTGTGAAACCTATTTATACAAAACCATTCATTGGTTTTGAGAAATAACATCCTTTTCTTCCTAGCTTAGGATGTTTCAAAATCTTATGAACAACTGACAAGAAATGATGAATGAAGAGGTTCCTCACATAATGTTGTATGACTACTACAAGGACGAAAATAACGCGACCTACCTCTTCTTTTTGTTCACACATGTTTCTACCTGGAAGGGAATAGACTAGTTGATAACTTTCTGTTGAAGTGTTGCGCTTGGGTGTAGGCTCAAATTTTGATGTCTTATTGGCCTCCAATCTGGAAAAATATCTTATAGGACAACCCCTTATGTGAACGAAGCTTGGGCTCCCCTTGTTGGTTTCTTCTTAGTTAACTATGTCTTGAATCACCACCATTTCTTGCATGCTATTCTGCTCTATTTCAAAAATGTTTGTATCAACATCAACCTTTTGAACCTGCTCAACAATGTTGTTTTCTATTTCATTCTCATAGATCAACACTTTGTCAATATTATCTCCATTATCCTGTTGTTGAACCATTATTTCATCAACAATAACTTGTTGTTCAGATTTTGTGCCTTCAAATGATAACTGATTAGTGTTTAAATTTGCAACAAATAACTCCAATTCATTCCAAAATGAGTCCTCTTCTTCATTGTTTTCATTCTGCTCTAGGAGAGGACTATTTTGTGCGTTGTTGCAACTTTCTTGAATGATCATAATAGCTATTTTCTGAATTTCTTGTTGTTGTTCTGAAGTTGTTATTGCTACAATATGAGGTTCTTTAATTTCATCTTCCACAAAACATGGTATCTCTTCAAACAAATCCATTAGAACTGGACAACTATCAACCTTTTCTAGATTTTGAACATGTTGTTCATCATCTATAACATCTTCCACATCTAACTTATCATCCAAAACATTATTGGATTTATAGGTGGATGGGCTGACAATATTAGGACAAGAAGGTTGTTCTGAGATGTGTTGTTGAGGTTCTTGAGCTAGAAGAGATTTCTTAAAACTTGGGAAAGGAATCATCCTAGGTTCTTCTTTTATGGGTTGATTCACAATGGGATCATGTTGGATGATCTCTTTATAAGGATGTATTTTCTCAAGGACAGGTTCTTGAAATAATTGATGATTCCTGAAACTAGGAATTTGAAAATTAGGAGATTTAGAAGAATCACTATGTTTGAAACTTGGTATTTTGATCTTGGAAGTCTCTTGATTAGTAGATAATAACCTCATCTGCATCTCCTTTGTAGTGATCTATTGTTGAAGCTCTTCTTCAAACCATCTTTTTTACATTTCATATTGAACATTATCTGCATGTGTTACCTTTTCTTTGATAGGAGAAGCTATTGTTACTAGAGGTGGTTGGCCAAAACCAGGCATTGAAAGAATCTGATCTTTCTAAAATTGAACTGATAAAGCCTTCATTTACTCACTTTTTTCTGCCATCACCTTTGCAAGATGCTATTCATGCTGCCTTTTTTGGTCCTCCATCTCTTTCTCACAAAGATAAATCTGATAAACTAGTTCATCCTCTTCGATATTATCATCTTGCTGCTTTAATGTGTCTTGCCTATCATAACAACACTCTTGAGATTCAACATTGATCAATCAAATAAAATTGTTAAGTTTCTTCACAAGAATTCTCTTGAGTAATTGTAGGCTGAATTTTCTCATATGTGGGCTCATTAAGCATAAAACATGTGTTGTTAAATGAAGGGATTTCCTTACCAAAGAAAGGGTTGGGAAATATGCCAGTTGGGCCTTCTTCTTGTTTAAGCACAAAATCTTGCAATGAAAGAAGAGGTATTGAGTGTACCTCTAACTTGGTGAGCTTCTCATCATATTGCGTTTTTTGGACTGTCAACCGATTTGCAAACTTCTTACCTTGTTCCTTCAATTTCTGCTCCTAAAATTGAGCTTGCAAATCCAACTTTTCTTTCTCATGAAGATAGGCTTGATGAGCCCACTCATCTTGTTGTTGATCTAAATTCTTGTTAATCTCATTGATATGCACAACATAGCCTTGCAATATACTATTGATAGATTATAGGGCTTTAAAATGATTTTTTGCCATATCCTTGATCTATCTAAGCTCTGAAGCATACTGATTTGCATCAATAAAACCTCCCTAAGGATGATTATTGGCTGGGTTAGGTTGCCATGCAAACTGAGTTGTGGTTTGTGGGTAGTAAGAAGGATAAACTTGTTGGTTATTAGCTGCAATATAGCTGTTTGGTTTAAAACCAATAGTATGGGTATTTGGGTATTGTTGATAAGAAGCATTTTGGATAGAATTCTCATAATACGGAGGTGGGTAATTATGATGTCCCTGGAAATTAGACATCTTTATTCATATAAAGAGATGGAAACTAAAAATTTAGAATTGTTTTGAATCATACATGCACTTAGACTGCTGAAACCAGTAGATTTATAATTCAGAGCTACCAAGTTTGGGTAGATCTTGCCTCCAAAGGCTGAATTTGTTAATTTTCAAACCAAAAATCAGAAGTGTGTAGAAAAGCTTTGGATTAAAACAATCCAAATAGGTCCCATCGGGCGTGCCAAAAACTGTTGTCACTAGGGATTGCACCCATGATGCTCAGTTTGAAAAATAAGCAATCCTGTGAAATATGGAAACACCTTCGAGCCTTTGGGTTGCTCAAAGTGAAGGTGAATCTCCGGAGATCAGGCCGACTTCCTGTTTGGTGAATCTCTTGTAAATAATTTTAATAAACAAAGGGATAGAAAGGGATAGAAAGTTTGCATGTAATGTAAATCTATTCTAATGAAGGTGATGCATCAAATATCTTATTTGAGATCTGCAATCTGCTTAACTCACAAAACTTTCAACAAATAACCTTTGATTGCTTCACAACTCAACTAAACATGTAGATGCATAAATATTTCCTAGAAAGGGACGAATTTAATGCATGCATGAAGGAAAACAACAATTTTTCACAACTTCAAGCAATTAAAATCAACTAACACAAACTAGAACTTGCAACTAACACGTATCTCCTTGCCCCACAAATTGACTGAATGAGATAAATTAGAGGATAAAAATCACAGGAAATTATGAAATCATTCATTCACTAGATAATACAAGAAGTGCTAAGAAGGAAATCTGCTGCTATATTACTGAAAAATAAAGGAGTGTTGCTTTTACAATACTCAAATACTACTGAGCTACAATGCTTTTTTTTTGCAAAAATGTGTATACAAAAAAAAAGAACTAGAGGGAAAAAAGAAGGAGAGAAGGAATATATAGAAATCATTATTAACCCCCTTGAAACCCTAAAATGATTGCATGAGAAAATCCTTCATTGAATCCACCCCAAAATGGCATAAAAACACATGCACAATATTGTAAAATAATAATCTTTATTGCTCAAAAGGACTGCCACTAATCCTGCATGAAGAGAAACCCTCATTATTGAATATGAATTTGCTAGTCTCACCCTAAATAGCTCCATTGAAAAAAAGAACCTGCTGTTAAAAAATCTGCAAGACTAAATGCGAAAAATAGCTATCTCCATGTGAAAGTTGCATGATGAACTGAACTGTAACTGTATGAAAAACAAATCCCACTGAAAAAAAATCTTATGCATTCCCTAGCAACTGCTCTCCATGTTGAGACTTCTGTTAAAAATGGTTGAAAAAAATGTATCTCTTTGTTTCGCAAGCTTTCCAACAGTATGTAACACTTGCATGTTCAGACAATCAATAAGCATCTGCATTAATCTTTCATGCATAAATCATCTCCTTGCTTGGCAGGCTTTCTTCATCGTGGGCCCATGGGAACGAGTGACGATAATGAACTTTGAACCATTGAACCACTTTGAACCATTGAACCTCTTTGAACCAGTTCAAAGTTCAAGTTCAAATTTGACCTTAAAAATATAGACATCCGCCCGTCTGTAGACTTTGTGCCACGTGTCAACCTCTGATTTTCTTGCAGGTCCAATTTGTCTATCATTTGGACCTGCCATCTTAACCACCACTGGACCTGGACCCACCTTGTCACTAAGTCACATTGATAACTGGGCATGCAACTTTTCCTTGCGCCTTAGTGACAATCGTCGGATCTTCCGGACTTGCACGATCCTTATCTCACCTGGGCACTCACCTTTTTTGCACATGCTTTGTCACCAAGTCGCAGTGAGTATTTAGCGATCATCTTTGCATCACGACATAGCGACAACCATTGGATCTTTCTTGATCACCGTTGATCTTTCTGATTTGCTCGGCCTTTACCTCTTTGTCCATTCATGCCACCTGTCAATCTTCGGTTTGCCACCTAATCCACCTAAGCATGGCCTCATCCACCACCTCAGCACCACCAGGCCCACCATTTTACTTTGGTTTGTTCAGCATCAGTCTTTTAGCCAAACTACTCCCTTGGCGAGCCATTTACTAGTCTCATTGAACCTGCAGTTTCATCAATATCTTTTATTTCAATGGAACCGATGCCTTCAGTGAATCAGTTTAGAGATCCATCAATGTCGAGATCTGCTCGATGTCGATGGAACTGATCTTTTGGTGAAACCTTTTCGGGACTCATCAAGGCCAAGGTATGCCCGATAAGTCACCCATCCATGCCATGTCACCAGGCACTGGACTACCACCTGTCTTACCGCGTGTCACCTTGTCACTTGCTCAGAGTCCACCTCGGCACCACTTGGCCTGCCACCTGTCACGAGCGTACTCGTTCCATGCACTTCACAACCGAGGTAAAGCGATAGTCATTGATAGCCCTAGAATGTCACTCTGCCATTCAATCTCTCTTGATCTAGTGGTTGATCTTTAACTTGCCCCTCACTTTGTACTTTCCATAGGGTCATCGGGATATCATCAAACCTGCTATTCCTATATCCGATGGCAACACACACCGCTTTGCAATTTCTACCCAGCCTTTGACATAACATATCATGGGTCTTACCAATGTGTGATGGACCTGGGCTCACCTTGTCGCCAAGTCACAGCGATAACTGGGCTTGCATCTTTCCATAGTGCCTTAACGACCATCGTCTGATCTTTTGCCTGACCGTTGGATGTGATCAATCTGCTCATTCTTTATTCTTGGTCTTTTCGGTCTGATACAAAATTGGGGTTGCCTTGAGATGTGCGCACATGTCGGGTCCACTAGGCCATGAGCTACCTCTTCTTACCAAAAGCTCATAAGCTTTGACAGTATAGTTATATGTGACTTTAGTTATATGAGACTTCCTTGTAAGGTACAAAACCTTCTCTGAGGGTTGTAGCCTTCCAGGTTATTGTATTTTGAGTAGTGAGCTCTAGGCAGTGAGCCTAAATACATGTGCATTCCCCATTGTAATTATTTTTACATACTACTGTAGAGTATCATATTATTGTGGGTCAGTTCCCACCATGGTTTTTCCCTTAATCGGGTTTTCCATGTCAAAATGTTGGTATTGTGTGTTGTTCTATCAATTTCCCTATCTTTGGTGTTGCTACAATTAATTAGATTTACATTTGAGGTTAAGTTTTCTTATCCTATGAAAATTGATTCACCCCCCTCTCAGTTTTCTTTTATTGTTGTCTCCAATAATTGGTATCAGAGCTAGATCCTTTAGAAGAATCTTGACCACTTGAGGTGATCCAGGATGGCAACTTGAGCTGTTATTTTTAAGGAGAGTCCAAGATTTGATGTAAGTAACTATGCTATATGGAAGAACCGGATGAAGGTGAACTTGAAATGTCTTGGAGAGGATTACTAGAAGATTACAAAGAATGCCTATTTTGTTCCTTAGAACAAACTGGTTACTACTGCTAAGATCAAGGATGCTGAAAAAAATATTAGAGCTAAGGAAGCATTGCTAAGTGCCCTAATTGATTCTGAGATGACTAATGTGATGGGACTTTAGACTGCACATGAGATCTAGGAGAAGCTTGAGACCTTGTATGAAGGAGATAAACAAGTCTAAGCTACTAAGTTGCAGAGTTTGAAAGGGAAGTATGAGATGTAGAAGATGGGAGAAGATGAAAACATAACATCTTTTATGGCTAAGGTGAATGAACTTGTCCTAGGTATCAGATGTACCGGTGGAACTCTTCAAGAAGATGAAATTATTGCTAAGGTGCTGAGATCATTGCCTCCTTATAAACATAAGGTAGCTACTATAGATGAGATATAGAATGTGACTACTATGACAAGAGATATGTTAGTTTTAAAGATTGTTGCATTTGAACTAAGCAAATTTGGTGAATCACATGGAAATTCTGAGATAATATTTGGAGCATCTGTATCCAGAAAGAAGAAGTATGATCCAAAAGAATGCAGAATATCAAGATATGAATGAGAGAGAAGAGAGATGGAAGAGCAAGAAAGAGAATTGGATGAGCTTGAAGAATTGATTGCCCGAAGATTGCCTAAAGGAGCTGGTAAGTATGATGGAAAATTGCCTCTGAAATGTTTCTCTTGTAATAAGAAAGGAGATTTTAATTCCAGGTGCCTAGAAAGAATGTCTAAATATAGAGCCATAATAAATTTGACAAGCATGATAAGAATGATAGATATGAGAAGCATGATAAACCTTACAAGCCTAACCAGAAGTATAAACATCAGAATAACTATTATTATATTGCTGATGAAGGTGTTACAGATGAAGAATTAGAAGGAAATGAAATTGTGTTTATTGCTATTAAAGAAGATGGACTAGTACACGTTGACTCTACAAGCTTCAATATTGAGGAGAAATCTTTAGCTGCTAAAGTTGAAGAGAAAGATGAATGGGTGATTGGCAGCGTTTGTTCACACCATATGACCGGTGATAAAAGAAAATTTGTGAATATGAAGAAGTATGATGGGGGAATAGTAAGACTTGGAGATGACAAAGCCTATGTGATCCATGGTAGAGCTTCTATTTCTTTTGATGGTAAGGATAACACTGATGATGTCTTGTATGTTGAAGGTTTGAAGCATAATATTTTAAGTGCTGGAAAGATGGTTGATAAAGGTTATGATTTTCAATTCAAGAATAGAAAATGCAAGATCTTAAATGCCTCCGGTATAAAGATTGCATCAGGAACTAAGAATGAATGTAATATATTTCATTGGAATGCTAGTGAGAAAAGTTGCTTGATTGCTCAAATTGATGAAAGTTGGTTATGGCATAGGAGAATGTGTCATGTTAGTTTTGACTCAATGATTAATATTAGTTCTACTTAAGTTGTTAGAGATTTTCCTTAAATTGTTAAGCCTGCTAATCTGGTATGTGAGCAAACAAGAATTTATTTCAAGAATAAGCAGTATACATCTGATGGATTGCTAGATCTTGTGCATACTGACCTATGTTGACCTAAAAGTATAAGAAGTGTGTAGGGTAATAGGTATTTAATGTTACTAATTGATGATTATTCCAGGATGATGTGGGTTGCCTTTTTGAGATAAAAATCAGAAGCACTGGACAAATTCAAGATATTCAAAGAAAAGGTTGAGACTGAGACAGGATTGAAGCTGAAATGTCTGAGATTTGACTGAGGAGGAGACTTTTTTTCCGGTGAGTTTGACTCATTCTGTGAGAATAATGGAATTAGAAGACAATTATCTGCTCCTAGAACCCCACATCAAAATGGAGATGTTGAAAGGAAGAACAAAAATATCTTGGATGTTGCAAGGACTATGTTGATTGAAGGGAATGTTTCAAAGATCTATTGGAGAGAAGTTGTTAACACTAGTATTTACGTATCCAACCAAGTGCGTATAAAAGGTGATTCCGATAAGACTCCTTATGAGCTATGGTTTCATCATGTTCCTACTATGAGATATTTCAGAATTATTGGAAGCAAGTGTTATATCAAGAGAGATGAGGATACAGGAAATTTTGATGCAGGAAGTGATGGAGGAATTTTCTTGGGATGTTCAACAAAGAGAAAAGCCTACCAGTGCTACAATAAGAGACTGAGAAAGATAGTGGAAAGCGCAAATGTGATGGTTGATGAGAACCATGGAAAAGAAATCAGAGCATGCAGATATGATGATGATCTGCATGTTGTCTTAAAGAAAATTCAAACAAAAGAATTGAAGAAGAATGATCTGGTAGAGACAGTTAATACGGATATTGTTGTTGTTGATGAAGAGGTGAAGGAACTTGAAAATCAGAATAAATAGAAGACTTTGAGGTATGTAAGATTGAATCATTCTGAAAATAAGATCATTGGTGATAAAAATAAAGGCATGATGACTAGAATAAGGCTAGTTGTTGAAGAGGTATGTTTGATATCTAAACTTGAACCTAATGATGTTGTTGAAGCTTGCAAAGATGAAAATAGGATAAAGGCTATGGAACAAGAATTGAATCAGATTGAAAATAATAACATATCGTGGGAGCTTGTGCCTAGACCTAAAGACAAGAATGTGATTAGTACTAAATGGGTATTCAAGAACAAATTGAATGAAGCCAGTGAAGTTATCCGAAATAAAGCAAGATTGGTATGCAAAGGATATTCACAAAAGGAAGGAATTGATTAAGAGGAGACTTTTGTTCTGGTAGCTAGATTTGAAGCTATTAGACTATTACTTTCATATGCTTCTTATAAGGATTTCAAGGTATATCAGATCGATGTCAAGTCAACCTTTTTGAATGGTGATCTTGAGGAAGAAGTATACATTGAGAAACTTGATGGATTTTTGTTATTAGATGATGGAGACATGGTATGAAAACTGAAGAAATCTCTTTATGGACTAAAACAAACCTTAGAAACTGGTATGCTAGATTGGATAAGCATTTGCTGAAATTGGGATTTAATAAAGGTACTGTTGATAGTAATATATATTTCTAGATTGAGAATGATAACATTTTGATTGTTGAATTTTTTGTTGATGACATTATCTTTGGAGGAGATGATGACTTGAGTATGAAGCTTATCGGTGATATGCAGAAAGAATTTGAGATGTCTATGATAGGAGAAATGAAATTTTTCTTAGGTTTGTACATTTTACAGACTAGAAAAAGTATTTTTATATCTCAAGCTAAATGTGTGAAGGAATTACTGAACAATTTTGGGTTAGAAGATTTGAAACCCATTGGAACTCCTATGGTGATTGGCTGCAAATTGTCTAAGAATGATGAATCTTCCAAAGCTAATCAGACCTTGTACAAATCTATGGTTGGTGGACTGCTATACTTGACTCAGACTAGACTTGGCATTATGCATGATGTTTGCATGGCTCCTAGATACCAAGTTGATCCAAAAGAGAGTCTTGTCACTGTTGTAAAGAAGATATTCAAATACTTGAAAGAGACTATGGATTATGGTTTGTGGTATTAGAAGAATGATGATTTCATGTTATGTTCTTACAGTGATGTTGATTGGGCTGGTGATGTTGATGACCATAAGAGTACCTCCAGTGGTGCATTCTTTTTGGGTAAGAAATTGATTTCATGGGCAAGTAAGAAACGAGATTCAATTTCCCTATCTACTGCTAAAGCTGAATACACTGTCACTTCTAGTAACTGCACTTGGGTAATTTGGATGAAACAAATATTGAAGGATATCAGAGTTATCTATGATGAGCCTACTATCACATATTGTGATAATTCCAGTGCTACTAATATGTCAAAGACCCCAGTGCAACATTCAAAGACTAAACATGTATCAGTCAAGTATCATTTCTTAAGAGAAAAAGTAAATGAAGAGGAAGTGAAGTTAGGGTATGTGTCTACAAAGTAACAAATTGTTGATATTTTTGCCACACCTTTGCTTGTAGATACATTTGTCTATTTGAGGGACAAGTTAGGGGTATCTACCCCTCCTAATGGGAACTAGATGAATTGAGTTGCATCAATCGGGTGGACTTCACAGTCTTATCTTTTCGTCTAAATTGATGAGTTTATGTTGCTCCTCTGATGTAGTAGTCTATTTGTGGTTTAGTTGAGATGGTTGCAATCATCATTTGATTTTTTAAGGGGGAGAGTAAGTTAGGTTTTTTGTTTTGAGAATCTTTGTCATTGATGTCAAAGGAGGAGAGAAAGCATGTGAAAAATTATCTTATCTACTATTGGTGAGCTTGATCTTAGGGGAAGTTTATTGGAGATGTTTTATTTCTTTGCGTTGATTGTTTTTCACATCCATATGTTTCCATCAATGCCAAAGGGGGAGATTGTTGGACATTGCTACTGCTAGGATATGTTGTTGTCATTGATGTAAACATATTCCTATGATTTATTGCTCTGGTGATTGTAGATTGGTTTATTGAGATCACAGTTCGGTATATGAAGTATTTCTAGTATCACTATTGGGATCATGTTTCGGTATATGGAGTATTTCTAGTACCATTAATAAAACATCCATGCATGAAAAAATTTAGAGATTATGAATAAATATAAATGTGTAAAAGAGGAATAACTAATGCATAAGATGCCTATTTATTAAGGAGCTTCCAATTCAAGAAAATAAATTTCATATTTTAAGTTCTTCACTAAAGGGGACAAAAATAAATTAGTCTAGGTCAAGTTATTTTATTTTAATTTACAGTTACTACCTTGTTGTTGGTATATATGTCAATAAAAAAAAGACAAGCAAGGGATTGGGACAAGCTAAAGGAATGTTCATTAATTTCTTTAATAATTTAGATCATTAAGTACATGGAAAGATAAACAAATATTATCATATTCTTTATGGTGAATACAGAAAGGAAAAACAAGAATAAATAATATCATGGTGGCACCATAATGGTTTAGAACAATTGGGATCCCTTTAAATTAAAGCTAGAAGGATAGTAGCCATAGCACTCAAAGCTCATCATCTTCTACACATAGAAGTAGTTGGTCTAGCAGGGATGGAAAAGGAACCACAAAACATAAATATTGACATGGAACAAAAATTTAAGTTATTGATATCTAGAGATATAACACCTCAAAGGAAAATGTCATGCAAATTTATATTTACTTATTAAATTAAGGTAAAATTGAGGATATTATCCATAATTTAGAATTAGAAAAATGTAAGAGGTTTCACATAATATAACCTAATAAGTAGAGAATAAGGGTAAAGATAAAGATAAAATGGAAACATGTCACAAAAAAAGTGTACTAAAAATATATATATGCATACGTATCTTAATAAAGATGGCAAGAAAGGACATCATGATTAACTCATGAAGGTTGAAAGTGATATTACTAGGTTACCTTGAGGAAAAGAGAATTTTTAGGCCTAGGGAGAATATTGAAAAGATATAGAACATTCCAAGCCATCACAAATGTAATCTGGTTCATTTGGACACTCATATATCTATTATATAGCACTTAAACATCCCTAAAACTATAAAATAATTAATGAGACTAAATTAATGAGACTAAGATAACTGAATGTTATTATGAAAAGACATTAATTGGCTACATAACAAAGGGAAAAGTAGGATATAAGAGAATGGATCATATGAATTACATATATGTAAGAATAAAGAGGATAAATATACATATACATATACATTTACATGTAGAAGTACATGTGTATGTGTATGTGTGTATGTGTATGTATTTATGTGTATATGTGTATATGTATATACACATAAATACATACACATGCACACACACACACACAGATATACACACACACACACACATATGTGAGTGTGTGTGAGTGTGTATATATATATATATATATATATATATATATATATATATATATATATATGTATATACATATGTATACAACATATATACATATATATATACATATGCATATACATACACACACACACACACATATATATACACATGTATATATATGTATATGTACATATGCATGTATATATGTATATATGTATGTATATATATATTATTTATAAATACATATCTATACAAATATATATGTACATATATGTATATATACATACATACATATATATATATATATATATATATATATATATATATATATATATATATATATATATATATATATATATATAGACACACACACACAATATTTAACTGGTGACTGAGAGAGGGGGGGTAAATCAGTTAAGGCAATTTACTCATAATTCAACCGATCAAAATAACCATTCTGCAACTATCCTTTGCATTGTCTTAAACATTGTGTAAATCATGAAAGCAAATAGCATCATTTAAAAGAGATTTGCATGCACAGATAAATATCACATAACATAAGTAATTATACGTAGAAACCCTCAGTTAAAGGGAGAAAACCACGATGGGGATAACCAACATTCTCTCTTACTGCAATGAAAAAGAGTGCCATGTTAAGAGCTTACAATTTGTTCTTTTTGAGAACATCACCCTATTAGGAGTGATTGGTATCCAGTTAAGAATACCTTAGAACCTTTTAAAGTTCACCTTGCTAGAGGATTTTGCAACTTCATATTTGAAGTGACTCTGTTAAGAGATTTTACATAAAGAACCGGTTAAGGTTCACCCTATTAAGGGATTTACGATGTTGCAATAGTTAGAAGGCAACAAGGACGATTGATCTATCTATTGACACTACCTTTGTCTCATAGATCTACTCTGTATGCTTTGTTCAATTGATTGGTGTCAGCTTCATCGATTCATTCCTGTATCTGCTATACTCTGTTCTGCTCCCCCTATTTACTTTCACATAGATCTTTTTCACATTGACAACAACCTTTTTAGAATGGATTGTGTGAATATATTAGCCTTTGGTTCTGGCGCCAACTTTCCCTCCAAAACATCAGATTCAAAATTCTATTACCTCACCATAAATTACTCTCCAAAAATTATTCCAGGAATATCGGTCAAGACAGTCATTCATGCCGATGAGTCCGCCGGTTGAAAAGAGAAGATTGTCGGTTTAACTGGATGTCAACTGGACGTTTCTTGGTTTGTTGGTTGAGACTCCTATTATGCTGGTGTACCGATCAAATTCTACGTAACTGGTTACCTCCTATATACCGATCTATTATCTACTTAGCTGATTATCCTCCCGTGTACTGATTTATTCACTGCTTAGCCAGTTGACCTTCTGAGTGCTGGTCTACTTACTTCTTAGTTGGTCTACACTATTCTTAGCCAGTTAACTTCTGTATACCGGTCTACTCACTACCGATAGGAATAAGAACTCTTATTCTTTACAGGTTACCCTTCACTCCTTTACCAATGGATTGTGAAGACTTAGAAGATGATGTTGCCAACAATGACAACCATTTCAATCACTGGTCATACAAAATGTACCAAAATGCCAACATATATAGTTATTATAAATGGATATGATGGAAAGACATTATGAAAAGACCTTAAGAGGCTATATAAAGAAGTCAAAAGTGAGAGATAAAAATGAATGAATAATATGTGTTAAATATAGTTGGGAACAAAGAGGATAAGTGAGAGTATATATATATATATATATACCACCAAAGTATATTAATATATACTTTTATGGGTGCATACACGAATTCATATAATTTATTATGATTGTGTAACATCAAGGTTTACTACATATAACAAGATATTAAACTTTGGGCTTCCATCAAGATTTCTTTGTTAAGACTAACATATCCATCAATGTGTGTAATAAAATCTATCTGAATATATTATAATGACATGGTCTACATAATAAAATTCATAGAAATGGTTATTATTAATACACAATGGAAAATTATGATTAAGTATTAGAAGATCTAATGAACATTATGGATGTCAATTTTTTTATGTAATAACAACTTAAAAAATCAAATATATATATAATTATAAAAGAAAAACATATATTTTTATCCAATAATTAGAAACATGACAAAAACATATTTTTATATCAACTGCAATGTTCATCCTTTTTAACACGCTCAAAACTATGAACATATGGAGGAACAGTATGCAAAATGATGACTAAGACCTGCATACCTTTATGAGAGAAGTGATGTAAATTCCTACCTGGGCATCTACAAGGGTGAAGTTTGTATGATGGCGTAGCAGATTTGTAGGTATGAAAAAAGTATTGTGTTCTTGAATGCGAGGCTTCTAATAATGAGTGCATAGCAATAGAGGTTTATTGCTGCGTTTAAGAAGTTTAGCGAGTTTGGATTTATCATGGAGGACTGCGCATAATCAAATTGTTTGAGGGCTGCGTTGAAAATACAATCTGCTAAAGTGGGAAGATATGGATAGTTTACAGTTATTCATCAAAGAGTTTTCGTTGTTACTTTTTGTTATAAACTTTGTGCAAGAAAATAGTGAAAAATAGTCAAGAAGTAATACTGATTTGCATGAATAGTTTGGTAAAGACAAAATCCACGGAATAATTGGTTTGAACCCCTTGGATTATTTACCACTATAAAGGTTTATAGAAAGGATGTATCAGGGATTAATTGATTAAAATTTTGTAAAAGGTGTGGGCGTTTATATTTCTTTTTTAAGATGAAAGATGATATTTCAAAATAATTGCATTCCATGTTTTTGATATTGATATTATAAGTATAAGAGTAATCAAAACTAAAATTCTAAAATTCATTCCTCAAAACTGTGAACATACGGAGGAAGAGTAAACAAAGTTTCTCATAGAAATAAAGAAACAAAAGATGGAAAAGGAAGAGGTTGAAACAATTAAAACTATGGTTTCACTAGACGATCATCTTTTTTGTACTTTCAAAGTCATTTGTGCTATACTTGATAGAATTTTGAAAGTTTTGAATGGATCTTCAACTAGTTATGCTTGAACTTTTAGAGTTATCATTGTTACTCCTTATAAGGTCTCCAAATACTAATCAAAGATATCAAGTGGATAAATAGTAACAGGGTCACACTTGGAGGTTGGGGGCACTAAAAGACGAAGGAATTTCCATCATCTCAAGCTAGCTTCTCACTTTCAGATGATGGTTTGCATGAGAAGCAATTTTTACTTTAAATTCCTGTTTCTTTTTTTTTGCTGACATTTTTTGAAGAATACATGTATTGTGAAGTTTGATTTTTGGATGTAGTTTTGGGATCTGATGAAGAGTTTTGGTATGGATGGTTGCCTAGAGAGTTCTTGAGATTGTGATCGACAATTATCACTTTTATGAGAGTCAAGAGACAATTTGAAGGATTTTTGTCGAGAATAATATAGTGTCTATGATTCGAGAGTTTCAAATTGAGAGCTCAAGGATTCAGCTTGAAGTTACACATTTACAAGGGACATCTTGGGGGAGTTCCACTTGACTCAAGATTTGGTTCTTCAGGGAAATATCTTCTCAAATATATGCATTTATTTTATGTAATCAACAAATTTTGTTTTGTAAGCTTTAAGAGGGGTCCTTGGCTAGGGTGAAACTTGAGGTTTGGTTGGTACTTTTTTAGGAACAATGTAATAAGGGGGGAATTGTTAGCATAGCTTTAGTACATCATACAATCTATCAATGCACAATCTAGCATATTTGGCCCAACAATATATTTTTTTACTAATTTTTATTTTCTATTTACCATTTTTGGTATGTCATATCAATAGAAAATCTTAAATACATAGGATGATTTTGGACTTTTAGATAATTTAATAATGAAAAAATTTCAAAATGTAAGTTTGTTTTAGGAATTAATTGGATCTTAAGATTAATTTCCATATTTCTTTAAGTTGAATTAGGAAGTTATGTTCAAATTTTATATACAATTTGGACTCCCAAAAGTTTTTATAATGTATAGATTTTTGAAAATCATAAACTAAGCATGAAATTCAAAGCGGAAAACCTTGAAAAAATTATAATTTACAACTTTTTACAAATTTCAAGACAAGTTTATACTCCAAAAAATTATGCAATTTCAAGACAAAAATACAAAAAAATCATGCAATTTTTTGCTTCTTCAAAATTGTAAATTAAGCACAAAATGTGTTGGAAAAAATACATAAGTTTTTTATATACAATCCTTTATAGATTGCAAACCAAAATCAAACTCTCAATTTTAAGTTGCAAGACAAAATTTTCTTACCTTGATTCCTAAGCTATGTATAAGGGAGTTGTACCCATAAAAAACTAATGAGAATATCAAAAAAGTGCATGCACTCACCAAAAGAAGTACATCAAAACCACTTCATTAGAAATGCTAATAAATATTCACTATAATATTAATACTTTGGTTAAATCCATACAATCTTAACATGGGCACAATTTATAATTTTACTCAACCCATAATTTCCCCCCCTCATAGAAGATTTGAGCATTGTTGGGTGCTTAGCTAGGGAGTTTTTCTCTTGTTTAACTCTTTTGAACCTTGTTGTGGTGGATGGTGAGCCATTTTGTTTTGCTCCAACTTTTATTGTGTTATTTTCCCTTGGATCGCCAACCAAAGAGGGAGCCATAGATGTTGAGGAAGTTGTAGATATGTTTGTATTCTTAAAGTTGGCCTCCTTAATAGATATTGTTGAATCATCTATTGTAGGTCTATTGAAGGTGGCCACTTGAGAATCTCTAGGAATAGGTTCATGTAATTTAGATGGAGAGGAAGCACTTAAATTAGCCAACAAAGGTGGTTGTGTATAGTCTTGAGCATTTTCACCAATAGGAGGAATAACATAAGGATGGGCGATGAAAGATTATTTATAAGTGTAGGATAATCGTGCATCACCAAAAATATTGTTTGTTTTAATTTTCTTAAGGTTGGGTGAATAAAATAAAATGCAAGCTAGTATAGGTCTCTACGTACAATGTGTTGGTATGTTGGATATGTTGATATGGTTTTTTCTTTGATGTCAACACTTATCAACACTGGCCAAATTGGTTATGTTCACTGGCATGCAAGTAACTTATGCACAGTCACTGGTATTTGGTTCACCGACAAGTTGTATTGTTCACCGACACTTGGAATCACTTGGAGACTACTTGGTTATGTTGAAAACATCGTTTGGACACTTTGTTTTGGTGATTTGTTCATTGGTTTATTCAAGTTTGCATATTTGTTGCTACCAGCAAATAGGTCCAAAATATGCACCGACAGGTATATCTATTCCAGATCAGCATGGCACATTATGGAGATGATTTTTTATTATTGTAAATGCATTGAGCCGACATCATGCATCGGATATTAATTTATTTGTAATTGATTTTATTGTAATATCTTTTAGTGAGCCGACCTACTCAATTGGTCTTAGGTTATGGTATAAATGTAAGATCTCATTTGTGAGATTAAGATATGCAAGGAAAAAGATTGTAATTCGGTATATGTGAAAAGAAGTAGAGCTATACATGCAGACATCATTTGAAGGTTGAAGGAAGGATTTTGTAAAGGCATATCAGAGCTAAACCGGTACTGAATCTAGCATATGGAGATGCTATTTTGAGCAGTACATTATCATTGGATTTAATCATCCAATTTTAGTTAGTGTGACTCTCATTTTGTGATTGAGCAGTGAGCTCTAGGCGCTTAGCCTTTCTGCATGTGCAGACCCCCTATTGTACACACATACTATCTGCAGTAGTATCATCTGATTGTGGGTAAGGTTTCCCACCATCATTTTTCCCCTTATAGGGTTTCCACATACACATATTGGTGTTATGTGTTGTGGATGTTATTGTCTTTATGTTTCATGCATTAATTTTTACGGGTACTGCAATTAATTGTTAAGACTTCTACCGACATAAAGTTTGGTTTACTGATATTAAGCATTAAGTTTTGGTTAGGTTAATTTTGGTTGAATTTATTAAACAACTGATTCACCCCCCCCCTCTTAGTTGTCTTCAAGACCTAACAATTGGTATCAGAGCCTACTCCTCTTTTTTCAGAAGTTTAACAACTTGAGGAGATCCAATGTCTTCTAACTATTTCAAGAAGGATAGTCCTAAACTTGATGGAACCAACTACGGTATATGGAAGATCACGATGGAGACACATCTAAATTGCATTGGAAAAGACATATGGGAGGTTAAAAAGAATGGTTACACTGCTGCTACTCCCGGTCAGCCTAATCCTCCAATCTTAGGAAAAGATGAGGAAAATGATTGCAAAGCAAGAGAAGCACTTTTGAGCACATTGTCAAATCAACAAATCATGGGATTATCAGATAGGTCTAATGCTAAAGCTATTTGAGATAGATTGGAAACATTGAATGAAGGTGATGCCATAGTTAAAATTACAAAACTTGAATCCTTCTGGGTTAGGTATGAAAATTTGAAAATGGAAGAGGATGAAAGAATTTATGCTTTTATGGAAAGAGTAAATGAAATTGTTTTGGGTATACAATGTTGTGGAGGAACCTTAAGTGAAGATGAAATTTTTTCTAAAGTTTTAAGAGCATTGCCACTGGCATATAAAATGAAAGTAACTGCTATAAATGAATTGAGAACAATGCCTAATACATCAATAACTAGAGATACTTTGGTTGGAAAACTTTCAACTTTTGAAATTGAGGAATTTGGTCCTGTTACTACTATAAAGATAGATTTAGCTTTCAAGGCATCAACATCATCTGCATCATTATCATTTGAAAAATCTGATTAGAATGCCTTTTATGTAAGAGAACTTGAAGAAATCAAGAAAGAAAATGAAGAACTTGAAGAACTTGAAGCACTATTTGCAAGGAAAATGCCTAAAGGTCCTATTGGAAGCAAGTATGAAAGTAAAGAACCATTTAAATGTTTTAACTACAATAAGATTGGTCATATGGCATCTAGGTGTCCTGACAGACATGCAAGATTAAAAGAAGAAGCTAGAAGAACATACAAGCCTAACCCTGAATATCGGAGATATAAATTTAAGAAAAATAGAGACAAATCTTGTTATCTTGCTAATGAAGGAATCACTAATGATTCTGATGAGGATCTGATAGACAATGGATGGGTTTTTGTTGCTATAATAGAACATCAACTGACACCTACTATCCAACTGGTAGAGAAGGCCCTGGCAGCTAAAATTAAAGATACGAATGAATGGATCATTGATTCAGGATGTTCACATCATATGACTGGTGATAAAAGTAAATTCTTAACCTTTCTAGAATACAATGGAGGTCTAGTAATATTTGGAGATGATAAAGCTTGTTTGATCAGAGGAAAAGGCACTATATCTCTTGATGGTAAGAACAATACTGATAATGTTTACTATGTTGAAGGTTTAAAGCATAATCTTTTGAGTGTTGGTCAATTAGTTGAAAAAGTATTTCAGTTACAATTCAAGAATGGTAAATGCAAAATCATGAACAAAACTGGTTTGGAAATTGCAACCGGTAATCAAACTAAAGGTAATATCTTTCATTTGAACAATAGTGAAAAGACATGCTTGATTGTACATATTGATGAAAGTTGGTTATGGCATAAGAGACTCTGTCATGTAAATTTTGATTGCATTGTGAAAATTAGTACAACCAAGGCAGTAAGAGATTTACCTAAGATTATCAAACCTCACAATCCGGTATGTAAGGAATGTCAATTTGGAAAGCAAGTTAGAGCATCTTTTAAAAGTATTCCAAAGAAATCCAATAATGCTCTTGACTTAATTCATACTGATTTATGTGGTCCAGCAAGAACTAGAAGATTACAAGGAGATAGATATTTTATGCTAATCATTGATGACTATTCTAGAATGTGTTGGGTTACTTTTTTCAGGGAGAAATCATAAGCATTTGGGAAATTCAAGCTATTCAAGGTGATGGTAGAGAATCAAACCGGTAAGAAAATTAAATGTCTGAGATCAGATCAAGGAGGTGAATTCACATCTAAGGAATTTAATACATTTTGTGAAGTGAATGGAATCAGAAGATAGTTGTCAGCACCTCGGACACCCCAACATAATGGAGTTGTAGAGAGGAAAAACAAAACCATCTTGGATGTAGCTAGAAGTATGTTATCAGAAGAAAATCTACCACATGTATACTAGAGAGAAGCAGTGAGTACATCAATTTATACATTCAACAAAGTTCACATCAAAGGTGAAACAGGTTAGACCCCTCATGAATTATGGTTTGGTAATACACGTCTTAAATATGAATCAATATTTGGAAGTAAATGCTATGTTAGAAGAGATGAGTATATTGGCAAATTTGATCCTAGAAGTGATGAAGGAATATTTCTTGGTTATTCATCTAAGAGAAAGGTATATAGATGTTTTAACAAGAGATTGTAAAAAATTGTTGAGAGCACAAATGTGAAGATTGATGAACAATTTAGAGGAAATTCAATGTACATAGACTTTGAACCAGCAACAAAGATACTGACAAATAAACCTACATTGAATACACCGGTACAAAATGAAGATCGAGTTACATCGGTATCATCTGAAAATTCCACAATAACTGAGGAACAACAACAAACAAAGACACCTCTATATGTAAGATTGAACCACTCTGAAAATCAGATAACTGGGAACAAGTATCAAGGAGTCATGACTAGAGGAAGACTAGAAAATGAAGAGGTATGTCTTATTTCTCAAATTGAACCAGCATCAGTTAATGAGGCATGTGAAGATAAACACTGGATTAAAGCTATGGAAGAAGAATTAGAACAAATTGAAAAGAATAACACGTGGACATTAGTTCCCCGGCCTAAAGACAAAAATGTGATTGAAACAAAATGGGTATTCAGAAATAAAATTAATGAAGATGGTAAAGTAATCAGAAATAAAGCAAGACTAGTGTGTAAGGGATATTCATAGAAAGAAGGAATTGATTATAATGAAACCTTTGCACCGATAGCTAGAATTGAGGCAGTCAGATTATTTTTGGCTTTTGTAGCACACAAGAACTACAAAGTATATCAGATGGATATTAAATGTGCATTTCTAAAAGGAGATCTTGAAGAATAAGTTTATATTGGACAACCTGATGGATTTTCTTTGACAAATGACAAAGATATGGTTTGCAGGTTAAGGAAAGCATTGTATGGGTTGAAGCAAGCTCCAAGAGTTTGGTATGCTAGATTGGATAAGTATCTTTTGAAGATTGGTTTTTCTAAAGGTAATGTTGACAATAACTTATATTACAAAGTGACTAATGATGACATCTTGGTTATAGAAGTTTTTGTTGATGATATAATCTTTGGAGGAGAAGATGGATTATGTAAAGACTTTTCTAATGAAATGTAGCAAGAATTTGAAATGTCTATGATTGGAGAGATAAAATTCTTTTTAGGATTGCAGATTTCACATACTAATAAAGGTATATTATTGAGTCAATCTAAGTACTTGAAGGCATTACTAAAGAAATTTGGTATGGAGAACTCTAAACTGGTAAGCACACCTATGACTACAATCGACAAATTATCACTAAGGGATGAATCAACACCTGTTAATCTGACTAGGTACAATTCTATGATAGGAGGTTTACTATATTTGACACAAACAAGACTTTATATTATGAATGTAGTATATATTATTTCAAGATTTCAGAGATCCTAAAGAAAATGATGAATCAGCAGTAAAAAGGATTTTTCGATACTTACAAGGAACTACAAATATTGGCTTATGGTATCCTAGAGATGAAAACTTTGAATTATGTGCATACACAGATGCAAATTGGGCAGGAGATGTAGATGACAGAAAAAGCACCACCAGAGGAGCATTTTTTCTTGGTAGAAGATTAATTTCTTCGTTGAGTAAGAGACAAAGTTGTACATCTTTATCAACAGCAGAATCAGAATATGTTGCAGCAACAACTAATTGCACATAGGTATTATGGCTTAAGAAAATGTTGAAAGACATAAAGGTAAATTGCAAGGAACCTATAACTATCTATTGTGATAATACAACAGTAATTGATATATCTAAGAATCCGGTACTACATTCTAAAATTAAACATGTTTCTATCAAATTGAATTTTCTAAAAGAGAATGTTGAAGCAAAAGAAGTGAAATTGGTTTATGTGAATACTATAGAGCAGATTGCAGATATTTTCACTAAGCCTTTGCCTAAGGAGACTTTTGAATATCTTAGAGATCAACTTGGGGTTATACCCCCATCGGTAGATACTTAGATATTTGATGTTTGTCATCAACCGACAGAATTAACATAGAAATCTTTTATTCCAGCTTTGATGAGGAGAACTACTTCTCAGGGGAGTAGTTGATATTTTGTAATGAGTTGGTATTTTGTATTTGAACCTAGTTTTTGTATTGCTTTGGCATTTCATATCAAAGGGGGAGAGATTGATATGGAAAAACACATGGAAAATACATAATATTCCTAGGGGGAGAGACTTTATCCCTTGGGGAGAGAATATTACTTTTGGGAGAGATATTATGTATTTTGATTTTTGGTTATGATCTCTTTGGGAGATTTGTTGGTTTTTAATTTTTGGCATTTCTATTTTGACACTTTGATGGTTTTTCCATCTTGTGTTGCCATCAATGCCAAAGGAGGAGATTGTTGGTATTTCGGATATGTTGATATGGTTTTGTCATTGACGTCAACACTTATCAAAACTGGCCAAATTGGTTATGTTCACCGGCATGCAAGTGACTTATGTACAATCACTGGTATTTGGTTCACCGACAGGTTATATTGTTCACTGGCACTTGGAATCACTTGGAGACTACTTGGTTATGTTGAAAACATCATTTGGACACTTTGTTTTGGTGATTTGGTCATTGTCTTATTCAAGTTTGCATATTTGTTGTTATTGGCAAATAGGTCCAGGATATGCACCGGTAGATATATCTATTCTAGATCAGCATGACACATTATAAAGATGATTTGTTATTATTGTAAATGTATTGAGCTGACATCATGCATCAGATATTGATTTATTTGTAATTGATTTTATTGTAATATCTTTTAGTGAGCCGACCTACTCAATTGGTCTTAGGTTATGGTATAAATGTAAGATCTCATTTGTGAGATTAAGATATGCAAGGAAAGAGATTGTAATTCGGTATATGCAAAAAGAAGAAGAGCTATACATACAGACATCATTTGAAGGTTGAAGGAAGGATTTTGTAAAGGCATATCAGAGCTAAACGGGTATTGAATCTAGCATATGGAGATGCTATTTTGAGCAGTACATTATCATTGGATTTAATCGTCCAATTGTAGTCAGTGTGACTCTCATTTTGTGATTGAGCAGTGAGCTCTAGGCACTTCTCTTTCTGCATGTGCAGACCCCCTATTGTCCACACATACTGTCTGCAGTAGTATCATCTGATTGTGGGTAAGGTTTCCCACCATGGTTTTTCCCCTTACAGGGTTTCCACATACAAATATTGGTGTTATGTGTTGTGGATGTTATTGTCTTTCTGTTTGATGCATTAATCTTTACCAGTACTACAATTAACTATTAAGACTATCTACTGGCATAAAGTTTGGTTTACTGATATTAAGCATTAAGTTTTGGTTAAGTTAATTTTGGTTGAATTTATTAGACAACTGATTCGCCCCTCCTCTCTATTGTCTCTGGGATGTAACACAATGAAAAGTGTCCAAGATGACATAGGGAGATGAAATAACTTAATATTTATGGCATATGTATAAGGAAAATGTAATTTTTATGATTGGACACATTTTATTAATTATAAAGAAAAATGGAGAAAAGTCCCATCTTGGCTCCACTTAGGAGAAAGAAGAGTCATACTAAAACATGTATTAAGGGGTTACAAAGAGGAATGGAAAAGAAACCTCATTAGGTGCCCACTTTTGAAATTTAAAAGGTCACCTACTTAGGGAATCATGTGTGAATGTTTTGGGGACATCTATTGGTCGTGTGTTTGATTTCTTGGTTGTCATGTTTTTCTCATCACAAGTGGGTGTGGGCTTTCCAAGAGTTGGTTTCCCATGGTTTGTAATTCAAGTTACTATGATGGATAAAGGGAACCTAGTAGAACATGACATAGGAATTGGAAAGAAAATTTCACCAAAGTCAACTCCCTATCTCTATAAGTAATTTTCAGCCATCATTCATCCTTGTAACACTCTAACTAATAATCTACACTAAATTTGTTTGTACATAGCTATTTGTAACAAATGGGACCATTAGGAAAAATAATAAGATAGTAGATATCATAACTATCTAGGACCATAATCTCTTCTTTGATTTTCTCCATCCCTAGTCACTATTGTTTGAAGACAGATTCTGTAAAAGATGTAGGACCATTGTCAATACTTAGTAAAGGAAATATACCATAATAATTTAGTGGGATATACTTTTCAACTATAATACATTGTCTTGTGAAACTTATCAAGGTAGAAGTAATAGATTTTCCTTGTTCTATGGCTTCAGTTGCACATTATTAACATAATTTTTTTATAAACCTCTTTCTTCTCTATCCTCTAATCCATCTATTTTGTCTTCCATATATTCATCTTACTACTTTTCAATTTTTGTTTTAAAGAGAATTGATATTGTAGACACCCAAAATTGTCCAGTCTAATTAAATAAATATTTTATTTATTTAATTATCTAAGCCTAATTCTTCTATTAATTAAATAAATCTTTATTTATTTAATTAATTCATTTATCCTCTTCTAGCCTTATTTCTCATTTAAATAAATACATTTATTTATTTAAATTATCCCTTTCCTAAATTAAATAAATATTTTATTTATTTAATTATCCTACTTCTTCTATTAATTAAATAAATATTTATTTATTTAATCAATTCATTAGCTTTTTCTACACATGACACATGTCATTCATCTCTTAATTCATACACTACCTACCTCTTTCATTATTTTGGTATTTCTTTTACCTACCCTCTAATCTTAGCCGACCTCCTTTTACACCTCTCAATCTTATCCCTCCATTTCATATGGTGTCTTCTATTTAAGAAGATGCCTCCTTCATTATCAAACCCTAATCATCCTAATTATTCATTCTAATCATCCTAATCATTCTATGCATTCTAATCAATCATCCTAATGACCTAATCTTGAAGACTTGGCTACACTACGATCCTACTTGCAACCACATTCCGTTCTTTGTTGAGCTCTTGTGCATATAAAAATCTGAGAGCAAATATATCAAGCAAGATCAATGGAGATAGGAAGAATGGAGATCAAAACCCTATTGGGCATGTGATGGTATAATCTTTGTGATTTCATTTGATTTGCATTGTCTTAGGTAATCTTCATATGTTATGGTGGATCTTTGTTGATTGTTAGGCTAGGGTTTTGTGGTTGAATTCATTTAGCCTTTCAATATTGTTATTATTGTTATCCATTTTCACCATACACATTTTGGCACGCCCGGTGGGATTCTTGTCCCTTTGCATTTAACCCTTTTGTTGCAGATTTTGCGTTTTTGAGGTTGTAGATCGGACATTTTTTTGACGACATTTTAGGTATTTCCACGTCTGCGAGTGGTCGGATCGCGTCTCTAAGTTTCAGGAGCGTCTGCAGAGGCAGGAATCGCGTTTGTGTTTTCAACAAATTTTGTTTTGCAGGTCTCAGACAGGGGCGTCTGTGTTACATAATCGCGTCTGCGTTACTTCTGATCGCGTCTGTGTCTGAGAAGGGCGTCTGTGTGTTTTGGCCGCGTCTGTGCATCACAGAATCGTGTCTGTGTCATACAGACACGTCTGTGTCTGGTATAACAACGTCTATGTTTTTACTATTTCGGAATTTCAAACTTTCTTTGATTGGGTTTTCGGATTTCGCACCTAGGGTTTCAGATCTGGTTTATTTTTGGACTAACCCTTACAGATTTAGCTAACCAAGTTTGTGCAGCTTGTCTTGGAAGCAAGGAAAAAATGTTTTTGTTGAAGGCCCCTTTTTCACAAAGTCTTTTGGGTTTCTAAAATTTACCTAACTTGTGTGCTTGCAGGAAGGGGTGATCATTTGAAACAACCCAAACTACTAACAAATTTTGTTGCAGGTCCTTGGCTAGGGTTTTTGAGATTTTGTTGTGTGCCTTGTTTTCATAGATTAGCAAACACTTCCATTGGTGCACTAAAATTGAATCATTGTCTTTTGTGTCTTGAGCAATAGGCTCTTTTTGTTTAATCTTTAGAGGGCTTGTCTTCCCGTGTGGTCATTAGGACTACTAGTGAGAAGAGAACGACCCAAGTGGTAGCGAGGAAAACCCACCTCATCCGAACCACTATAATCAAATGTATTCATGGTGAAAACTATGAATAACGTGTGCTGATTAGTTCATACCAACACTATGTCTCCCCATAAACCCGTTTGATCAAATTTATTTGATCATTTGTAGGGCGTAACCCCTACCGGCTGGGAGCCTTCTGTATTTACAGAGCTGAAAGTGCCGCATGTATGGCCACATGAGCGGATGCCCTTACTAGCACCATTTTGTTTTAGAGGCCCAAATCCTTCTAGTTGTTGGGGCAGGAGGTCGGACCTCTGGTAGCGGCCCACACACATACGGTTCTTAGTAGAGATACAAAGTTCGCCATGGGGAGTTTTCATGGGGACTGATGCTTGGCTGACCCGAGAAGTGAGTGCCGAGGGTGGAGCCAGTGAGGTCAAGCATCTAAGTATCTGCTCTGAATAGCGTAGCCTCGGGGGTAAAACCCTATGTGGGATCAACAACTATTGTCTTGGCCAGCCATAATAATTGTACTTGTCTTATGTTAAACATTCAAACATTCAAGACCAAACAACTAAACATTGTGTCTTTTGTGTCTTCAAGTGTATGCAAAACAACTTTACATCAAACAACACACTTTTGGAGTCTAAACACTTGCAAACATTGAGTCCTCATTAACATTGTGTCCTCTTGTCACGAAAAACAGTCAAACAGTCGGATTTGGTCACAACAAAACAACTTCACAGATTGGAAAAATTGCACGAAGTTTACAGAAACGTGTTTGTGTCTGTTCTAACCACGTCTGAGTCATCTAAGCACGTCTATGAAGGGTAGAATAGGATCTGTGTCTGTAATAGCGTCTGTGTCTGTAATAGCGTCTGTGTCAAACAGAGACACGTCTGTGTCTGGGAATCGCGTCTGTGAAGTATACAGAAGCGTCTATGTTCAGAATTGAAAATTTTTACAGTCCAGCAAACAAAAGAAATCAGTTTCGGAATAATTGAGCTTCCTAGGTTGTTTCTTCAGGTTTCATCTAGCATTCAACCTGTCTTTGGGTCTCACCCAGCCCATCATTGCTTCACATCTCATTTTACATTCATATTTGTCTAAACTTGAGTCAAAAGGTCACTTGCTTGTCCTCATCATACTTTGTCAACATACTACATACAACTACACTTTGCTAAGTGGTCCCTCATCAAGGTTTCTTACCTTTGGGTCTCATTTGGTCTTACTTAGAGTCAAGGTCAACTTACCTCATCAAGAGAAACTATCCTCTGTTTGGAAGTCACACCTACTCTACTACATACATACTTGGTCTTACACTTTGGACATTGCAAGTACACCTCAAGATTCATTTACACTCCATACAACTCTTGGTCTTCCATACTCTTTACATTTTTCATATAGTCTCTCACATCTTGGTCAAACACCTAGTTCATGGTTGAAACCCATCTTCAAAAATCTAGGAGAAAAGCTAAAGAAGCTCAAGAGTCCGCAAACATGAGTTCTTATGAGTACGACAATGATTTATTTTTCAATCCTGAGCACACTACATTGCCTGACATGGATGTTTATAGACACATTCCAAATGTGGAAAACACAGACACTGCAAACAAAAATGCTACACACAATGACAATGTGGACAACTTTTCAATACAATCAGCAGATGTAGAAGAATCCATAATGAATCCTCATTTCAATAGATTGGTTGAAGAGATAATGAAGAGGGATAGACAATACTTCTTACACATGAGGGCACAAAGTGGAGCTAAAATACCTCATGACTTTGACATGTCTCAAATAATGGAACATAAACCTTTGCAACAACCTCACTCCAATATGGATCAAAGGAGACCTAATAGTGGAGGAAATAGAGGACCACACATGGTACCTGAATCACCATCAGCTTTGCTTCAAAAACCAGAAATCCCACATACACACGGTCAAACATATGATACTTACCTTCGAAGACCATTATGGAAGTCTTATGCAGATAGATATGCTCAATCACATGCTCAAGATATGGATCAATCAAAACAAGTGGACATTCAAAGGCATGCTCAAAATTTGGGGGCAACACAATAGAACATGACATGCCTATAGAATATGGTATACACACACAAAATAGATATGGGGTTCCTCAACATGAAGCTATACCAAGTGCTCCCTATATGCCGCATCAATATAGACCTCCTCCATACGAACATGTCTATGATCAATATCATCCATACATGCAACAAGCTCCTCCTCAAATTGGTGTCTCAAACATGGGGTATGCTACAAGAAATCGATCGCCACCTAAAAATAATTTGGAGCAACAAATCAGAGATTTACAAAAGAAAATGGAGGACATAAATACACCAAAACCAACATACACAATGAGAGACATATGTCCTTATCCATTTGACAAGAGCATTCCAATGCCTCCATTTCCTGCACACTTTGTGACACCTAAATTTGATAAGTATAGAGGAAAAGGAGACCCCAAGGCACACATAAGACAATTTTTCACAGCTTGCATTGAGGTAGCGGCAGAAGAAACATATTTGATGAGATTATTCCCACAAAGCTTAGGCGATCAAGCTATGGAATGGTTCTCTCAACTACCACCTGGTATTAAGTCATGGGGTGACTTAGCAGAGGCATTTATTCAACATTTCTCCTACAATATAGAGACAGACATATCAATCACTACTTTGTGCAATACTAAGCAAAGAGAGGGAGAGTCTTTTGCATCATTTTTACAAAGAATGAGGAACCTAGCTAGCAGATGCTCTTGCGAAATCCCATAGAAACAAATGGTAGAAATGTTCACTCAAAACGTTAACAAGGACATTGGCTATGATCTAAGGAAAGCTTGTTTGTCCACCTTCAAGGATGTTATTGAAAAGGGCTTAGCAACAGAAAAGGTCTTAATTGAACAAGGAGTCATTAAGATATTCAAGGAAAACAAAGATGACTTTAAAGGAAAAGACAAGCCAAGATTTTGGAATAAAAACAAGAACACAGTCAATGATGGTGTTGTTGATGCCAATACAGTGAGACCCAAGTTCATCTTTTCAGGATCAAGTTCTACAAACAATCAAGTGAATACTCAAACAACTTCTAGATCATGAAGGAAGTACACCCCATTGGGAGAACCACTTGAATTAGTCTTCAAAAAGCTTGTGGCAAACAAAGTGATCATAGTTCCAGATTTTCCTCCATATGAACCAAAGGTCAAACCAAATTGGTGGAATGATGATGAGTATTGTGAGTTTCATAAGAGCAAGGGTCACAAGACAGGTAATTGCCATCGACTGAAGAACATTGTGCAAGATCTCATTGATAGAGGTGATATTGAGATTGAGGGACACTCATCCAATCAAGAACATGAGATGTTTAAGGAACCATTCCCAAAGCATGACAAAGGAAAAGCCCAAGTCACAGATGATCAGGCCAACTATACTAGAGCACCTTACAACTATGATTCAACTATCAATCATATCTCGATAGACAATCATATCTCTACTATTACCATCAAGAACAAAAACCCTGAGAATCCTCCTCAGCGACCCAAGATTGTCCTAAGAGGTGTTGGATCTTCTTCCGAACATACCCCTAAATGTCATGTTACAACCCGTCGAGGTAAGATTACTTTGCCAGGTACTTCCACTAAAAATGCCGCTTCTTCATCAACCAAACCTGAGTATGACCTTGTAGAACAGTTAGGGAAGACACCCGCGCTCATCTCCATCCTTGAGCTCCTACGTATATCCCCCGCTCATAAAGCTATTCTTGACAAAATCTTGAGAGACACCGTCGTTCCTACTGATCTGAACGTGGACCAATTTCAAGCCATGGTGGGATACCTTTCCATTCCACATTCCCTTACATTCACAGAAGCCGATGACGCATCTATAAGTCAGCCACATAATGCACCATTACATATTGAAGCCTTCATACACAAACATCGAATAAAGCGAGTCCTGATAGATGGAGGAGCAGGTCTAAACATTTGTACATTGAGCACCATTAAACAATTGGGATATTCTGATAAAGCTGTGAATTCAAAAAATCAAATCACCATCAAGGCATATGACGATGAAGAGCGCTCATCCAAGGGCACCGTCACCTTACCTCTAAGAATTGGGCCAGTTACAAAGGATGTGGTTTGTCAAGTCCTAGATCTGGATCTCACATACAACATATTGCTAGGACATCCTTGGATTCATGAAATGAGGGCAGTCCCATCGACATACCATCAATGCATTAAGTTTCCTCATAATGGAGTCGAGGTAACAGTTAACGGTGATCCTAATCCGTTCATATATTGCAATAACTTGAGATCACATACGGAGACCATCATTCCCAGTAATCGTGAAGCTGTTCCTTCTTCGGCATACATTGACTCTGAGTCATTGAAACCTTCGACATCAAAACAAGGTGAACTTAAAGGCAAATTTCAAGACAAAGGCATGGGAGAATACACTCTAAATCAGACAATGTATTTACGACAAGTCATGAGCTCTCCAAAAGAATATGGAAGGCCACATCCTAACAAGAAAATATCCATCATGATACTCAAATGGGATCCTACTACCTTTCAAAGATGGGGCAAACTAGAAGAGGAAGATTTATACAGAATGCTCTATAAAGACATTGAAGAGGACACACAAGATCAGATCAATATACCCTGGGAGAAATATGGCAAAGGCTTCAAGATTCTATAAAAATTCGGGTATGATGGAAAAAGCCCTCTTGGGTTACGCAAAGAAGGCACTATGGAGCCCTTACAACCGGAATTGACTGTAAAAAGAGAACGCTCAAAGGGACTTGGTTTTCTGACTTCCAAGATCCACACTAAAAGGATAGAAGAGGCATCACAAATCAAAGTTGCCAAAGTTCAACAAGAAGATTACTATTCAACAGATGCCAATGAATGGGAATGGGGTTCAGACAAATCCTCCAGCGACTATGAGCTCACTGAGACATTCAGAGAGCCAAATGAACTGACAAAAGAGGAGGAATTTTATAAAAAGTTCAGAGTTGGTCAAGAAACAACCCATAAGGATTCCATACAGTCTTCGTCTCAAGGTTCTAGGTCGAAATCACATAGGATGAGAACACCTGTCCTAGAATGCGCTAATAGTGACGACAATTTGGATTCGCTCATGATCGAAATTGATGAGGAGAGTGCCATCGATGACCTCGATGATTGCCTCGATATACCCGAATATAACCACATCTTCACTCTTAGCACTGCAAACTCCAAAAACATTAAAGGCCTTCCCCTTGTTCACCACCAACTCATTGACTGGGATTATGACTATCTTGACTATCTTGGCATACGAGATGATCTTCCCCCTAGGGACCATAAAGCAGGATACACCATAGAACTCAACAACATGGCATATTTTGGTGAGGGTGTCGAACCTTCCAGTCGCAAAAATATGAAAATAAGAACAAATCAAGGGTCTTATGGCGAAAACCACACTATGGCGCTATCTGATCCCAAAAAAGTAAAAAGAAAGGACGTATCTAAGGGCGAAAACCTCTCTGAGGCACCCGAAGATGGAAGGCTTGACATTCTCCTAGCCTCGTATGAGGAAAAGTCATCCATGTTGGTAGAGGATACTATCCAGACAAACATTGGTACAGAAGAGGTTCCACACAACATATTCCTCGCTCAATCATTGACAGAGTCCGAAAGGTCAAAATTCATAAGCTTCTTCAAGGAATGACAAATCAACTTTGCATGGTCATACACTGATATGCGCGGACTAGATCTGGATTTGGTAATGCATCATTTGACAGTCAAACCGGGGGCAAAGCCAGTAAAACAAAAATTAAGGAAAATGCATCCACAAGTGGCATTACTAGTCAAAGCAGAGCTGGAGAAATTATTGGATGTCGGATTCATACGCCCAATTGATTATCCTGAATGGATCTCCAATTTAGTACCTGTCAGTAAACTAGATCGCAGCATCAGAATATGTACAGATTTCAGAGACATCAACAAAGCTTGTCCAAAAGATGACTTTCCATTACCAAATATCAACTTGATCGTTGATCTCACAGCAGGTCACGAAATGTTATCTTTAATGGATGGATTTTCTGGTTATAATCAAATCAGGATTGCTCTTGAGGATCAACACAAAACATCATTCACTTGTCCGTGGGGAACTTTCTGTTGGAATGTCATGCCCTTTGGGCTAAAAAATGCAGGTGCTACATATCAAAGAGCAATGACCACTATCTTTCATGATCTCATGCACATAACCATGGAAGATTATGTTGATGATCTCTTGGGTAAATCAATAGACAGAGATACACATTTGGACATACTTTCAGTCGTCTTTGATCGGTTGGAAAAATACAAGGTAAGATTAAACCCCAAGAAATGTGTCTTTGGAGTAACCTCCGGGAAGCTCCTAGGATTCATTGTGTCCAAAAGAGGAATCGAAGCCGATCCAGCAAAAGTCAAGGCTATCTTGGACATGCCACCACCCAAAAATATCAGTCAACTTCGATCCTTACAAGGGAGACTCCAGTCTATACGAAGATTCATAGCACAACTTGCAGATAAGTGTAATCCTTTTCAGCACCTGCTACATAAAAATATCAAATTAAAATGGGATGATAACTGTCAACAAGCTTTTCAGACGCTCAAAGATTATCTTTTGAATCCACCAGTTTTGATGCCACCAGTTCCAGATCAACCTCTGCTACTATACATATCAGCTACTCCAACAGCACTGGGGGCACTCCTAGCACAACAAATTGCTGACAGCAAGGAAAAAGCAGTATACTATATTAGTCGCACATTGGTGGGATATGAGCTAAACTACACACCAATCGAGCGTGCATGTCTCACCGTGGTCTTTGCTTCGCAGAAATTATGACATTATATGCTCACTCATAAGACTAAGTTGATTGCAAGAATTGATCCCTTAAAATACCTTCTCAACAAAGCAACACTTACTGGGCGACTGGCCAAGTGGGTAATGATCCTGAGTGAATTTGACATTGAGTATGTGGACAGAAAAGAAATAAAAGGACAAGCAATCACGGATCAATTAGCAGATGCCCCCATGATTGATGATGCTCCTCTAAATTCAAAATTTCCAGATGAATCCATTTTAACAATATCACACGAAAGACCATGGCAACTATATTTTGACGGCTCATACACACAGCACGGGGCAGGAGCTAGTATTCTCTTTATAACTCCTCAAGGTGATTCTATACCAAAATCATACCGCTTATCATTTCCTTGCACTAACAATATAGCGGAATATGAGGCATTAACAACTGGATTACAAATTGCAGTTCAATGGAAGATCCAAGAACTTCGTGTTTTTGGGGATTCTCAACTTGTCATCCATCAAGCAACTGATGATTACCAAACGAAAGATGAAAAATTAATGCCTTACAAGCAACTGGTAGATGATTTGAAATGGCACTTTACAAAGATAGATTTTGAGCAGATACCAAGAGAGCAGAATCGTGCTGCAGATGCCATGGCTACAATCGCTTCACTAATTGACCTGCCTCAAAATGAAACCTGCTATGAGTTTCTGGTAGACAACCTGTTGGTTCCTTCATATGAGATCACTCCTACTGAAATGATATGCGTTGTCGGTCCCGAATCCCAGTTATAAGGTTCCATATTCACATATCTTCGTGACAATATCTTACCTCCTAATCTATCAAACAACCAACACCACACTTTCATTCGCCAATCCTCTCGATATGTCATTTTAGCTGATATCCTATACCGATGAGGTCTAGATGGCACTCTTCTTAGATGTTTAGAAAGCGACGAAGCTCAGATTGCGTTACGTGAAGTACATGAAGGGATATGTGGTCTGCATGCTAGTGGTCCTACCTTGGCCAAGAAACTCATCAGGATTGGATATTATTGGCCCAATATGGAAAAAGACTCATATTAGTTTGTCAAGAAATGTAAGCAATGTCAAATTCATGGAGACCTCATACATGCACCAGCACAAGAACTACAACCACTGGCGTCTCCTTGGCCCTTTTGTCAGTGGGGACTCAATCTCATAGGCAAGATTCACCCTCCTTCTTCCAATGGTCATAAATTCATTATCACAGCCACAGAGTATTTCACAAAGTGGATTGAGGCTGTGCCTCTCACACAAGTCACTGGGAAACAAATTGCTACTTTCATCCTTAACTATATCATTTGCCGATATGGTATTCCTAAATCCATTATTACTGATAATGGGCGTCCCTTCAAAAATCAGGATGTTCGTGAACTCTGTGACTGCTTCCGTATTTCCCATTGTTTCTCCACACTATATTACCCCCAAGGTAATGGCCAAGCTGAGGCGTCTAATAAAATAATTCTTAAAATCCTCGAAAAGACAGTCGACGACGCTGGCTGTAACTGGCATATCCAACTCAATCCTGCACTTTGGGCCTACCGCACAAGTGTCCGCACACCTACAGGGGCTACACCCTACTCACTTGTCTACGGCGCTGAAGCCATCTTGCCTATTGAGGTTGAGTTACCTTCTTTATGGGTCTCTTTGCAAAACATCATCAGTGATGAAGATTACAGGGTCTCTCGCTTACAAGAACTAGAACTGTTGGATGAACGGAGACAAATTGCTTTTAATCATCTCAAGGCTTACCCACAACGAATGAGTCGCAGCTACAATCACAAAGTCAAGCCTTGCACATTTGAGGTAGGTGATTTGGTTCTCAGAGAAAATCCTAAAAATCAACAAGACAGAGAGAAGAGGGGCAAGTTTGAACCAAACTGGCTTGGTCCTTACATCATCACAGCAGTATATGGCTCTGGGGCATATCAGCTCTCAACTACAGAAGGTGAACCTTTGGAGGATCCTATCAACAACATGCATCTTCGCAGGTTCTACACATAGCTCTTCGGAATATCCTAATTCAAAAATACAAAAAAATCAAAAAATTTCAAAAATGCAAAAAAAATCATAAAACATAAAAAAATCGTTACTTGGTGAAAACCTGGCAAACAGGCGCCTTGTGACACAAAAAAACATTGAAAAATCAAAAAAAGTAAAGAGAAATAATTTCGTCCAACGGTGAAAACCACTTCGGTGGCGCCCTGGGCAAGTACCATGGTGAAAACTGGGTCACCAGCGCCATGCGTAGAGACATTGCTCCTCCCTCCTTCAGGATTCACTTTCATCCTTCACTTCGCACACATTCACAACCTATTCGTTCATAATAAACTTACCCATTCCCATCATGGCTTGTTATTGATCTACCCAAGATTGGTTAGCCATTCATAATAAACCTCCCTTTTCACCCCCCTTTCCATTCATAATAAATCAGACCCTATCTGTGGCTAAGGCAAAATCCTACGTCTAGTGATGGGTGTGGAACTGAGAACATCACATGTTTTGAGGAGTATAGTTTCTTCCAGCTTTCTTCAGTCTATCCGCGCACAATCCGCAATAAAGCAACATTTGCATCATAGATCCACAATAAAGCAACATTTGCATCACAGATCCGCAATAAAGCAACATTTGCATCACAGATCCGCAATAAAGAAACATTTGCATCGTAGATCCGCCATAAAGTTTCATCTTCTCCGCAATAAAGTATCAGTTTCATGGATTCAGTCAGTTTTAGATGAGACACAGCAGCAACAATGGGCTTCAACCAAAATCAAATCTTTCAACAGACTCAGACAACATATGGTTCAGTGCTATCTATCATTTTTGTGAAAGTGAACATTGTGACCACAATCAAATAAGACTTATACAAGTGACAAGAGACACTAAACTTGAGGACTACAGTGGATGTTGGTGTCGAGTCTTGGTTTTCTCTTGATTTTATCTTTTGGTGACATGTCTTTTAGCTTTTCCGTTATGTCTCTGACTAGAGAATCTATCTCCAGGATGTCTTTGACTAGAAAGGCGAGGATGGGGTATCGTCACCTATTTGTATTTGCTGTCTGTGGATTGTCTCTTAGTAATGCTATGACTTGTCCAAGGATATGAGGACACTATGAGTCTAGTGTGAACTGGGGCATTCCTTGTTTGTGACTGTCTTATCTCCATGCAAACAAGTACAATGACTTTCTGGGTCGAACATATGCCTTGATTGTCATAAACTACTTGCCATAATAAAGCTCAATGATGATAACGCACAAGAAGCTCTTTCACATTCATATCTTCTGTCTTCTATCCCCCTTTCTTGATTGACTTCCATCATCCTTCTTGAGTCCGCATAGCCTGCTATCACATGACTGAGTATAATGACACACCAAAAACATTTGCATTTCATGTAGCTGCATCGGCATTACCACATATAAGCATTTCACACATACATATAGATATCACAATTGCATCACATCCTACACACAACACCTGTTAGCACAATTTACATTTGCATTATCATATTCATCTGCATTACATACATTCACATTTGCATCATGCATCACATATAAAACATAAAAGAACAAAAATATTGCATTGTATCATATACAAATTTGCATCCATATCATAAGCATACATTCTAAGAATATCTCATCACATAGGTACACATGCATATAGCTGCCACAAAAATGAATCATCTCTCATATATAATCAAATGTGTCATGATACAATGATGTCAAAAGAATCATATGGCTACAAAATCACCCGCAGGTGTCTACAATACAAAAAAAATGGTACAAATACTGATACAAGGGAGCCCTCTATGGCTATGATGAACTCCCTCCCTCAGAGCCGCCTGGCCTCAACGGAATCTGAGCTCTAGACGGATCCGCTCCAGGATCGCCCTGCCTGTCTGGTGGTGGAGGAGGACCCATGACCCCACCACTCGATGCCTGTCTCCTCTGGCTCCCTCCCGTAGCCGTCACTGTTTGCGATGGTCTATGAAAGCTCCTCGCCCGCTGATCTGCTGGCATGACACCATAATACAGGTCCCTCCAGTAGGCAATCTCCTCTCCAGCTTGCAGGACATATGCATAGCCTACTCCTGTGTCCTCCGCCGCCTGCCTCCCTGCCCTCAGCGCTGTCTCAGCCTCAATGTAACGCTGAATCGCCTAATCCCTCTCACACTCAGTATCCCTGAGCTGGGTCCTAAGATGATCCCTCTCCCTCTCCAACTCCTGGATCTCGTCTTCCTGGCCCTGGCAGATCTCCCTGAGCTCAATCAGCTCATCCTCCTCTAGATCCCCACCCTCTGCCTCTGCCTGTGGGTCTCCCTCTGTGGGTGCCTGCTCCTGTACCTATCCCTGTACCTGTCTTGGTACATGTCTAGGTTCCTGTACCTGTCTCTGTCCCTATGCCTGTACTGGCACCTGTCCCTACACCTGTCCCTGTCTTTGTCCCTATGCCTTAGGACCCTGTGCTACTGGTACCTGCAGGGGCACTCCACCGCGACCCCTCACCACCTGGGCCTGTCCCTCCTGTCCACCCTCCCTCTGAGGTGCCACCCTCCTCTCCCCAACTACTCCCCTCTACCTCCGTCAGCCTCTGCTCCCATCGCCTCCACCATCATCATCGTCATCTCCTCCTACCTCTCCCTCCAGTAGCTCCCCTAGATCTGTCAGTCACGAGAATGAATGCTCTGCCCAATATGCTGTATACTCTGCATCCATGCCTGCATCCTCAATCTCTGGCCACATATCCCAGGGTAGGGGCATCATCTCTGCTAGCTATGTAACTGCCTGATCATATGACAACAATGGCCTGAACTGCACTTGATCCCTCACTGTACAGGCATACATACCCGAGCCTCATGGCATCCTCTGGATCCTGCCATACTGCCTGCATACTCTGTCTACCAGCTGCCTCTCCAATATATAGGGCATCCACCCAATCAGATATCTACTCCTGAAGGTATAAGGTAGCTCCACTGCATCATCCTCCCACTCCTCGCATCCCAGATATGGCCTCCAGATGACTATGTCAATGTCATCTATCACTCGCCTCCAATGCTCTAACCTGCCAATCCGAGGCTGCGAAGTGATCATGTCATATAAATGCACAAAGCTCTGTCTGTGACCCCTACCTCTGAAATGTATCAGCCATGTGATAGGCAGATGCTCATATGCCCAAACCTGCAGAAGTGTCACTCCACAGCTCAGTCCCACTAATCCATGGTAGACGAACTGATGAAGCTCATAATATAGGTGGGCCAACACACATGGACCCCACACATATCTGGTGTGCTGAGTCACCAATATCTCCAGTGCTCCTCCCCAGCCCACTGCCAACCCCCGTGTCGCCCTGTTCAGACATAGGAACCCACTGATAGCTCCTCCGATAATAGCTAGCAAAGCTAATCTTGTCGCGGTCATGGTGTCCCATGCCACATGTCCTACTCTCATCTCTAGGCCGGGATCCTGAAACACCCATCTCAAAGCCTCTCTATCTCTATCGCGATCATATGGAATCAACTCTCCATCAATCGGTATCCGCAGAATCCTGTAGACATCCTCAAGGGTGACTATCATCTCACCCATCAGCAAATGAAATGTACATGTCTCTGAATGCCATCTCTCGGCCAGCGCAGTCAGCAAACCCATGTTTGCCCGAAACTCAGGCACATACAGTACGTGTCTCAATCCCATCTCCTCAATGGCAGCTCTATCCTGAAACGACAACTCTAGTCGCAACCTCTGTGTGGACGGGAATCTCTCCCGTGACTCCAACATAGGCAAATACTCCTGTAGTCAAGCAAATCAATCATGTCAGTCAGGGTGGCATTCACTGTTCATCACAAAATGCTACTCGCTATCTAAATTCATATGGTTATCTATTCTAGTGACACTCACTGTTCATCACAAAGTGTTGCTTCTATCCTAGTAGTGCTCCCTGTTCATCACAAAGTACTACGTGTGTGACACTCCCTGTTCATCACAAAGTGTTACTCACATTTTGCACTCCCTGTTCATCACAAAGTGCTGCTCACACTTTGCACTCCCTGTTCATCACAAAGTGCTGCTCACACTTTGGGTACTCCCTGTTCATCACAAAGTACTCTATCTTGGTGCTCCCTGTTCATCACAAAGTGCCTTGATCTATCCTAGTCTTCCTTGAGGACCTGCTTGAGTGTATCCTCTCAGCAGCTTATCCAATCGACAGCGTATGTTCATCACAGAACTGCTGATTTGACCTAGAAGACTAAAACCGTGCATTTTTTTGACATATATGCGCTTTTAACTCACAAACGCGTTTTTACCTCACAAACGCGCCTATAGACTGCACAAGCGCGCCTAAACAACACAGACGCACCTGTATGACATAAATTTGCCTAAATCATTCACAAATGCGACTTTGGCACACAAATGCCCCTTCAGGACGTAGACGCACCCGCATCAAGCACAAACGCGGTTCCAGACACAGACGTGCCTGGTACCGACACAGACGCGCCTGTTGGACACAGACGCGCCTGGCACCGATGCAGACGCGGTTGCACATTTTTGCACGTTTTTGTGCCCTATTCCTAATCGCATTTATTGCTAACTAGCATGCATTAATGACAAAATTGAATGCGTCAAAGTATGAGGAGGTTTGGTGGTACTTACCGGCTCTCCTGCCTCTGCTGGCCTTTGAAATCGTCGAACGCGGTCGAATCTGTGTACGAAGGCCATCACTGCTGACTGTTGCTGCTCTTTTTCTTGCTCTGCATTGTGATCTCGTGAAGGTGTAGATGACAATGAGGATGTCTTTTTCCCGTGGTCTATCTTATAGCCTACCCTAGCCCTCGCCTTCATTTCCCGAGTCAGTCTTCTTCATCCCGTGACTCTGTCACTTTATCCGGTCTATCCATTCTGGCCTTTCTTTCTTATCGAGAGATTGTCTGCAATCTTTTTAGACATTTTCATCCAATCTCTCGAGGGGGCATATTATTCCCATCTTGGGGCAACTCTGTATCAGTTCATCTTATCTTCTTTGAAACAACGCGACAAGTTGCATTGTCTCAAAGAGGGGCAAAATGTAGACACCCAAAATTGTCCAGTCTAATTAAATAAATATTTTATTTATTTAATTATCTAAGCCTAATTCTTCTATTAATTAAATAAATCTTTATTTATTTAATTAATTCATTTATCCTCTTCTAGCCTTATTTCTCATTTAAATAAATACATTTATTTATTTAAATTATCCCTTTCCTAAATTAAATAAATATTTTATTTATTTAATTATCCTACTTCTTTTATTAATTAAATAAATATTTATTTATTTAATCAATTCATTAGCTTTTTCTACACATGACACATGTCATTCATCTCTTAATTCATACACTACCTACCTCTTTCATTATTTTGGTATTTTTTTTTACCTACCCTCTAATCTTAGCCGACCTCCTTTTACACCTCTCAATCTTATCCCTCCATTTCATATGGTGTCTTCTATTTAAGAAGATGCCTCCTTCATTATCAAACCCTAATCATCCTAATTATTCATTCTAATCATCCTAATCATTCTATGCATTCTAATCAATCATCCTAATGACCTAATCTTGAAGACTTGGCTACACTACGATCCTACTTGCAACCACATTCCGTTCTTTGTTGAGCTCTTGTGTATATAAAAATCTAAGAGCAAATATATCAAGCAAGATCAATGGAGATAGGAAGAATGGAGATCAAAACCCTATTGAGCATGTGATGGTATAATCTTTGTGATTTCATTTGATTTGCATTGTCTTAGGTAATCTTCATATGTTATGGTGAATCTTTGTTGATTGTTAGGCTAGGGTTTGGTGGTTGAATTCATTTAGCCTTTCAATATTGTTATTATTGTTATCCATTTTCACCATACACAGATATTATTTTTAATTTTTGTTTGGTTGTTCTTCAATTTACTAAGTTCTAAATCCCTAAAAATTATGTCTCTCAAAACAATTTTATTTTTGTTTTAAAATTCTCTAATTATTATAACCTTTAATATTGTCATAGTAACTAATAAAATATATTTTTAAGCTTTTAAATCTAGTTGGGAACACATTTCTTGAGTTATGTCAACATAAACCTCAAAATGAAATATTTTTAAGTGTGAAACTAAAGGATTTTTAATTATCCACATTTCATACAAAGTTTTATTTACAATATCTAATCAAGGAGATTGATTAAAAAATAATAAATAATACTTATTGTCTCTATCCAAAAGTGCTAATATAGCAATGCATCACTTAGCATACTTTTAGAATATTAAATTCATCCTTTATACCACCCTAATTTGTTTATAGATTATAATGAGTAGTCTTTTTCCAAACAATACTTATAAACTTATGCAATTTTTAAAATTATCTAGAAAAATATTTTCCTACCATTACCAAATATCAACACCCTTATGTAATAATATGTTTCTTACCAGGTCTCTAGCTTCCTCAAATTTAGTAAAAGTTCATTATATTTAGAATCCCATTAAAATAATCTAGGTATATCTAGAGACATCATCAATCAAAATAATACAATAACAATATTTTCCCATAAAATCAACATCCATTAGACCAAAACCATCTAAATGAAAAATTTATAATAATCTCTTAGCTCTATTTATTTCAATAGGAAATAAACATAGATCTTTCAAACCATATGGTATTATAAATTATTTTTACCTATAGAATAAAAAAATGCCAACCTTTTCTTATTAATAATGGTTGTAAGAGCATTTCCACTCATGAAACTCAAACATTAGTGCCCCAATATATATAAATTTGAGATTCTAGTTACACTAGTAGAATTACAAAAGAATGAGTTATTCAACCTAGATATAATCCCAATTTGAGATCATTAAGAAATCATAAAATTCCATCTTACCAACTTATATCTAGACTTCGTTGAAAAAGGAACAAAAATATGGCAAGTAGTGGGAGCAACACCAATAGGGTTTTAGCATATGATGGTTATGTTGAGGAAGAAGGGGATCCATATGTGGACGGGGATGATGATGAAGGGAGTTCATTTTCCTTAGTGCTTCGCTCCTTTCCCTATGTATTTTTAGAATTTGTAAAATGTGAATCCCACAAGCCCAGTTATCTTCTGCAAGAATACCTGTCACACATAAAGAGAGAATTGAACAACAAAATAATCATGAAATTGATTGAATTGTTTGAAATTGCTTGAGTTACAATGAAGGATATGACATACTTATAAAGAAATCTAAATCTAAAGATAGAAACCCTAAATGGTGGAGTCTACAAGATAGACTAAGAGTTTGAAAGGCAATGCATGAATCAGTCATGTATGCACAAAAAGCATAATAAACTAATTAAATGCATGAGACTCTAAAAAATCTAAACATAGTTTAGTTTTTCCTAGTTTGCATTATGCATGGAGATAAATATTAATTAATTATTCATAATCAATTAATTAAATAAATAATAAATTATTTAGTGAATTAATGCAGTTAAGTGAATAATTAATATATAGATTATTTATTCCAACACCCCCCTGAATGCACAACTGGGGAGAGAGGCAAAAAAGATGTAGGTAAAAAGCATGGATAGATGAATGCAAGATGGGTCCCAACCTAAAGCCTGATGAGGTACCCATGAACAAACATGCAATCTTCTAAGACAATGGAGAAGGTGGACCAAAATAAGAAAAGGAGTACAAGTGGGAAGAATGATCAACTATCCCTATGGCAACAATGTCTCCAATCTTGATGTCTCTAATGTGCACTAAATATCTTGTGAACTCAACTATCTTCCCTATCCCACTATGAGAAATCTAATAAATAGAGAGAAGGTTAGTAGACAAAGATGGTACAAAAAGTACATCACTAAAAGTACCATCATCAATGTTGATAAAACCCTTCCCACATACGATCATAATAGTGTTGTTTCCTATCAAGATGTGTGGTGTAGGAGAAGCCTCAAAAGATGATAAAATAGCCCAAGAAGATGCCATATGGTGTGAAGCACTTGAATCTAGTAGCCATCAAGAAGAGGGTGAACTTGTGGTTGCACATAATACATGACCCTTTCCATTGGACTGTCTATCTGTCTGGAATGAAAGAGAAGAAGAAGACCTGTCAGAAGAAGAAGGAATATTTATCTTTGCAAGAAGAGCAGTCAAATCTGAATTTTGTTTCTCATATCTTTCAAACTACTTCTGATGGCATTGTGACTCATCATGCCATGGATTATTGCAATACGAACAACTAGGTTTTTCTTTCTTCGGTGATTCTTCCTTAGGAGAAGGTGAACCATAGGTGTCTTGTGAACTGAAATCCTTTCCTTTCCCTATGGTCTTTGGATTCTATTTCTTTCCTTTGTTACATGATGCCTTCATGTCCGTATGAGTTGGTGTAGTAAGAAGAGCTTAATATTTTGAATGCTTCAATGCACCCATTTGAATCAACTTGGTATGTTCTCGCATGAGTTAAATGGAAAAATCATCAAGAGAAGGCATTTTGTACTTGGTGCTAATAGAATCCTTTGTAGCATAGAAAGCAGAAACAAAGATAGAATAATTCGGACCAAGCTTTGCAAGAATAGAAATGATCAACTAGTCATCTTTATTTTCAATACCTGATTGCTTTAGATGAAGCCTCAAGGACTTAAGCTTTGTGAAGAGGTCCTGGATCATGTCAAAATAAGAAGGATTAAGACATATCAACTCATTCTCCAACTGATAACTCCTATGTGTGTCCTTCTTACCAAATAAAATCTCAAGTTGTGCCCAAACTTCCTACAGTGTATTGCAAGGCTCAACATGAAACAAGAGAATAGGACCAGAACATGCACTATTTAATTTGAAAGGAAGAAATATAAATATGGTAAAAGACATCCAAATGAGGACCTGAGATCTAGATAGAGCTTTGAATCAGCTTTCTGGTGATATTTCGTTTGTGAAAAATGGAGTTCGGATGCACAACATATGTTGCTGGGAGTGAAAACTACAACTTCAAACTTCAATTGCCAAAAAACCCGCTAAATGAAAAAATCAGAAAAAATACCTCTAGAAATGAATCTATCCCAGAAAGAGATTTCCAATGATATATGGTTTGTCAAAATATGCCTTCGTTTTCTGAAGTTAGAGCGAAAAAACCATCCCCTTGTTAAAATGCCTTAGAGAAAAAATATTTGCCACCCCCTAGTGGCTGTTTGGTGGTGGCCCAGTGGAGGTGGTGGAGAGGTAGAGTACTGGTAGCGCATCTAGGTAGTGGTGGCAGAGTTGAGCCTAGGTGGGTTGCAGTTTTAAGGACCGCTGGCGGTGATGGCTTTATAGCTGCTAGCGGCTAGCCTTTGGCTGTTGTGGTAACTGTCGTTGGTGGTTTGCACCAGCAACAGCTATGGCCACTAGCATTTTAAGGTTGACTAGCGGTTTATTAACCATGTTGGCCTAGAAAGCTTTAAAACTACCTAATTTTTGTACCTATATGACTTGTACGACTTGAATAGGTAGATTTTTGTCCCTGATACCCAAATAGGTTGAATTATATATGAAAATTCATGGAATGAGCCTTCTAAAATCAACCGTGAGGTCCTTTTGGGCCCAAAAAGCTTCAAATTTTTAGGTACCCTTCAAAACAAAGAAAAACTCTTGAACTTCGAACATTTGCAAAATGGACTTTGTATATCGTATTTTAGTGAAATGAAAGGTGATCGTAACTTTCTCGAGCCTTTTGGAACTAATTGTGTGATCAAAAGTAACCCAAGATAAACATTTTTTTGTGCATGCAAATAATCTCCAAAAAGAGAACAAGAATATTCAAATCTGGAGCTCTGATACCATGTTAGAATTCGTGAAATGTGAATCACACAAGCCTAGTTATCTTCTGCAAGAATAACTATCACACGTAAAGAGAGATTTGAACAATAAAATAATTGAAGACTATAACAATGAAATTGCTTGAGTTACATTGAAGGATATGACATCCTTATAAAGAAATCTAACTCTAAAGATAGAAACCCTAAATGGTGGAGTCTACAAGATAGACTGAAAGTTTTAAACACAATGCATGAATCAATAATGCATGCACAAAAAGCATAATAGACTAATTAAATGCATGAGACTCTTGAAAATCTAAACATAGTTTGCTTTTTCCTAGTTTGCATTATGCATGGAGATAAATATTAATTAATTATTTGTAATCAATTAATTAACTAAATAATAAATTATTTGGTGAATTAATGCAATTAAGTGAATAATTAATATATAAATTATTTATTCCAACATGTATGACATGTTTGGTGTAGGATTTAATGCTTGTTCTCCTCTATGTAGGATGCCCTGTTATAACATTGCCCCTACTTGTGGGGTTGTTTCTTATGATGGCAGTTTCTAGGCTAAAGATTCTCCACATCTCATGAGTGTTTTCCCTCCTTTGACCCTGTGATTTTTTTATTCCTTGGGTTTTTTTGTTTTGAGAATCGGTTTTGTGGGTACCCTATTTTCTTGGGTTACCAAGATGAGGACTTGTAGTGCCATTTTTTTATCTAAGGAGGCTCCCTCTCCTTCTAATGGGACATGGGTATAGTATGGCTAGGTTTTAAGATCTAGGTGGTTTTGAGAAATCTTCCCTAGTGAAGGTGCTCGAGTCTCTCAAGCTTATTGTTATAGAGGCTTGTTGTACCATTTCTTGTGGGCTTTGGGGTTGTGGCTTCCTCTCCACCTAGGGTGGTATTTCTTGTGCCTTCACTAGATCTCCCTTCTTGGCCTCCTTTTGAGGTGAGTTTTCTCTATTGGGTATTGGTTGAGGTCTTTGGGATTTTCGTGGCTATGCATTGTTCATTGGATGATAGTTTTTATTCTTGAGTTGGATCCCTACTACTCATTGTGGGCTATCTTTTGTTATGTGTTGAGAGTTGGTTACCTTCTCAGAGTTTAACAAAAGAGGACTCTTCTACCTTTCTGCCTACTACTATGGTGGTTTCTATCTTCTATTTCTCATTGTCATTCTCTTTTTAGGTTGATGCTTATACCTCCACCTCCCATTGACCTCTAGTGTGTCCTATGGTGATTCCCTCTAGTTTTCCATCCTAGATTTTGGAAAGGGGCTCTCTCTAATTTTTGGAGGATGCCTCTTCCCTTGAGGTTTCTCTTACTAGGGGTGTGCTTCTTGGTGGTACTACTGACAACATACCTATAGAGGTGTTCACAGTGGATGTTTCTGTAAATAATTCTTCTAATAAAAGGTTAATGAACACCTTTCAAAACCCTTTGGGCTTGTTTGTACATGAATATCTTATATTTATTGTTTTCTAGGGATGGTTATGTATTTCTCTTTTCAATAAGGTCACAAAAAGCCTTTCAAAATCCACAGTTATGAGGTTTTGGGTGCCTTCTAAAACTAGCTATTTTTTAGGCCTTTGTGGTCTCCTCCCTTTTTCGCTAATGTCTTTGTTTATCAAGGTCCTTTAGGAAAAAGGTTGTGAGAAGTCTTTCAAAATGCACAGTTAGCTTTTTGTTTACTTGGCTATTTTATTGCCAGTGCAAGGGTTATTTTTTGGATTATGGTTCGAGATGCTCTCATAAACCCCTTTATTCTGAGAATGTAAGCATGTTGAGTGTTTGGGACCCTTGTTCTTACTAGTTGGGTGCACTCTGATCAAAATCCTCTCTTTCAAAAAAGGGGTTTCCTACTTTTTGGTATTGGTGGTCTCACTACTTGTGAATTCCTCCTTGTTATGTTAAGGGTATGTGCCCTCTCCCACTTTAATCAATCAAAACTTGTATCTAGACTAACCAAATCTCACATGAACTTTAAAATCATTTAGCATTGATAAAAAAAGTAAGAATTTCCCAATACTTAGAAAATATAAAACATGATATTGATTTTTAACCCTTCCATAATTGAAAAATAATTGTACCTTTCACTTATCAAGCATGTACTTGGCATTATTGTCTTCAAGAAAAAACCCACCTTCATCATAAAATGTATATGATGCTCTGCAAAAAGAATTAGAAAATCTGTTTGATGGCAACACACACAAGAGCACAAGAAACAAACATTAGTGTTAGCAACAAAAGATTATCCTAAACAGGCATATCAAGAGAGATATTAAGCATGAAATAGAAAGCATATAAACATAGAATGAAATAGCTAATCAAGATGCTCATAGTTGCTCCTCCCTTGTTCCTCTCCTCTCCAAGTCCCAAATGAGTGTAGCTCTCAGCTTTTAGCACTAGCCATGGATGTCATATGGAGATTCAAGATGGTTGAATATGATAAGCAAATACTATGCAAGAGTAGATAGTGATGCTATGAAAAAGCTCTATGTTAATGCCAGTATAACAACAATACTCTAAAATGCTTCTCCTTTTGCTTGAGGAGAAGGGTTCTATTTATAGAAGAAATAGGGAAATGAAGGGTTAAGATTGAGCAATCTTAACAAGGGTTAGGATTGAAAGTTGGGGATCCATGTGCACAATTGGCACCAATAAAATGGTGACAAGTTTCAACATAGGATTGGGTTGAGAGAAGAGGTTGGAGGCATTAAAGGCCTGAGAAGACCTCATGGTTATCTAGAAGGTAAGGGTCAAGTCTAAATTAGGATTACCCACTGGATTAGGAGTTAATGCAAGGATAAACCTTTGTGCAAATGATTAAGAGATAATCATGGTCAAAGCATTAAAGGCTTGATGAGACCCTTGGGTTGGGTAGAGGTTGAGTCAAAACAAATGTTTTAACCATGTGGGAGGGTTTGAGGTAACCATTAATGGTTATTGGAGACTTTGGGGATTAAGTGGTTGAAGGTTGAAAGCTTTCAAAGGTTATCCAAGACTTTGAGGGTTAATTTGTTGAACACACAAAGCATTAATTGCTTTTCAAAGACTTTGGAGTCTTTGAGAAGTGACTCCAATTTGCTTAGGAATGTGACAATATTTAGGGGATGGATTAGGCTAATTAGGAAGGGTTTAGAAGAATCTAGAAGGGGTTTAGGCATACAAGTGGATTTTGTAGGAAAATGCAAGTGGGAGAAATTTTGGTATTTTCAATTAAAATAAAATCATTTATTTCAATTAAATGGTGTAAGTTGAATTTGGATAAATATTTAAATAAATATTAATTTATTTAAATGAGAAAAAGAAGATAAAGCATTTAAAATGCTTGAAGACTTTGAGGGAAACCATTAAAGGCTTGAAGACTTTAAGGAAAACCATTAAAGTCTTTAAGAAGACTATAGAAGGAAGCCATCAAGTTTGAAGACTTTAAAGCCATCAAGTTTGAATACTTTAAGGGAAACCATTAAAGGTTTCAAGTGGGTGAGGATAAATAGGATTTTAAATAAATAATTTATTTAAAATAGTTGTGCAACTTGCTTTTGTAGGAAAATACAAGTGGGTGGAGGATAAAGGGGATTTAAATAAATTATTTATTTAAAATAATTGTGCAACTTGCTTTTGTAGGAAAATACAAGTGGGTGGAGGATAAAGGTGATTTAAATAAATGATTTATTTATTTAAATGTGAGAGGTGGGATTTTGGGGGATTTAAATAAATATTAATTTATTTAAATGTGAGAGGTGGGATTTTGGGGGATTTAAATAAATATTAATTTATTTAAATGTGAGAGAAGATTTAATTAAACAAATATGATTTATTTATTTAATTAATGGTATGAATTTGGTTAAGTGAATTAAATCAAATAAATTGAATAATTTATTTAATTAATAGGAGAAGAGCGTTAAGATGAATTAATTAAATATTAATTTAATTAATTATTAATTGATGGTTAAATAATCAAATAAATACTAAGTATTCATTTAATTAAGTGGACAGATTTATGTGACTACATTTGCCCCTCTTTGAGATGGTGCAGTTTATCGCGTCGTTTCAAAGAAAGAAAAATAGGTGTGAAGAAATGCCCCATAAAATGTAAATTTAATGGGTGGTATGCCCCCTTGAGAGATGGGCCGAATTTTTTTTTTTGAAAAATTGGGCGATCTCTCGAAAAAGAATGAAAAGTGGAGGGGAGGTAGAATAGAAGAAATTAGAACTAATGATGAAAGAATGGGAGAAAATGGAGTGAATATGAAGAAACAACAAGCCAGCGAGTACCCTGAGGTCATGCAAGAGATACATAGCAGATGTAGTGTGGGGTTTGGATTGATGCTATACAATTGATCAAAATTGGTTAGACAATCTGGTGCAATTGGTTTAATTGCCCCGGTCAAGTCAAAGCGTGACGGTTGATGTCAGTTGGTCGCTTGGACAAGATAAAGTCTGAGTAAGTGAATCAAAGTGACCTGATGGTGACTTAGACAATTGATGTAATTGCCCGATGAAGTCAAGGTATATGAAGCAAAATACTCGTTGAGACGTAGACAATTGATGTAATTGTCCGTTGGATTGTGTTTGATTGGTTGATCAATTGATAGTATGTGCGTGTGATGGATGGTTGTGGGGAATCATAGCAGCCCCGTTGAGACTAGGTCATTATGATAAATGCCTGGTGTAGTCTAGGATTACCATAATCGATTACCTGTTGAGACCCGAAGATACTTGATCAGAGTATCTGTTGATAGTCTAGGTGTGTGGGAGTCGATGTATCTGTGCAAAATAGAGTAACTTTCTTGACTTATTGGATGACTTAGGATAGGAAACACAATCCCTCCTATTTAGAGATGGATGGTGATGAACGTGGCTTGATTAGGTTGATTGGGACATGATGTAGGGTATGTGATGGTGATTATCGAGATGGGGAGGGTGAGGGGGGATTCGATGTTAGATAGAAGATATGGAGGACTAGGACCGAGTCCTATGGAAGAAGATGAGTAAAATAGAGTATGCATTATTATGACTATGTATGCATGATATGCAGCTATTATGAATGTATGGATGGGTGGAATGCAACGAAATGCAATATATACAGATGAGATGAAATGACGATCCATAGTGCTTTATTTTTCATCATTGAGCTTTAAAATGTTGTAAGAAAATACAAGCAACTTGACATAAAGATTCAAGATGACCAGAGTATTTCTTACATGGATTTGATATAGCAAGTTAATACAAGCAACTTGATATAATGGATCAAGTTGACCTAAGTATTGCTTGCGGAACAGACAAGGATTATCTCTATTCATGCATGACTTGGATCGTCCTCCTTGATCTTAGGCTGATCATATCCTGAGACAAGTTCATACCGTACTAAGAGATAAAAAAAACCTTTATCCAGTTTGGATGAGGTAGGAGGAACCAAAGGAAGAGCATTGCACCTGCAAACAAACAATATATACATAAAGAATAAAGAATAAGGATCCTTGGTAATGGTTCATGCTCATATGGTCGAGGTATACGCTGTAGTCAGCAAGCCGTAATGATCTATGACTGCATTTTGCATAAGATCATGTAGCTTGGTGAACTTCCCACGTAGACACCATTAGTACATGCCCCAGTACTTCATCGAAAGTAATGCGCAAACGATACAAAACAATGCTGAAAGATCCCGATACAGATAAAAAAATGAATTACTCACGAATCAACCAAGTATTTGATAGCTTAACAGAATTTTCTTGTCAAAGAAAATGTCATTTTTGTCTTTGTTTTGGTAAGGAAGGATGCATCCTTGTTGAAGACAGTTTGATTGTTGATGTTGATTGTTTTGGTTGATTGATAAGTGGTCATTGTGTGAGTACTGTGTTAATGTTGGTTTTGCATCTGCTTGAATGAATATGTACAAGGTGTTGCCATGTTTTTGTGTGATTTTTCAATGGTTTTGTCGATGTTTTTGGATTTTGAATTGTTTTGAATGTTTGTGGATTTTGTGAGTCATTTTTGAATGTTTTTGATATTTTCTGGGACATTTTTGAATGTTTTTGCCAATGAATCACCAGTAATGTAGAATCCACTTCCATCATCTAGATTGTAAGGGCATTGCCCCCAAGTTGGACATGATTTATGAAAAAGCGGGATGCTAGACGCATGAAGTACTTTCTTGGATTACAGATAAAATAACAAGCCATGGTTAGATGGATGGATGTGTGTATGTATGAATGTGATCGCAACAAGCCTGAAAGACAATGGAGCCATAGCCTTTACGAGTGGCGCCTGTTTGCCAGGTTTTCGCCATCGTACTTACCCAAGGTGCCACCGGAGTGGTTGTTCACCATTTGGATGCATGATTTTTCTTTACTTTTTTGAATGTTTTTGTATTTTCTTCAGGACATTTTCTGAATGTTTTTGGTATTTTTCTGATATGTAGGGGAGCCTGATGCTCTGTACACCTTAGGTATAAAATCTTTTGAGGTGCATGCTATTGATTGGATCTGCAAGCGGTTCTCCTTCTGAAGTAGCCAACTGATATGCCCCGGACCCGAATACAGCAGTGACAACATATGGGCCCAACCAGTTTGATTCAAACTTGCCTTGATGTTCTCTATTTGGTTGGTTGCGAGGATTTTTGCGAAGAACAAGATCACCTACCTCAAATGTACGAGATCTAACTCGGTGATTGTAGCTTCTACTCATGCGCTGCTGATAGGCTTTGAGGTGATTGTATGCAGCTTGTCGCTTCTCATCTAGTAACTCTAAGTCTTGAAGACGAGATACTCTGTATGCTTCATCATCGATGAGATTGTGCAATGAAACTCGTAAGGATGGTATCTCGACCTCAATAGGTAAGATAGCTTCAACACCATAGACCAATGAATAAGGAGTTGCACCTGTAGGGGTCCGAATGCTAGTTCGATATGCCCATAGCGCTGGATTCAATTGAACATGCCAATCACGGCCGGCATCATTGACTGTCTTCTTTAGGATCCTCAATATGTTTTTATTGGATGCTTCGGCCTGACCATTGCCTTGTGGGTAATAGGGAGTGGAAAAGCGGTGTTGGATATGAAATTTCTCACAAAGCTCACGAACATCCTGATTTTTGAAAGGAAGACCGTTATCTGTGACAATGGACATGGGCACACCATACCGGCAGATGATGTAATTGAGGATGAATGAGGCGATCTGCTTGCCGGTGACTTGGGTAAGTGGAACAGCTTCGATCCACTTGGTGAAATATTCGGTGGCGGTAATAATGAATTTATGGCCGTTGGATGAAGATGGATGAATCTTACCCACAAGGTCAAGGCCCCATTGACAGAAAGGCCATGGTGTCGTGATTGGTTGCAGTTCCTGGGCCGGTGCATGTATCAGGTCGCCGTGAACTTGACATTTCTTGCATTTCCTAACAAAGTAGTAGGAATCCTTTTCCATAGATGGCCAATAATATCCAGCTCGCATGAGTTTCTTGGCTAGTGATGGACCACTTGAGTGAGTCCCGCAAATTCCTTCATGTACCTCTTCCAAAGCCTTTGTTATCTCATCTTGTTCCAGACATCGAAGGAGAGTACCATCAAGACCGCGTCGGTATAGGGTTTCGGCAATAATGGTATATCGAGCAGTTTGGCGAATGAAGGTTTTACGTTGGTTATTTGATTGGTTGGGAGGAAGGGTGTGATCGCGGAGATAGGTGTAGAACTCACCGTACCATGGGGATTCAGAACCAACAAGGCAACATATCATTTCAGATTCGGGGATATCATAAGCCGGGATCCAAAGTTGTTCTACCAAGAACTCGTAGCGTGTTGAATTCTGTGGAAGATCTAGTAGAGATGCGATGGTAGCCATAGCGTCAGCAGCTCGATTCTGATCTCTTGGTATCTGCTCAAAAGTGATAGTAGTAAATGATGTCTTTAGATTGTCCACCATTTGCTTGTATGGCATGAGTTTATCATCTTTGGTCTGATACTCATCTGTTGCTTGTCGAATGACTAGTTGGGAATCGCCATATACTTGCAATTCTTTTAATTTCCATTGTATGGCTAATCTGAGTCCCGTGATCAAGGCCTCATACTCTGCTATGTTGTTTGTGCATGGAAATGTGAGCCTGTAAGACTTCGGGATGCTATCACCTTGAGGTGTGATAAACAGAATGCCTGCCCCCGAGCCGTGCCTAGTGTATGAACCATCAAAGTATAATTTCCATGATTGTACTTTTGTGAGCATGAATATCTCTTCATCTGGAAAATTGGAAATGAGGGGATGATCGCCTATGAGTGGTGCATCGGCCAACTGATCTGCAATAACTTGACCTTTGATAGCTTTATGGTCCACATACTCAATGTCAAATTCACTTAGAATCATCACCCATTTGGCCAAGCGGCCTGTCAATGCTGCTTTGCTGAGTAAATACTTGAGTGGATCAATCTTTGCGATGAGTTGTACCTTGTGTGTCAACAGATAGTGTCGCAATTTAGTGGCTGCTAAGATTACTGCTAGGCAAGCTCGCTCAATAGGTGTGTAATTGAGTTCATAGCCAACCAGTGTGTGAGAGATGTAGTAAACAGCACACTCTTTGCCTTTTGCATTATGTTGTGCCAATAATACACCTAATGTTGTACTTGTCGCTGAGATATAAAGTAACAATGGTCTACTTGGATCTGGTGGCATCAACAATGGTGGATTCATGAGATAGTCTTTAAGTGTCTGAAATGCTTGCTGGCATCGGGCATCCCACTGAAAGCGGATGTTCTTGTGTAGCAGGTGTGTAAATGGGTGACACTTATCAGCCAATTGTGCAATGAATCTTCGGATGGATTGAAGTCGCCCTTGTAGTGTTCTTAGCTGACTGATATTCTTTGGAGGTGGCATGTCCATTATTGCCTTAACCTTTGCTGGATCGACCTCAATACCTTTACTTGAGACAATGTATCCTAGAAGCTTCCCGGAGGTCACGCCGAAGACACATTTCTTTGGGTTGAGTCGAACATGGTACTGTTCCAGTCTATCAAAGATTTTATCTAAGATGTGAAGATGTCCTTCTCTAGTAAGTGATTTTGCTAGTAAATCATCCACATAATCTTCCATTATAGTATGCATCATGTCATGGAAGATGGTGGTCATTGCTCTTTGATAGGTCGCTCCTGCATTCTTTAGACCAAAAGGCATTACATTCCAGCAGTATGTGCCCCATGGACATGTGAAGGCTGTCTTATGTTGGTCCTCTGGTGCGATCTTTATTTGATTGTATCCCGAAAAGCCATCCATGAGTGAAAGCATGGCATGTCCTGCTGTCAAATCTACTATGATGTCGATATTTGGTAGAGGGAAGTCATCCTTAGGACATGCCTTATTCAGATCTCTGAAGTCTGTACAAATGCGGATGCCCCCTTTTGGTTTGCCAACTGGCACAATATTGGAGATCCATTCTGCATAATCAATTGGTCTAATGAAACCAACATCCAGGAGTTTCTTGAGTTCTGTTTTGACTAGCACGGCAATCTGAGGATGCATCTTACGAAGCTTCTGCTTGACAGGTTTGGCTCCTTTTGCTACTGTGAGATGATGCATGACTAAATCAGGATCAAGCCCAGGCATGTCTGCATATGACCATGCAAAGTTGATCTGACGCTGTTGGAAGAACTCTATAAATTGAGGCTGTTCCTCTGGAGTGAGAAGAGATGCCAGATGTATGATATGAGGATTTTCAGGAGTCCCCACATTGTATTCTTTGGTTTCCTCGATAAGAATCGTTGATCGTTCCTGTTGTGTACTAGCAGGGAGGATGTCAAACCCTTCATCCTCAGGCGCCTCAAAGAGGTTTTCACCATTGGATACACTCTTTCTTTTTACTTTTGTCGGATCAAACAGTGCCACAGTGTGGTTTTCACTGGAAGATCCATGTTTTATTGTTATATTTTTGCAGCTGAAGGATTTGGCATCTGCCCCGAAGTATGCTGCGCTATTAAGTTCAATGGCGAATCCAGCTTTGTGATCCCCGCTTGGTAGATTATCCCTTAATTCCAAAAAGTCAATGATAGCCTCATCATTTTGGAAGAGGTCAAGACATGGGGGATTTGGTTGGTTCCATTCGATGAGTTCAGGGTGGATAATGGGCATTACTTCATCGATTAAGTTAAGTGCGGGAGATGTATCAGTGAGGGTTAAGACAGTGTGGTGAAGGTCGTTGATGGTACTCTCCCTGTCAGAATCAGGCGTAGGATGAGACGTAGGGTCTGTGGAAGATGTTTCCAGCTCAGGTACCCAAGTGGTCTTTATCTGTGCTTCTCCGTAAACAGGGATGTCTTTGCGGGGTGGAGGTGGTGATGTGTCTTCCTCATCTGAAGTGTTAAGTTGCACTGAATTGAATTCCCACTCATGTGAGTCGGTCTCTGAATCACTCTCCAGCATCTGATTGCTATACCATACTGGGATGTCTTTGGAGTTAAACACGGCAGGTGTGATTGGTTTATGTATCCTTGTAGTGATCGGTGCTGCAGGAATTGTGATGGGGTTTAATGGATTTGTCACTGGAAGTATCGGTAATGGTGACTCAGTGGCTTCTGCTGGAACTACTGGTGCCATAGATGTTGTTGCGGGTTCCAATATAGTTGCTGCTACAAATGGTGTTGCTGATAGGATTACTGGTTCGTTTGATGGGATGAGTGACATTGGTGATGGTGGAGTTGTGAGCCTTGAGGGGGCAGTGGGGATAGTGCTTGATGGTGCTTTGATTATGAAAGGTATCCTCTTTGCAGTAGGTGGGCAAAATGGTTTGCTGGGTTTTCCTTTGAATCTGAGTTTAGGAAGGATCTCTTTTTCAAAGCCAAGGCCTGTATTACCTTTGGGCTTGAATTCTGGTAGTAGAGGTTCGTGTCGTCCTTGTTTGCAGTATCCCAAAGCACTCTGACCATCATATCCCATTCTTTGCATAATGAGGAGGCCTTTGCCATATTGTTCCGTAGGAAGTGTAACTTGCGGTTTGTCAGTGGTGATGGGATCTTTATAGATCCAGTCCGCTAGGTCCTCATCTTGTGTTTCTTCCTCTTGACTCTTTCCAAGGATGAAAGGCGTTAAGGCACATGCTGGCGTGATTAGTGGTTGCTGGAGCAACTGTTGTGGTTTACCATGTGTTCTAGGAGAAGTGGGCATTTGTCCCACACAAAAGAGTTGACTCAAGTTGTATTCTCCAGGACCTTCCTCTGCGACTTTCATTTTAAGCTTTTCTTGCTTGGGTATAGGAGTGTTTGAACTGGCAAGAGAGGCGGGATTTACATATGATGTGGAGGAAATGGCTTCTCTATTATTAGGAACAGTAATTTCTGGTTGATGGCTAATATTATGGCAAAATGCAAAGGGATTTGCATCGCCCGGGATTGTGATCTCTGCACCATTATGTGGGAACTTGATACATTGATGGTAGGTAGATGGAACGGCTTGCATGGCATGTATCCAAGGTCTCCCTAATAATAGATTATATGGCAGAGGAAGGTCCAGAACCTGACAAATTATGTGTTTTACCACAGGGCCCACTCGGATTGGTAGCACCACCGCTCCTTTGGATGAACGCTCTGCATCATCATAGGCCTTGATGGTGATCTTCTTGCGAGGATCCACTGATTCTATTGCATATCCCAATGCTGTGACCAACTGTAGTGTACAAATGTTTAGGCCTGCTCCATTATCTATCAAGACTCGCTTGATCCTGTGTTGGTTGATGAAGCCTTCAATGTGGAGTGAGGCGTTATGAGGTTGCTGGAAGGAAGAGTTGTCACTTTCAGAAAAAGTGAGACAAGGTGATGACTTTAGACTTCCAACCATGGCTTGAAATTGGTCCGTATTTAGATTTGCAGGGACTGACGCCTCTTGGAGTGCTTGATCCAAGATTGTTTTATGAGAGGGTGACAAACGCAAAAGCTCCAAAATGGATATAAGTGCAGGGGTTTTGTCTAATTGTTCCACAAGATTGTACTGCTTTGGGATGGAGGTGGTGCCTTGTGGAGCTGCCTTGATGGTAACTTTGCCACGACGCGTAACAACATTGCAATTTGAGGTGGGATTTTTGAAGGTGATAGTTGCAATTTGTTCACTGGCATCATATAGGTGATTGACAGTGTAGTTATACGCAGCTTGCGTATAATCAGTGGTATCAGGACCTCGTCTGGAAGTGGAAGGACCCCTTTGATCTTGTGATGGAAGTGGATTCTTGAACATCTGATGATCATTATTGGTTGTTTTTGGGTCATGCCCTTCAATTTCAATTTCTCCTCGGTCAATAAGATCCTGAATGAGATCTTTCAATCGGTGACAATTACTTGTTTTGTGTCCTCTTCCTTGATGGAATTCACAATGTTCAGTATCTCTCCACCATGCCGGTTTGACCTGAGGCTCATAATTTGATAACTTAGGTAGAGTGATCAAATTCTGAGAAATGAGTTGTCGCATCACTGTTTCAATGGGTTCCCCTAAGGGAGTGTATGTGCGTTTTTGTTTTTGTGGACGAGGTCTTGGTTCATCCTGAGATGTGATGCGACCTTGATTAGGAAGAACATTTGTGTTATTTTGAGGTGGAGGATTTTGTCCTGCAAACCGAACCACAGGTTGTGCATTTTGGACAGTCCGAGCATCCACAACTCCATCGTTAACGATATTCTTATTCTTGTTCCAGAAGTTCGGTTTATCGCTATTGAAGCGCGGGCGAGGACCATCTTTGGGTTCATTAAAGATTTTGATGAGTCCTTTTTTGATGAGTGCCCTTTCACATTTTATACCCTTGGTGATCATATCGTTAAAAGAGTCTGTGTCTTTGACATCCAGGTGAAATTCCATTTCTTCGTTTAAGTTGGAAATGAAAATTTCCACTAGTTCTCATTCAGGTAACTGAAGAGAACGTCTGCTAGACATTTGGCGCCATCGTTGCAGGAATACTGAGAATAGTTCACCTGGTTTTTGTTTGGTATTGCACAAATCAGCCATGGTGATGTCGCGTTCAATATTATAAGAGTAATGAGATAGGAACTTCTGGATGAGTTCCTCAAATGTTCTAATGCCACCTGGTAGTCGGGAAAACCATGATGTGGTTGTTCCTCCCAAGCTTTGGGGAAAAAGGCGCATTAAGTATGTGTCCTCATAAGCCACTTCGAGACAAGCGGAATGAAATTCTCGGACATGATCGCGGGGATCTCCCTTTCCTCTATATTTTTCAAATTTGGGTGTTTCGAACCCGCGTGGAAAGGGTGGCATATAAAGATTCCTATCAAAAGGATAGGGACAGATGTCGTTAAGTGAAAATTGATTGGTCTTAACACCACTATGAAGTTGTTGGGCGAGATTCTCGACTTGTTGCCGCAACATCTCCATTTCATTTGGAGGAGGAGGTGGTGGGTTACCTCGAGGGATGTTATATCTGATGGGATCTCTACGCCTTTCCTCCTTATGGCGACTTTGTCTTTCTGATGCTTGTCTTAATTGGGCAAGATCAAAGTCTAAGGGGAGTTTGGCTCCTTCTTGAGCAAGTCTTAAGAAGTGAGCATCCGCATTGCTCCTTAGTATTTCATCAAATAATCTGTTAAAATGAGGGTTATGCTGAACCCTTTCGATTGTTGACGGAGTAGGAGTACTTGGGTTTTCATCATTTACATTTCCTCCAAGTGCTTCTTGAAATTCATTGAGATTGTCCTCTTCTTCCTCAATTTCTATTTCTCGTTGCCTTGATCACGATCGGGTTTGAGCCATTTTGTTTGCAAGTTTGTTTTGAAGTTGATTGAAGATGATGATGAGTTGGTGATGAAATGAAAGATTGATGATTGGTGATTTGTGTTGTATGTGGATCTCTAGCACTTTAAGGTAGATGTAACCGAAATTCCTTCTTTGATTTGCTTGTTTGTTTGATAAGTTTGGATGTGATAAGGTGCAGAGAAATCTGAGATGTGTTACAGATTTAACTACCTAGCAATGAGAGGATTCACTCATGAACTAGTTTTAACCTGCGTAGATGTGTCTCTTAGGATGAACTTATCCTAGATGTAGAAACAATCTAAAAAGTGATGTGATGTGTTTTGATTTCAAGCAATATCTAAAAAAGAATCTTGGGACAAGAACCTCTTAATGTTTTGAGAGTTGGGATGGATTGATGATGAAGTGATGATGTATGAGTGAGATGATGGATGTTTTTGTTTTCAACTTCAATAAAAACTCTGTGTCACAGATGGGACAAACTCTACCTCTTCCCTTTCAGGCGTTGGTGGCACTTATCGAGCTGTGTTGTAGGTGATACAGATGTTTGGGAAGAAGTTGGGATTAATCTTTCCTCCTTGATTTTTGTGATAACTCAGAGCTCTATATTGCATAAAAGCTCTGCGGTTCAGTGATTCTGAATCAAACTCGTTTGTTTTACCGTGAAGATAGAGACGCATGCGATGTAGAAAGACTCTATGTGAGACAAAAATTTGTCTATTGATATAGAAGAATTTCCTCCTTTTGATCAAAGCCTTTGAGCTTAGTGGTCTCCTTTTCAAGGTGATATTCTGATGACACTTCTTCTTTCGCAAGATGTGAAGACTGGTCATAAATTTTTGATTCTGTGTTTGTTTGTACCTTGTTTTTGATGTTTTTGGTTGTGTTGACAGATGTTGGATGAATACTTTGTTTTTGGGATTGATTTTCTGATTTTTCTTTGACAAGAAAACAAAGCAAGCACACAAACACAAGAATGTTGCCTCAAAAGGCACAAATGAGTATGGGTCTAGATCAACCCAATCCTTGGACTTGTTTTTGACCCTTCCTTTAGATTTATTTTAAGGTGTAATTCCAAAGCCTGAAGTCAGCTCAATTTGCACTAGGTCTGTAAAACGAACACACTTCAAACACTCTTTATCCCTAAGGTCAAATGGCCAGTTGTGATAAATTTAGCCCACATCTTGATATTTCTTCGACTTTGGTACTACATACCTTATCAATCCCGCCGTGGCAGGTAAGGATGTGATATACTAAGTCTTGCACGAGCATAACAAATAGATGATCCCTATGATGGGGGAGTCACCACTTTTATCAAGCCACAAGTGACCTTTCAAAAAGCTATGTTTCTACTCAAGGAAATATGTATGGTGAGTATCTTGGGAGAAAAACCATCTATGCTCTTGCACTAAATTATACCTCAAATATCCTCAATCAATAGAACAGGTGGGCTACTACTTAAAGGTGTTTAGTCATGTTCGATGGCTTTGGACATAAGTTCATTCTGCAGTGACTCACTTAAGAGCCTTGTAACTGGTGGTGGGGCCCATTTGTCCTTTCGGCCAGTTACACTGTAGGAACAGCTATACCCAAGGCTACAACTTTCGCTCTCACCTAATTTCTATAGCGGCTCGAAGGATTTACCGCTCGAGGTCGTTCCCAAGAGTATCGATCCCTTGGCAGGCCTCTCTTAAAAAGATAAAATGTGAGTGTTACTAACACTTTTCTCTTGCACCTAGGACCACGAAAGCCAAGGGAGAGGATAGTGTGTGTTAGAAATAGGACCACTCGACCAACTCTTTGCACAAGTGTGCCAAGCACGAAAAACACTTGTTCTTTTTAATCTATCATTGCAATGTGATCTAACTATTTGGAGATGTTGCTCCAACAATTATGGTGTTCTTTTTAATTTTCAAAGGCAATTGTTTGAGTAAACTAGAATTTGAAAATCCTGGTCAACTTAATGAAAAACACGTTTGCATGAAGTAAAATTGCTTTGAAAATGAGACAAGTTGATTGTGAATTTTATTTGCACCAAAAATGGAAGTGTGGATTGTGAGTTTTATCTTGATGCAAGAAATAAAATTTGCCTTGTTGATTTTAAGCACCAAAACGAAGTTTGTTTCCTAACTTGCAAAAAAAAAAAAAAAAAAAAGTTGTTTTTGTATAAGTTTGTGGTTCTTTTTACCTTGGAACAATAAAATTCTTTTTAAGAGCCCCAAACAAATGTGTGATTCTTTTTTTAAAAGCCCAAATTTGAAATGTGAAGTTAATTTTAAACCAAAATAAAAAGTGAATTCATTTTTAAAACCAACTTCAAAAACAAGTTAGTAAAAAATATAAATCTACTTTTTAATCTAATTTAAATCTGCACAAAAGAGAAAAATAGTTAGTAAAATCCGCCTATTTGGTGGGCTTCTACAAGCCTAATTTTTTTTTTTGGTTACAAGGTGATTTGTACAACGTTTTGTTACAATAGCGCTAGTCTGCGTTTGAACAGAGGCACTATTTAACACAAACGCACTAAAAGAAAGGGAAAGACAAAGAAGGGAAAAGCACTGAAATAGGGTGAATAGCGCCAAAATAATGTCAAACGCACCAAAACAGTGTCAAAAGCGCAACCTGTGTGACATTTTCAACATTCAAACATGTTATTGGTTAAAAAAAAAAAAGTTGATCTTTTTGGTGTTGGATTCACGTCGGGTTCACCAAATGATGCTCTGCAAAAAGAATTAGAAAATCTGTTTGATGGCAACACACACAAGAGCACAAGAAACAAACATTAGTGTTAGCAACAAAAGATTATCCTAAACAGGCATATCAAGAGAGATATTAAGCATGAAATAGAAAGCATATAAACATAGAATGAAATAGCTAATCAAGATGCTCATAGTTGCTCCTCCCTTGTTCCTCTCCTCTCCAAGTCCCAAATGAGTGTAGCTCTCAGCTTTTAGCACTAGCCATGGATGTCATATGGAGATTCAAGATGGTTGAATATGATAAGCAAATACTATGCAAGAGTAGATAGTGATGCTATGAAAAAGCTCTATGTTAATGCCAGTATAACAACAATACTCTAAAATGCTTCTCCTTTTGCTTGAGGAGAAGGGTTCTATTTATAGAAGAAATAGGGAAATGAAGGGTTAAGATTGAGCAATCTTAACAAGGGTTAGGATTGAAAGTTGGGGATCCATGTGCACAATTGGCACCAATAAAATGGTGACAAGTTTCAACATAGGATTGGGTTGAGAGAAGAGGTTGGAGGCATTAAAGGCCTGAGAAGACCTCATGGTTATCTAGAAGGTAAGGGTCAAGTCTAAATTAGGATTACCCACTGGATTAGGAGTTAATGCAAGGATAAACCTTTGTGCAAATGATTAAGAGATAATCATGGTCAAAGCATTAAAGGCTTGATGAGACCCTTGGGTTGGGTAGAGGTTGAGTCAAAACAAATGTTTTAACCATGTGGGAGGGTTTGAGGTAACCATTAATGGTTATTGGAGACTTTGGGGATTAAGTGGTTGAAGGTTGAAAGCTTTCAAAGGTTATCCAAGACTTTGAGGGTTAATTTGTTGAACACACAAAGCATTAATTGCTTTTCAAAGACTTTGGAGTCTTTGAGAAGTGACTCCAATTTGCTTAGGAATGTGACAATATTTAGGGGATGGATTAGGCTAATTAGGAAGGGTTTAGAAGAATCTAGAAGGGGTTTAGGCATACAAGTGGATTTTGTAGGAAAATGCAAGTGGGAGAAATTTTGGTATTTTCAATTAAAATAAAATCATTTATTTCAATTAAATGGTGTAAGTTGAATTTGGATAAATATTTAAATAAATATTAATTTATTTAAATGAGAAAAAGAAGATAAAGCATTTAAAATGCTTGAAGACTTTGAGGGAAACCATTAAAGGCTTGAAGACTTTAAGGAAAACCATTAAAGTCTTTAAGAAGACTATAGAAGGAAGCCATCAAGTTTGAAGACTTTAAAGCCATCAAGTTTGAATACTTTAAGGGAAACCATTAAAGGTTTCAAGTGGGTGAGGATAAATAGGATTTTAAATAAATAATTTATTTAAAATAGTTGTGCAACTTGCTTTTGTAGGAAAATACAAGTGGGTGGAGGATAAAGGGGATTTAAATAAATTATTTATTTAAAATAATTGTGCAACTTGCTTTTGTAGGAAAATACAAGTGGGTGGAGGATAAAGGTGATTTAAATAAATGATTTATTTATTTAAATGTGAGAGGTGGGATTTTGGGGGATTTAAATAAATATTAATTTATTTAAATGTGAGAGGTGGGATTTTGGGGGATTTAAATAAATATTAATTTATTTAAATGTGAGAGAAGATTTAATTAAACAAATATGATTTATTTATTTAATTAATGGTATGAATTTGGTTAAGTGAATTAAATCAAATAAATTGAATAATTTATTTAATTAATAGGAGAAGAGCGTTAAGATGAATTAATTAAATATTAATTTAATTAATTATTAATTGATGGTTAAATAATCAAATAAATACTAAGTATTCATTTAATTAAGTGGACAGATTTATGTGACTACAGTATACATAGAGAATTTTGTTATGCGTGAATCTAAACTATTTTTCTTATTTCTCACTTCTTCCTAACATGTCCTTTTTCTTCATATTTATGAAAAATTACCATACACTTGTTTATTGTTTCAAAAAATTCTTTAGAATTAGATTTAGTCTTCTTATTGCTGGATATTGTTGCTTCTATGATATGTCATTGATGTCAACATATTCCCATGCTCTGATATTGTAGAGAGTGATAGTTCTGATACTAATTGTTAAGTATAGATGCCAAGCTAACAAGATGAGAGGAGGGGTGAATCATATAAACTTAATCTTCCATAAAATCAACAGATTCAACCTTGGTAGCTTAAACAGATATATGTAATCAAAGCTGTAAAACATGCAACCTTAAGAACACATAATCATAGCAACACTCATAACACCATATTTAACGTGGAAACCCAAATAAGGAAAAACCACTATGGGATTTCGGACCCACTAAGAAATATACTCTTCTAGAGTATGCTCCGTTAAAAGAAAATCCTATGAAAGATTACAAAGACATTGCTAGATGTGACCCGATTAAGGGATTTCCCTCAGATCTGTTAGGATCTTCACTTGTTAGAAGTGACCTTGTTAAAGGGTTCCAAACACTCAATCAAAATGTCACCTTGCTAGAGGGTTTTACAAATAAGACTGTTAAGTCCACTCGGTTAAGAGATTTTCTGTCACTTTACAAAATAACAGTAATAAAATATATCTGCAACTTCACATCAAAATGCTCAAGCAGATTCTTATTTGCTCAATACAATCTAGTCATAGGACTTATCTTGTCCCTCTGTTGGGCTCTATACTCTATTAATCAAACAGGTCTTCAAGCTTCTATGCTCGGTAATCACAATGTAGCATCCCTATGCTTACACTTGCCCACATGCATTGTTTATCAATAGTTCCTTATTTATAAACAATTGCTAACCACTTAATCTCCTTGATCACATATCCCATGATCAATCATAGCCATCAGATCTTTAAACTTGACCAGGTTCAATGTATCCTTTGATCTGAAAACATTTTACCTCGCCTTGGAACTTGCATATATTTCTTGGAACTTGTGCTAAGGTATTGCGGTTCAATCTAAGCTATAGATCTTCCTTTTGATCTTCAATTGCCATAGATTGTTTAACAAACTTCATGCATGACATACCAATCATTTAATCAATTCTAGCTCATCAGCTTTCTTCATTAAAAAACGCTTTTAATCATTTAATGCATTTTGTTACAGCTCGGTTGCAACTTAGTAAATACTACACTTCACTCGGTAGACCTTCTGCCTTCATTAATCGATAGTGATAACCTTAGGGTTTACCAACTAGGTTCCTTAGGGTTTACCGACTAGGTTCTTTGCTTGGTAACATAGTATAGTATTAACCTTACAATCAACAACATATGTAGGATATCAAAACAATCTAAACATCATGATCTCATCATTGTCTAATTCAGTAATAGTTGCACATTGAATAACTTATTTCTCCCCTTATTCATCACATTCCTTCTATGTCTTTTACCAACATCTTTATACTCATCAAATCATACTTCTTAAGATATGGCAACATCATACTGAATTAGAAAATCAATTTCTTGACATCAATGACAAAATAATAATATTAAGATATTAAACACCCTTAATCAGTTATATCCATAATCATCAACAACCTTCTCAATATCCTTATTGAAATCCCAACAATCTCCCCCTTTGGCATTGATGGTAAAACCAATTGATTTGACCTAATTGATTCAGATTGTTGTGAGATTCTGAAATGCTCTCCCCCTGTCATCAGACTTCTCCCCCATACAATAGTCTTCTCCCCCTTTGACAACAATGCCAAAAAGTAAAAGAGCTAAAACATGATTTCTTCTGCTGAGAAGTGAATTCCTTGCTGTTATGTGTCAACTTAGTCTTGGTCAGAGCATTATGTCTTCAATTCCTATTCCCTATATTGTTTTCTTACACACCTTTAGAAAACATCCTAAAGTGTGTAAATAAGCATCAATCCACACATAATATTTTTTAGATTCATTGAATTGATGCTTTCACCGAACTCAGACAGTGAGTAGAAGATAGGGGTAGAACCCCTAACTTGCTTCTGAGATACTCAAAAGTGTCCCTTGGCAATGGCTTGGTGAAGATATCTACTATTTGTTCCTTTGTGCTAACATACTCCATCACCACTTTCTTCTCTTGAGCTTCTTCTCTAAGATAACGATATTTGATAGAGATGTGCTTTGTCTTAGAGTGCATAACAAGATTCTTTGAAGTGTTAATGACACTAGTATTGTCACAGAATATAGTTACTAGCTCGGTAACTTTCTCATTTATACCTTCCAACAATTGTTTGATCCATGCTATATTAGTACAATTCAATGCTGCAGCAACATATTTAGCTTCTGTTGTTGACTGTGAAACACATCCTTGTTTCTTGCTAAGCCAACTCACTAGTCTTTCTCTTAAAAAGAAAGCTCCTCCACTTGTGCTTTTTCTGTCATCAATGTTGCCTACCCAATTAGCATCAGTATACACTTTTAAAACAAAATCATTTCTCTTGTTATATACTAAGCCATAATCTTCAGTGCCTTTCAAGAATCTAAAAATTCTCTTGATTGCTGTCATGTGTGTTTCCTTGGGATCTACAGAAAATCTTGCAACTATACCTATTGCATGTGCTATGTCTAGCCTGTTGTGAACAACATATTGTAGCTTTCCAATCATGGATCAGTAAAGTGTCTCATCAACAGATGCAGATTCATCATTCTTTGATAGTTTACAGTTGGTAGTCATTTCCAAAGTTCTTGCATAAAGAGTCATTTCCACAAAAGATAATATCATCAACAAATATGGCTAAGATCAGTATTCCATTTTCATCATTCTTCATGTACATATTTTTGTTTTCACTTGTCCTTATAAAACCAATCTTGATTAAATAAGAGTGCAATCTTTCATACCATGCTCTAGGTGCTTGTTTCAGACCATATAAAGCTTTGTTCAATTTACATACCCGATCTTTATTCTCTCCTTCAACAAATCCTTCAGGTTGTTCAATAAAAACTTTTTCTTCTAATATACCATTCAGAAATGCAGATTTGACATCCATTTGATATACCTTGAAATTTTTGTAAGCAGCGTATGCCAACAATGTTCTTACTCCTTCAAGTCTTGCCACATGTGTAAAAGTCTCACCATAATCAATTCCCTCTTCTTGAGCATAACCTTTGCAAACTAGTCTTGCTTTATTTCGATTGACCTCACCTTTTTCATTTAGCTTGTTTCTGAAAATCCACTTTGTACCGATTACATTTTTGTCCTTCGGTCTTGGGACTAGTGTCCATGTGTCATTATTTTTTATTTGATCAATCTTTTCTTTCATAGCATTTATCCAATCTTCACTATTAAATGCCTCTTTCACTATTCTCGGTTCAAATTCAAATATTAGACATGTGTTCTATCTCAGTTTGTTCCTTGTCATCACTGGATCATCTTATCTCCTATAATTTGACTTGATGCATGATTCCTTTTGACATACTTGGCTAATACAGGCTCAGTAGGCTCTGTATGATCTTCTTCATCACTTGGTAATTGAATATCTTTTTTATTTTCTTCAGTAACTCTCTTGGTAGGACTTGTCGGTTGAACATAGACAAATTCTTCATAATTGTTTGGTTCCATAGAATTTCCTTCATCATTTCTTTCTGTAAATTCATCAATTTTCACATTTGCACTTTCTACTATTTTTTAGATGATTTGATCAGACATTTAAATGCTTTACTTCTAGAAGAATAACCAAGAAATGTTCCTTCTTCATTTTTCTGATCAAACTTTCCATTTCTATCATCTTTGTGTACATAGAATCTACTTCCAAAGATTTTGAAGTAACTTACATTAGGTTTCTTATCATACCAGATTTCATATGGTGTCTTCAAAGTTCCTTTCTTCAGTTGTACTTGGTTCAGGGTGTAAACTGTTGTGCTTATTGCTTCTCTCCAAAATGTTTGTGGCACTTTTTTTTCAATCATTAGGGTTCTGGCACAATCCACAATAGATATGTTTCTTCTCTCAGCTATCCCATTTTTCTATTGAGTTCTTGGTGCAGAGACTTGTCTTTTTATACCATGATCATTGCATAATAAGTTTAACTCATCAGAGGTAAACTCTCCTCCTCTATCTGATCTAAGACATTTCAGTTGTCTTCCTATTTCATTTTCAACTATTGCCTTGTACCATTTAAACATTTGAAAAGCTTCTAATTTTTCTTTTAAAAACATGACTAACATCATCCTTGAGTAATCATCCACAAATAATATGAAATATTTATCACTGTAATAACTCTGAACTTTCATAGGACCACAAAGATCAGTGTGCACAAGATCTAAAATTCCTTTAGAAGTGTAGGACTTACTTGTAAATCTTGATCTTGTCATCTTACCCATCTAGCATCCTCGACACACAGCATTCTCAGGTTTTCCAAACATGGTAGACCTCTTACTCAGTGCTTCTTACTTATTTTGATCAGATTATCAAAATTTACATGACAAAACCTTTTATGCCATAACCAGGTATCATCTATATTTGCATACAGACACTTGTTCCTAGTTGAGTCAAGATGAAATGTATTACCTTTTGTTTGAGTCCTGGTAGTAGCTAACTTTCCATGCTTGTCATGAACTTTGGCAATTCCTTTCTAAAATTCTATTCGGTATCTTGTATTGTTTAGTTGTGCTACACTCAACAAATTATATTTCAAACCCTCAACCCAATAAACATCATTACATTTAGCATTGTCAAGAAGTTTTATGGATCCTTTACCTTTTACCGGACATGGTGCATCATTACCAAATCTTACATAACCTCCATCATAATCTTCTAACATAACAAACTTGTGTTTATCCCCTGTCATGTGTGGGAGCATCCACTATCTATGATCCAAGAATCATTAGTATTTATGTGAGATATTAGGGCTTTTTCTTCATACCTTTCTTCATCTGATCCATCTTTGATAGCCACATAAACTACTTCCTCTGTATTAGTTTCATTTGTTTTATCATCATTTGATTCCTCACTGGCTATTAGGCATGACTTTCTATCTCTTCTTCTGAAGTATCGGTATCCTCTGTATTGATTATTTTTCTGTCTGTCATCTTGGTAATCTCTCTTTTTAGTAGAATCTTTGTAAGGGTAGTTAGAAGCCATATGTCCTGTCTTATCACAATTGAAACATTTCAAAGGTAGTTTTCCTTTGTACTTACCTTTGCCTCTCAATAACCTTCTAGCTAATCGTGCTTCAAACTCTTCTTGCTTTCTGATTTCCTCATATAGTTTGTGTACTTCTTCCATGTTCTTACAAAATATTTCACTTGCTCCATTGTGATTCCCTTCAGAATAATTACTCATTCTATCATTGTAATCATTAGATTCACCAAGATGAAAACAACTGAATGCAGATTCAACTTTATTTACCGAAGACCCACTGTTATCAAAATTACTTAATTCAAATGCATGTAGCTTACCAATAGTAGCATCCAAAGAAACTAACATATTGGGTACAGACCTCAATTCATTGATTGCAGAGACTTGGATTGCATAAGCAAGTAGAAGGGTTCTCAATAACTTACTTGTGACATCCTTTTCTTCAATGGTTCCTCCTGCTCCTTTGACTTGATTGGCAATCTCCTTTAGTCTTGTACTGTACTGGGTTATTATGTAGGGGAAAAAGCGAGACTAGGTCAACATGTCCTAATCCTACCTTTAGACACACATTGCAGAATACGAAAGAGCCTAGAGGTATCGCACAATTGGCTACTTCTTTTTGGTGAAAGAGAGAGCCATGGGCTACCTATTAGGATTTCTATTCCTTTGTTGTAATTGAAAGGTAAAATTATGCAAGTTCAATTCCTAACCCTAAAATGCAAGTATGAACTAATAACAAGATTGTAGAATTGAAGTTAAAAAATGGAAAGCTGCAAACACAAGGACAAGACAAGAATGCAGATGCGTACCCAGAGTTAAAATCTGAATGAGAATGTTCAGGATGGGGGTGCGGGCACCACTGTCTTGATTCTATTCCTAAAACTGCACCTGAAACTACCACTTTGCAACCTAGAAAACTATCGAAAATGCTAAAAATTGTTGTCTGTCAAGAGGACCAGGGCACCCACCGCCCCTGTCCCAGGGACAAGGGCACCTAGCGCCCCTATCCTGGTAGAACCAGGGCACCCCATGCCCCTGTCCTAGTCCTCTGCTCTGAAACTTGGTGTATGGTTCAATCTCTGTCGGCCTCTTTCGGATCTGCAACTTGCGGCGTTGTCTGAATTCCGAAATCTGCACTTATATCTGAAAAGGTGTTTGGGTAGCTATATAGTGTTTTGCCTTAGTCAAACCCCCACTTCGGCGATTTCCACCTCCATAAATAGCCAAGTTGTATTGTAAAAGTAGTGTGTGTGCAGACCTTGTGTGTGTGCAAGATCTAAAATGCAAGTAAGCAAACTAGAGCAACCTAGAAAGTAAACCCTAATTGCTTGTAATTGACAATGTAAATGCTCCAAATCAAGATGTAGAGTGATCTAAAGCATGAATACAAATGATGTAAGGAAGATTATGCAAAGACATGAAAACAACATGAAATCATACCCAACCCCAAGGGGGGGTACAAGCCAATCTTCAGCCGGTGATCCCTTATTGCTCTTCAATGCCTTCAAAGCCCTAAATGGATGAATGAAATTGATGGATGCTTGATGGATGGATGTTGAATTTTGTTGAAGTCTTCAAAGATCTTCTCTTTCATTGCATAGAAGGTTCCTGAAAACAAAATTCGGATCCTTTCAAATGAAGAAAGAGAGCCCTTATATATGAAACCCTAGGTCTTAATTCCAACTTTTGGCCAACCTAGAGATTGAATATCCTGCCAATTTCTTGGGGTTAAGCTTTATTTTATGATTGGATCGCACTCCTAAAATTTTGGGAAAAATGTCCGGGACCGTGTGCACTCCAAGCGCCATGGTCCCAGCAACTTTTCACCAAATTTTCAGGGCCATCGGGTATGATGATTTTAGAGAGAATCCCGAAGTTACAGGTGATTTCGAGATGTTTTGACCCCCGAAATCAAGCCCCCAGGTTCAAAATAGGACCTAATTAGGGTTTTTGATTAAATGATGTATTGGAGGAATAAAATGAAGGGGCACACTTTAATGAAAGGCCCCACCTTTATGATGTGGAGGACGATGAAATAGGACCTTAGACCTAATTAATTTGATTAATTAAGTGCTAAAGGAGAAATGCAATGCAAAATGCAAACTACGCCAAGGCGGGTGCTAAACTAGGTGTGAAATTGTACTGCTTTAGCAAGTGCGTACAATTTATGATGCTACATTTAGCCCCCACTTTAGTGGTCATATGAGTACTATGTGCATATGCAAGCTAAAGTACAGGAAAGTAAACATTATTTTGAAAAAAGGATAATCCATAAGTTCATCGAACGAAGCCCCCAGCGGTATCTGCAGTACACAGTTAGGAACCGCACCCTACAAAACACACGTTAGATCAAAAAATCACCTACTTCTTACTAAGGAAAGTGATGAAATTTGTGAGTAGCTATATGCCCCCCCTATTTCGGCTTGCTTATTAGGGAGGTGAAACAGGGTAGCATGGTTACTTACAACAAATTGTGTGAGCGATTATTGATGAGAGATGTTCACTACAAAGGCTTCATCAGAGCACATTTTGGAACATCAAGGGAGTAAGGGAACAAAAATATGATTCCTATGCAACAAACGGTTTGAAAATCGCATCTCCCAAACTCAAGTTATGATGAAATGAGTGATAGAGGAAAATTAGGGTTTTGAAAGTAAAGGTAAAGAAATGAAAGTATATACCTTGAAAGTGACTATTGCATTTGTCACTTTGTTGATTCTGAGTATTGTTCATTGCACCGGAGCCCACATAGCCATCATCATGCCTTCATGATGACCAGAGCGTCCCACGAGGATTGAGATCATGCGACAGACCGTGATCGATGACGAGCCACTGGACAAGGTGAGTTGACTGAACTTTGACTTTGACTTTCTGCATTTCTGTTGACTCTGATTTTCTGTGATCGAATGCGGGCCCTAGAATCTGACCCTGGGTCCCACCCAGGGTGCCATGGTCCCATCAGGGTGCCATGGTCCCTAAAGGGCACCATGGTCCCTGTGGGGCACCATGGTCCCTGAAGGGCACCATGGTCCTCTCAGGGCACCATGGTCCCCTCAAGGCACCATGGTCCTTTCAGGGCTCCATGGTCCTAATCAGGACTTGGCGAGGGTGAGCTTTCGATGTTCGACAGTTTTTGCTTTTGTCATAAATGATTGTGATGATTGATTACTAATTACACTGATGTTTTCTACATTGCAAGGTCTCCCATACATGAGAGAGCATACAGCAGGGCAGATTCTTCGCAGTTTGCGAGATCAGATTCCCTGGCTGACTCAGGCAGAGAGAGACACATTATCTATAGTAGGTTTGTGGTATATCATTCTTATGTCGGCCATTCGATTTCATCCTGCGATGCTGATGGCACTCATGGAGCGATGGGATCCTGACACATGTACATTCCAGCTTCCAGTAGGGGAGATGACAGTGACACTTGAGGATGTGTATCGCATACTTTGCCTACCGATCAAAGGAGCTACCGTGACATATGCAACCGATCGGTCAGGAGAAGATCATCAGAGGGAGCAGGTATACTGCATAGGGAGAGTCATGCCGAGTGAGACGAGAGGTCGCATCATGGTCAACTGGCTCTTACATCCTACAGGAGAGGTGCCCCTCATGAGATGTCTTATGATTGCCATCATTGCACTAGCCGTCTGCCCTAATGGGTGAGGTACACACATGCATGGGGGTCTCACATGGTGCATCAGGGCTATGGAGAGACATAGGAGAGTATACGCCTGGGGTCGGAGTATGCTTGCACATCTCTATCATGACCTCGAGGAGTATGTTTTCGAACAGGGTTGCAGCTTGATGACATGCACACTTCTGCAGGTGTGGATATTTGAGCACTTTACATGCACCAGGCCTATCGGCTATCCGATGAGTGTGGCTAGTGAGCGACCTAGGGTATTTGCTTATCCACTTACCAGTGAGTGGAGATTTGGGGATCTACTGTATTGGAGAGTGACATTTGACAAATTGATAGCTGAGGTGACTGTATGGAGACCATATCTGCGGATGCATAGATGGGATGGGATGAAGAGATAGTTAGCATGCTTACAAAGGAACCGCCTACTGAGAGGACGATATCCACATATCATAGTCCCATTCTACTTTGACCGAGTACGGAGGCAGTTTGGGCTAGAGCAGTGTGTTCCAGCCGATGTACCCATCTACACTCGACACTCACGAGTCCTTCCCAGACCTAGAGCAGTAGCGAGACCTACGATAGATGATATCGAGATCACAAATATAGAGGGGTCCGACCAGGATGTGGTCACTGATTATGCTGCAGATCCCGGGGCACAACATAGGTATCTCTCATGGTTTGTGAGGACATACCCGGGGCCTATCTTTCCACCAAATCACCCGATAGGCCATCCAGGTCCATGGAGACATGGAGACCGAGATGAGGATCAGGGATCCAGATTGGAGGAGCTAGAGGAGGGAGAGGGTCATGAGGAGGCAGGAGGGCCTAATACACCCATAGGAGATTAGCCTAGTGCCAAGGAGGAGGAAGGAGAGGAGGATGACATAGATAGAGATGATGATGAGGAGAACAAGGATGCGGATGAGGATGAGGATGACGAGGAGGAGGAGGATAGAGATGATGAGGAGGAGTCAGATGTAGCTCCCCACCATTCAGGAGATGATACCATAGCCTTGGATCCTCCTCTTATTCCCCAAAAGGGGGAACATAAGGCGATACGGAGACCTATACCCATCGTACATAGATCATTCGAGCGCGAGGAGCCTAGTAGTTCCTAGTCACAGATGCTACCATATCACGATCCCTACTGGCGTGAGGGAGATCCCGGTATAGTAGGTTTATATTGATTGATTAATGTTTTGATGATATAAAATGGTACTAATACACAATCTGTTCTACTGCTATAGCTAATGTGCAGGAGTGGCGTTCTCTGATCCAGCAAGTAGTGACAGACATTTCCATGACAACACAGATCCCTAGTTCCTCACAGGTTGCCTATAGACCTCAAGGGAACGCGGGTCAGCATGATGACTTGTTTTCCCCATTTTGAGTACAGGTGGAGATATGGAGGGAGAGAGAGCAAGCTCTATCAGAGGACCTTCAGCGGGCATAGCGTGATCTAGCAGCAGCTCAGGTCGAGGCTACCTCGTATCACGCGATCCTTATGGATAGGGATCGTAGGAGTTCTTCTCGGAGTCACTCACAATCTATATCACGCTATACACCTATGGGTCCACCTGCACGGCTGGATCAGGAGGGAGCATCTAGTCATCACTCTCTAGCCACCAGCCCTAGGGATAGGAGATGATCTTATGATGTAGGGTAGGTCACATTTTGGATGTGTAGTGACCTACCTTTGTATATCGATCCACATATATATATATATACATGCTTCTTTGTCTCAAACGTGTTATCTTTAATGCCTAAAACAATGTGTATTTTGATTAAAGTTAATAGATTTGGTAGATGTATATGTATGTTCTGAATTTAATTTTCATGTGATTGATTTCTCAATGCTCCATGATTAAATTGATACATGTGTGACTTAGTAAAAATAAAATATTTAATCAAGTACTACATTGATGATAGAGAAGAAATATGTGTTAAGCCTAAGAATCATGTAATTAACATGATACAACTCTACTTAACACATAAAGATATTGTATAATATGCCATCATAATGAAAATGTAAATCTTTTACAATTTACATAAATGAATTCAAGACAAACCATAAAGTAAAGAAACACGCTTGTCAGGAACGAAGCAATATAGATTAAACAAAACATTATTTAATTCTATTTGCTCTAACACAGATATGCTAACATATTATCCAATTTTGAAGAAGTGCAAAGAAGATACATGAGATAAAAGATAAGGAATGAGGAATTAAGCATAGTATCTATGCAAGTGCATAGCATTTATAGGTTCTTTAAGAGGCGTACCGTCTACACCCGCTATTTTATAAGCACCTGATCCATAATCTTCAATAACGATATACGGTCCAAGCCAATTATGACTAAATTTTCCTTTTTCTTCAGGTAAGGCATTCACATTGCGCTGATTCTCATAGAGAACTAAGTCACCCACTGAGAAGGAATGTTGAATAACCTTATCATTATAGCTTCGTTGTAGAGTTTTGTGATACGCTTAAATATGCTCAAGAGCATTTATACGCTGTTCATCAAGCATCTCAAGCTATTGAAGTCTTTTTTCTCTATAAGCGTCATCATCTACTATACCTTTGAGAGAAACTCTAAGTGATGGAATCTCTAATTCTAAAGGCATAATAGCATCAACACCATAAACAAGCTTATAAGGGATGGTTCCTATAGCAATTCGTACACTCGTCTGGTAGGCCCAAAGAGCATAGATTAGCTGAGTACTCCAATCCTTACCATACTTATTCACGGTTTTATGAAGAATTTGTTCAATTATCTTATTGGATGATTCGGCTTGACCATTTGATTGAGGATAGTATGGTGTAGAAAATCGATGTTTGATATGATACTTCTCGAGGAATTTCTTCACGTCCTTGTTCTTAAATGCTGTCCCATTATCAGAGATTATAGTGGAAGGTATCCCAAATCGAGAAATAATGTTTTCTAGAAGAAATCGACAAATCACTTCAGCAGTAGTAGAGCGAAGGGGAATAGCTTCTACCCATTTTGTAAAGTAATATGTTGCAGTTATAATGAAAGTATGTCCTTGAGATGAAGGAGGAGAGATTTTACCAATAAGATCCAGCCCCCATGTAGAGAAAGGCCAAGAAGCTACATGAGAATGAAGTTCTTGGGCAGGAGCATGAATCAAATTAGTGTGTTGTTGACATTGATGACATTTCTTAACAAATGAAAAAGAATCCTGCTACATAGTTTGCCAATAATATCCCATACGAAGCAACCTTTGAACCAAGGATTTGCCTCCAAAATGCCCCCCATAGGCACCTGAATGTGCCTCTTCAAGAGCAATAGGGATTTCCGATTTGTTAAGACAACAAAGGAGAAGACCGTTATAACCCCTTTGGTAAAGAACATTAGAAAGAATGATATATCTAGCGGACAGCTTGCGAATTCTAGCCCTAGTGTTCCTATTGGCAGAATCAGGAAAGGTACCATCGGTCAAGTATCTTACGATATGCGAATACCATTCATCTAAGTCTATAAAGTCAAAACATGTCACCAAGCTAGAATCATCTACAATAGCTGGAGAAATAAGGTTGTGAATAACAAATTTAAGATCAACCACAGGATCCTCTAAAGATACCAGAGAAGCCACACATGCCATTGCATTCGCATGTCGATTATCTTTTCAAGGAACAGGTTCCATGGTGTAAGAATCAAATTTTTGTAACAAAGAGATAGCAAGGTCTTTATATTGTGATAATTTGTCTTGTTTTGCTTGATACAGTCCTGTTACTTGTCTTATAATCAGTTGAGAATCTCCAAAAATATGTATGTGTTTTACATTCAAAGCCAAGGCTGCCTTTATTCCTGCTATAAGAGCCTCATACTCAACAATGTTATTGGTACATAGGAAATTGAGACGATAAGATAAGGGAATGGACTTCTTTGTAGGAGAAATTAGGACAACACCTGCCCCCAATCCCGTACGACACTTAGAGCCATCAAAGTATAACTCCCAAGTTTCATCTTTCTCTGTACAAAGAATGAAGTCATCAGGAAAAGACTCAGGGTTAGGGAAGGAGAAAGGTGAAGGGGCCTTAACTAGGTGATCGGTCAATGATTGCCCTTTAATTTCTCTTTGTGAAACAAATTTAAGGTCAAATTCAGTTAACATCATAACCCACTTAGCTAGGCGTCCTAATAAATCAGTTTTAGAGAAAAGATGCTTCAACGGATCAAACTTTACCATGACATGGACTTCTAAATTTAAAAGATAATGTCTCAATTTCTGAGTCACAAACACCAAGGCCAAGCATTGTCTTTCTATCGCAGAATATCGGGTCTCATAATCGAGTAAGGTATGACTTATATAATAAACCGGACACTCCTTACCATCTTTATCATGTTGTGCCAGTAATGCTGCGAGAGCATGAGAGGAAGAAACTATATAAAGAAGAAAGGGTTTAGAAGGTTCGGCAGGTTGAAGGATAGGAGGATTAGCCAAATACACTTTTAAATCTTCAAATGCTTGCTGACAATCTTCGTTCCATTGAAAGGTGATATTCTTTTTGAGAAGTTGAGTAAAAGGAAAAGTACGATCCGCAAGTTGAGATACAAACCTATGAATAGCTTGAATCTTTCCTTGTAAGCTTTTGAGTTGAGACACATTTCTAGGAGGTGGCATGTTGACAATAGCATCTATTTTCTTAGTATCCACCTCAATCCCAGGATGTGAAACTATGAATCCTAAGAGTTCTCCACTATCCACACCAAAAACACATTTTCGGGGATTCAAGCGCATGTGATATTTACGAATCCTTTCAAAGATTTGACGAAGGATCTTAATATGATCTATGCAAAGAATGGATTTGGCTAAAATATCATCAACATAATCTTCTAAAATCTTATGCATGTAATCATGAAAGATAAGGGTCATCGCTCGTTGATAAGTTGCGCTGGCATTTTTAAGTCCGAAAGGCATCATTACCCAACAAAACGTACCACAAGGAGTGGTGAAAGCGGTTTTGAATTGATCTTGAGGATTAATGAAAATTTGATTGTATCCTGAAAAACCATCCATGAAGGATAACAAAGCATGTCCTACTGTAGAATCAACTATCATGTCAATGTTTGGGAGGGGAAAATCATCTTTCAAAGAAGCTTTATTTAAATCTCAAAAGTCAGTACACATTCTTATTTTATTATCTGATTTAGCCACAACGACAATATTTGAAATCCATGGGGAATAATCAATAGGGCGGATAAATCCAGCCTCCAATAATTTTTCAATCTCAGCCTTAACAAGAAAAGCTACCTTAGGATTCATTTTTTGAATCTTTTGTTTCACAGGCTTAGCATCAGGAACTAAGACAATATTATGAGTGACAATCTTAGGATCTATACTAGGCATGTCAGAATATGTCCAAGCAAAGATCTCAGGGAATTCACGCAATAAATCTTCATATTGTTTTTGTTCCTCTTCGTCCAGACATTTTCCAATTTTAATAACTTTTTCTTCATTGCCAGAATCCATCTTAACATCAATGGTGTCGCTTATAAGAAGATTACTTTGTTGAGGAGTATCCTTTAACTGAGGAAATTCTTTCACAATCTCATCGTTATCAGTCTCTTTTCCAAAATAGGCTTCAGTGTTCAAACAATAAGGGAATCCCCTATTGTGATGATAACGAGGAAGAGTATCATATGCTCCTAAAAACTCAGCTAAAGCATCATCAGTAGGAAAAACATCCAAAGCACAGGCACACGAAGGATCAATATACTCAGGGTGTCTCATTGGTAGAGATGTAGAAATAACATTAACACTAATGCATGGTCTTTTAGAAGCTTTAGTGCACTTGCAGGGATTATAACTAAGTCTAAAGGCATAATAATAAAGATTATTCTCTAGAGGAACCTTTATTCCTTGTTCGTGAGCACCACAACCATTTCCATTTTACCCATGCTTAGCTAGAATACGAAAACCATGACCATAATGATCAGCCATTTCAGAAAGAGAAGGTGGTTTTTCATAAGACAAAGAATCAAACCCTTCAGAATTAGAAGTGTGAGGAGAAGAAGTCTAAGAAGCGGCCACGAAGTTATTGCTCATAGGTTTAGGTAAGATTGATTGATTTTTAGCTTCTTCCTTCTTTTCAACTTTAAGCTCTCTAGAAGGAACCTTATATTCACCTACAAAGGTGGGATTAAAATCAAGAGATCCCCAATCGTCTTCTGCGAGAACCTTCTCAGGATCAAAATCCTTCTTATGTGTAGATTCAAGTTGAGAAGAATCTTCTTCAGGAGCTCCAGACTCATCCAAAGAATTTTGATCATCAGAGAGCGAGGATTCATCGATAGGTATCTTGTTTAAAGAGTCATCACTAGACGAGGAAGGCTTAGAAGAACCCCCTTTGGAAGTAGATGTTTGTAAACAAGCTTGGAAGTTAGTATCACCTATCAAGGTATATGTCTTATTGTTATAAATAAATTTAACTTGTCTATGCAATGTAGAGGGGACAACTTGCATACTATGAATCCAAGGTCTCCCTAATAGCAAGTTGTATGTTAGATTTCCTGACATAACATGGATAGGAGTAGGCAAAGTAAAAGGCCCCACTGTGATGGGTAAGGTGATAATACCTAATGAAGTTTTAGCCACATTATCAAAGCCTCGAATAGGATGAGAGTTAGGCTCAATTAGGGATGTATCCACATTCATCTTATGCAAGAGATTAATGCTATACACATTAAGACCAGAGCCATTATCTACTAGTGTTCATCTTATAGCAGTATCATTTATGATAACCACAATCATCAAGGGATCATATTGATGTTGAATTTCACTAGTAGGCAACTCATCTTGAGTAAACACAATATGAGCCTTAGGATTCATCACAGAGTTAACCAAAGACACTATATTACTAGATGTATTCGGTGGAGGAACATTCAAATCTTTCAAAGCATCTTGTAACATTCCGTGATGAGCAGAAGAAGTTTGAATCAAATCCCAAAGGGATATCTTAGCAGGGGTAGCTTTAAGTTGTTCTATGAGATCATATTCCTTACTAAGAACTTGTGAAACATGTGGAGCTTGCGAAAGAATTGGTTGAGGATTAGGAAGAGAAACTGGAGTAACAGGAGGAGGATTAGGCTACCTATTATTTCTAGTATGATAAGTATGGGCAACTGTATGATAACTCTCTCTAGTTAAATGCTTGGCATAACTATAAGGACTTATAGGCTTTCTTCCTTGCACAGTGATGATAGGTTTATTTGGAGTAAGAAAGGAATCATACCCCCCTTGGACAGTAAGGAGAGGTGATTTAGGAACTTGAAAGGTGGGAGAAGGACAAGCACCTTGGACTTCAAAGAGAGGCTTATTATGCTCATTCAAGTTTATCATGTTAACTAATTTAGAAGTTTTGTTCTTGTTTAGAGATTTCGACAAAGCCACAAAGTCATCAAGAGCATCATCCAACAAAGCATGATCATATCTATTAAAAGGTTTATCTTTTGATTCAAAAGGAGACATCTCCTCATAGAGGGGATTATTGAAAACAACCATGTTACTAGATTTAGTGGAAGAGTTGATAGGAATGTACCCTTGAGAGGAATCATTTAACTTATCTTTCTCATCACAACGAAATGGCATGGTAACAAGGTTTATGAGTTTTTGGTAAAATGAAGGTTTGGCCTCTTTAGGATTTAAAAACTCATCTAAAGCTTCATCTAATTCATCTTGGCTATACTCATAATTGGCATAATTGCATACATCATCATAAATATGAACATCTTGCAAATAAAATTCTGACATTTTGAAATAAAAGTTGCATAAAACTTATACACACAATGCAAAGAAACAAAGAAACACACTCTTTTTTTTTTCTTTTTTTTTTTTTGAAAATGAAACTCAAATGAAACACACTAAATCTAGATCTAGATCTAACAAATGCAATGCGAGAGAAAGAAATAATTCGATTCACGTCGGGTTCACCAAAATGTGTAGGGGAAAAAGCGAGACTAGGTCAACATGTCCTAATCCTACCTTTTGACACACATTGCAGAATACGAAAGAGCCTAGAGGTATCGCACAATTGGCTACTTCTTTTTGGTGAAAGAGAGAGCCATGGGCTACCTATTAGGATTTCTATTCCTTTGTTGTAATTGAAAGGTAAAATTATGCAAGTTCAATTCCTAACCCCAAAATGTAAGTATGAACTAATAACAAGATTGCAGAAGTGAAGTTAAACAATGGAAAGCTGCAAACACAAGGACAAGACAAGAATGCAGACGCGTACCCGGAGTAAAAATCTGAGTGAGAATGTTCAGGACAGGGGCGCGGGCGCCACTGTCTTGATTCTATTCCTGAAACTACACCTGAAACTGCCACTTTGCAACCTAGAAAACTGTCAGAAATGCTAAAAATTGTTGTCTGTCAGGAGGACCAGGGCACCCAGTGCCCCTGTCCTAGGGACCAGGGCACCTAGCGCCCCTGTCCTAGTCTTTTTCTCTGAAACTTGGTGTATGGTTCAGTCTTCGTCTACTTCTTTCGGATCTGCAACTTGCGGCATCGTCTGAATCCCAAAATCTGCACTTATATCTGAAAAGGTGTTTGGGCGGCTATATAGGGTTTTGCCTTAGTCAAACCCCCGCTTCGGTGATTTCCACCTCCACGAATAGCCAAGTTGTATTGTAAAAGTAGTGTGTGTGCAAGATCTAAAATGCAAGTAAGAAAACTAGAGCAACCTAGAAAGTAAACCCTAATTGCTTGTAATTGACAATGTAAATGCTCCAAATCAAGATGTAGAGTGATCTAAAGCATGAATACAAATGATGTAAGGAATCTTATGCAAAGACATGAAAACAACATGAAATCATACCTAGCCCCAAGGGGGGGGTACAAGCCAATCTTCAGTCGGTGATCCCTTATTGCTCTTCAATGCCTTCAAAGCCCTAAATGGATGAATGAAATTGATGGATGCTTGATGGATGGATGTTGAATGTTGTTGAAGTCTTCAAAGATCTGCTCTTTCATTGCTTAGAAAGTTCCTGAAAACAAAATTCGGATCCTTTCAAATGAAGAAAGAGAGCCCTTATATATGAAACCCTAGGTCTTAATTCCAACTTTTGGCCGACCTAGGGATTGAATATCCTGCCAATTTCTTGGGGTTAAGCTTTATTTTATGATTGGATCGCGCTCCTAAAATTTTGGGAAAAATGTCCGGGACTATGTGCACTCCGGGCGCCATGGTCCGAGCAACTTTTCACCAAATTTTCAGGGCCGTCGAGTATGATGATTTTAGAGAGAATCCCAAAGTTACAGGTGATTTCGAGATGTTTTGACCTCCGAAATCAAGCCCCCAAGTTCAAAATAGGACCTAATTAGGGTTTTTGATTAAATGATGTATTGGAGGAATAAAATGAAAGGGGCACACTTTAATGAAAGGCCCCACCTTTATGATGTGGAGGACGATGAAATAGGACCTTAGACCTAATTAATTTGATTAATTAAGTGCTAAAGGAGAAATGCAATGCAAAATGCAAATTGTGCCAAGGCGGGTGCTAAACTAGGTGTGAAATTGTACTGCTTTAGCAAGTGCGTACAATTTACGATGCTACAGTTATGTTCTCACCTTCATTAATTCTCATAGATTTAAGTTGTCCTCTTAGACTATCCACTTTTGCTGTTTGAACATGTTCATTACTGCCATACATAGATATGAGCTTTTCCCACATTGCCTTGGCATCATTGCAGCCTTCTAGATCATTAAACTCTGAGTCGGTCAATGCAGATGTTATTTCAATCATTGCTTGAATATGTTCTTTCTTTGCCTTTATCTCTTCCATTGTCAATGGATAGGTGCTAGGTGTAATGAAATCATTCTCTAGATAATATACAACATATTCTCCAACTCTTGATAGGTGCAGCGTCATCCTTTTCTGCCATGTAGAGAAACTAGACTTGTTCAGCTTCGGTGCATCCCTCTTATACATCTTTGGATCTTTTCCTCAAGTACCTTTAAACTTTTTCTTCTGGAGTCCAAAGATTTGATACCAATTGATAGTTATGATACTAATTGTTAAGTACAGACACCAAGATAACAAGATGAGAGGGGTGGGTGAATCATATAAACTTAATCTTCCATAAAATCAATAGATTCAACATCGGTAGCTTAAACAGATATATGTAATCAAAACTATAAAACATGCAACCTTAAGAACACATAATCATAAGAACACTCATAATACTAGATTTAACGTGGAAACCCAAATAGGGAAAAACCATAGTGGGATTTTGGACCCACTAAGAAATATACTCTTCTAGAGTATGCTCGGTTAAAAGCAAATCTTGTTAAAGATTACAAACACATTGCTAGATGTGACCTAGTTAAGGGATTTCCTTCAGATTTGTTAGGATCTTCACCTTGTTAGAAGTGACATTGTTAAAGGGTTTCAAACACTCAATTAGAATGTCACCTTGCTAGAGGGTTTTACAAATAAGACTGTTAAGTCCACTCGGTTAAGAGATTTTCTGTCACTTTACAAAATAACAGTAATAAAATATATCTACAACTTCACATAAAAAATGCTAAAGCAGATTCTTATTTGCTCAATACAATCTAGTCATAAGACTTATCTTGTCCCTCTGCTGCGCTCTATACTCTGTTAATCAAATAGATCTTCAAGCTTCTATGCTCGGTAATCACTATGTAGCATCCCTGTGCTTACACTTGCCCACATGCATTGTTTATCAACAGTTCCTTATTTATAAACAATTGCTAACTGCTTAATCTCCTTGATCACATATCCCATGATCAATCATAGCCATCAGATCTTTAAACTTGACCAAGTTCAATGTATCCTTTGATCTGAAAATGTTTTATCTCACCTTGGAACTTGCATATATTTCTTGGAACTTGTGCTAAGGTATTGTGGTTCAATCTGAGTTGTAGATCTTCCTTCCGATCTTCCATTGCCATAGATTCTTTAACAAAATTCATGCATGACATACCAATTATTTAATCAATTCCAGCTCATTAGCTTCCTTCATTAAATAACACTTTTAATCATTTAATGCATTCTATTACAGCTCGGTTGCAACTCGATAAATACTACACTTCACTCGATAGACCTTCCGCCTTCATTAACTGATAGCGATAACCTTAGGGTTTACCGACTAGGTTCCTTACAGTTTACCAACTAGGTTCTTTGCTTGGTAACATAGTATAGTATTAACCTTACAATCAAAAACATATGTAGGATATTGAAACAATCTAAACATCATGATCTCATCATTGTCTAACTCAGTAATAGTTGCCCATTGAATAACTTATTTCTCCCCTTATTCATCACATTCTTTCTGTATCTTTTACCAACATCTTTATACTCATCAAATCATACTTCTTAAGATATGACAGCATTATATTGAATTAGAAAATCAATTTCTTGACATCAATGACAAAATAATAATATTAAGACAGTAAACATCCTTAATCAGTTATATCCATCATCATCAACAACCTTCTCAATATCCTTATTGAAATGCCAACAATCTCCCCTTGTCTGTTATAATGCCAACAGAGAGTTGGTTTGGTTGTTTTAGTTGGTATGTTGCAGATGGATTGGTGCAAATTTGTGATAACAGTAATGAAGTATCTCTAGTTGATTCAATGTTGGTTTCATGATGCTATGTGGTGATTTGATTGAGTTATGGATTGTGATATGAGGATTGGTTTTACAGTGTTAAGTGTTGTAGTGTTTTGGTATTTGATCCGTTATGCTTTGGAATGATTATATCCTGAGTTGTGGATTTGGGAGAGTGTTTTGGATATTCAAGTGTATCTTCAATTCAGATGGTTCATGATTTGGTGCTCCATAAGTTATCTTTCTAGTCCTAGTCACTATTGTTGAATATTCTTGAGTATTAGTGTGTTGATTAATGAAGTTTTGATTAAGTGGTGTCTTAAGGGTGATGTGTCAACCTTGTAGTCAAGGTTGTTGATTTGTATAAAAAAGTGTCATATTCATCTAATTTGGATATCGGTGTTGTATTTGCATTATCAGAGAGTGGTGTATGTGTGAACAAGCAAATTCATCTTTTGGTGAGAAGTGTAGAGTAGAGAGTGTTGTAGGGCAAACAAATGTGCTTAACTGAAACTATCATCAGGCATTTGGAGATGCTATTCTTTTAGTTCATGTAATCTGGATTGTTGTCCAATATTTGTAAGGAAGTGAGCCTTCCTCTTATTGTGAGAAGTGAGCTCTAGGCAGTGTAGCTAAATGCATGTGCATTCTCCATTGTAATATTTTCACATGCTACTACAGAGTATCATCTTATTTTGGGTAGGTCCTCACCGTGGTTTTTCCCTCAACAAGAATTTCAACGTCAAAATCTTGGTGTTATGTCTATTGTTTTTATTGTGCTTATTTTTGTTCTTTTTGCAATTGATCAGATATGAAGTTGTTCTTAAATTGTTAGATCTGGTGAAAACTGATTCACCTCCCTCTCAGTTTTTCTCCATTGTTGTTGCCAACAATTGGTATCGAAGCTAGATCCTCTGGAAGAAGCTTGACTGCTTGAGGAAATCCAGGATGGAAACCTAAGTTTACAAGAAAGAGATTCCAAGCTTTGATGGAAGAAACTACACTGTATGGAAGGACCAGATGGAGTGTCATTTGAAGTGTCTTGGAGATGATTATTGGAAGATTACAAAGAATATCTACAATGTTCCTCAAAATGGTTTGATTACTGCAAATGAGATCAAGGATGTTGAACATAATATAAGAGCTAAAGAAGCATTTCTAAGTGCCATGTCTGATTCAGAGATGTCTAATGTGATGGGATTGCAGACTATACATGAGATCTGGGAAAAGTTAGAGACCTTGTATGAAGGAGATAAACATGTCAAAGTTGCTAAATTGTAGAGATTGAAAGGAAAATATGAGATGCTGAAGATGGGAGAAGATGAGAACATATCATCCTTTATGGCTAAAGTTAATCTATGAAGAAGATGAGATTGTTGCTAAAGTGTTGAGATCCTTGCATCCTACTTGTTGGAATTTTGATGATGTTGTGATTGTCATTGATGGACACACACTTGCTTTGTGTACACTTTCTTGGTGTATGAGTTATGCTCATCTGGTATTATGTAGTATAGTCTTTATACTATTGGTGTTTTGCAGAAGATGTTTACTAGTCCCAAATTGACTAAAGACCTCAAGCGATATGAAGACCTCAAGCGATATGAAGACCTCAAGTGGTTCGAGAATCTCAAGCGGTATGAAGGAACAAAGCGGTAGTTAACATTTTTCCAGTCTTCATTTTTAACAACCGATAATTGGTAAATTGTATGAACCGATATTACTCTGTGATGAGTTACCAACCAGTATTTCTGTGATGAGTTATCATCCACTGACACTTTGGTGGTGATTTTGTGTCATGTTACCAAATGTGTCTAGATGCATTGAACCTAGGAACTTGTAATTCAATCCTATTGGACTGACATGAAATCAGACTCCTTTATAAGGACATCATGTCTAGGGTTTTAGATGACGATGAGGTTTTGTATGTGCGATCATAGAAGAGAATATTAGGTCTGTGTGAAGAGTAGGAGTGTGGAGATATCGAAGACTGAAGTAATACTGAAATGCATTAACAATGAGCTATCAAGGATCTAACCAAGCATACTGTGCTAGTATCTAGATCACTCACTTGTTGATTACTCACATCTTTGACAAGTCTGAAACCCTTAACTGGATAGGCCTAGCAAAGCCTTTGTAAATCCCTTAACAAGGTGCTTCACAACTATGAATCTGAAATCCTCTCACAAGGTAGTCTTTAATAGGACTTATCTCCTAACAGAGATCTACATTCCTAACAGGATCTGTTCTGGTGAAGAACATTGTATGACCTTAACCGGTCTGGTTTCTATTCTACAGATAGTTACTTGTGAGTTTCTGCTCATCGTGGTTTTTTCCCATTTGGGTTTCCACATCAAATATCTTGTGTTATGGTGATTGTGCTTTTGTGGGTGAATGTTTTGTTTGCTATTTGGTTTGCATTGATCTTAACCAGTTTATTTGTAAATTTGTCATATCGATTATCTACTAAATTGTTTAAGTGTTTGAATTCAACATTTTTTGGTATACTAATTCAACCCCCCTATTAGTATTCATCAATTGGTATCAAAGCCAACCTTTCTATAAGTCTAACCACTTGGAAGGAGATATGGGGGAATACACTATGAGGGAACTTACTCATCATCTCACTCAGACTGAGAGAGCCTATGATGAACTAAAAGTCAAGTATAAAGTCTCTCTGGCAAAAAGAAGAGAGCATGCTAAGAAACTAATTGAGTGTACTGAAAATAGTTCTTCTGATGAAGTAGACATGGATGCCCTAGTTGAAGAAGTTGAAAAAATGAATGAATATAATGCCAACCTAAGAAGGGAACTAGAAGGACTAACTATCAGAATGTGTCAAGATCTTGAGAACCGAAGGAAAGCTAAAGATTTGGTAAAAGACAAAGATCATGAGATCTCCAAGCTGAAGCAAGAAATCAATGCCCTTACTGCTCATTTCCAAGAAAGTAAAGTGGAAAAAGAAGAAATGCAAGGTGAACTAAACATGGCTATTTATGAGAAAACAACCTTGAAGGAATCCAATGCTTCTATTTCCAAAGAACTTACTGAGACAAAGGAGATACTTGCCAAATTCAATCAGAGTACTGCTAAGCTAGAGAAAAAGCTTGAATAAGCAAAACCGGTAAAGATTACCACTAGACTTAGTTTCTCTAGTTATGAGGAAGGTAAGACCTCTGGAACAAAATATGTAGCATCAAAGAAGAAATCAACATCAAAGGATAAAGGTTATCAAAAGTTTAAACCTGTTTGCTTTAATTGTCTCAAGGAAGGACATACTGCTAATGTGTGTAGAAATAAGGCCTACAATAATTTTCCTTATTTTCTAAACAATAAGCCTAGATCCAATAGATTCAATGGTAACTGTTATGCATGCAACAAGTTTGGGCATAGAGCATTTGAATGTAGGTCTATTATGTACAACACTGGGAGATATCCTCAAAGGACTCAAGGAGCTTTTCCTGAATCATCTGTGAACCAGAATCCAAACCGGTATAATGCCTATGACCATCAGTCAGGTGGTAGTGGCTATGAAGCGGCAACCAGTTGGAGAGCAACTAGTTTGATCTGCCATGGTAGTGGTCACACTACTGCAACATGCAAGAGGAAGAATGGTAGAATGAACAATGGACCATGGAGAACACCTGGAATGGTATGCTATCATTGCAACAATCTAGGACGCATTGCCAGAACCCACAAAATGAGAAAGAACCTATTGGATAATATACCGATCACTCGAGAAGGGAAGATTAATGTTGAAACCGTTCAAGTGGGAATGAGTAAAACATGGAAAAAGAAACCTGAAGAAGTGTCACAAGATGAACCAGTTTCTGCACCTAGTGTGGAAGTCTCTAAACCAACAAACTGAGCTTTAGAAAAGCTTAGGAGGACCATATTGATGAAATATTTGAATCCCTAATTTATATCAGTAAAAGACCTTAACCGATATATGTTACCTATCAATCGACAAAAAATTCTGAAGTGGTAAAAGGAAAAATTAGGGTTTGTACCCTAATGGTGGAGCATTTATTATGGTAGGTGAAAGATCATTTAAAAAGGATTTTTGATGCCATTTTCACTTATCTATTTTTGAGCGAAGAATTTTCAAGTGCAGAGCGATAAAGAGCAATTTGTCAAGCGATTCTAAGTGAATTCAAAATCTTGTAGAAGAATCCAGAGATAATTTTCAATCAATCAAGTGAAGAACATCAAAGCGGTAATCCTACAACCGAAGTGGTGTGTTGTGAGCAACATTGCAAAACCCTAAATTTCAAAGTGTGAACGTATTTCTCAAAAAATTTGTCTATCATTTAATCATGGCTTTTGCATCGCACTCCTATTCTAGTGAACCTATAGACTTAGTGAATTTTATCCAAAAGAAGATGAAATACAATGCCCTATCCCAAATACCCACTGGAGTCATAGTTGAGGAAGATATTTCAGCTTATATTGATTGTAAAATGGAAGACCTAGGATCCCTAGTGATGCATTCCTAGCTAGGTCTATTCTATGGGGATGACAAGAAAATCAAACCAGAATATAGCATCCTAGAGAGGAAGAAACTACACAATGCAGTTTATTTTCTTGAAGAGTTCATGGAAGATCACATCCGCATCATCTTGAGTAGAGTACACGGTGATAAAATGTACCTTGAGAGGATGCATGATATCACACCAGAAGTAATTCATGTCATGATTGGTTTCTGTAACATTGGTGAGGTGCCATTTTTAAGGAAGGTCATCAAGACTAAAATGACTAAGCTTACCGGTTCTCTAAGTGACCAACAGGGAATGACTGTCAACTCCATCAAAGATGACTTGGTTAAGTATGCTTGCATGGTGATCGACTATCGAGTGTTTTATGCCAGTAGAATAAACTTTGTCCCCACTGTTGTAGTGAATGTTGCATACAGAATGATTCAGGAAGATGCCTCATTTGATTTGTGTACCTGTTTGCAGAAACAACTGCTATTGAACCTAAAGTCCATTAAACAAGATAATGCTTTAAGGTTTAGGTTTGGACAACTTTTGGTCAGTCTATTTTTCTACTTTCAAGGCTATTTTCCTGGAGTAGGTGATACTCAATGGTCTGCTGACCAACCGGTTACTAAGCAAATTAGGGAAAGTCTCCAAGCGGTAGTAACCGGATATCCTGAGGTTCTGAATAAATATTTTGATGAATTTAGGTAGAAAATGAGCCAAAGGATGAGGATTTTTGGAGATATTGTAAAGAAATATGAAGATGACATCTGCTTTATAATAAAGGTTGATGAATGCATAATGGAAGCAGTAGAGCCTAGAAACGAATCAACAAAGCCTATGGGGTTTGAAGTGATGTACAACATGTTGGATGGCTATGCCTCTACCCTGATTGTCTCACCTTTAGATTCAAAGAAAAAGTGAACCGACACCTACTTGGAAAGGGTAACATTGATTGAAGATCCTACAGTGAAAAAGGGAAAGGCAGTGCCATCGGTATCAATACCGGTTACCTCAGCTAGCCCAAAAGTGACCAAGTGGTCACCTGCCAAGAAGAAACTAAAAGTTGCACCCGCTAAAGTATTTGAGAGGAAGCGGAAGACCAAAAAAAGCTCACCGAAGTCAGAGCATACCGTACCAGAAGTGCAGCCTAAGAAAACTAGGCAATCAAGCAAGAAGGCTAAATCTACCAGTAATGCACCTGCATCATCAGCACCGGTAAATATAGACATCTCTTCTTATAAGCCTCTAACATATTGTCAAAGGACCTTAAAGAATATCAAGAGAAAGGTGCTTGATTACTTAAAAGAGTATTTTGATGATTTTTCTGATAATGAGAAGGAAGAAGTAGAGCAGGAAATGATAAAATATATTTGTGTAAATGACTGGTCGCCATATGAAATTAGATCGGTGACACCTGATTCCTTATACAATTCTTTGGACAATAAATGACACATTGCCATTAAGAAAGAACATGAAATAAGGGAGAAAATATTTTCTCAGTACTTTCCTGATGCCTTCAATTCTAAATTATTTGAAATTATGGACAAGAATAAAGGACTCTTCTTCATGAGAAGAAGAAGACTTAGGCTACTAGAAGGCAGAACCTTTGAAGTGGAGAAGGACACTCATATACATGCCAAAGGTATTGTCTGGTTACATCATGTGTCTGAGGCCAATAAGAAGGCCGAACAAGAACCTGACCTAGCCTCAGCCAAACTGGATGAGGTATTTGATGGTGAAGGAGAAAGAGTTATAGAATAGGTAGACACTATTGATGTTGATGCATTGGATGTTGAAGATGTCACTCCAGATGTAGAGAAGGAAAAGGTTGATAAGGAAAAAGCAGAGAAAGAGAAACAGGACAAGGAAAAAGCAGAAAAGGAAAAATTGGACAAGGAAAAGGTGGAAAAGGAGAAAGTGGAGAAAGAGGAAGAGAAAAAGAAAGAGGAAGAGAAAATGAAAGAGGAGGAGAAAAAGAAAGCAGAATAAAAGAGGAAACAAGAAGAAGAGAAGAGACAAGAAAAGGTAAAGAGGAAAGAAGAGGAGAAGAGAAAAGAAGAGGAGAATAGGAAAGAAGAGGAGAAGATGAAAGAAGAGGAGAAGAGAAAAGAAGAGGAGAAGAGGAAAGAAGAGGAGAAGAAGAAAGAAGAGGAGAAAAAGGAGGAAGAAGATAAGAAGAAGGAAGAATAGAAGAAGAAACAAGAAGAGGACCAAATGAAGAAAGAAGATGAAAAGAAAAGAGTAGCAGAGGAGAAGGAAGCAGAAAGAGCCAATCAAGCGAAGACTCCCAAGGCAACCGGTGGTCAAGCCAAACCGGTTGACATCGCCAGTCCTATTGATCTCCAATCTGTAGATGAATCTAAGCTCCTTCAAAGCATAAAGCTTTCACAAGAATGATTGGAAGCATTGAGGAGGAAAAAGGAACAAGATGTTATTCAAATTGCGGTTGATACTCTTACCAGTTTGATTCCCGGTACTAACCTCCCCAGTACCGATTCCTCTCTATCAAAGCTTAAACTTCTATGTACCATTGTAGAGGACCAGGTCCAATGCCTAGAAGAAGTTTCTAAAGAAAATGCAAAGAAGAAGCATAAAAAGGAACTCAATGCTACCTTAGTTCAGAAACTGAATGAGCTCTGGTCTCAACTTTAGAAACAACAGAAGGATATAAGTGTTGCTATGGATGAGGGAAAACTCCTATTGAGCAAAATCAGCCAACCCCATCTATTTTGCGATGATGTGCTCACACAAAAAGATAAAATCCAATCAGATTTTTAGGCATACATAAGAAACTTCAAGGCACCATATGATTCCTTCACTACATATGGGCAAATAGTTCATCGTTATCAGCTTTAGTCTGCTAGGATAGAAGTGGAGATCAATAACCAGTCAAGAGATTTGCAAGAGCTTCAACTAGTCTTATTAGCCAGACTGCAAATTCTTCAGAAGTGCTTTCTCAATCTAGAAGCCCTAATGGTAACTCAAGAGATGAGTACTATTGATGCCATGGAAGAATTGGTATCTCAGATGTAGACAAAAAGTGAGGTTGCTACCTCATTACTTGAGTCATGGTCATTAGCCATGAAGACTTTTTTGCATGATTTTAATTATGTTTTTGACAAGTTTCATTCCTTATTGTCATAAACATATACTCAATTTTAATGATAATGAGAAACAGGGGTTATTTTGCAATATTTTGTCATTGTTGGCAAAGGGGGAGTAGTATTTAAAATTTTGGTGAATGTTACCATTTCATGTATACTTTCATGTTACCTCTTTAAGGGAGTAGTATATGCAGTATTTAAAATTTTGGTGAATGTTACCATTTCATGTATACTTTCCTGTTACCTCTTTAAGGGAGTAGTATACATTGTAATTTCTGCAAAAGGGATAGTGTATATGATTAGGGGGAGTAATTTGGCATATTTTTGTTGTAAAAACACTTAGATGTCAAAATTTTCCTAAGTGTTGCCATCAATGCCAAAGGGGGAGATTGTTGGCATTTTGATGATGTTGTGATTGTCATTGATGGACACACACTTTCTTTGTGTACACTTTCTTGATGTATGAGTTATGCTCAATCGGTATTTGTTCCAACCGATATTATGTAGTATAGTCTTTAGACTATCGGTGTTTTGTAGAAGATGTTTACCGGTCCCAAATTATCTAAAGACCTCAAGCAGTATGAAGACCTCAAGTAGTTCGATAATCTCAAGCGGTACGAAGGAACAAAGCGGTAGTTAACATTTTTTGAGTCTTCATTTTTGACAACCTGTAATCGGTAAATTGTATGAACTGGTATTACTCTATGATGAGTTACCAACTGGTATTTCTATGATGAGTTATCATCCACCGACACTTTGGCGGTGATTTTGTGTCGTGTTACCAAATGTGTCTAGATGCACTAAACCTAGGGACTTGTAATTCAATCCTATTGGACCGACATGAAATCAAACTCCTTTATAAGGACATCACGTTTAAGGTTTTAGATGATGATGAGGTTTTTTATGTGCGATCATAGAAGAGAAGATTAGGTCTATGTGAAGAGTAGGAGTTTTGAAATGCATTAACAATGAGCTATCAAGGATCTAACCAAGCATATTGTGCTATTATCTAGATCACTCACTTGTTGATTACTCACATCTTCGACAAGTCTGAAACCCTTAATCGAGTAGGCCTAGCAAAGCATTTGTAAATCATCTAACAAGGTGGTTCACAACTGTGAATCTGAAATCCTCTCACAAGGTAGTCTTTAGCAGGACTTATCTCCTAACAGAGATCTAGATTCCTAACAAGATTTGTTTTGGTGAAGAACATTGTATGACCTTAACCGGTCTGACCTTAACCGGTCTGACCTTAACTAGTCTGGTTTCTATTATGTAGATAGTTACTTGTGATTTTCTGCTCACCGTGGTTTTTCCCATTTGGGTTTCCACATCAAATATCTTGTGTTATGGTGATTGTGCTTTTGTGGGTGAATTATTTGTTTGCTATTTGGTTTTCATTTATCTTAATCGGTTTATTTATAAATCTATCATACCCGTTATCTGCTAAACTGTTTAAGTGTTTTGAGTTCAATATTTTTTGGTATACTAATTCACCCCCCCTCTTAGTATTCATCACTACTTAAAAACCTAAAGTTGTTGCTATTGATGAGATTCAAATTGTGACCATTGTGACAAGAGACATGTTGGTTGGTAAACTTGTTGCTTTTGAGTTGAGTGAATTTGGATAATCACATGGTAAATCTAAGACTGCATTTAAAGCCTTTATATCTGGAAAGAAAAAGTATGATGCAAGAGAAAGTTCATCTAGGGTTTCCAGAGGTGATGCATAAAAATGGAACCAAGTAACTAAGACCTAATCCCACTCTCATGTACACACAGTGGTATAAGAAAGAGCCAAGGGAGATAGTTAACATTGAATACTTCTTATAGGGAAGAGAGAGTCGAGGAATATATCTTAGGGTTTATATTCCTTTGTTGTAAATAAGGAGTAGATATGCAAAATACAATGCAATAATCAACTAAACTAGGAGATGAGAAACAAAGCACACTAAACTTAAAATGTAGATTTTGCACAAATTGAAATTGAGAGACAAAAAGAAGAGCTGGAAAATGGAATCAGAGGTGCACCTGTTGTTGAAACTGATGTAGAACTGGTAGATCCTAGGGCATTTGGTGCTCTTGTTCCTCACTTGACAGAAAGATAATCTTCTAGATATGAGGTCCCGAGGGTCTGATATGCAGATCTGGCCCCTGAAACTGCAAAAACCTAGGGACCAGGGCACCATGCCCTTGACTTTGAGATGTGAGATCAAATTTTGGCCTTGAGACCATCCCCATGTCTTCGACCCATCCTTAAATTCTTGCGCCAGTCAAATTCCTATAGCTGCACTTGCAACTTGAAAAAGGGTGTCTAGATGGCTATATAGGGTTTTGCCTTAGCCAAACACCTTGTTTTGGTGATTTCCACCTCCACAAATAGCCGATAATGTAATGAAAATGTGTGTGCAAGAATCTTGTGTGTATGCAAGATCCTAAATGAACAAACAAGTAAATCTAGGCTTCTACCCTATGCTTTGGAGAGCAAACCCTAAATGAGTGTAAATGTAAATGCTTCAAATAATAAATGCTACAATGGATCTAAAGAATGAATGTTATCAAGCTCATACAAAGACATGAAAATAACATGAAACCATACCAAACCCTAAGGGAGAGGTACAAGCCAATCAACAGTCAGTGATGTATTATTTTTCAATGTCTACAAAGCTCCTAATTGATGATTGATGAAGGCTCGATAAATTCTTGATGAATGCTTGATTTGTTGTTGTAGACTTCATAAAACTTGTACTTACGCTCCATAAGAAGCTCCTTCAATCGCTAGATCTTAGATCCTCAAATGAGGAAAGAAAGGGTTTATGTAGGAGACCCTAACTTTCTTTTGAGTCATAGGGCGACTTTCAAATGATATTTTTTGCCAATCTCTTGGATTTTAATATTAAAATACCACCAAAACATGCTCCTAAAATTTGGGGAGAAAAAGTCGAAACCATGTACATGGTCCAAATACATGGTCTGACCAACTTTTTGCCAATTTTTTGAGGAAGCAAGATATTGTGATTTTAGAGAGAATTCCAAGAGTATGTGCAAATTTGCGACATTTTGATATGCGAAATTGAGCCTTGAAGGTCGGAATAAGACATAATTAGGGTATTTGATAAAATGATCAATTGGGAGACTAAAATTAAAAGGGGCACAGTTAGGGTAAAGGGCCCAATTTTATAAGTGTGGAGGGATGAAATAAGTCTTTAGATCTAATTAAATTAATTAATTATATGCTTAAAGGGAATTTGAAATGCAAGATGCAAGCACACTAAGGCAGGTGCTAACCTAAGTGTGGAATCATACTACCCAATTAAGGGTGTACAATTTACGACACTACTTTTAGCTCCCACTTTAGTAGTCATATGACACTACATGCATATGCAAGATAAAGTACATAAAAGTAAACATTTCATGAAAAATGATATATCCATAAGGTGTTGGATGAAGCCCCAGTTGTATTTGCAGTACACTGTTAGGAACCACACCCTTCAAAACCACTTGTTAGATAAAATCACAAAATCACCTAATGCTTAATAGGGAAGTGATGAATTTCATGGATATCTATATACCCCCCTATTTTGGCTTGCTAAGTAGTGAGGTGAAATAGGGTATCATATTTACCACAACAAATTGTTGAAAAGGGGGTGATGATAAATGCTCACAACGAAGCTTGATAAAAAATTTAAGTGCATCATGGAGTATTTGGTAAGGAATAGAATTGAATCACAATTCCAATGCCACCAACGGTGTAGAAACCAGAGCTCTCTAACTCAAGATATGAGAGGTTATGTAGAGAAGCAAAAATTAGGGTTTTGGAAAAGAGAGAAGTGCATACCTCATCAATAGTGAAAATGACTTTCATTTTCATTTTCTCTTTTTGTCTTATTTACAATGGAGGAGCCCACATAGCACTCACGATACCTCGAAGATGACCCAAGATGGCTTCCCAAATGAAGATCCTATGGCAGTCTGTCCTTTCCAATCTGCCGCTTAACGAGGTGAGTGTACTATGTTAGGATAACCAGTGAACAACTAAGAGGGGGGTGAATCAATTGTTAATAGATTATGAAACTTTAAGCACACAAAACCTTTTACCAGAATGCATAAACCAAATACTGGAATAACAAATATATCAATTAAGCACAAACATAAACCATAAACCAAATACCATGCATCCACAACACATAACACCAAGATTTGTATGTGGAAAACCCTATAAAAGGGAAAACCCATAGTGGGAAGCCTACCCATAGTCCGATAATACTTCCACAGTAAGTATGTGATTACAATAAGGGGAATGCACATGTAGGAAGACTAATAGCCTAGAGTGCACTGCTCATCACAAAGGGGCCTCACTAACTACAAAATAAATCCAGACTACAATCTAGAAATAAGAATGAACTGCAAGAATAGCATCTCCTATGCCTAAGTATAGTTCTAGTTAGGCTCAATGCCAGAGGTCTAAAACCTCTTACACAAACCCACTTCAATCACCTGTGATAGACCAAATCCTTTGCATATGATTACAACTTTATTCACACACAGATAATCCCATAACCATGACCATGATCTACAAAGAGATCTTACATCATATTTATACCAATCTGGGATTATACAATTAGGTCATCCACCTAGAAGATGATACAATAAATCTATTACATAAACCCAAAAACCAATGATAATCCAAGTTGTCCTAATACCAAAACAACATTAACCAAACAATAAATCCAACTGATAATGCATCGGGAGCATCCACCAATACGTTACATAAACTGGTCCATAACCTAGCAGAATAAGACCAGACCTAAAATAGGTCGCTATAAGCCAAATGAAATACCACCGATCAACTAGAACATGAACATGATAACCATCAACATCCTAAAAACCTTCTAGAAGCTGCACCAACACCACTTATTAAATTCATCAAAAAATCTTCAATAAAGATCTACCAGTAGAACACTTACTGGTAACAAAAAGGCCTACTAGAATATATGATAGCTTTTGGATTAGCATATCCAAAACCAACTGAATGTGACAAGCACCTGAACCAGATGAATGACCAAACCAAACCAATTCCACTAATAAGAATTTACTAGAGAAAAATCTCCTGATCATCATCAAAGTCCAACCACTCTATGGGAATCTGGTAGACAACCAAATGAGTTAGTGTTGACATCAATGACAAACACCAATGCAACACATAATTAATTCCTCCAAATTGCCAACAATCTCCCCCTTTGGCATTGATGGCAACACTAGATGTGAAAAACATCCAAGTGCCAAGAAAATGCCAAACAAGTCTTCCCCAATGGAAGACATCTAACAAATGATATATCAATCAAGTTCTAAGCCAAAGACCAAATTGCCTCTATGACTGATATCTCTGTTAAGCTCTATTTTTCACATGTATATCTCTCCCCCTTTGACATCAATGGTAGAAATATGACATAAACATCAAATAAAAACCATGAAACCTTTGAACCATACAGCTGACTACTCCCCCTAAGTAGTAGCACTATCTCATCAATCTAGAATGAATAATAATTCTGATAAATGCATACCGGACTGATGCTAATCAGCATCACTCAAGTCTTTACTAGATGGGTAGAGACCCCCAATCTATCTCTAAATTACTCAAATGATTCCTTAGGTAAAGGTTTAGTGAAGATATCTGCAATATGATCTTTAGTGTTCACATAAACCAATCTGACTTCATTTTCTCCCACCATTTCCTTCAAAAAGCTATACTTGATTGATATATGCTTTGTCTTAGAATGAAATACTAGATTCTTTGATATGTCAATAGTAGTAGAGTTATCATGATGAATAACTACCAATTCATTGCAATCTACCCTTATATCCTTCAGCATTTTCTTCATCCATAGAACTTGTGTACAATTAGTACCAGTAGAAACATACTCAGCTTTAGCAATAGATAAAGAAGTACATGACTATTTCTTTCTGATCCATGAAACAAGTTTCTTTCCAATAAAGAAAGCTCCACCAGATGTGCTTTTCTGGTCATCTATATCTCCATCCCAATCTACATCTATATATGCACATAATGTAAAGTCATCAATTTTAGGATACCATAAACCATATTTAGTTGTTCCATGTAAGTATGTGAAAATCCCTTACACTGCACTCTCATGATTCTCTCTAGGATCACTCTGATATCTTGATACAATACAAATAACATTCATTATATCTGATCTGGTCTAAGTCAAATATAACAAACCTCCAATCATAGACATCTCAAATTCATTCTTCATATTATCAGAGAATTCCATACATAACTTATCCTCACCTCCAAAAATGATATCATCAACAAAGACCTCAATAATCAATATGTCATCACCAATGATCTTATAATACAAGTTATTGTCATCATTACCTTTAGTGAAACCAAGCTTCAAACGATATTTGTCCAATCTAGCATACCAAGCTCTAGGGCCTTACTTCAAACCATATAAAGCTTTCCTTAACCTGCAAACCATGTTTTTGTCATCTAAAAGTGAAAAACCATCAGGTTGCTCAATATAAACTTCCCCTTCAAGATCTCCAGTCATATGATGTGAACATCCACTATCTATCACCCATTCATCCTTATCTTAAACTTTAGTAGCAAGGGCCTTCTCTTCATTATGAATGTCAGGTTCTAAAGTATCTTCCTTGATAGCCAAGAATACCCATTCCTTTCCATTTCCAGATCCACTTGTTGAATCTTTTGTTGGTTCATCATCAGAATCATTAGTTACACCTTCCTCATCCGCATAGTATCATGGTTTATCTTTGTTCCTCCTCTACTTATGCTTTTTCTAATAATCATGGTTAGTCCTAAAACATCTTCTATCTTTCTCTTCAAATCTTGAATTCCTCTCAGGACATCTAGATACAAAATGACCTATCTTATTACATGCAAAACATTTGAAAGGTGATTTTTTTTCATACTTACTTCCTACCGGACCCTTAGGTACTCTTCTAGCAAATAGGGCTTCAAGTTTCTCAAACTCTTAATCCTGTTTCTTCACATCCTCCAATTCCTTCGCATATAATTCTTTCTAATCATTCTTGCAAGTTGATGATGTAGATGCCTTGAATGTAGAATCTATCTTTGCAGCTCCTTGGGGACCAAATTCTTCAAGCTCAAAAGTAGATAACTTTCTAACCAAAGTATCCCTAGTAACAGAAGTGTTAGACATTGTTCTTAGCTCATTAATTGCAGTAGCCTTCATCTTGTAAGCCAGAGGAAAAGCTCTCAATACTTTAGAAACAATCTCATTGTCTCTCAGAGATCCACCACAACATTGAATTCCCAAAACAATTTCATTAACTCTTTCCATAAAAGTCGTAATCTTTTCATCTTCCTCCATTCTCCGGTTCTCATACCTTACCCGATAACCATCAAGTTTAGCAATTTTAATAGTAGGGTCACCTTCATTCAGAGTCTCCAACTTCTCCCATATAGAATTTGCAAATGATTTGTCTGTTAATCCCATTACCTGCTGATTTGAAAGGGCGCTCAAGAGGGCTTCTCTAGCTCTACAATCATTTTCAATATTCTTATCCAAGTCTATCCAAGGAGGATTGCCAGATGTCAAATCACAAGGAGTATATCATTTCTCAGTGATCTCCCAAATCTCCTTGCTAAAACATCTCAGATGAGTCTCCACCCGAGGCTTCTATACCCTTTAATTTGTTCCTTCAAGCCTAGGGTTGTCCTTCTAGTAAGCAATTGAAGTTGAATGATTACTCGCCATAGGATCTTCCTCAAATGGTTAAGCTTCTATAGAGAGGACCAGGCTCTGATACCAATTGTCAGGATAACCGATGAACAACTGAGAGGGGGGTGAATTAGTTGTTATCAGATTATGAAACTTTAAGCACACAAAACCTTTTACCAGAATGCATAAACCGGATACCAAAATAGCATATATATCAATTAAGTACATACATAAACCATAAACCAAATACCATGCATCCACAACACATAACACCAAGATTTATATGTCGAAAACCTAGTAAAGGAAAAAATCATGGCAGGAAGCCTACCCATAGTCAGATAATACTTCTACAGTAAGTATGTGATTATAATAAGGGGCCTACACATGCAATAAGGCCAATAGCCTAGAGCGCACTGCTCATCACAAAGGAGTCGCACTAACTACAAAACAAATCCAGAGTACAATCCGAAAATAAGAATAAATTGCAAGAATAAAATCTCCTATGCCTGAGTATAGTTCTAGTTAAGCTCAATGTCGAAGATCTAAAACCTCTTACATAAACACAATGCAATCACCTATGATCGACCAAATCCTTTGCATATGATTACAATTTTATTCGCATATGGATAATATAGTACCCCTACTAGTTTGAACTCATTAGACTCATATTTTATTATTGTTTATTTTTAAATGGATACATTACCATGATATATTATTCAGATTTTTATGACATTATGCTTTATCTGGAGATGAGATGTATAATTTATTTGTAGTATTTCAGTATTTGTGATTTATGGCATTTTATGGATTATTGCTATGTACTGACATTTTACTTTATCTATGCAATGTGTAATTATATGTTGTGTGTTTACGAGTGTATTGGATGCAAGGGGATGATTTTCCTTCACTCATTTCGGTGAGATAGGGAACATCGCGATTCTCCTTCATCTATGTGTATGTCGTGTTTTCTATATTGTATATATATGCATGTGTGGTTTGGTGATGCAGGATATTGCAGGTACAAGTACCGGGTAGGTATGGGGTATCATCTCCACTTGGCTTCACAGGTTTGAGCGTGCCTTATATTATCTGATGGAAGTGAAGGAGATAGTAGTTGACCCTATTTTACTCAGTTACACTCATATGAGTGTCGTCAGTTGGTCATCTTGTTAGTTTGTTCGGCCTTTGTATTTGGTTGAGTTTTGTTTAACTTGAGTGTTTTAGTGGATTAAATTAATTAATTAATTAAGTTTATGGAATTATCTCATAGTTGTATTGTTTATGCATTGAGATTATAAATTTAGTTAATTAAAAGAAATTATTAAATTAAGTTGCAAGCTGCATGATATTAGAAATATATTTTTATTTAAATGAAAAAATAATGTTACGAGAAGGCCTAGAATGGCAAACTTACCACCTTGTCTTCACAAAAGGATTGGTAGGGTCCACATGAGACTTAGTTGGAACCGGAGGCTTGGGAGAGGTTACCAGGAGAAACCCAAGATGGGGGCCAAGACCTATGGAGGTTGTACCATGGTAACCATCAAGCTATGCGATGACACTCTCTTCTTAGAGTCACTAGTGTTTTGTGAGTTGAGTCACATGGATGTTTGCAGAGTCTTGTAGTCCTTTAGTACTTGTCTTACTTTGCTTGCTTGAGGGTTTTCTACTATCTCCTAGCATGGTGGGATGGTTCCATTTTGGGATCACATGTTTGAGTGGTAGTGCCACTTCCCATCGGATGTTTTGGATTGTTTCTTCAAGCGAGGAAAGGCTTCGCTGGTGTTTCTTGGTTTGTGGTTTATGTACCAGCTCTTGTTCGAGATCATTGTATTAGACTTTTATGTAACCTTGATATTGTATCTTTGTAACCAGTGGTATTATTGGAAGCCATGTATTTATGGATATTGTAATATTATGTCAGTGAAATGAATGTTATTTTTTTGATCTTATGTTTAATGGTTTATGGAAATTGGATATATTGGAATACTTTTATTTCCTTATTATGAAATTTGGATGTATGTGTAGTTTTAAGTTTAAGCATTCAATTTATCTAATTAAATGGATTAACTATGGTGTTAATATAATCTACGAATTAATCTTCATTGGTTACCCTTAGGAAAACATATGTTAAACTTCCATTGTGTTATTAAATGTGCAATGGTTTTAGTTAGTGCACTTAGTCTTTAACAAAATAAAATATTTCACCCTTTAGTTGCCTAGTTGTGTTGTTTTCCTTTAGGGTTCCTGGCGGGACATTAAAGATGATCCCATAACCATGACCAAGATATACAAAGAGATCTTACATCATATTTACACCAACCTGAGACCTAAAAAATTAGGTTAGCCACCTAAAAGATGATACAATAAATCCATTACATAAACCTGCAAACCAATGGTAATCCATGTCAGCCTAAGACTGAAACAAAATTAATCAAACAATAAATCCAACTAGTAACGCATCGGGAACATCCACCAACACGTTACATAAACTAGTCCATAATCATGCAGAATAAGATCGGACCTAAAATAGGTCGCCATAAACCAAATGTAATACCACTGATCAACTGTACTACAAACATGATAACCATCAGCATCTTGAAAACCTTCTAGAAGTTGCACCAACCCCACTTATTGAATTCATCAAAACTTCAATAAAGCTTTGTTGGTATAACCCTTACTAGTAACCAAAAGGCTTACAAGAACATATGATATCTTCCAGATCACCATATCCTGAACCAACTAAATGTGACAAGCACTTGAACCTCATGAATGACCAAACCAAACCAATTCCACCAATCAGAATATACCAGAGACAAATATCTTGATCATCATCAAAGTCCAACCACTCTACCGGAATCCGGTAGACAACCAAATTAGCTAGTGTTGACATCAATGACAAAAATCAATGCAACACATAATCACATTCCTCCAAATTACCAACATACTTAACTACCTTCGTACTTTCTATTGACTTTATCTTGAGTTGACTTTCACTTTTTGGTATAAGGAAAATTCCAATTGCACATGTCTCCTAGGAGGGTGTGATGGTCCCAACTGGGTGACCTGGTACCACCAGGGCACCATGGTCCCACTGGGGCACCTTGGTCCTTCCATGGCATCTTTGTCCCTGACTAAAGTGACCAACAGCTAGCATAGGATCGGGCTTTTTGATGCTGATTTGACTGAGAGAATTGTACTGATTAATGATTGGTTGATTTTTGTAGAGACTACCCTATATGCGAGAGCACACTATCAGTCATACATATCAAAATCTACAGAGTCATATTCCTCAATTGTCTTAAGACAACAGAGAGTTTCTTAAGGCAGTAGAGTTATGGGATATCTATAACATGTCATCCATGAAGTTTCATTTAGTGATGCTTATTGTGCTCATGGAGAGAGGGATATAGATACCTCCACATTCATCCTACTAGTGGGGGAGATGATAGTGACACTTGAGGATGTTTACCACATACTGAGGCTTCTCATTAGAGGACAGATAGTGAGATATCAGATGGGTCACACCCCATCTTCATTTAGGAGAGAGAAGAGATACTGCATTGGGTGGCTCATGCCCGTTGAGACTAGAGGACGTTTCATGATTCAATGGTTACTACATCCTATCGATGCCATTCCACTCATGAGGAGACTCATGATAGCCACAATGGGGATAGCCATATGCCCAGATGGATGAGGCAGTCACATGCATGGGGGTATCACTTATACTATCCAAGTGATGGAGGAGTAGCGAACAATGTTCTAATGGGGATGGAGCATGTTAGCCCATCTCAACCATGACGTAGGAGATTATGTCTATGGTGATGGATGTAGCTTGATGACATGTACCCTTCTTCAGGTTTGGATGTTTGAGCATATCACATGCACAAGGCCAGCTGGAGTACCAGTAGATAGTATCTCAGAGAAGCCTAGAACATATGCATACCCTCTCACCAGACCATGGTAGAATGGTGACTTGTTACATTGGAGGATTGTGATTGATAGATTGAGATAAAATGTCATCAGATGGAGACCATACTAGTGCATGACCACATGGCTAGGCCAGTGCAGTCAGCTTTGGCTTATGCAGAGGAACCGCCTCTGCAAGGGCCGCTATAGCCACATCTTAGTCCCATTCTATTTTGATTGTGTTAGGCAATAGTTTGGGCTAGAGCAGGGTGTTCCAAATGATGTTCCAATTTTTATACGCCACTCTCGAGTGATGGTGAGGCCAAGAGAAATTCCTAGGCCTTGCAGTGATGATATTGGGATGACAGATTTAGATGATTCTGATCGAGATTTCATGGTCCACTTTAATGATGATGTGGAAGCTCATCATAGTTACATCACATGGTGGGACAAGACTTACCCCAGAGCCATTTTCCATTTAAACTATCCTAGGGGGAATCCTAGACCATGGAGGCGATCAGCTGGAGAGGATCACGAGACATCCGAGGACCCAAGTGATGGAGATTCATCGGATCATGAGGATGAGAGAGAGGAGGAGGGAGAATGATAGGATAGAGATGATGAGGAGGAGGGAGGAAGAGATGGAGATATTGGTGGGGAGGGAGGTCAGGATGGTGATGATGATGAGGATGACCTAGAGGAGAGGGAAGAGGAGGAGGAGGAGGAGGAGGATGAGGAGGAGGAAGGGGAGGAGGAGATTCCCCATCACTTCAGAGATGATACTATATCCTTATATCCATGATTAGTGTTGGCTAGAGGAGAGGAAGCTGATTTCAAGAGACCAAATTCGAGCTTACACTAATCATCTCCTATAAAACCATCCACTAGAGTGTAGAGACACTATGAGCATGGAGAGGGAAGTGACTCTAGATCAGAGATGGCCATGACACACGATCCACACTAGCGGGAAGGAGATATAAGTAAAGGTTTCTTTATTTAATTTAGTGTGCTTATAATTTTTTATTATGATGAAAATGTGATTTAACTTCATTCCCTCTTCTATAGTCGGAGTATAAGAGTGGCAATCCCTTATCCAGCAAACCCTATCAGACATCATCACTGCCTCATGCATACCTTAGTCTTCTTAGCTCATGGATAGAACTCAAAGGAGTGTCAAATGACATAAGGATCTATTTGACTCAGTTCGAATAGAGCTATAGATCAAGCAAGAAGAGGGGGAGTATCTACAATGCGAGCTAGCAGAGTTTCGAGCAGAGTCAACCATGTATCAAGGTATAATCATAGATTGAGACTAGAGGAGTTATTCTAGGAGTCAGTCCCGTTATATACCCATGGGACCACCATGACATGGACCCGAGGGCTCGGGTAGTCAACAAGCATAGATAGTGTTGATATAGCAGAGACTACTTTTTGTATCTAGTGGTCAATTTTGTATATGATGATATACTAGCTTATAAAAATGTAAATTCCTAAATATTTATATAATGAATTCAAGACAATAAAAAATTCAAAACACATTTGTCAAGAATGAAGTAATATAGATCAAATGTTAATAATTCAATACTATATGCTTAAATGAAGACATGCTATCATACCATACAATTTTCAAGAAGAAAAGAAAGGAAAAGAAGAGAAAGGAGAAGATTAGGCATAGTATCTACAAAGATGCATAGCATCAATGGGCTCCTTGAGAGGCGTACCTTCCACATATACTATTTTGTAGGCACTTGATCGATAAACCTCAGTGATGATATATGGTCCAAGCCAATTTGGGTTAAACTTTCCTCTTTCTTTAGGTGAAGAATTCACATTATGTTGATTCTCATAGAACACAAGGTGACCCACTAAGAAAGAATGTTGAATAACCTTATCATTGTAACTTCACTGCAAAGATTTATGATATGCTCAAGAGTGTTTATACACTGTTCATCAAGCATTTCAAGTTGTTGAAGGCATTGTTCTCGATAAAAATCATCATTGACTATACCCCTAAGATAAATTATTAGTGATGGAATCTCTAACTCTAAAGGCATAATAGCATTAGCACCATAAACAAGATTGTAGGGGGTAGTATATGTAGCTATGCGCACACTTGTTTGATAATCCCAAAGAGCATAAGTCAACTAGGTGTGCTAGTCCGTATCATGTTTGTTTACAGTCTTATGAATAATTTGTTCAACAATTTTACTAGAGGACTCAGCTTGACCATTAGATTGAGGGTAATAAAGTGTATAAAAATTATTTTGAACATGGTATTTTTCAAGAAATTTCTTCACATATTTGTTCTTAAATAAAGTACCATTGTCAGAAACCAAAGTGGAAGGAATTCAAAATTGAGCAATAATATTATCTAAGAGGAATTGAAAAATTACTTCTGCAGTAGTGGATTGAAGAGGAATCGCTTCTACCCACTACGTAAAATAATCTATATCAGTTATAATGAAAGTATGTCCTTAGGATGAGGGAGGAAAATTTTTTCCAATAAGATTCAAGGCCAACATTGAAAAGGGCCAAGAAGCCACTAGAAACTTAATTTCTTGTGTAGGAGCATGAATCAAATTGTTGTGTTGTTGACACTAATGACACATTTTAACAAACACAAAAGAGTCTTTCTCCATGGTTTGCCAATAATATCCCATTCGAAGCAACCGTTGGACTAAGGTTTTGCCCCCAAAATGCCCCCTGCAAGCACCTGAATGTGCTTCCTCAAGAGCAATCAAGATTTTTGTTTATTGAGATTGCAGAGAAGCAACCCATTATAACCTCTCCTATAAAGGATGTTAGAAAGGATAATGTATCTTGCAGCTAACTTACAAATCCTAGTCCTAGCCTTTTTACTTGTAGAATCTAGAAATGTACCATCAATCAAATATCTTAAGATATGTGAGTACCATTCATCATAATCTATGATATAGCAATGAGCCACATCACTAGGACTATCAGTAATAGTTGAAGAAGAAAGGTTATGAATGACAAATTTAAGATCTATTATAGGATCCTCTAAGGATATAAGGGAAGTGACACACACCATTGCATCAACATGTTGATTATCCTTTCGAGGGACACGCTCCATGACATAGGAATCAAATTTTTGTAACAAGGATAAGGCCAAATCTTGATATTATGATAATTTATCTTATTTAGTCTGATAAACTCTTGTAGCTTGTCTAATTATTAATTGAGAGTCACCATAGATATGTATGTGCTTAACATTCAAGGCTAAAGCCTCTCTAAGCCCAACTATAAGGGCTTCATACTCGACAATGTTATTAGTACATAAGAACTTAAGATGATAAGATAAGGGAATAGGTTTTTTATTAGGAGGGAATAGAACAAAACTTGCCCCCCAGCTTGTATGACACCTCGAGCCATCAAAGCACAACTCCCAAGTTTCGTCAATCTTAATAGAAAGCACAAGCTCATCAAGAAAGGATTCTTGATTAGGTAGCATGAGAGGTGAAGAAGCATCAGCTAAGTGATCAGTCAATGCTTGTCCTTTAAATACTTTTTGAGAAACAAATTTAACATCAAACTCAATTAAAATCATAACCCACTTCGCTAGACATCCTGAAATATCTGTCTTAGAGAAAAGATGCTTCAAAGGATCAAATTTGATGATAACATGATCCTCAACATTCAAAAGGTAATGCCTCAAATTTTGCATTGCAAAAACAAGAGAAAGACATTGCCTTTCTATCGCAATATAGTGGACTTCGTAATCGAGCAAAGTATAGCTTATGTAATAAATCGGGAATTCTGTACCATCACTATTACATTGTGCCAACAAAGATACAAGAGCATGAGGAGGAGAAGCTGCGTATAGAATAAATGGTTTAGTTGGGTCAACTGGTTGCAAGATAAGAGGGTTGGCCAAATAAGATTTTAAATATTCAAAATCTTGATGACAATCCTCATTCCATTGAAAGGTGATTTTTTTCTTGAGCAATTGAGTAAAGGGAAAGGTCTAATCTGTGAGTTGTGACACAAACCTATGAATAGGTTGTATCTTTTCTTGCAAACTTCTCAATTGGGAAATATTTTTAGGAGGTGGCATATTAACAATGGCATCTATCTTTTTCGTACATACCTCAATACCATGATGTGATACTATTAACCCTTATAGTTTTCCACTATCCACACCAAATACACACTTTCTGGGGTTCAAGCACATGTTGTATTTATGAATTCGCTCAAAGACTTGATGAAGAATCTTGACATGGTCTTGATAGAGTATAGACTTAGCTAAGATGTCATCAATGTAATCTTTTAAGATTTTATGCATGTAGTCATGAAAGATAAGAGTCATAGTGTAAGGAAATCACAGTGTAGAAAATGCTCTCCTAACACCAATTCTAAGGGGAATCGAGCAAGTATGTCTTTAAATTCTTTTGCAGAACATTAAGATATACACATACTAATGAAAACCTAATCACATAGAAAACACAACAAAGAGTTAACACCAGATTTATGTAGGAAAACCCTTACGGGTAAAAAACCCACCACCAAAGAGAGATCACTTTTTTCATAGTTAACAGAAGGGTACAATAAAGTTACAAATCCTCTTCATAGAAATTCTCTCTTAGAATCTATGTTTGGATCACAGTCATCACCTATGCAGAACACTCAAGCTTCCAACAGGACTTCACACCATACATCACATAGTAACCTCCTCACACTTCAGTTACATCTCTGGAAACATATATATCATCCATTGATTACAACGTATCGGTTAAGCATAACCGTTATGGAGTCCAACCATCTATCATTTAGTAACATCCATCCACTTAGCCAACATTGCATTTTGGTTTCCTTTGGCTACTCTGATTCCATTTGTAAAATGCAGTTAACACAACAGTTAGTCACTCCAACCACCAGGAAGTCTAACCATCGATCATCCTGTGTTCATGACTCATCCATTATCCCACATTCATTAGGAAGTTGGGTTGGTTCATATTTATATATACTAACAAGACCATCTTCAGTGTCCAAGTGTTTCACCTTTTGGACTTCTGTTCGAACGTACACCCATAGTTGGTCTCTACTCCATCAACCACCAGAAAGACCACAAGTGAGTTGCTCTGATCTCCCGATGAACCAATAGATGACTCAACTAATGTGGTTCCAAATAGATCAGCTCCATTGGCTTATCGAGATAGCCTACAATAGGTAGACCCGATCTCTCGATGACACCACAGCGACTCGATCGGGCCATCAGCATAACCCAACAATATCACCCCGATCACTGATATCAACTCGATCACTGAAGGCGACCTCATCAGGTCATTGACAAGACAACCAAATAGTTGTCTTGATCATCTGATCTTCCTTGATCTCTTTCTATGCTCCACCATGTGGCACCCCTTGATTGGCTCTGGGGTCCCTGCCCTGCCACCTTAGCACGACCTCACTAACCACCCAGAATGAAGCTCTTCTTTGTTGCTGGGTCATGATGGAAAGTCTAACGAGAAATTTCCCATCGTGACTTAGTGGACACCGTTGGATCTTCTGTGATCTGCTCGACCTTTAACTTGCCTTAGCCGCTCACTTATGCCACATGTCACTTCCTGATTCGCTCCAGAGTCCCTGCCATGCCACCTTAGCATAGACTCACTATCCATCCGGAATGAGGCTCTTCCTAGTCATTGGGTCGTGATGGAAAGTCTAACAAGAAGTTTCCCATTGTGACCTAATGACCACCATTGGATAAACCTTGATTTGCTCGACTGATATCTCACTTGAGATGCTCTCTTGTCAGGCCCCACCACTTGGTCGCCAAGCCGAAATGAATAACTTTTGATCATCTTCTCATCGCGATATAGCGACAATCATTGGATCATCTCGGACTTGCTCACCTGATAGCCTGATCACAAGAAGAGGGTTCCATCGGCCCACTAACAAGAGTCACATGAATAGTTGTTCCATTGGGATAGGTTACTTCGAATAGTCTAAACACAGGTCAAGTGAATTAGAGGCAACACATAGCATGTTGGTAAGTAGAGCCTGCGTTCTTTAATCCAAAAAGCATTACAATACAACAAAACATACCCCAAGGAGTAGTGAAATAATTTTTAAATCTATCTTGAGGATTAATGAAGATTTGATTATACCCTGAAAAACCATCCATAAAAGATAACAAGGCATGTCCATCAATAGAGTCTACTATCATATCAATGTTGGGAAGTGGAAAATTGTCTTTTAAGGAAGCCTTATTCAGATCTCGAAAATTGATAAAAATCCTAATCTTCTTATTAGGTTTAGCCACAATGACAATATTCAAAATCCAAGGAGAGTAGTCAATAAGGTGAATGAATCATGCATCCAATAATTTCTCAATTTTAGGTTTGACAAGTAAAGCTATTTTGGGATTCCTTTTTCTAATCTTCTGCTTCATGGGTTTAACATCAGTAATTAGGACAATATTATTAGTGAAAATCTTAGGATCAATGCCAGAAATGTCATAGTATATCCAAGCAAATATTTTAGGGAAATCATGCAATAAATCAAAATATTCCTTCTATTCCTCACCAGTAAGGGATTTGCCTACCTTTATAATCTTGTCTTCATTACAAGGATCCATCTTGATGTCAATAGTATCACTTATAAGGAAATTTATTTTTTGAGGGATATCCTTTAGTTGAGGGAATTCCTTAATCATAGAATCATTATCTTTAGCTAATTCAACATCTTCCCCAAAATATGCTTCCGCATTCAAACAATAAGGAAACCCACGGTGGTGTAGGAGCACCCAAGGCACCATCAGGCCTCTATGAGGAAAATTATGATTTTTTTGTGTTTTGATGGATAAAGGTTGTAAATAAGGTATTTTAAGACCATATGTGATATAATAATGTCATTTGAGACAATTGGAATTTAGGTCAAGTACAATTGGTGTCATACTGTTAATATTGCTAAAAAATTATCAAATTGTCAAAAGTTGTTGTTTTGTGAGAAATAGGTCTCAATGGGTCAAAATTAATGTTTAATATTATGTAAGGTTTTTTGGATCTATTTGGACTTATCTAGGTGAGTTTGATTCATGGTTTGGTCTAGGATCAAGTTTTAGAAAAAAATTTGCGTATATTGCCAAAAATTGTCAAAAGCAACTTTTTGTGTTTGAGAAGGTAATTAGGTGTTTGTTAGTCATGTTGGTTCAAAAGGTGGTTATATCATCTGGGATTATGTAAAAATGATTTAAATATTTCTCCCCTTGCTCGAGGCTATTAGGATTAATGATAGTCCCAAAGATACTGAGAGGGGGGGGGTGAATTAGTATCTAACCAGTTAACAGAATGTTTAATCTTATTAAGAACTTTGCATTCCAAAATAGTGTACCAGTAAATAAGAATTAATGCAATAAACAGGAATAGTAAAGACAACATAGAAAACACACCATAACACAAGATCTTTAATGAGGAAACCCAGTGTGGTAAAAACCTCGGTGGTATTTGTGACCCACAATATTCACTCATTGGCCAATGAATAAATATTACTTACAATGAGGGGCTTGCACATGCAGGAAGGCCAACTGCCTAGAGCTCACTACTCAATAAGAGTCACAGTGACTACAAAAGTGGATTATGAAATCCAATACAATGTGCTTCTTCAAAGTAGCATCAAGTATGCTAGGTTCAGTACTGGTTTAAGCTCATACAATAACCAAAAACCTTCGTTGTTACTTATATCACCTTATACATAATTCACAACTCTTATTCCTACCTTATACAAAATGACCTATAAGATCTCATACATATATATGAGTCTTTTACAATATGCCTTGTTGGCTTTACAAAAGATAATTATAATTAAATACAATAAGCAAAATTTTATTCCCTCTCGGCTGGGGTACCGATATGCATTGTTGCCACTGTTGGTGAAGTGCTTGTTGGTGTATGTAGATGTCTATGCTAGTGTCAATGTTGCTGGTGGATTTACTAGATGAGTGTCAAAAGGTTGCCATCAATGACAACACCATCATTCTCATAAGAGTGTAGAATGCCAATAATCTCCCCCTTTGGCATTGATGGCAACACTCATGAGAAAAATCCAAAAACTATTTCCAAAAAAAAGTGAAGTCCATAAAGTTACCAAAAATATGTGCTCCCCCTAAGCAGATGATCTCCTCTGATTATACATTTTTCTCTATCCTCTACTCCCCCTTTGACATCAATGAAAAAGGTTGTCAAAATTGTCAAACGAGTGCAAAAATGTCACCTCAAAGTTTGTAACCAGTTGGTTACAATTTGAAATATGTCTGCCAAAACCAAATTTAAACTCTGCATGAATCTGTTACTATCATTCAAGGTTGCCTGAGTTTATTGGATCATGCCAATGAGATGATGCATATTCTCTTCTGGTGATATTTCTCCTTGAAGCAATGCCTTAGAGATCTCATTTCTTAGAGAGATAAGATTATCCAGCTTAGGACTAAGTTTATACTTAAGCTCTCTAGCATTTGCCTTGATCCTTGCTTTTTCTTTCTCAAATTTCTCTAGTTTCTCCTCGAATCCTGCTATTTCTTTCTCAATAACTGATATAGGTTCGGATGAACCAATTATATTATCAGCTATGTCATCTATTTCCTTTTGTACTCTGCTTATTTCCTTTTCAATGTCCTTTGTCAATAGATGTGACTTGCATGTTTCTCTATACAACTCCTTATATTCCAAAATTGTAGTATTAAGTGCTAGTAAAAGTGTGTTTATATATTCTGTGCACTTCTTTATTGTATCCTCAAATAATTTTTCCTTTTCCTTCTCAATTTTATCTTTAAATGTATCCTCATTCATGTTATCAACTTTTATTATATTGTCGGTAATGAATTTGGACAATGTGTCCAACTGACCTAAAGAATCCTTTACATGATCTATATTAAATTTTGGTGCAATCATCCTAAGAATTGGTATTGTATCATCAATTGCCTTGTAGGCCAATGCATTATAGTTAGTTATCTTCTTGATAGAGTCCAGGAGTACCTCTATCACATTGGTAGGCCTAAATTCACTTAATGAAGTATCGTATGTCTAACCAACTATCTTAATTACCTCAGTGCTTCCAACATTTGTAACCATTTTGTTTCAATTATCCTCTGGTGGATGAGTCTAAGTTTATATTTCAACTAGCAAAGGTTTGGGTTTCTCAGTGATTACCAGTTTCTCTGCCTCAATGTGTACCTGTGCCTCTATTGGTTTCTCTGTGTGTTCACCTATCGTTGCCTCTATCTCAGTAGGTTTCTCAATGCCAGCCTTTGTACCTTTAGTATTCATACCAGTTTCTAATGGTTGTTCAATTTGTAATATTTTCTTTATTTGCTCTATTTGAATCTCAACCTTAACAATCTCTATCAGTTTCTTAGTAACGTTTCCACTATCAGCAATGTTATCCTCAACCTCTGTATTATCCTTATCCACAAAAATGTTCACTTCCTGAGTGTCTATATTCATGGTGAATAGAATTTCAGAATCAAGATTGGTGTCATCATGTATTTCACCTTCACTGTCAGTAACCGGTGGATCAATAGAATGTACCGGTGTAGTATCCAAGGGTGGTGGTAAGTTGTCAATTATTTTGATGCTTGGTATTCCACCAACTTTTCCTTTCCCTTTGTCCTTATCCTTCTAATAAAATTTGAATGTTTTCTTCGACTTGTTCAATTCCTCTTGTTTTTTCTTTTCCACAAAAAAGATATCTCATTTATCAACCGTTTCCTCTACAATCTCATTAACTCTACCAGCCATAAAACTTACTTGTCGGTGACCACTAGCAAAAACTGATCTGTTATCTTCACAAATTAGGTCATCAATTTCCTCTTTAGATTAACTAGATGTACAGCTAGAACTTTTTCAACCTTAAGTTTCTTGTCTAATTCCATTACTGCAATCATCTTTGGATCTAACCTTCCATATAATTCATTTGGCAAGTCATCCACAACTTCAATTAACACTTTCTTATATATATATAGATGTAAGATAATGTTGTTTTCAATACTTTCCTTTTCTAAATCAGTGAATGTGTTATACAATTTGCTCACATTTACCAAATTACCATCATCAGTTATTTCATTCAACAAATTATCCAATGGAAGAATAACCTATTTCTGTTTCTTCTTGGGTGTTAGTTTCTTCGCCGGTTGTCTTACTGCTTGTTGTTTCTTTCTCAAGGTTCTAGTTTTCTTGGGTGAAGGAGAGGGTATTGGTGAAGGTTTTCTCTTCCTATCAACTCTTTAGAATTCTATAGGTATCTCACTGTCAAATGATGTGGCAACCGGTGAAATGTGTGCCTCCAGTTGTAGTCCTTCTAGTTCACTAGCCTTTATACCAGTAATGTTCATAGAATTTTCTTTTATTTCCTTTACCTTCTTAGAAGCATCTCTTATGTATTTCTCTCTTTTCTTACTTTGCTTCATTGTTTTCACATTGCTTTCAATTGTTTCTACACTACCAAACACTTCTTCTAATGGTTCTCTAGGTGCATCTAATAAGGCTTTTGCATAAGTTTCAACAATGTTGAGATCTACCTCATAACCCATTTATGTTACCCATACAGTCCTAGGTAATACATCTTCCATCCATGTTTCATCCTTCTTAATTGCAAAATAAATTTCTTTATCATATTTATCTACTACACTTTGTGGTAGTATTTCTCTTTTTTTCATCTTGGTTTGGAAAGCTTTGAAGTATTCAGTGATGTTGTTTTCCTTAGCAGTACCCATGCCGGTGAAAGCTTCTTGCAATTGTTTGCCTATCGATATGTCATATCCAAAGTGTTTATGTGCAATATCAGGGATCTCTTTTGTGAAATACAATATAAGGCATACTAAGACATTACCAAAATGAAATGTTCCTTTCTTGTCTCAGCACTGTTAATGCAAGACTAGAAACTGAGTTAGGTTTGTTTGCATGTGTACTCTTGTAACCTAAAATCATACTTATGAATCTCACATTGATGTCCTTGATGTCATTTACTCTTAGAGATCTACTATCAAATGTTGCTCCAGTTAAGGTCATGACTTTGTTGTTAGGAACCTTCTTAGTTTTGTTTGGTCTGCTGCCGGTAGAAGGTAAACCTGTTACTGCCCTAATTGCTTGCCAGGTGAATTTGCAAATTGAATCTAACCAAAGAAATTCTCCATGTGCCCTACTTAGGACAATTCTCACAACTTCCTCCAGAAATTCAGGGATGTTCAAAATTTCCACAAAACCTAAAGTCTCAATAATCTTGTTTGACAATGCCATATTCATCACAAATTACAGTTCTAAACATCTTTAACAACTCCTCAGAACCTAATTCTTCAATATTGCAGTGAATATATATCCTAGGGTCTTCAACATAAGCTACACCTTTAGGAATCTTTGAAAATGCGCCTATGGAATCATCTTTCTTAGCTATTTCAAGAATAATTTTGAATACAAGCCTAGGGCGTTTTATGTTTTCCATGATAGTAGGGTTTAAAATAAATTTAGGAGCTGAAGAAGAAGCCATTTGAAAAATAGCTTTAGCTGCCTGATAATGTCTGAATGCTTGAAAGAAATCGGTTGACACCTTCGCCTTGAATGCCTTTGCTCGGATTTCATGCTCTCTACTAATTTGAATGCTCGGTGAATTAAAAATGAGGGAAAACCAATGATTTATAATGACTTTTCCTTCAACAACCACATTAAATGATCGTCAGTTAAGTGAAAAATTAACACATCTATCGGTAGAGAAGAAATCTATCTTCTCACCATCAATCGAGGGTAATCTGCATGATATTCAACTTTCTACAATACCTCCAAAGGGTTACTTCTTAGTGGGATGAAGAATCTCCTGCTGGTGGAGTAATACTATGTTCTACCAGTGAAGAAATAGTCTCATCAATGTTTTGATCTGTCTTCCTAATCCATTGTTTTGAAAATTATTGCTTTACCTCATTTACCTTTTCTTTGCCTTTCAAATAGGGTCCTTTATTATTTGTCAATGAAGTCTTTCTTGTACAAAACTTTGCAATATATCCAATTTTGTTACAAGCATAACAAGTCACATTATTCTTATGAATATCCTTTCCATATCCTATGCCAGTTTATGTTCTGCATTGATTAGATAAGTGCCCAAATCTTCCACAAACTTAACATTTCACGTTCATTCTGCATTTGGAACATTGACCAATGGGTGCATTGTTTTTTTTATTGTTTCTGAATCTACACTGATTTTCTCTATGACCATAATTGTTATAGTTAAAGCATTTCCCATTAAATTTATAAGCATTACGTTGTCTTACCAGTTTACTATGATCATGATTGTTTGCAGTACTGGAACTTTCTCCAACTTCAAATCTAAGTCCATTAGTATCTCCATTAGGTTTCTGATTTTTCAGCATATCATCAAGTTCCTCTGAACTTTTCTTGAATTTCTCTTTGTGTTGATTTGCAGTAGCCAACTCATTTTCAAAAATTCCCATTTGTCTCATAAGTTCAGTTTTATCATGTTGCATGTGAATCAGATCTATCTTCAACATATCATTTTCATGACTGAGTCTTAGATTTTCATTTCCAGCATCATTGAGTCTCCTAGTCAGGTCATCTTTATTCTTCTTTCTATCTTCAATGTCTTTACAAAATCTCATAGTCATATCTTGCATTTCATTCTTCATAGTACTGTTTTCTTGTCTCAACTTGTTCACAAGTTCATTAAGAGTTTCCTTTTCATCATTATCATTCTGCATCTTCTCATGAAGTTATTTTCTTTTTATTTCTAGCTATAGTAAGATTCTCTTGAAGTCCTTGAATGAATTCTTGTGTAGTCCTTAGATCTTCAAGTTTGATATTCTTCAACTTCTCTGAATCATAGTCTACAAGAGCTCCTTCCAATTGTTTTCTTAAGTTCTCCATCTATACCGTTGTCAGAATCTTCCTCAAGTTATTAGGCTTTTGAAAATAGAGGACTAGGCTCTGATACCAATTGTTAGGATTAATGATAGTCCCAAAGATACTGAGAGGGGGTGGGGAGAGTGAATCAGTATCTAATCGATTAATAGAATATTTAATTTTATTAAGAACTTTGCATTCCAAAATAGTGTATCGGTAAACAAGAATTAATGCAATAAATAGGAACAATAAAGACAACATAGAAAACACACCATAACACAAGATGTTTAACGAGGATCTCGGTGTTGGAAAAACCTCAGTGGGATTTGTGACCCACAATATTCACTCACTAGCCAATGAATAAATATTACTTACAATGAGGGGCCTGCACATGCAGGAAGGCCAACTACCTAGAGCTCACTACTCAATAAGAGTCATACTGACTACAAAAGTGGATTATGAAATCCAATACAATGTATTGCTTCAAAGTAGCATCAACTATGCTAGGTTCAGTACTAGTTTAAGCTCATACAATAACCAAAAACCTTCACTATCACTTATATCACCTTATACATAATTCACAACTCTTATTCATACCTTATATAAAATGACCTATAAGATCTCATACATATATATGAGTATTTTACAATATGCCTTGTCGACTTTACAAAAGATAATTACAATTAAATACAATAAACAAAAGTTTATTCCCTGTCGACTAGGGTGTCGATATGCATTATTGTTGTTGTCGGTGAAGTGTCTGCTGGTGTATGTAGATTTTTTATGCCAGTGCCGGTGCCTGCCGATGGCTTTACCAAATGAGTGCCAGAAGGTTGCCAGATGGTTGCCAGTAGGTTGCCATCAATGAAAACACCATCATTCTCATAAGAGTGTAGATTGCCAATAGAGGCATGGTTTCTGGTGCTTTGTATGGTGGAAATTCAATCAATAGGGGAGAGTTGATTTTCATTTGGATTTGGTTTGGGCTCATTTCATTGAGTTTTGAGTGAGATATTAATTTTTTTGTAAAAATAGTCCAGAAACCCTCCTTACATAGGGCTTGGACACAAAAATTGTAATAACTCCCATATCCACAATGGGAAGATTCTGATTTTTTGGTGGAATTTTAGTATTTAGTATTTAATTTCATATTCCTTTGGTTGTAGGGCAGAATGAGGAGTTTGGGTGGAGATATTTGATGCCCTAGGCCTGGAATCTCTATGTGATAGGCCTAGGAAAGTGACATAAGGTTGTGACCCATTGGATGCCTAAATATGATGTAAATTGAATTTTAGAGGCTGAATACAAGTTTTGGTGCTCTGATTTGAGTGTTGGAGTAGTCAATGTTGTGTAACCTTCTGTGGAAGGCCAATTTTGAAGCCTAAAATCTTGAGTCTTAGGGAAGTCATATAACATTATTGTGAAAAATATCAAAAGACTTTTGTGTCACTTTTTTTTGTAGAAAAAAATATTACTTGATTTCCTTGAAGTGTTTCCAAGTGTCTAATATGTTGGTTGAGTGCAAAATTTCATGGGGAAGGCCCTAATCCTAGCAGCCTGGGTAGGTGCAAGACTTCATTTTTTTTTGTCTTTCAAGCTTTGTCAAATTAAGTTAAGTTTTTTTTGGGCTACTAAAAGTGTCCCAATAATGTCCAAGCCATTGGTTTCACAAAATGAAGGGGTTAACGCTTTTCTACCCTAAGTAATGCATTTTCTTGTCAATTAGGAGACCAGGTGTAACAAGGGTTGAAGTGGTTGAAGACTAAAATACCCCACCGAACTCTTAGAGTTGTGATAAGTGGCTTGGACCTTCCTTGTTCCTCTACATCATATTGGTATTATAGAAATGGAGTAGGTTCTTTGAAGTTGATAGAAGGGAGTTTGGGTAGTTGAAGGCAAGATGCCTCCAAAAAGTTGATCAATAGCTGCTAGGGCATTGAAATCCCCGAAAGAGAAGGTTGGAGCCTTAGAAGCCAGAGATAGGAGAAGAAGAACCAATGAAGTTGATAGTGAGAAAGAAGAAAAAGGTGAAAATGAAGTCCCTCAAGAGGTATAGTTGGATCTGGAGGAAGCAAGGATAGTAAGGAAACCGAAGGTAGTGAAGGTAGGTGACCACAAAGCCAAGGTAGATCTACCAATGTATGGTGGTAAATTAGTTGGTGAAGAGCTCAATGATTGAATTGGGGCTCTAGAAAACAACTTTGAGTGTGAGGAAGTGGAAGAAAATCAGAAGGTTAAGGTAGGAAAATCAAGATTGAAATGTCATGCTTTTTTATGGTGGTATTGTGTGCAAGCTGATAAGTGGAAGAAGGATAAACCAAAAATAACTTCATGGAACAAGATGGTGGAGAAGTTGAAAGAAAAGTTCTTGCCTAATGATGATAATGTTTAGTTATACAAGAGGCTCCAAAATCTAAAACTGTTGGCATTATACACTCAGATCATGATAGTTGATGTTGTCATTGATGGCAACCAACTGGTAACATGTTTCACAAGTTACACCAACAACAAACATCATTTACCAGCACTACAAGTCTATTCTCACCAGCATCCAACCTACACTGACATAAGATCTTACTAGCACTCCTAGCCGACATGGAAATTATATTTTTTTGTATTTTAATATTATTTGTATAGCCGACATGATGTATTGTAAAGACTCATATATGTATGAGATCTTGTAGGTCATTTTGTAATTAAGAATATGTAATTAGGTAACGAATGCAAGTGGTATATGAGAGAGAATAACTGTATATGTATTTTGATGTAATTATTTTATGAGCGAATAAGAGTAGAGCAGAGCGAAGCAAGGTTTATGGAAAAGGTGTCTGACAGATCTTAAACTAGTATTGAATCCAACATTGCAGATGCTATTTTGAGTAGTACATTGTCATTGGATTTAACCATCCAATTGTAGTCAGTGGGACTCCATTTTTGAGCAATGAGCTCTAGGTCGTTGGCCTTCCTGCATGTGTAGGCCCCTAAATTGTATAAGTAATATTTATTTATATCGACCAGTGAGTAAATATTGTGGGTCACAAATCCCACCGAGGTTTTTCCCCTACTGGTTTTCCTCACCAAAAACATTTATGTTATGGTGTGCATTAATGATTATACTATTATTTCTCTTTACTACATTTTTACTTGTAACCGGTATATTAATTTAGGTTATAAAGTTACAAATAAGTTTAAATCTTTTGGTTATCGGTTAGACACTAATTCACCCCCCCCTCTCAGTGTCTTTAGGACTAATCAAGTATCTAACAATTGGTATTAGAGCTATTTGCAGAAGCCTAACAACTTGAGGAAGATTATGAAACCAGTGCTGATGGAAAGTTTGAGACAATAGTTGGAAGGAGCTCTTGAAGATTTTGATGTAGAAAAATTGAAGAATATCAAACTGGAAGATGAACTCAGAACTGCTCGTGAATTTATCAAAGCACTTCAAGATAACCTGGTTATAGCAAAGAATAAGAGAAAATAATTACATGTGCAATTGCAAAATCAAGATGATGAAGAAAAGGAAACTCTCAGAGATATTGCAAAGAAATTGAGACAAGAGAATAGTAACATGAAGAATGAGATGCAAGATTTAACCATGAGACTATGCAAAGGTATTGAAGATAGAAAGATGAATGAGGAAGATTTAGCCAAAAGACCTAATGAAAGTTCAAATGAATCTCTAAGGCTTAGTTATTAAAATGATATGCTTAAAATTGATTTGATTCACATGCAACATGACAAAGAGGAACTTTTGAGACAAGTTAGCACTCTGGAAAGTGAGTTGGTCACTGCAAATGAATACAAAGACAAATTCAAGAAAAGCTTAGATAATCTTCATGATATACTGAAAAGTTAGAAACCTGATGGAGATACAACCGGACTTGGATTTGAACATGGAGAAAGTTCTAGGACTGCAAACAATCATGATCACAACAAACTGATAAGGAAACCCAATTATTATAAATTTAATCGGAAATGTTTTAATTGCAACAAATTTGTTCATAGAGCAAATCATTGCAGATGTAGGAATAATCAGAATACAAACTTACCCACTGATCAATGTTCTAAATGCAATAAAAATGGTCATAACTTAGACAATTGCAGAATGAATGTGAAATGCTATGTTTGTGGTAGATTTGGACATTTATCAAATAAATGTGGAACTCGCACCAGTCAAGGTTAGGGAAAGTCTATTTAGAGAAACAATGTAACTTGTTATGCATGTAACAAGATTGGGCATTTGCAAAATTTTGTAGAAGTAAGACTATACTAGTGAACAATAAAGGATCCAATAACAAAGGAAAAGAAAAGGTGACTGAAATCAAGCAAGAATTTTTTAAATAATGGATTAGGAAGAGAGATCAGAGAAGTAATGGATTTGTCTCTGCACCGGCAGAATAGGGTAATCCTACACTGGTAGGAGATTCTTCATCTAACTAAGGAATAATCCTTAGGGGTAAGGCAACAAATTTAAAATCATGCATTTACCCTTGATTGGTGGTAAGAAGTTATATTTCTTCTTTACTGGTGGATATGTGGAGTTTTCATTTCACTAACGAAGCATTTATTGCATTTCTAAGTTAAGTTTTGGTTATAAAGGTTTGGTAGCCTCTCATTTCAATTCACCAAGAATCCAAGCATTTGAAGAGAGAGAAATTAAGTGAAGGCATTCTAAAGGTGAAGAAGTAAAGGTCTTTCAGAGCATTCAAGGATTTTATCAGTTAAAAAGTATTTATCTTTCGCAATGGCATCTTCATCTTCTATTCCCAAATTCATAGCAAACCCTACCATTATGGAGAACATAAAATGAACTAGACCCATTTTTAATATCATTCCTAAGATAGCAAAACTGGATGACTCTATTGGTGCATTTTCTAGAATCCCGAAGGGAGTTGCATTTGCTAAAGACCATAGGGCATACATACATTGTTACATAGAAAGTTTAAGGTCTGAAGATTTGATGAACATGTACACAAATGTAATCACTGACAAGAATGGGGTAGTGAAACTAGAACACAAGGTAGTTGAGAATTTAGGTTTCATAGATATCCTCCATATGCTAGAATTCTCAAATGAATCCATCCGCTATGTCCTTAGCAGGGCTCACAGGGCATTTATGTAGTTGGACTAAGTATTTAAGATTATCAAGGAAGCTATTAAGGTTGTTACTGGTTTACCCTCCACCGGTTCTAGACCTAACAAGAAGAAGAAAATCCCTAACAAAGAGGTTATGAGCTTAACCGGAGCTACTTATGACAACCGGTCACTTAGGGTCAATGATATAAAGGATAAAAATGTTAAATTTGCTAGCATGGTTATTGGCTATAAAGTTGGTCATACTAATAGATTGAATTTTGTATCAAGTTCATGCATTCATAGTGCACTTGAGATGATATTGAACAATGCAAAGATTGATATTTGTGAGTGGATAAAGAATGAACTATTAGATAATTTGCACAGGATCAAAGGTGATAAGAAAGGAACCTTCAAATTTGGAAGTATAATAGTGTGCTTAATGCTTTACTTTTCAAAAGAGATCCTCGATATAGGACATAAGCATTTTGCCTATGATACTTCAGTTGAAAAATAGATAAAAGAGGCAATTGCCAACATGGTATTTGATGGTGATAAGTTGGTGGAAGACTATTTCAAGGATTTCCAAGATAAAATGAGACAAAGGGAAAGGATTCCACAAAGCATTGTAGACAAATATGATAAATATATATGCTTTGTAGTGAAAAGAGATGAAATCTGGATGGAAGTAGTTAAACCCAGAACTGTTTGGATTACTGAAATGAGATATGAGGTGGATTCTCACATCTTAGATTCATATGCTAAAATACTCCTAGATGATCCACCAGAAGCAACAAAGGAAATATTTGGTAATGCTGAAACCATTGAAAGTGGTGTTGCTATGATGAAGCAAAGGAAGAAAAGAGATAAATTTATGAAATATGCTTCTAAGATGGTAAAAGATGTTACAAAAGGATTGATGAATCTTGGTGGTATTGCTGCTAGTGTGAATGAAAGTCAATAAAAGTAGAAACTGGTAGGTCACATTTCCCCTGTGGCTACTTCATCTGATTCTGATAGTGATAGGGCTGCTGAATTCAAGAGAGTGGATAGGAAGAAAAGAAAATCCTCATCGACACCTGCTCCATCTACCAAGAAGTCAAGGATATAGAGAAAGAAACAACAGATTGTAAGAGAGCCCAGTGGTCCAAAGAAGAAAGTATCTCCAAAGAAGAAAATAGAACCTAAGGCACTAGATACTGTTACACCGGAAGAGTTGATAAATAAAATCACCCAAGATGGTAACCTTAGTAATGTAAATAAACTTTATCATTCTTTCAAGGATTCAGACAAGGAAACTATAGAATAAACTATAATTTTATATCTTGATATCTATAAGAAAGTTCTTATTGAAGTTGTAGATGATCTACCTAATGATTTATACTTAAGATTAGAGGCTAAGAGAATGTTTGTAATGGAGTTAGACAAGAAATTAAAGGTAGAAGCTCTACTTGTTGTCCATGCTGTTAATTCCAAGTAGGAAATTGATGATTTAATATTAGAAGCAAATAGAACAGTTTTTGTGAGTGGTCACCGACAGGTTAGCCTTATGGCAGTCAGAGTTAAGGAAATTGCAGATGAGATAGCGGATAAGTGGGATATATTTTTTGTTAAAAGAGAGAAGAAAGAAGAGAAGGATAGATAAAATATGGACAAGTCATTTACCAAAGTATATCAGAAAGATAAATGTAAAGGGAAAATTTGAAGTGTATTTGATATCACGGTCAAGGATAACCTTCCTCCACCAGCACAGGACACCCTACCAATAATTGCATAGGCACTGGCACAAACTAATAATCAACCAGAAATGGCAGAGGAAATAACAAAAGATAACAAAGATCCAAAGTCTAACATTCTTTTTACTATAAATGTGGACACTCGAGACTTTAATATTGTATTGGATAAGGAAACTTCAGAGGTAAAGAAAGCTGAAACTATAAATATTGAGGTCTCTGAGTCACCGGTCAACACTGTTGACTCTTAACAGAACATTGAGAAATCAACAGAAGCACAAGTAGAAGCAGTAACAAAAAAGGATCAAGAAAAGAGTGTAGTTGAATCGATAGTCATCAAGGTAGATAGTAAGGATGAAAATAAAGTTAAAAAATAGAGTGAGCATAAGGAAGAAACAATGAATAAAGAAAAGTTCAAAGATGGAAGCAAGGTAGCAGAAGTAGTTAAGAAATCCGAAGATGAGAATAAACTAACTGTAGAACCTCACACTCTACATAGCACTTCCACTATGGATTACAGACCTACTAATGTGACAGATGTACTTTTAGATTCCATAAAGAAGATCACTGAATGCAACACCTTAGCATTTAAGGCCATTGATGATACTCTACCTATTTTGAAATTGATTGCACCGAATTGTAAGATAGATCATATTTCTAGATCTCTAGGTAAATTGGACACATTTTCCAAATTCATTGCTTCAAATATTCTAATTGTAGATAAAATTAATGAAGAGACTATAAAAGAAAGGGTGAGTATGGAGAAAAATGAATTCTTTGATAAGATTATTAAGGACTATACTGAGCATTTTGATTCTCTATTACCGGTACTTAATTCCACTATTTTGGAATATAAAGAATTGTATAAGGAAGCATGCAAGCCTCACCACCTAACAAATGATATTGATGAGGAGATAAGGAAAATATAAAAGGAGATTGATGATATAGAAGATAACATGATAGGTTCTTCGGAACGAACTTCAGTTTTGGATCAAGAAATGGCAATTTTTGAAGAAAGGATTGAAAAATTAGAAAAGGAAAAAGAAAGGATAAGAATGAAGGCCTAGGAGCTGAAAAATAAACTTGGTCCTAGATTAGACAACCTTCTAACATAACAGATTGAACTGTCTAAAGAAACCATTCAAGGAGAAAGATCATTGGAGCAACAGATGCATTATCTGACTGGGATAATCAGATAGACTGAAATCATTATTTGTGACAACACTAAATTTATGCAAAGTCTTAATATGATTGTAGTGGATATCTTTCAGGTTGTACATAACCGGTTACAGGCTTTGAGGTAAAATTTTAAACTCTTTGACTCTTTTTGACAACCTTTGTCATTGATGTCAAAGGGGGAGTAGTAGTGTGGGAGAAAAATGTACAGAAGGGATCATTTTCTCAGGGGGAGCACATTCAACACATTTAGTTTTGGACTTCATTTTTGGATATCAGCTTTTGGATTTTTCTCATGAGTGTTGCCATCAATGCCAAAGGGGGAGATTCTTGGCATTGTACACTTAGATGAGAATAGTTGATGTTGTCATTGATGGAAACCATCCAGTAACATAGTTCACAGGTTACATCGGCAACATACATCATTTATCGGCACCAGCAGGCACTACAAGTCTATTCTCAGTGGCATCCAACCTACATTGATAGAAGATCTTATCAGCACTCCTAGCCAGCAAGGAAATTATATTATTTTGTATTGTAATATTATCTATATAGACAACATGATGTATTGTAAGGACTCATATATGTATGAGATCTTGTAGGTCATTTTGTAAGTAAGAATACATAATTAGGTAACGAATGCAAGCGGTATATGAGAGTGAATAACTATATATGCATTTTGATGTAATTATTTTATGAGTGAATAAGAGAAGAGAAAAGTGAAGCAAGGTTTATGGTAGAGGTATCTGACAGAGCTTAAACCGGTACTAAATCCATCATTGCAAATGCTATTTTGAGCAGTACATTGTCATTGGATTTAACCATCCAATTGTACTCAGTGGGAGTCCATTTTTTAGTAGTGAGCTCTAGGTTGTTGGCCTTCCTACATGTATAGGCCCCTACTATATAAGTAATATTTATTCATATTTGCTAGTGAGTAAATATTGTGGGTCACAAATCCTACCGAGGTTTTTTACCTACCGGGTTTCATGACCAATAATATATGTGTTATGTTGTTATTGTTATTTCTCTTTACTGCATTATTACTTGTTTACTGGTATATTAATTTAGGTTATAAAGTTACAAACAAATTTAAATCTTTTGGTTACCGATTAGACGTTGATTCACCCCCCCTCCCCTCTTAGTTTCTTTGGGATTGGTCAAGTATCTAACAAAAACAAATAGATATGGATGTACAAGCATACATTGAGGAATTTCATAAGTTGGATATAAGAGAAACACATGAGGAAGATGATGAAGAGAAGGTGGCATAGTACCTTAATGGGCGGAGGTACAATATTCAAGATGAACTTTCTAGACAATTCAGATAACTGCAAGACAGCTGAGAGGGGGGGTGGTGAATCAGTTGTCACAGATTATAGGAACATTGAGCAATTAAAAATTTAATTCCATAACCCAAAATATTAATACCAGAATAATGGTTAATCAATTAAGCATAAACAATAATTGCAGATTAAAAGCCATCCACACAACACCTAGATTTGTATGTGGAAAACCCAGTAAAGGGAAAAACCATGGTGGGAAGCCTACCCACAGTTAGATAATACTTATGCAGTAAGTATGTGAATTACAATGAAGCGGTCTGCACTTGCAAGAAGGCCAATATCTTAGAGCACACTTCTCATCACAAAAGGAGCCTCACCAACTACATATAAATCTAGACTACAATCCAGAGAAGTGTTGAACTGCAAAAGATAGCATCTCCTATGCCTGAGTATAGTTTCGGTTAAGCTCAATATCAGAGGACTAAATCCTCTTACATAAACCCAATTTGATCTCCAATGATCGACCAACTCCTCTGCCTAAATGATATTACATTTATTCACACATTAAATTCCTTGACCATGACCTTTTTCATTAACCATGATGATATACAATGAGATCTTACATTTATTTATACAAATCCTTGACCATAAACAGTCAGGTCGGCAACCAGATAATAAGCCAATTACATAATTACAAACCATGTCGTCCTTAGACCAAACAAGTAATATCATCACATAAGACATCCCAAAAATACATCAATAGGTCCTATCCACATGTTACATTAAAGTCGGTCCATAACCTAGATCAACTAGGACCAAGTATAGGTCCACACACTTCAGCAATGATCTCCAAATGCTAATTCTCAAACATGATCATCAATAGAATCCTGAAAATCCATCAGAAGTTGCACCAACACCACTTATGCAATTCATCAAAGATCTCCATCAAAAGCTCTGCCGATGAAACACTCGCTGGAACTAGAAACAAATCTTCTAAGAAAGCAGGATAGCATCCAATCACCAGACCAAAACCAACTGACTAAATGTGATTATAAGCATCATGAAAAAGCCAATTCCATTACCAGATTATACCAGAGCCTTCTGAATCATACCAGATCCAAGTTAACCAGAAACCACTTAACCTACCAGGACCAGAAGGGTGCTGGTAAAGCATCCAAACAACTAGTGTTGACATCAATGACAAAACATCAATGCAACACATAATCAATTCGACCAAATGGCCAACTATCTCCCCCTTTGGCATTGATGGCAACACTAGATGTGAAAAATATTTAAGTACCAAGAAATACCAAACAAGTCTCCCCCTATGGAAGATAGCTCTGAATATCTCTCCCTTTTACTTTTCATATCTCTCCCCTTATGACTTTTTCTTTTTCTTTCTTTATCTTTTTCACACCAATATCTCTCCCCCTTTGACATCAATGCTAAAAATCTGCTAGAATATATATTAGTTGCAATGACAGTCTCAAAGACACTGAGAGGGGGGGGGGTGAATCTGTGTCTAACTGGTTAATGGAATATTTGAACTTATTTATAACTTTGTAACCCAAATTAATGTATGGGTAAACAAGTAATAATGTAGTAAAGAGAAATAACAGAGACAACATAAATACACACCATAACACAAGATGTTTTGGCGAGGAAACCTGGTAAGGGAAAAACCTCGGTGGGATTTGTGACCCACAATATTTACTCACTGGCCAATATGAATAAATATTATTTACAATAGGGTCCTGCACATGCAGGAAATCCAACAACCTAGATCTCACTCATCAATGAAAGACTCTCATTGAATACAAAATGGATAATTAAATCCAAGACAATGTACTACTCAAAATAACATCTGCAATGTTTGATTCAGTACCGGGTTAAGCTCTGTCAACAACCATAACCAAAAACCATGCCGGTGAATGAGATTCACTTTGATATGCTCTACTTCTTATTCGTTCATAAGATGATTACATCAAAATGCATATACAATTATTCGCTCTCATATACTGCTTGCATTCATTACCTAATTACCTTATACAATGACCTACAAGATCTCATATATATATGAGTCTTTACAATACATCATGTCGGCTATACAAATAATTAGTTACATTACAATACAATTCACATAAACAAAACTTTGTCTCATGTCAGTCTGAGTGCCAGTTGTATACACACAAAATTGGCTATGAGTGATTAAATAAATATTATATTTATTTAATGTTTATTCTTCTATAAAACAGTTAATTTGAAAAGATTAATTTATTTAATTTATTTTTGTGTCTTTCTATTAATCAATAATTTATTAATTAATTCATCTACCCTATTCTTCTAATCAATTAGTTAAATATCTAATATTTAATTATCTCTTCCAAGTTAATTAAATATCTAATATTTAATTATCTTCTGCAAACAATTAAATATCTATTATTTAATAGTTATTCTCCTATATCCTATAGTCTCAAATATTAAATAATTCCTCTAAATTATTTAAATCCCTTATCCAACTCACCCTCCATCTCCACTTCATCTTCCCTTTTCCAACTCATCAAACATGTGGCTAAGGAAATTAATCTTTCTTAAATATTAATTCATCATTTATCTCCAACCTCCAAATTTAATGAATATTGTGTACGTACACATATTTCATAACCATTTCCTATATTCTCTCCAACACCCCCTACATCTTAGGAAGGACTTGAGTCCACTTGTCATATTATGCCTAAATCTTCTCCAACCATCCCTAGATTCTCTTGGTCAGCAACCCAGTCAAGGTGAGATGAGTGACACTTGTCTTCTCCTTCCCCCTTTCTCTCAACCTTCACCTTTGCTCACAACCATCCAAATCTGTAGATCTGATCATGATCGTTGATCTAAATCACATCATTTCATCCTCTCAAAGTCTATAAAATAAAGAGCTTTAGTTGAGAGAGAGTTAGAATTCAAGAGACTTCAAGAATATTCAAGTTAGTTTTCAAGTGAATTTGCAAGCTAATCATGTGTATCCATGAGTTTCAATCTTGAAGCAAATAGCAATTATCATATAGCATAATCATGTAGTATTTCATATCATAGCATCAGTTAACTACTAGTTATCAGTTCATTCTTCATATGCCATCTTGAAAGCCATCAGTGCATTGTCTGAGAGCACACCATCTGCAACCAGGAACAGTGGAGTTAGGACACAATGAGACATAAACCATGAAGGTAATAATAGTATTTTTATTTCATATGTATTTCATGTAGTTTTATTGGTTGAGTTTGGATTTCCTATAGCATTTCCATTTGTATTTTGTAAAACTAACTTGTTGCAGGTAGCATTCTGAGGATGAAATTCAAGTCGACACATTTTGGTGCCCATCGTGGGGCTCATGGACCTCATATATACCTTTACAAATCTTGAAGAAGTAAAATTAACACATTTGTAATGCAGATTCATGCATATGTGAATTCTGACAACGCTTTTGCTCATAGGTTAGTGCATATGCCATGCAGGTTAGCGCTTTTGTCTAAAAATCTATGCATTAGCATCATCAGTTAGCACTTTTGTCTTTTAGGTTTACGCTTTTGTCCTCTAGATTAGCGTATTGATTAAAGAAATCACGCTTTTGTATCTGCAGAGCAGCACTTTTGTAGTCTAGGTTAGCGCTTTTTCTCTACAGGTTAGTGCTTTTGAGGAGAAAGATAACGCATATGTTAGAATAACGCTTTTGTTTCCAACTAACAAATTTTTCTTCCAGGCTCAAATGTCCAAGAAATTAGATTTTTCAAACTTCTAACATGCATGTGCAGTATGGTGTTTAAGGCAAATTTTATGCATTTCTTCATCTAGTTAATTAAAGGCCTTATTTTGGGAAGTAATATATCATGTCTTGTTCATTTAGTCTAGATAAGAGGATAAATTAACAGCATGCGACTTGCATTTTTAGTAACTTCTCTAAAATAGTTGCACATAGACTTCTAAAAAGGCTAAAATGAACACCATGCTTGTTGGAGCAACATCTCCAAATAGGACTTAGCCAACAATTGCTTTGATAAGGTTAAAATAACACTTATATTCCGTGTCTCAAAAGTGGTAGGTATATGCTCTCCCCTCAAATGGGTGACAAAAAATCCAAACCCACTCTTTTATGCTTTCTTTACTTTCAAGCAATTAAATCCTTTAGAGGGCCTGCCTTCCCGAGCTGTCTTGAGGGGGCCAGTGAGAGGGGAATGACCTAAAGTGGAAATAGGCTAATATCAAGGCCTTCCAATCCACTATAAATAAATTGTGTTTGTGACGAAAGTCCCAAACACCATGTGTTGATAAGTTCATACCGACACTATGTTTCCCCATAAAACCTATGGAGTGTAACCTCTATAGGTTGGGAACCTTCTATATTTACAAAGCTGAAAGTGCCGCATGTATGGGCACATGACCAGAAGCCTTTACTAAAAACCACTTGTACTAGTTGCCAAATTCCTTCTAGTTGTTGGTGCAGGAGGTCGGACCTCTGAAGTAGCTCACACACATACAGTTCTTCATAGAGATATAAAATTTTCCATGAGGAGTTTTAATGGAAACTAGTGCTTGGCTGCCCCGAAGAAGTGAGTGTCGAGGGTGGAGCCAGTGGGGTCAAGCATCTAAATATCCTCTTTGAATAGAAGAGCCTCGGGGGAAACCCCATGTGAGATTCAACAACTATTGTCTCAGCCTGCCATAAGATTTATACTTGCTTGTGCATTTTGTTTATTAAACATTGTGTCTTCTATGTTTGTTACATGTTCCAAATGGTCAAAAAAAAATTGAATAAAATTATCATCTACGAGTGAGCAAAACTCCAACAAATTGCTGAAAATTTTTTATCAAAAGGGTAATACGAAATCTTTCCAACACTTGAAACACCAGATCAAAACTAAAGTATCAAAATGTCAGTATCAAAATACTTCTTGAAGTAGGTTTGTCTCTAAACCATCACGTATTTTCAAACTAACTCAACAACTAGGTCACTAATCCAACAGGTTATTCCCATAAAGTTCTATAAACATCAACATTCAACAAGCTATTGATTCAAACATCTTAAGTGCAAAAAAATCAACATCATTATCAAGTTTCTCATCAGGATAATCAAATCCTCTATCACAAAGCTTGATCATTCTATACTAGGTTCATAATCTTGGATATATCTTTCCTATTTTGAACCTAGGTTATATCAAAACTAGAATTGCACCAACATTGGAATCAAACAAACTTGTAAATTTTCAAGTGCTTATATGACTTTTAAGTATCACCTTAAGAAAAGAAAACCTAGTTATAAAGCTACTCAGAAAAGAATAAGATTCTTGTATATCAATCGTAAGATCTTATTAAAACATAGGACATTCCTACACCGTTTTCATCACTACTTACATGGCTGCGGTACAGAGTTTGATGGCAAAATTTTGCAAAAATGTGATTTTCAAAAAGGAGATGCTTTATCACAATGAACAAACAATAGCGGTAAAATCAATAAAGCATATCTTCCTAAACCAATATTCACCTATTGACTTTGTCCATTGGAAATTTCAACAACTTTGAAATAATCACATGCCAGTTTGGACTAGAGCCCAATATGAACAACTTAGAAAACAACAACAAATGGAGGAAGAAGATAATCCTGTATTCCAAACTTTTTGGTTTATTGTTGTTGATGAAGAAGCAGTCAATAGCACCATTAGAGACCTCAAGAAAGATTTCAAATTTGATAGGCTAATGGAAAAATTGTTGGCAAAACAAAAAGAGAAATATCTCTTGATGTTGGCAAAATCTGGAGCTAAACTACCACAAGACTTTAACATAGAAAGCTTGAAACAAGATGTAGCAAAAAGTAACACCCAAAACACAAATGATCCAAATAATGAAGATATGAACAAAGAAAGTCATGAAGAAACAAGAAAAGAAAGGGATGACACAAGAAAAGAACATAGTGATAAAAGAACTCACGAAGAAACAAGGAGAAACTATATGGATAATCCATTATCAAACCTTACTCAACAAATGCAAACTCTACAGCAATAGATGCAAGACATACAAAATGGAACAATCTCCAAGAAGTATTAATTAGAAGATATATGCCCATATCCTTTCTATAAGAATTTGAATATGATACCATTTCCACAACATTGCGAGATTCCTAAATATGACAAATACGATGGAAAATCCGATCCTCAGGATCACATTAGGGAGTTTTGTTCGATGAGAATGGAATTTTCTCATGATGAAACTTACCTAATGCATCTTTTTTCTAGGAGTTTAAATGCACAATCAATGGAGTAGTTTTCAACATTACCATCTGGAATCAAATCTTTTGAAGAACTTGTGAATAGATTTATTTCACAATACTCCTACAATATAAGGAATGAGATAACGATGTTGGACCTCTGCAATGTTAAACAAAAGAATGGTGAATCTTATATGATCTTCTTACAATGATGAAAACACATATTTAACAGGTATCCCCGAGATGAACCTGATCAAGAAAAAATGGACATATTCATTGATAATCTTATCAGTGAAATGAGTTATTGACTAAGAATGTAATATCCTCCCTCTTTTGCCAAAATGATCGAGAATGGTTTGAAAATAGAGAATGCAATGGTAAAGAAAGGAGAACTAAAACTTTACAATAATTCATACAATAATAATTCCAACAACAACAACAATGACAATGACAAACCCAAGTTCTGGTCAAAGAATAGGAATGTCAATAATGAAGGAAATGATGATAATAGTACTACAAAAACAACAACAACCAATTTTTAATCTATCAAGTCAAATCCCAAGCAATAATAATCCTGAAAACAATAAAGCCAAGTCCTTTTTCTCCAATCCTCGGAGGAAATTCACAAACATTGGAGAACCTTTGGAATCAACTCTAAAAACTATGCTTGCGAACAAATTAATTGTTTTACCAGAGGCAAGAAGTTATGAACCACCAGTCAAGCCAAATTGGTGGAATGACAATCATTTTTGCAATTACCATCGGAATAAAGGACACCTAATAAATTATTGTCAAAGATTGAAACACCTTATCCAAGATCTAATCGATAATGGAACCATCACAGTGGATAGCTATAAGACAAACGAATCACACCTAGCTTTCAAAACTCCACTTCCAAATTATGACAAAGGTGAACCATCACAATTAAAAGATGAAAAGGGGAAAGCCAAAGTGAATTACACTTATACATATGATGATGTGGTAAATGTGATCATTGTTAAAGATAATCCACCTTCAGAACCAATCAATGTTATTACTAGAAGCAAAGAAAAGGTTACCTTTCCAGGTATAGAAAAAGATCGAACATCCACTTCACAACAGTACAATTTAGTAGAGAAATTACAAAGAATGCCTACTCAAATATCAATTCTGGAACTTCTCAAGGTTTCACCTATGCATAAGGAAATTTTGGAGAAATCTTTAGTGGAAACAACAGTTTCAAAAGATTTGGATATAGATCAGTTCCAAAACATGGTAGGACACCTTATAGCTCCTCAATGCTTATCGTTTTCTGAAAATGATGACGCATCCTTACAACATCCTCACAACGCTCCCCTACATGTTGAAGTATCCATTAATAAAACTCATGTCAAATGTGTACTCATAGGTGCAAGAGTGGGCTTAAACATTTGTGCACTAAGTTTGATAAAAGCCTTGGGATATTCAGAAAATGCAGTGGACCCAAAAAAGAAAATAACCATCAAGGCTTATGATGAAGTGAAACGTTCTTCTAAAGGAATTGTTGTGCTACTAGAAAAAATAGGACCTGTGGAAAGGGATACATTGTGTCAGGTTTTAGATTTGAACCTCTCTTACAACATTCTTCTAGGACGACCATGGATTCACAAGATGCAAGCAGTTCCTTCTACATTACATCAATGTGTGAAATTTCCTTATGAAGGACAAGAGATCACTATAATTGCAGATTCTAGTCAATATTGCAATAATTTGAAGCAACCATAAGATACCAAAGTTCCACATAACAGAGAATCAGTATATCCTACCAAATAAATTCAAGCAAAGTTCTGGGAAACTTTTGAGGAAAAGCTCAAATTAAATGATGAAGGAGTGGGAAAATATTCTTTGCATAATTTTCCACTTTCCCCTAAGTCATATGGAAAGCCTATAGATATTCAATCAAAGACATCAGAAAAATCAAAGCATATGTTTAAAGGGACATTTGTTAGTGCTAGAACTCTTGAAGAAGAAAATGAATACAAAGACATTCTTGGTTGGTTGTACAAGGATGAAGAAAAAAATATAGCAATAGCAGTAGAATTCAATATTTCGATAAAACAATATGGCAAAGGTTATGAAATCATGCAAAAAATTGGATATGAAGGAAAAGGACCAATTGGTAAGCGACATCAAGGTATTTTAGAACCTATTTGTCTACACTCGCAATCCAAGGAAGATAAATCCAGGCTTGGATATGTAAAATCCAATCAAAAGCAACATAATCATCCATAGAAAAAGTGGAAAAAGAAATCAGTTTCTAAAGAAGAAAATTGGCAAGAAAAGCTACATCAAGCGGCAAAAATAGTAACAAATAAACAAAAGGAGCAAGAAGAACATGAAAAGCAAGACAAGGAGATTACCATCAAGGGTAAAGAGAAATCTTGTCAACAAGTTCTAAACATACAAAAAAATGCAAAATATGAACAAGATATTCTAGAAGCAGTAAAAATAGAGATGGCAGAAATCAGGGAACTTTTTGTGCCAGACAACTGTTGGCATATGTGTAGAGTTTGATGAAATGATGGGATTGTATGTTGTCATTGATGTCAATATGTTGAAGTATGAACTAGTATATTGAAGTAAGCAAACTAGCAAGTGAACCAATATGATGGTATGAGCCAGTATATGCAAAAATTGAACCAGTATGTTGGAGTGTGAATCGGTATATGAAAAGTTTGTATCAGGGTTTCATTTGATATGACTACCAGTTGGTAGTCTCGGCTTCAGGGCTTCCGGTTGATGAATTCCAAGTCTGTGTGATTTGAACGATGACATCCTATGATGAGTTAGCATTGAAATGAAGATTAGATCATGTTGCCATGTGAGCCTTGTGCATGTGAAGAATCTCCTTGAGGATCTTGCATGAAGAAGATTGATTCAATATACCTCAGGAATGTGCAAAATCTTAGTAAACGGTGGAGAGTGCGAGATGGGTTATTAGCTTCCAGAAGCGGTGAAGAACGAATGATGGAGAATGTCTGGAGATTTGTTCAAGATTGTTTTACCCTATGTAATGTGTTTGAACGGCCAGGGTTGGACCGACTGTATTGTTAACCTAGATGCTTAGGGTTTTAGGTTTTGGCCACCGACCTCATTGTTGTCTATAAGGTCGATGATGATTGTTATTTGAAGTTGTTGGCAAATGAATGTGAGATGATTCTTGCCAGATCTAAGGAGTAAGAAGCTATTTGTAGAGTGTGATTGCAAATGTAAAGGAACTGAAGCGGATCTACCTTGGCATTAAGTGCTATTATCAGATCAGTGTATTACCTGTTGACTTCTAACCATTTCAGCAGATGGAAAATCCCTTTACCGGGTAGCTTTAACAAGATTTTTGTAAATCCTTTAACATGGTGGCTCAAAATCATTGAATTCTTGAAATCCTCTTACAAGGTAGTCTTTAACAGGGTTTTAACCTCTAACCGAGTATATAGCCATCCCTTAACCGGGTGATCCCTAGCAGGATCGTTTCCTAGAAGAACCTATTGTAAAGTCTTTAACAGGACTAGGCTCCTAACAGAGCAAACTTCAGAAGAGTTCAAGAACAACTTGTGGGTATTCATCCCCACTATGGTTTTTCCTAGTTGGGTTTCCACGTGAAAAATTAGTGTGTTATGTGTGATGCTTTTTCATGTGATGTTTTAGTGTTTTTCTATTAAGCGCTAATGCAAGCTGATCCAATGGTCATTGTATTTCTGATCTATTACTTGCTTAATCATATGGGTGAAGTTAAGATGAGATATTAGGTTTTGAGAAGATCTAGATGTTACCGGTTTATGTCTTTATAGTCCTATTGTGTTTTACTGGTAGTGCCTTGATTTAGATTGGTGATATTGTTTACTAGTTAGTGTAGTCTTTACAGTTTAACTTGTTGAAGAAATTTTTGTCCATACTGATTCACCCACCCCCTCTTGGTATCCATTGGGTACTTACTGTTCATCATTATTCATCAACAAAATTCATGTATGGTATAGAGTAGTCCTAGATCATGATTCAGAGACAGATTCAAATGAGTATGAATGGGGTATAGATGTCTTATCTACTACATCAAGTAAGGAACACAATGAAGACCAAGAAGCTATCACAAAAGAAGACTTTTCTATTGCAAAACAAAAGATGGAGTTAGAAACAAGACAAGAGAAACTTAGAATTCAGAGAAAAGAGGCATATGCAAAAAGGAAAGGGAATGGCAAAGACAAAGAAGTAATGCCACAAGAAGTACAAACAAGGATAGATCAAGCATATGAAAATACAATATTTTCATCAAAAGAGGAACAAGATATATCCAAATATGGTAGAACCATAGAATAATTAAGAGATAGTCAAGTTGGATTGACTATTAGTCTAGAAGAAGTTGAGTTTGAAAGGAGACAAAATCTAGTAAAAGAATCCTCTTTATCATGTACACAAGTATGTCAACTCCAAAATGCAAATGAGGTCAATCAAGAAGGAATTTGCAGTATTAAAGACGTGCATGTTGATATAATCCATTCATTTAAGGGACAAACGTCAGTTGAAGAACCACTTGAGTGTGAACTACAAAATGCTAATATTGATTTTGTTAGAACTAATTCGGAGATGCTTGAGAAAGACAATTCTCAAAAAAATTAATCTATGACAGTACCTATTCTATGCCAAGCTATGATCATTATGTCATGAATGTTGAAACACCTAATGATGATAGTGATTATGATTTACCCCTTCTTCATCCTGAACTAATTGATTGGGATAATTTAGACAACCCTGAATTGAATGTCTTTTCTAATGATCACGAATTAGCTATGTACCTTAACACTATTGAACCCATCCCACCTAAGATATCTTCCATTGCAGAATCAAGTGATGTTTCTCATAGTTAGGAGAATGCCAAACTTTTCAGTCGCAAAAGTGAAATAAAGCAAGGAAAGAGACCTGTTGTTGGAAACCATTTCATGGCAACACTAGATCAATCAAAAGAGAAAACAAAGGATGAATCTAATGGTGAAAATCTCTATGAGGTGCCAGAAGATGGAAAGTTTGACATTCTTCCTGCATATTTTTAGGAGAGATCTGCTATCCTGATAGAACCAATAGAAGCAGTAAACATTAGTACATCAAAGGATCCTAAAATACTTCATTATGCTGCCTCATTATCAAAAAAAGAGAGGAATGAATACATGGAATTCTTTAAGCAAAGACAAATAATTTTTTCTTGGTCCTATGTAGATATGCTAGGACTTAATCCAGATCTTGTCATGCATCATCTTAATGTGGATTTAAAAGTAAAACCAGTTAAGAAGAAGCTAAGAAAGATGCATCCGCACATTGCTCTTCTTGTAAAAACCAAGCTGAAGAAACTATTAGAAGTGGGTTTTATAAGACCTATTGCTTATCTAGAATGGGTTTCAAGTATTGTAAATGTATCAAAAGCAGATAAAAGCATAAGGGTCTATATAGATTTTAGAGATCTGAATAAAGCATGTCCAAAAAATGATTTCCCACTACCAAACATTGATATCATAGTGGACTTATCAGTAGGGCATGAGATGTTTTCATTAATGGATGGCTTCTCAGGATATAATCAAATAAGAATTGTACCCGAAGATCAAGAAAAGACAACTTTCACCTGTGCATGGGGAACATATTGTTGGAATGTTATGTCATTTGGGCTTAAGAATGTAGGAGAAACTTATCAAAGGGCTATGACAATAATTTTCCATGATATGATGCATACATTTATGTAAGACTATGTCGATGACATACTTGAAAAATCTCATACATGACAAGAACATTTGAACATTTTAAGCAAAATTTTTGACAGCTTGGAAAGATATCAATTGAGATTAAATCCAAAGAAATGTGCATTTGGGGTAACCTTTGGAAAACTCCTTGGCTACATTATATCAGCTCGTGGAATTGAAGTAGATCCTGAAAAAAGTCAAAGCTGTGATGGAGATGGAGTCACCTAGGAACATAAGTCAATTGCGATCTTTACAAGGAAGATTGCAATCAATTAGGAGATTTTTTGTAAGTTAGAAGATAGATGTCTTCCATTTACCCATCTTCTACATAAAAATGTTCCATACAAATGGGATCCAAAATGTGAAGAAGCTTTTTTGCAAATAAAAGAATATCTTATGAGTCCTCCAGTACTGATATCACCAACCAAAGGGAAATCATTATTTCTCTATATCTCAGCAACAAATGTATCATTAGGAGCCCTCCTAGCCCAACATGATGATGAGGGAAAAGAAGTAGTTTTGTAGTACCCCTACCCTAATCAATTTCTAATCTTGGTTTATTCTTGGTTAGTGTATCTTAATATAATGATTATAGTCAGATGTTTGATTTAACGCATAGCTGTTGATGTGGGTTCCCACACTAGTTGTATGCAAGTTGTTTAGTGTTCCGATTTCGTGGTATTAATATCGGGCTAACGCTTTCATTAAATTTTATATATGTATGCATGTATGACTCTTGGTTGCAGGAGATTTCAGGTAAAACGCCGCATGAGTGCAAGGGTCGTCTTCACCTGGATTTGCAGGTTTGAGTGTACCTCTTTTAATCCTTAGAGTTGGATTAGGTGGTCGTAAGACCCTAGTTGACCTTAGTCGTGCTCAAGCGAGCATCGTCAGTCGCCATCGGTAATCCCTTTTTGGTTGGGTTTGCGAGTCGTCTATTTGGTTGACCTTCTCGGTTTGTGTGCTTGGTGTGTATGATTAAATTGATTAATTAGTCCTTAGTATTTTATTTGACTAAATATGTGTTCGTGCATTAAAGATTAATGGACTAAATTAATCGAGATTTCGTTATGCGATTATCGTTGATATTGGAGTGCTTGTTTTAAATTGGGAGCAAGTTCAATTTAAATAGTTAATTTAAATATTAAATGCATTTTGGATATGTTGTTGAAAAGAAAGTTTTGTATTTAAGCGCAATAGATTTAATTGTATTCTGTTGGCTGTTGAAATTAGAAAGGTTAAATTGAATTAAATGAGAAAATCAATTTTGAATTGAAAGGCAAGTTTAATTTGTTGTTATAGTTAGAAAAGAATTAATTTGAGAATTATTTTTAAAATAAAAATTTTAATTCCAAAAATGGAATTTTGGTCAACTCTCCCTTATAACTTAATATTTTTGGGGAATTTTGGAGGATGGATATTTTTGGAAAATTTTTGGTTGGAAAATATTTTGGGGGATGAAATTTGGGGGTTTTGGAAGGAGAAGGAAGGTTTTGGGAGTTGCAGATTGGGGCTCTTCAGCAGATCTTGCCAGGAATGCGAGATCAGGTAAGATCTGTTTATCAACTTAGTTATTGTTTAAAATAAAATGAAAATGGGGATTTGAATGTTTTCATGCTATCTTGGTCCCAGATTCTTAATTGAATGCCAAGATTAAGAACTGTTGTGGTAATTAGTAAGTTTGGTTTATTGCTTGTAATTGTGTAAGGAGAATGAGTTCCTCTTTGTCTCAAATTGGCTATTTTGGAGGATTATTTAATAAACTCCTCTAGCTTTAGAAATCTTATCATTCTAGAAAATTATATTGCAAGTCTCTTTATGAGACTGTGTTTTTATTTTATTTTATGGGGTTTTGCTGTTCAGAAATGAAGTGATTAAAACACAGTTTTTAATTATAGAAAATGGAAGTCTTTTATGATTAAATCGGAATAGGAAATTTTGAACCTTTTTATTTTGTTATTTCGTATTTAAAACGAATTGGAAAAAAAAAAAGCGTATTTTATGATTGGGGTTTGGAGGGCGGGGAGCAGAGCTCCACCCGCCTCCTCCTCCCCTCCTACCGCTCGCGTTCGTTGCTCGCGGAGGTCGCAGGCAAACTGCGGTGGCCACAGGGGCCGCGGTGGCCGCAAGGCGCCGCGGAACCTGTGTCCCCCACCAGTGGCACCGCCCGCGTGGTTCCCCGTGGCTAGGGTTTGGTTCACCCAAATCCTCCGTGTTGGGAGGTGGGCCGGTCTTCATCGCCCCCATATTAAATGGTTTTTTTTATTTAGTTTTTAAGAATGTTTTTTTTTATGTATTTTTTTTTTATTGTTCAAAAAAAAAAAATATAGTATGTTAATATTATTTCATGTTAAGTTTTAATTAGATTTTTTTTAATTATGATTAATGTGGCATAATCATACTTAATGATAATTTGACATTAATTAATTATATAGTGGAATTTATATGTTAATTAACAGTCAATTTCATTTTATGATTAGTGCACATTGTCTAATTAAATTCTTGAACTGCTAATCTCACAATTAATTATTAATTGGTTACATTTTGGTCTCATCTTGGATTAATGAATTTATATCTTACCTTCTAGCTGATTAGGGTAGTTGGCTATTTGAGGTAGTATTGTTTAAAAATAAAATAGAATATTATGTTATTGAGAAATTGTTGAAATAGGATATAATTACCAAGTGATGATGTTAAATATTATCCAAGAACATATCATCCGAGTAATTGAGGAGTAAGTGTAATATTTTTATCATTGGATCATTGAATTTAATCGATGTGCTTTTGGAAATTTTAAATTAGTTAGTTAATGGTTGTTTAAATTATATTCTTGTGAAACTGGTTAAAGAACTCATTATGGCTTAATATGTCTGTTCGATGCTATGAACATCAGTGAGTTAGAAAACCAAGAACAACCTATACCTAGATGAGGTAGATAACTGCAATCTAATATAGACTTTGTGGAAATCTTGATCGACATTTAATGTCTAGATTAATTTGGAGAAAGATTGTATCTGTTGAATGTTGCCTTTGTGAGTTTAATTTCTATATTCGCTTTTAAATTATGAAATGGCAAGAGTGCTTTTTTGTTAGGACCCTATCGTATGGAATGATTTGGGGTACCTGTTTCTGTCCTCGGTTTTGAGTTGACTGTTGTTTTGTGGTTGTGTCATATTTGGTCATATCCTTTGTGTAGGTGTCGAATGATGATTCATGTTTGACCAGATGGTTGTCCTCTCCTTCTTGAACTCCGTTCGTCTAACCATGTGTATTCCCTGGGTTGAGTTCGTCTGAGTATAGTCTAGTGTCGTATGGGAAAGTGGCTTTCGATTGGGGGCCGTGCCCAAAGTGGCTGCTAGGTAACCCATCGAGAGTGAGTCTAATAAGTGATAACCTATCAGTAGATTAGAATGTAATATCTAAGTAAGATAATTGTGCCTCACACATGGGACGAGTGCTAACATAGGCTCGACATGCTGTGAGAAGGATTTAAATGGAAAACCATCATCCTTGTCTTCACGAGAGGATGTGTGGGTCCACATGAGGCTTGGATGGGCCGGAAGCTCAGATTAGGTTGCCAGGGTAACCCAGTGTATGGGGCCGGGACCTATGAAGACTTGCCATGGTAACCATACCAGGTTGTGTGATGACACTTGTCCCTACGTTCGCTAGTGTGTTGTCGTTTTGTCCTGTTAGGAGTACCTTTGTGGGTCATCCTTTTGCCTCTGCCCTTGTGAGTATTGGTTTCATGTTAGACCTTGGGTGGTGATGGCTCAGTCTTATGGATGCTCTTTTGGACCTTTGTATTAGCTTTGATTATGTTCAGCTGGATCCTTTTCTTTTCGGGGATCGTTATTGTATTAGTTGACCGATGTGGTCATTTGTATATTGTTTATATTTCGCCTTGATGGCCAGATTGTAAAGGTGTAACCTCATGTATTCTTAACTTTATTATTTATCAGAGGGGTCTTGCAGTTGAGCAAACCCAGAGATGTAGCCCTTTAGGGGTGAACTCCGAGATCATTATGGTGTTATGTTTTGTTATTCTCTTATGTTCCCTTTATTCAGCTTTATCATGTATGATTAGCTTATGTTAGAATGGATAAGTGGATAAATGGAATTAACTTTAAATGCTTATTTGTAGTCTTCTTGAATGCCATTTTGATCTAATGCATAAGTGGTTTAGATGAGATTTATCGTAGATGCATGTATGCAATCGTCTTTTATAATGTAGTAAATTGGAATATGAAAGAATGTAACTTAGAGTAATGGAATATATTCAGTTGTTGTTAAGGAAATTTAGTATGCTTGAAAGATCTCACATGTTTATGATGAAATTCTAGGGTGTTAGAATAGTAGATGTTGGCTCCTATTTTTAATGAAAAGCTTGAATGAAGTTTATGAATAGATCTTATTGGATGAATCCTTGTTTGTGATTTATATTTCCATCTTTTGTAAGAAATTATCCTGATTAAGAATCATTTCGTTATTAAGATAACCAGCTTATTGGATTAATTGTGTGAGTTAAGTGAATTGTGAAATTTAAGTAATATCGTTGGGAAACTCTTTAGGTGTTAGTTGATGTCTTCCACTATGTAATTTGAATCTTTGAAATCTTGTTGTATCTTATGTGGTGTAACTTTTTTTAAAAAAAAATTATTGCACTCTAATCCTGTATTTTGGCTTATCCCTTCGGGGTTTCCTGGCGGGGCATTACATTTGGCATCAGAGCCCATGTTGCAATCACTGGGATCTCTGGTGTTGCGTGTGCCCTCTATTGGTGTGAGGTGTATCGACCTTATGTGTATGCTTGTCCTCCCTTGTGTATGTGAGTGATTGAGCAGACCTGAACTTGTGTGTAACGTGTGTGTTCACACCTTGTTCTCACCTTCTTGATGTTGGTGTTTGAGTGTTTATATGTGCATTGTTTGCTTATTGATGTCTTGGTCTACGATTACTCTTATTTTGAAAGAGAGTCGTATGTACCTCCCTTTTTGAGTGTTGTACTCGTTAGACTAATCCATTTGGGTTGGTCCGTGCTTGTCTTGAATCTGAAAGTGCGTATTGTGATTGTTTAAGATTATGATCTAGCTTAGTGTGGTCCACTTGAAGGACTAGTATGGCAAATATTGAATGCTTATTTTGTAGAAAATTAAATGATTATCTCCATTCCTCTCTCTCTTTCTGGAAATTAAAATGATTAGGATATGTGTAATTATCTTTGATTCGAGTTTTCTTGTTTGCAAGAGAGAAAAGGGTGTGACTTCTTGAACCCTTGAGTGAGCCTTATGATGCTTATGTTTTTAGATTATTAAAGGGCTATGGGTTTAAAAATTTATTTTGGGTGAATGGGAGAAAATTGTATGTGTACGTTTAAAGAATTCTCCATGTGTATGTTGTAGGAGTAGCATGATTAAATTCTGCCTTAGTAAGGTGCATTGCTATGCGAATAGTTGAATTATGTGAAACTGCTTGGCTTGTAGAAGAAGTATTAAAAAGAAGCATGTTATTGTTACTTCGAGAGAGTACTAATGTGTTCCCTGAAGGATTGTTTTATGTGTTTCATTAAACCAGTTGATTGAAGATTTATTTTAGCAAATGCTCCATTGAACTCGCTTTTGGGTATATGTAATTACCTTAATGTGTTTAGAAAGTGCGGATGAAAAGCTTGTTTGATGTGCATGCATTAATATGTTTTATTTGGGTAATAGCTCTTTGCTTATCTTTGATCGTAATGTGATCTTCTCTGATAGGTTGCAAGTTATGACATGTGTCTGTATTGTATTAAATAGTGAGAGTTCTTAAGAGGTCTTGCATTATCAAAAAGACTGCCTGTCTTTATCTCTACTTTGTTTGGAAAACTAGAACCTCCTGTTGCAACCATAATTATTGGAAATGTTTTTGTTTTTTTTGTTAGGATTTTTGTCATCCTTCTAACGGTAGTGAAATGAAAACCGTGTAATTAAATGATAGGCTTATAGTGAGAAATTTTATAATGTAGTGTGATCTGTCGATTTTGCTTTTTTGTAGGAAACAGTTTGATTATCAAACTCTCTTTCCCTTCTCTTTGCCTAATCATAAGAATTTTAGAAATGGTATTAAAGAATGCATTGATTTAAATAGAATGTTTATAAAACATGTGAAATTGTATGTTTGCTTTTTGGCTTCATAGTGATAGATGAAAGTCTTAAGCTTTAGAAATGAATTTGAATAGTTAGTAATGTGAGTTTGGATGCTTAGTGAAATTTAAGAAAGATATAGGAATGATGTTATTTCCTTATATAATTGTGAATTGTTAATAATTTCAGTACTTGAATCTAGAGTAAACTTGATTCAGTAATTTGTGTAGAAAGCATAATTGAAATCTTCCTTGTATAGATGTTAGCGTACTGAAAAGTACTCCCCGTAAATGTGACTAAACTAGTACTGGTGTATTTGTGTGTATTGTAAGAAACTAGTGCTTATTATATGTGCCCATGGATTGGTGAAGTAATCAACCATGGAGGATATGTTGCTTATGAGTATGGGAAACCATACTGTTTATGTGATGTTTCTTATTTGTTTCCCTACTGAGTACCAAACCTCGGGTTGTGGGTAACTCCGTATGTTAAGGGGTAGTATTCGAAGTAACTGTTCCTTGAATAGTATGGATTGGCATACGAGTAATGTCAGCGTGAAGCGACTTTAGCTTCTCTACTTCGAGGAATGATATAGTTGTACTTGTAGACACCCAAAAATGGTCAACGCTTGCGAGGTCATACTTTAACATTTGCGCATTGCCTCATTTTGGGTTTTTGCGTCACATTAACATTTCTCCTATGTCACGCACTTGGTCTTTATCATTTGCGAACATCGAGTCATTCTTTTACATTTTTCATTCATCTCATCCTCGAATTTGGTCTTGTCGACAACATTATCTAGTCATGATTTTGATCGATTTTTATCTTATTGCATCAATGAGCATGCTTATTTGTCATCATTTTGGACATCGTCAATCCTAATTAGGGTTTTGTCCTCCTGTCAATCTTATCAATCTTATCATCAATCTCATCATTTTGGACATCGTCAATCCTAATTAGGGTTTTGTCCTCTTATCGATCCTGTCAATCTTATGATCAATTTGTCATCGATCGTTGTCCTCTTATCAATCTTGTTGATTTATCATCAATCCTTCAATCTTGTCGTTTTAGGATCAATTTGTCATTGATCATGGTCATGTCTAATCTTGTCATCTTGCAATCTATTTTGTCAATTTTGTCATTTTGCAATCAATTTTGCTATCGATCATTGTCTGTCTCAATTATGTCAATTTGGATCAATTTGTCATTGTTCCTCGTCAATTGGCACATTTTTCAGTCAAATCGTTTATCACATTGGTCATTTATCAATTCAAAATCATGACATTAATTATCTTCAATCAAGACCTAATTGTCATTTTCGCATTTCTAATTCGTCTTCTAGGGTTTTATGATTTAGTCATTTAACCTAATGTGTCATTTCTTCCTCTAGGATTACTAAATTATTTATTAATCCTAAGTCTTCTTATTACAATTAAATCTTTATTTAATTGGCTAATTATTCCTCTTTGTAAATTGATTAATAAATGAAAAATTATTAATTAATTCACTAATTCACTAAATCCTATTTTTCATCAATTTCTAATTCCAATTTCCTAATTGGTCATCAATTTCAATTTCCTAATTTTCAAATTTCTAATTCTTTTTCCCTCCTATTTCATCTCCTAATTCTATGGGAGTGGCATTTCAATTTGTCATGAAATTGTCATAATTGATTAATCAATCAATTTTGACATGAAATGTGTCATTATCAATCAATCAAAATTGTGCATGGAAAGTGCATAATTTGCATAATTTGTCATAATTAACATATTGATTTGCAATTTCCATTTGAATTGCATCATGCCAATCTTGTCACTTCTCCAATTTCTCTATAAATTGGATAATTTTTCTTCTTCAAACCCTTCTAATAACCCTTCGAAATCCTTACCTCTTCAATTACTTCTTGAAATCCGAATTGCTGTCAAACTATCAAATTTTAGTTCTAGTACTCTTGAGCTTTTTGCTTTCAATTGTGAGAGCACTTGTAGGTGAGATCCACAAAACTATTGAAGAGGAAAGAACAACAATGGAGCCGCATGGAAGGAGTATTCAATCTTGAATCTGGTTTGCATAATGTTTTCTTTTGAATGCTTCATTTTCATACCTCTATTGAATGTGCATTGTGATTAGGTTCATTGCAATGAGTATTTCTTTGATTGAGCTATCATGTTTAATGTTTTGATTGATCTACTTGTCTTGTGATGAATCCTAATTTCTACGCTACATTAACTGGTGAACTCGATGTGAATACTAACCTTCTAACCATCTTACTATGTTTTGGAGTGCTTCTATGCTGATTTGTAGGTCAAAACTCAAAAACAGGGCCGTGCAGTGCATTCTGGACACATCCTGCGCCTGTGTGAAGCATCTTGCGCTTGTGTTGAAGAGTCTTGCGCCTGTGTCAATACATCTTGCGCTTGTGTCCTATCTTCTGCGCCTGTGTAAAGTCCAGATCAGACGGTAAAAAAATACAGTTTACTTGAAATTTTTGATGTTTTTTTGCTTTCTGTTTTCTATGCTTTGGATTTTGGTACTGATTATTTGTGCAGGATCTTGGCGTACGCATGACAAAGACTAAAAATCAAATTACTAACGTGTGTTATGCAGATTCGATGGCCAAAGACAACAAATCAAACTTCTGACATGTGTTTTGCAGGTTGCCTTGGAGAAACAACCAAATTGTGTGTTTGAGTTTTCTAATTAGGCACTTAGTGATTTTTTTAAATAGGTTGGAAATGAACCCTTGTTTTCTTTGTTTTTTAAGTATGACATTGGAGTAGGAGAGTATGCTCTCATCCTTCATAGGGTGATCAGAAATCCAGATCTTCGATACCATGCTTGTCTTGTTGATTGTTTGTCTCCATTAGAGGGCCTGCCTTCCCGACCACTTTGCTTTAGCAAGCAAGTGATAATCGTGAGAAGGGAACGACCCAAAGTGAGTACGGCTAGAATTCCTGGGCATTCTAACTCACTATAAACAAATACCTGATGAGCGAAAGCTTTGAAGGAAGTGTTACATGGGAATTGTAGTTACTTGGGAAGTGATGCCCCTTGAAACTCTTTCTCATATCAACATCTAAGTAGGGCCTCTTGGTCTAAATCGCGCTTGCGTGACTACATTTGTTGGTATCTTGATGGGCTTAATGTCTCAATCATGCTTGCATGACATCAAGGAGTAATGCTTAACAGAAATCCTTACTACATACCTTGTTCTTAGAGGCCAAAAACCCTTCTAGTTGCTTGAGAAGGACAAATTCGGATACTTGGAAGAGATACTAAGTTCGCCATGGGGAGGTTCCATGGGGACTGATGCTTGGCTGCCCTGAGAAGTGAGTGTCGTGGAGGGGAGCCCGTGGGGTCAAGCATCTATGTATTCTCCTTGAATCTCATAATGAGTCTACCTCTCAAGTACCTAATGTCTTTGCCTACCATAAGGAATGTGGAAATGAGCATGATTGTCTTGAGTCTAAGTTGCAATATCCTGTATTCTTTGATTGTCAAAAGTTGAATACCATTTCAAGAACAAGCACATTGATATAACATAAGATCAAACACCAAAGACATTCATCCAACAAACATTCAACAAGATTCAAAGATCATATTCCTAAAGCATGGTTATCCAACAATGTTCAAAAACTTGTCTCAACTCTTATGTCACTTACATTTAGGTTCATCCTAGGTTGCATTTTTCAAAGTCATTATCAAGTATCAAGGTTAGGTTTCACCTAAGTCATACTTCTTTTGCATACCAATAAAAGTCATCCATTTACATGAGTCCTCTTGTATAAGAGCAATATCATTTCATAATTAAACCTTAGGTTTCATCTTAGGTTGACATTGTCATACATTTGCATTTGCATACCCTAAGTCTCTTCATTAAGCCTAAGTCATTGTCATATCATATTAAGATCATTTGCATATTAATTGTCCTTTTGCATATAGTGTCAAACCTAGGTCTTGTCATACTTAAGCAATCCAAATCTTTGATAAACCCCAAGTCATTGTTAAGAAGTCTAGACCTCATCAAGTCTTTTGTCCTTTTTGTCATCAATATCATTTCGTCAAACCTAGCTTAGTATCCAAGCATATAGGTGAGACATTGTCAATTTGTCCTTTTGTCACTTGGTCCTTTTTTCCTTTGAGGTCTAGGTATCATTTCAATTTCCTAAGGGTCTCTTTTAGATTTGCATTCAAAATTTTGTCAAAATCTTCAAAAACAACCAAAAACATAGATTGCATTTTCATATATTTAGTTTGCATTTAGTTGCATATCATATATTACCCTTGAAAAATTCCAAAAATATTGCATTTGCATAAGTGACATGCCAGTTGAGACAAGATCAAGATCTAAGAAGATGAGTGAACCAATGTATCAATCCATGGATAACATAGTAAATTCGCAGTGTCAAACTAGTCAAACAGTGCAAGTTGAAGGTTCATCAAACACATCCCTACCACCATATGGAATGGTTCAACTTGGACCACCTCCATTATATGAACCAGTATTTGTACCCATGAAACCAGGACATGGGAGTGTTCCACCAACTCCAAGAGGAAGTGCACCTTTTAATTGGGATCAATCAAATTTGCAACATGACATTCGAACGCAAACACTATATGAAGATCAAACTCTTTCACAAGGATTCGGTTCAGACCAAGGTATTCAACAAGAAACGAATCCAAATGTCCAACCAGATTCTTCATCTGATTCTGATGCCTCTGATGAGGTTGACATGTTCCTTCAAGATCCAAAGGTAATAAAAAGGATGGATAAATTCCTGAGCAAAGTTTTTAAAACGTATCCTCAAAAGTATCTTCACATGATGAGTGATATGGTTCCCTTAAATGAACCAATTAATGTGCAAACACAACAAGGCAGTGAGCCGTTAAGTTTCTCTTCGCATCTCAATGAAGAAAATGTGCAACAAGAGCTTCAATCTACATTGATGAGTAAACGTACTTCAAAGGCATTGTCAGTGACTATTCCTCAAAAGTCATTGTTTGAGACGATAAATAATCCATTATTCAATACAACGCCTGCAATACAAGATCAAATGAAGACTATGCAAATATCGACAGCAGTTCCTCAACAAGAAGTGGTTCCTCATATGCATAAAATTGGATCAACATCCAAGATACAAGAAAGTTTCACAACTGGAATGCCTAATGTCAATAATGTCCAAAGCACTTCCATGATGCAACAAAGTTCTTATGTATCTTTGTCAAACACTATTGCGACAAATCCTTCGATAATGGCTACACAAAGAGCTATGGATAGTGGTGTGCACCATCAGCAATTGTTGCAACAATTGAGTAATACGCAGAAGGTACGATCGAATGTGCAAACAAATGAAGTGCAACAACAACAATGTCGCATTCGACAAGAAATTGCAGCGCCTTCGACACCATTACAAGTTAACACAAACTTGCAACCATCACAAGCGATTGGACAAACAACACAGCAAGTTAATGTAAGTGCTATACCCCATCCTAAGGAGAAGCAACAAAAATCATCTAAACAAGATTTTTTACAAATGATTGGATATACACCACGACAACAATTGGCACAAAGTCAACAAATTCCAACTCACCAACACCAACAATATGTGCCGCAATATGTGCCAAGACAAACAAGTTATCCTACTTCACAACCGCAAGTGGTGCCTATGCAATATCAACAGCCTACTCAATTGCAATATCAACCTGGGCTCCAAGAAGCACAACAACAAAGTCAATATCAAGGCATAGCACAACCGCAACAACAAGAAAAGTACCAAGAACTTTATATGCAAGAGACGCCAAAAATGGCCATTGCGGAGTATCAATAGCCAATCGGAAATACAATATATCAACAAAGAATACCAACTGGGATTAATGATGAACTTCTACAATCTGATACAATTGCGCAACAACTTGAGATGTTGCGACGAAAAATTGATGCATTAGAAGCTAAAGGAACAAAGAAGTTGTATACAGATCAAGATTTATGTCCTAATCCCTTTGACAAGAGTGTATACATGCCTCCATTCCCCAAGCATTTTGAGGCACCCCACTTTGAGAAATATAGAGGGAATGGCAATCCAAGAGATCATATTCGAGCATTTTACGCAGCATGCACAGAAGTAAGCTATGAGGAGACATATTTAATGCGATTATTTGCACGAAGTCTTGCTGGACAAGCTATGGATTGGTATTCACATTTGCCAGGAAATATAAAGACTTGGTCAGAACTGGCACAAAAGTTTATATCTCATTTCACGTTCAATATCGATAGCGATGTGACTATGTCGGATTTATGCAATACCAAACAAAAGCAAGGTGAACCATTAGTGACCTTTTTGCAACAATGGCAAAGTTTGTATAGTTGTTCTTCTCTCGATATACTTGAAGAATAGCAAGTGAATCTGTTTATCCAGAATCTAGTCCCAGAAATGATGTATGAGCTAAAATTGAAAAGTCCTAGTACTATAGAAAAACTCATTAAGAAAGGAATGAATATTGAAGCAGCTCTTGTAGCTAAAGGAATTATCAAGCTCAATAAGGACAATGACAACACAAATTATTCAGGGGATAGAAACAGATTTTGGTATAAGAACAAGAACGTCACTAATGATGGTGTTGTTGATGCGAGAGTGGTAAATGCAAATCAACCCCCATTCACAATCAAGAAGTTGAGTATTCCTAATATGTCGACTATGGAACAAAATCAAGTACCTAGGAACAATGTTACTCAACAGTTGCAGCATACACAATAGTCACAATATCAACAGCATGCTCAACAGTCGCAATATCAACAACGCGCTCAACAGCCGCAATATCAACCGCATGCTCAACAGCTACAATATCAACAACATGCTCAACAACAGTATGCTCAACAATGCAATCAACAACAAGGCCAACAACAAAATCAACAACGCAAACCCTTCCGATCGCGGGATGGGCCTCCTCGACAGTTTACACCATTGGGAGAGCCTATCGAATCAGTCATGAAGCAATTAATACAAGCGAAGTTTATCAAACTACCAGATATTAAGGCAGAACCAGCGGAAAAACCGCATTGGTGGAATGATAATGCGTACTGTGAATATCATCGGTCTAAAGGACATAAAACCGCTTCATGTTTTCAATTAAAACATATGATTCAAGATTTATTGGAACAAGGAGTAATTGAGATAGATCCAACCCATCCGACCTCTAATACTGATCATACTATTTTCAAAACTCCTTTGCTTGATCATGACAAGGGTAAAGCGTCTTCTTCCAATTCTGCTCAAACGGCTAATTATGCAAATATCAGTTATCACAATGTCATTAATTGTTTTCATGCGTCAAATGAGTATGTGTCTACCTTGAGAATAAAAGGACAAGATCCTTCTTGTGCAGTCACCACTCGTCGATCCAAAATAGTCGTAAAAGGAGCCCCTGCAGCTCCTCCCAAACCAGTGCCTGCGAGTCAGTATAATCTTTTGGATCATCTAGGAAAAACACCTGCAAAAATATCCATCCTAGAGTTGTTGAAAATGTCTCCCATGCACCGTGCAGTCCTAGATAAAGCCTTGACTGAGTCCACTGTCCCAACAGATATTGATGTTGACCAATTTCAAGCGCGGATTGGACATTTAGCCGTTTCCCGAAGTGTTGCATTTTTCGATAGTGACATCTCACCTGACAAGCTTCCCCATAATGACCCTTTGCACCTAGAAGTCTTTGTCCACAATTGCAAAATCTGACGAGTCTTGATAGATGGCGGAGAGGGTCTTAATATCTGCACCTTAAGAGTGGTCATTGGCCTCGGATATTCAGAAAATGACATTGATGCTTCCAAAAGGATAACAATAAAAGCCTATGATGATGCTGAGCGCCCATCCAAAAGGATAATTGTATTGCCCATCAGAGTTGGTCCAGTGACGGAAAATACTTTCCTACAAGTCCTAGACCTTGACCTCCCTTATAATATGATCCTTGGCCGTCCGTGGATTCATGCCATGAAAGCAGTTCCGTCCACTTATCATCAATGTCTAAAATACCCTTACAACGGAACTGAGATAACCATTCCAGGAGATCCTAATCCGTTCCAGTTTTGTGCTACCCTAAGGGATACTCCTTAGCGGCAAGTACCAGTCAATACAGAAGCCAAACCAGACAGTTATGTGGATCCCAATGCATTGTTGGATGTTGTTAAAGGAAAACTGAAGATACAAGACCAAGGGTGTGGAGAATATTCAATGGACCAAACATTCCTCATTGGGAATTTGCCAATGTCTCCAAAGTCATATGGAAAACCGCATTTATTGCAAAAGGAACCCAAGGTCGTTATTCAATATCAGCCTCCCACTACATTTGCAAGATGGGGAGAACTTGACAAAGAAACTATAGATGATGACGCCATAGATTGGCTCTATAAGGATCCAACTGAAACTCCACCTGTCAAGTTGCCAGTGGAATTATATGGCAAAGGATTTACTATGCTGCAGAAGAAAGGATATGATGGCTGCAGTGGCTTAGGCTTGAAAAACAATGGAAGGATAGAACCCATCATACCTGAGAGGCGACCCCCGACTTTAGGGTTAGGTTTTGTACCGTTACGAATTGGATCCACATCTACCAAAAGGTCCACGTGTCGAAAAGGGCGTGATTCTGATGATGAAATAACACCTGAGGTTACCCAACCAGAGACTGATTCTAATGACTGGGAGTGGAGTTCCTTTTCTTCCAGCTCCTATGCCCTTGACAATATCTTCATTGACCCTGATAACTTGCCTATGGAGGATAAACATGAAATAACTCCTCTTCCTAAAACCTGTCCTCATGCTTGGATCGAGTCATTTTGGGATCCCAGCTCCGAATCCGACACAAGCAGTTCGGATAGTGACACCACGGACATTCACATTTTTACCATATCAGCCCATTCTATCCTTACAATCGATGATGACATGCCCCTCATATATCCCCAACTTATCCAATATGACCAACAAGAACCGCTCACGTTGGACTGTTTTCAGAATGACGAAGCAATTGCAGAGTTCCTGGGACTACGGGAAGGTATACCATAAGGCGACCATAAGGCAGGCTTTGCTATTGACCTGGATTCAACGGCATATTTTGGGGAGTCAACTCCCTCTTCCAGTCATGAAAAAGAAAAAGAAAAAGTAAAAGAAAAAAATCAAAAGAATAGATCTTTGAGTGAAAACCGTAAGGCGCTCTCTGATCGTACAAAAGTAAAAATAAAAGACATACCTGCGGGTGAAAACCTTTCTGAGGCACCCAAAGGTGGAAGAGTGGACGTACTCCTATCAACTCAGGACAAATCCACATTGTTGGTAGAGATGACCGAGGAAATCAATTTGGGTACACCTGATAACCCTAAGGTCATTCACTTCGCTGCCTCCTTGTCAAAACAAGAGAAGATTGATTTCATTAATTTCTTTCTGGAGAAGAAGATCAGCTTTGCGTGGTCTTATGCAGATATGCCTAGCCTCGATCCAGAATTAGTCCTTCATCATTTGCCACCGAAACCAGGTGCTAAACCTGTCAAACAAAAACTTAGAAAAATGCATCCTCAAGTGGCTCTTTTGGTCAAAGTGGAATTGAAAAAATTGCTAGATGTGGGCTTCATTAGACCCATTGATTACACAGACTGGATTTCAAATCTAGTGCCAGTTAGCAAAGTAACTGGGGGCATCCGCATCTGCACAGATTTTAGGGACCTGAATAAAGCATGTCCTAAGGACGATTTTCCATTGCCAAATATAGACATCATAGTGGACATGACAGCTGGTTATGAGATGCTTTCATTAATGGATGGTTTCTCTGGCTACAATCAAATCCACATTGCACCCGAAGATCAGCATAAGACCGCATTCACCTGTGCTTGGGGCACCTATTGTTGGAATGTGATGCCCTTTGGCCTCAAAAATGCCGGTGCAACATATCAAAGAGCAATGACGATAATCTTTCATGATTTCATGCACACTTTGATGGAGGATTATGTTGATGACTTGTTGTGCAAATCTGTTACCAGAGATAGTCATCTAGCCATCCTGGGCCCAATTTTTGATAGAATGGAAACCTACAAACTCAGGCTCAATCCAAAAAAGTGTGTCTTTGGTGTTACAGCTGGCAAGTTGCTTGGATACATTGTTTCCCACCGAGGCATTGAGGTTGACCCTACAAAAGTCAAAGCAATCATGGATATGCCTCCACCTTCCAACCTCTGGCAATTAAGAAGTCTGCAAGGAAAGCTCCAGTCAATTCGTCGCTTCATAGCTCAGTTGGCTGACAAATGTCATCCATTTCAACATCTATTGCACAAAGGTGTCGCTTTTAAATGGACTGAGCAATGCCAATCAGCCTTTCAAGCTCTTAAAGACTATTTGTTGTCGCCGCCTATCCTAATGCCTCCTATCGAAGGCAAGCCATTCTTATTGTACATCTCTGCAACTGAAACAGCATTAGGAGTTCTTTTGGCTCAACAAGATGAGAATGGCAAAGAAAGAGCTATTTACTATATCAGCCAGACACTGGTAGGCTATGAGCTAAATTATTCAACTATTGAGAGGGCATGCTTAGCAGTGGTATTTGCAACACAAAAGCTCCGACATTATATGCTAAGCCATCAAACATTGTTGATTGCCAAAATTGATCCTTTAAAATATTTGCTCAGCCGAGCAGCTTTGACAGGTCACCTAGCAAAATGGGTCATGATTCTCAGTGAATTTGACATTGAGTATATGGAGCGAAAGGCGATAAAAGGACAAGTCATAGCAGATCAACTAGCAGATGCTCCTATTTCAGACGATCATCCCATGTTGACTGATTTCCTAGATGAATCAGTCTTTGCTCTCACACCATCCAATGAATGGAAGTTATACTTTGATGGGTCTCACACCAAGTTCGGATCCGGTGCAGGCATTTTGTTTGTCACCCCTCAAGGTGATGCTATTCCAAAGTCGTACAGAATAACTTTCCCATGTACCAATAACATTGCAGAGTATGAAGCATTGGTTACCGGACTCCGAGTGGCAGTTCACTGGAACATCAAGCATTTGCAAGTCTATGGAGATTCTCAATTAGTCATCCGACAAGTCAATGATGACTACGAGACAAAGGATGAAAAGCTTATTCCTTATAAGCACATGGTAGACTTCTTCAAGACCAAATTCATAGCTATCCATTTCAGTCAAGTGCCAAGAATACAAAATAAGTCGGCAGATGCGATGGCTACAATTGCTTCTATGATAAATATGCCGCAGAATATGGACAAGTGTGAATTCCTGGTCGAACAATTGCTAGTCCCCTCTTTTGACATTCCGACTGCTGAGGTGATGTGCGTTCTTGTTGGTCCCAATTCCCCTTGGTACAATGATATATATCAGTATTTGAAATCCCAGACTTTACCACCTAACCTTTCCGCTAACCAACGCCGAGCCTTTATTCGACAAACATCCAAATATGTCATCATCGCCGACACCCTTTACCGTCGTTCTTTTGACCATACCCTCCTCAGGTGTTTGGATTCTGACGAAGCACAAACGGCTTTACACGAGGTTCACGATGGTATATGTGGGGGCCATTTCAATGGTCTTAGCCTAGCCAAAAAGTTGATTCGTGCTGGGTATTACTGGCCCACTTTGGAAAAAGATGTTCATGAATTTGTTAAAAAGTGCTACAAGTGCCAGATTCATGGAGATTATATTCATGCACCAGCTCAAGAGCTTCATTCTGTTATATCTCCATGGCCCTTTTCTCAGTGGGGTTTGGATCTTATCGGCAAGATTCAACCAACATCTGCAAATGGACACAAGTTCACTATTACAGCTACAGAATATTTTACAAAATGGATTGAAGCCATTCCCATGACCTATATCACTGGTGTCCAAATTTCAAAATTCTTGCTAAATTATATCATATGCAGATATGGGGTTCCCCTTGCCATAGTCACAGAAAATGGTCGACCCTTCAAGAATAAAGATGTTAAAGAGCTTTGTGAAAAATTTCATATTCAACATCGTTTTTCTAGCCCATACTATCCACAGGGTAACGGTCAAGCTGAAGCGTCAAATAAAACCATTATCAAGATCCTGAAGAAAGTTGTCAATGACGCTGGTCGAGATTGGCACGTACAGTTAAATCCAGCACTGTGGGCCTATCACACTTCTATCCGCACACCTACTGGCGCAACACCTTATTCCTTGGTGTATGGTGCGGAAGCCATCTTACCTTTGGAAGTTGAGATTCCTTCCTTGAGAGTCTCCTTGCAACACCTGATTGATGATGAGACACACAGAGTCTCTCGGCTGCATCAGCTTGAGATGTTAGATGGAAAATGTCAGACAGCTCTGACACATTTTCAAGCATACCAAAACCGTCTTCGTCGCTCTTATAATAAGAAGGTCAAAGGGCGACACTTCGAAGTGGGAGACTTGGTTTTAAAGGCAAATCCCAAGAATGCACAGTCTACTGACGTCATCAAGGGCAAGTTTGAACCCAATTGGGTTGGGCCTTTCATAGTAACTACAGCCTATGGCTCGGGGGCATACCAGCTTGCGACTCCCGAAGGTGAACCTTTGTCTGATCCTATCAATAGCATGCATCTTCGCAAGTACTGGGCATAGTTTTTTGTCAGATATTTCTTCAAATATGATCCTGAAAAAAAATACAAAAAAAAATGAAAAAGCAAAAAATACAAAAAATTGAAAAGAGCAAAAAATACAAAAAAATGAAAAAAGCAAAAAAAAAAATACAAAAAAAAATGAAAAATAGCAAAAAAAAAAAGCAAAAAAAATAAACGATTCGCCCTCTAGTGAAAACCTGGCAAACAGGCGCTTTGGGCAAGTACCATGGTGAAAACCTGGCAATCAGGCGCCATGAGTAATGAGATTATTGCTCCGTCATCTATCATGACTCCTCGCCATGCTTTCTCTCGGCCAGTTATTATGCTTATCGTTCACTCAACCCAATGTTTTATTCCAAGCCTATTATTGGTCAACATCACTGTCTTGCTTATTCCAGTGTCTTGTACATATGTTTTGGTCCTGGTTTATGTGTTTTTCGAGTGCGCATTGGGTGCTTTTCCCTCGTCATGATCAATCACTAGAGCAAAAAAATCAAATAATGTCCTGAAATAATTCAAAAAAATCAAATAATGTCCTGAAATAATCCAAAAAAAATCAAATAATGTCCTGAAATAATTCAAAAAATTCAAATAATGTCCTGAAATAATCCAAAAAAAATCAAATAATGTCCTGAAATAGTTCAAAAAAATCAAATAATGTCCTGAAATAATCCAAAAAAAATCAAATAATGTCCTGAAAAAATTCAAAAAAATCAAATAATGTCCTGAAATAATCCATAAAAAAATCAAATAAAGTCCTGAAAAAAGAATGAACACAAAAAAATTGTAAAACTCCAAAAAACAAAAACATGCATTTTTGCAATAAGGTTATCCCTTTTGTGCATCGACAGATCACTGAGCATTCCTCCAATGACACTTGCAATCAAACACTGTGCTTTAATGAAATCATGCATTAATAGATGAACTCTTTCAATCAAATCAAACATTCCACCCTGATCAAAATTGTCATATCAATCGAATATCAGCATCGAAATCATTTGTCCTTGTCACATTATCATGGGTCTTATACAGGGGTAGTATACTCGAAACCAGACTGTGTCCTGTCTTAGACGGGGTACCGCATATCCTGAAACCAGACAGCATGATCGTCCTATCAGCACGTTCAACTTTTGACAATGAAGATCAAGATGTTTGTTTGATTTGCTTGAATTTGTGAGTCTTATCTTCTTATTGATTTATCTTTGGCTTCGATCATGTCCCTATGTTGCTCGATGATGTCACTAAGTGATTTAGAGTGATCGGGATGGCTCATGGTCTCTTTCTTTGATTGTGATTTTTGTTTGTCTATGTTGTGTCTGTCTTATGCAAATCGGGTTGCATTTCAGCTCTGGCCTTCAATGCCATGATGCTACGCATCCATTTTGCTAAATAAAAATAAAGGTTCTCACCTACAAAGTGCATTACTGAAAGCAAATTTTCATCATCTCTAATTGTCCTCTGTCTTATTTCTTCTTATTAACACTTCTTCCGTCCGGTCGGATAGTCAGTTCGGTCTAGTGCTCCGATATCCAAAACCATATTGTGTCCTGCATACATTTGGTTAATACATTTGCATTCCATTACATATTACATCACGCATTTTATACATTTCATATTATAAATACATCCAAAGTACATACAATGCATTCATACATGTTCATAAACCAGTACATAAGTCATCCATACATAGCAAAATCACTACATCAGTCATAACATATTGCATCCATCATATCGATGCATATCATATCACATATCATAATAATGTCGGAGTACAAAATCGGACTGTCTGTCCTAAGTATGGCCCGCAGGCTGACTACATAATGTCAAACTACATAATGTCCACTGTCTATCATATGGAGCACGTGCCTCTGTCACTGGGTGTTCCCTCTGTCCTCCTTATCCCTGCCATGTCTCGCAGATGATGTACCTGGTCCTGGTCCTGGCTGCGGTGGTCTCATCGGTCCACTCCCTCCTATGCTGCTCAATGACCTCCGAGAGCGTGACCTGCTCTCTGTCCTCGATCGTGCCCGATATGAAGGTGCTCTCCACTCCGGTGGAACTGCACCCTCATATAGTGTCCTCCAATACAGTCTCTCCTCGCTGGTCTCTACCAGCATCTGTGCCATCTCCCGTGCACTGGCATCCCTGATCGACCCAATGAACTTAGTGACTCTCTGTCCCTCTCGCTGTGCCTGAGCTATGGTTGTATCCCGAGCCTCTGTGAGTCTGGCTATCTCAGCTCTGAACTGCTCATGCTGTCTCTCCAATGTTGCAATATAATCCTGCTGGCTAGCTATGGTAGCCCAGTACATGTCTATCTCCTCTGTCCTAGCTATCTCTGGCTCTATGGGAATATCCTGCAAAGTCTCCTGATCCGCTGTGTCTGGCTCCTCATCATCCTCCCCACCATCATCTCCCTCATCCTCCCCATCACCTCCATCAGCTCCGTCCTCCTCTCCATCACCCTCATCCTCATCAGCCTCGTCATCCTCCTCATCCTCATCATCTCCCTCCTCTCCTGTGAGTGGGAAGTCCTCCTGTCTCCTCGGTACTGGAATATCCGGATCGGTCAAAGGCACTGGCCATTGCTATGCGAACCATGTCTCATACTCCTCTGTAGTCCCAACATCTACCACATCTGACATCCAATTCCACTGTCTCTGCTGTAACTGTGCAAAGTCGGCGTATGCTGTGTGTGGCTGAATCATACTACCCCACTGACTCGTCTCTCGGTGAGATCGGGCAAAGCATGTAGTCCTCCAAGGAACATCCTGTGTCTCTCCAAACTGTCGTCTGACCCTCTCTGGCAGGTATAACTCAATCACCCTCTAGCGATTTACTGGTCGCCCAATCAGGTACCTCTCCTGTCTGCAGTATGGTAACTCCTCATGATCATCTGACCATCTGGGGCAATCTCGATATGGCCTCCATATGAACTCTCTAAGTCTGTCTAGCACATGTCGTCAGTATAATATGTATCCAAAAGGACCCTGTCTCAGTACTCCACCATAGCTGTATACATATGGTCGGTGTGGTACAACCTGTCTATCTGTAATCGGCCGACATATGGCAATATGCTCGAATGCCCATACCTGAAGCAATGTCACTCCACAGCTCAGCGTCTGCACTCCCTGATACGCTATCTGATGCAGCTGGAAATATAACATAGCGAACACACATGGTCCCCACGCGTACACTGTCCCCTCTGTCACCATCTGCTCTAATACTCTTCCCCAACCAATAGGGAATCCATGTCCTCGTCTGTCACCTGCCAGAAGACATGCTATCACCACTGCTATCACCACACATCGCTGCTCATACTCGGCTGCCATAGTCTCCCACCAAATCTCCCTCTTGACAATGTCTAGATCCTCTGCGTCACACTCAAACAGTCTGCATAACGCGTCTCTCCCTGTCACTGGGTCGTACTCTATCATCTCCCCATGTATAGGAATGCGGAGGATGCGCCATACATCCTCTAGAGTCACTGTCGCCTCGCCAGTCGCCAAATGGAATGAGGAAGTCTCCGAATGCCATCGCTCTGCCAATGCGGTAAGCAATCCTATGTTTGCCCTAATCTCGGGCATATATGTGATGTAATACAATCCTAGTCGAGCTAATGTGTCTCTATCTGTGCTCCTGAGTCTATGTCGTAGCATGAAACAGTCCAGTCGATTCTCCCGTGCGATCAATGGATATTGTCGACTCTGTATCACAATCGGGGCATCATTTTGTCAGTTTTCAGGTTTGTTCCTACGGGTTGAATGTCCTCATTTTCATGTCCAAATCGGGGTGTTTTTCATCTACATTGGCCTATCCTACCCATCCCCCCCCTTGTCAGGTCCTTTGCATGCCATTTCCAATCAAAAGTGAGTCATTTTTCAACTCTTGCGCTTGTGTAAGATAAATTGCACTTGTGTCAGGTGAATTGCGCTTGTGTCTTCCTACACAAGCGCAGAACATCATACACAAGCGCAGGTTTAGATGACACAAGCGCAGATGTCCATTTTGGTGTCCCCTGTGGGTCCCGCAATGTCCCATAAGCCATCAAAATTCATGAAATCAAAAACATGGGTTTTCGAGATACATACCGCTGCTCCTGCGTCCTCCGGTCGTCTGAATGTGCATACACGTTCTCCAAGGTGATCCATCATTGGAATGTTCGCCATCTGTTTGCAAGTGTCCTTGTCCAGAGCAACAAATCCTCCTCTTTAGCTAGTGCAAATGAGTCATTTTCACCCTCTTGGTCTCATTTATAGCTCTTTGTCATTGCATAGATGGACGTGCATCCTCTCCATCTTATGTTGGTCGCAGTCTTGTGCACCTTACATTGCTTATTCTTCACGCATCCGATCTCCGATTGTCAGTCCGTTCGATCCTATCATCTTTATCGATCAATTGGCCTCTTTTCTGCATGTTTCCGGCCAATTCCTCGAGGGGGCATGCATATGTCATTGTTATTATCTGGGGAATTTTCGTTATTGTTCTTTGAAACAACGCTCAGAATCGCATTGTCTCAAAGAGGGGCAAAATGTAGACACCCAAAAATGGTCAACGCTTGCGAGGTCATACTTTAACATTTGCGCATTGCCTCATTTTGGGTTTTTGCGTCACATTAACATTTCTCCTATGTCACGCACTTGGTCTTTATCATTTGCGAACATCGAGTCATTCTTCTACTTTTTTCATTCATCTCATCCTCGAATTTGGTCTTGTCGACAACATTATCTAGTCATGATTTTTATCGATTTTTATCTTATTGCATCAATGAGCATGCTTATTTGTCATCATTTTGGACATCGTCAATCCTAATTAGGGTTTTGTCCTCCTGTCAATCTTATCAATCTTATCATCAATCTCATCATTTTGGACATCGTCAATCCTAATTAGGGTTTTGTCCTCTTATCGATCCTGTCAATCTTACGATCAATTTGTCATCGATCGTTGTCCTCTTATCAATCTTGTCGATTTATCATCAATCCTTCAATCTTGTCATTTTACGATCAATTTGTCATTGATCGTGGTCATGTCTAATCTTGTCATCTTGCAATCTATTTTGTCAATTTTGTCATTTTGCAATCAATTTTGCTATCGATCATTGTCTGTCTCAATTATGTCAATTTGGATCAATTTGTCATTGTTCCTCGTCAATTGGCACATTTTTCAGTCAAATCGTTTATCACATTGGTCATTTATCAATTCAAAATCATGACATTAATTATCTTCAATCAAGACCTAATTGTCATTTTCGCATTTCTAATTCGTCTTCTAGGGTTTTATGATTTAGTCATTTAACCTAATGTGTCATTTCTTCCTCTAGGATTACTAAATTATTTATTAATCCTAAGTCTTCTTATTACAATTAAATCTTTATTTAATTGGCTAATTATTCCTCTTTGTGAATTGATTAATAAATGAAAAATTATTAATTAATTCACTAATTCACTAAATCCTATTTTTCATCAATTTCTAATTCCAATTTCCTAATTGGTCATCAATTTCAATTTCCTAATTTTCAAATTTCTAATTCTTTTTCCCTCCTATTTCATCTCCTAATTCTATGGGAGTGGCATTTCAATTTGTCATGAAATTGTCATAATTGATTAATCAATCAATTTTGACATGAAATGTGTCATAATCAATCAATCAAAATTGTGCATGGAAAGTGCATAATTTGCATAATTTGTCATAATTAACATATTGATTTGCAATTTCCATTTGAATTGCATCATGCCAATCTTGTCACTTCTCCAATTTCTCTATAAATTGGATAATTTTTCTTCTTCAAACCCTTCTAATAACCCTTCGAAATCCTTACCTCTTCAATTACTTCTTGAAATCCGAATTGCTGTCAAACTATCAAATTTTAGTTCTAGTACTCTTGAGCTTTTTGCTTTCAATTGTGAGAGCACTTGTAGGTGAGATCCACAAAACTATTGAAGAGGAAAGAACAACAATGGAGCCGCATGGAAGGAGTATTCAATCTTGAATCTGGTTTGCATAATGTTTTCTTTTGAATGCTTCATTTTCATACCTCTATTGAATGTGCATTGTGATTAGGTTCATTGCAATGAGTATTTCTTTGATTGAGCTATCATGTTTAATGTTTTGATTGATCTACTTGTCTTGTGATGAATCCTAATTTCTACGCTATAGTACTATTAAACTGTATCAAAGGTGTACTCAATACTTTCCCTTTTGATGAATCTATTTATAGGTTTATATGTGATAGCCTATTCCTCTCCTTTATTTGAGCATTTGGATGGTGATTCTTGTGTATAGTGATGGTGTGATTTGGAGGATCCTTTTCCTTGTCTTCATGAAAGGTAGGGTTATTCACATGTGCTGCCAGTTAGTATGTGTTGGTGGGCAGGTGGGTGGACCCTAGTCATATATACCTCTGACTTATGGCGAGTATCCTTCTAGATATGTTGCTATGCGGGATGTGACGTGTGCATGCTTTTTCCGTGAGGTACACTACCATGCGGGATACGCCCATTGCGTGTTTCCTCCGCTTGGGGTATTGCCATGCCGCGTGACGACGTGATGCGGGGTGATGTCGAGGTGCACACCGCCATGCCATGTGGGTAGTGTGACTATGTCGCACCACATGATGAGCTACTGCAATAGCTAGTTAGTTGTTCCTTCCTTCCTCGTTGGTGGCTAGATGCTAGTCACATAGTATTGTTATGTGCAGTTGTGATATTCTTATTATTTCTTTGGGGATCAGCAATTTATTTTACTTTGACTTTGAAGGTTTAGCCATGATCTTGTGATCTTTTGCACTTTTGATTTGGTGTTGCAATTCCGGATTATTTTCTTGCCTTACTGTTGGAATTGATGATTTATTACCTTTATTCATCTGTACTTTGGTGGCTAAACTGGTTTATCCTTATTGTTTTCGTATGTTGGTCTTGTGTTGAAATGTGAAATTCCTCTCCAAGGATGTATGATACGGAATTGGTAGAGTGTGTGCGAGGAAGTTGTTGTAGGGAACCTTGAGGATGGGGGTATGTGAGGCTGTGATGCAGCTAGTACCCACTACCTACCTATGAGTGGTGACTATCTCTTGGAGGCTAACCACCTTGCTCAACAAGGGATATTCACAAAGGTCTTGTATGGAAGGTAGCACCGCTATGGTGTGCCTAGCACCATCGAGCCCTTGAGTGAGATATTGGATGTTTTTGATCATATTGTGTTCTGAGATCAGGCATAGAGATGCTGATCATGCATGTTACCTTTGACCGAGCACTAGACATGCTCACATGTGGCCTTTTGAATTATGTATTCCAGTTATGTGGATGGTTATTAATTGTATCATGGAGTAAATTGTGTTAACTTGTCACTATGTTATGGGACATAGTCTTTGGAAAGGTTTTTATATGCCTAGCAAGTGTAAACAATTGAGTTATTTATGTTGCTCTTATTTCATGAAAGTTAATTTGGTTGTTGAAATTGATATTTAAGCTAGTTCTATTCAATAAAATGTTATGATAAAGATGTATTGGTAACAGAAATTGGGCATGATGCCATGTTTTCTTGTCATTTTTGGTAGATGATTATGATAATTGTTGTTTACCTCCTTGTAATGATTTAATTTGGTGTAATAAAAGGGAGAAAATTCTTGTTTATCTGCTATGATTGTGGATAATTTCTAGAATGTTATAAGAAATCTATGGATTTAGATGTATCTTGCCAATGGATGATGGCGTTTGTAAAGGATTTTGCAATAATATTTCATTTGATTATGGAAATATTTCTATGTGCAATTTGATCTTTGTTGAATGAGTTTCAGGGCTGATGCGTACGACATGTTCTCCATCTAGCCTTACGACTTCCAGGAGTAAGTCGGAACCTAGGGGGGGAGAATGTAGTACCCCTACCCTAATCAATTTCTAATCTTGGTTTATTCTTGGTTAGTGTATCTTAATATAATGATTATAGTCAGATGTTTGATTTAATGCATAGCTATTGATGTGGGTTCCCACACTAGTTGTATTCAAGTTGTTTAGTGTTCCGATTTCGTGGTATTAATATCGGGCTAATGCTTTGATTAAATTTTATATATGTATGCATGTATGACTCTTGGTTGCAGGAGATTTCAGGTACAACGCCACATGAGTGCGAGGGTCGTCTTCACCTAGATTTGCAGGTTTGAGTGTACCTCTTTTAATCCTTAGAGTTGGATTAGGTGGTTGTAAGACCCTAGTTGACCTTATTCGTGCTCAAGCGAGCATCGTCAGTCGCCGTCGGTAATCCCTTTTTGGTTGGGTTTGCGAGTCGTCTGTTTGGTTGACCTTCTCGGTTTGCGTGCTTGGTGTGTATGATTAAATTGATTAATTAGTCCTTAGTATTTTATTTGACTAAATATGTGTTCGTGCCTTAAAGATTAATGGACTAAATTAATCAGGATTTCGTTATGCGATTATCGTTGATATTGGAGTGCTCGTTTTAAATTGGGAGCAAGTTCAATTTAAATAGTTAATTTAAATATTAAATGCATTTTGGATATGCTGTTGAAAAGAAAGTTTTGTATTTAAGCACAATAGATTTAATTGTATTATGTTGGCCGTTGAAATTAGAAAGGTTAAATTGAATTAAATGAGAAAATCGATTTTGAATTGAAAGGCAAGTTTAATTTGTTGTTATAGTTAGAAAAGAATTAATTTGAGAATTATTTTTAAAATAAAAATTTTAATTCCAAAAATGGAATTTTGGTCAACTCTCCCTTATAACCTAATATTTTTGGGGAATTTTGGAGGATGGATATTTTTGGAAAATTTTTGGTTGGAAAATATTTTGGGGGATGAAATTTGGGGGTTTTGGAAGGAGAAGGAAGGTTTTGGGAGTTGCAGATTGGGGCTCTTCAGCAGATCTTGCCAGGAATGCGAGATCAGGTAAGATCTGTTTATCAACTTAGTTATTGTTTAAAATAAAATGAAAATGGGGATTTGAATGTTTTCATGCTATCTTGGTCCCAGATTCTTAATTGAATGCCAAGATTAAGAACTGTTGTGGTAATTAGTAAGTTTGGTTTATTGCTTGTAATTGTGTAAGGAGAATGAGTTCCTCTTTGTCTCAAATTGGCTATTTTGGAGGATTATTTAATAAACTCCTCTAGCTTTAGAAATCTTATCATTCTAGAAAATTATATTGCAAGTCTCTTTATGAGACTGTGTTTTTATTTTATTTTATGGGGTTTTGCTGTTCAGAAATGAAGTGATTAAAACCCAGTTTTTAATTATAGAAAATGGAAGTCTTTTATGATTAAATCGGAATAGGAAATTTCGAACCCTTTTTATTTTGTTATTTCGTATTTAAAATGAATTGGAAAAAATAAAAAAGCATATTTTATGATTGGGGTTTGGAGGGCGGGGAGCGGAGCTCCACCCGCCTCCTCCTCCCCTCCTACCGCTCGCGTTCGCTGCTTGCGGAGGTCGCAGGCGAAGTGCGGTGGCCGCAGGGCGTCGTGAAACTTATGTCCCCTGCCAGTGGCACCGCCTGCGTGGTTCCCTGTGGCTAGGGTTTGGTTCACCCAAATCCTCCGCGTTGGGAGGTGGGCCAGTCTTCACCGCCCCCATATTAAATGGTTTTTTTTATTTAGTTTTTAAGAATGTTTTTTTTTATGTATTTTTTTTTTATTGTTCAAAAAAAAAATATATAGTATGTTAATATTATTTCATGTTAAGTTTTAATTAGATTTTTTTTAATTAGGATTAATGTGGCATAATCATACTTAATGATAATTTGACATTAATTAATTATATAGTGGAATTTATATGTTAATTAACAGTCAATTTCATTTTATGATTAGTGAACATTGTCTAATTAAATTCTTGAACTGCTAATCTCGCAATTAATTATTAATTGGTTATATTTTGGTCTCATCTTGGATTAATGAATTTATATCTTACCTTCTAGCTGATTAGGATAGTTGGCTATTTGAGGTAGTATTGTTTAAAAATAAAATAGAATATTATGTTATTGAGAAATTGTTGAAATAGGATATAATTACCAAGTGATGATGTTAAATATTATCCAAGAACATATCATCTGAGTAATTGAGGAGTAAGTGTAATAATTTTATCATTGGATCATTGAATTTAATCGATGTGCTTTTGGAAATTTTAAATTAGTTAGTTAATGGTTGTTTAAATTATATTCTTGTGAAATTGGTTAAAGAACTCATTATGGCTTAATATGTCTGTTCGATGCTATGAACATCAGTGAGTTAGAAAACCAAGAACAACCTATACCTAGATGAGGTAGATAACTGCAATCTAATATAGACTTTGTGGAAATCTTGATCGACATTTAATGTCTAGATTAATTTGGAGAAAGATTGTATCTGTTGAATGTTGCCTTTGCGAGTTTAATTTCTGTATTCGCTTTTAAATTATGAAATGGCAAGAGTGCTTTGTTGTTAGGACCCTGTCGTATGGAATGATTTGGGGTACCTATTTCTGTCCTTGGTTTTGAGTTGACTGTTGTTTTGTGGTTGTGTCATATTTGGTCATATCCTTTGTGTAGGTGTCAAATGATGATTCATGTTTGACCAGATGGTTGTCCTCTCCTTCTTGAACATCGTTCGTCTAACCATGTGTATTCCCTGGGTTGAGTTCATCTGAGTATAGTCTAGTGTCGTATGGGAAAGTGGCTTTCGATTGGGGGCCACACCCAAAGTGGCTGCTGGGTAACCCATCGAAAGTGAGTCTAATAACTGATAACCTATCAGTAGATTAGAATGTAATATCTAATTAAGATAATTGTGCCTCACACATGGGACGAGTGCTAACATAGGCTCGACATGCTGTGAGAAGGCTTGAAATGGCAAACCATCATCCTTGTCTTCATGAGAGGATGTGTGGGTCCACATGAGGCTTGGATGGGCCGGAAGCTCAGATTAGGTTGCCAGGGTAACCCAGTGTATGGGGCCGGGACCTATGAAGACTTGCCATGGTAACCATACCAGGTTGTGTGATGACACTTGTCCCTACGTTCGCTAGTGTGTTGTCGTTTTGTCCTATTAGGAGTAGCTTTGTGGGTCGTCCTTTTGCCTCTGCCCTTGTGAGTATCGGTTTCATGATAGACCTTGGGTGGTGATGGCTCAGTCTTATGGATGCTCTTTTGGACCTTTGTATTAGCTTTGATTATGTTCAGCTGGATCCTTTTCTTTTCGGGGATCGTTATTGTATTAGTTGACCGATGTGGTCATTTGTATATTGTTTATATTTCGCCTTGATGGCCAGATTGTAAAGGTGTAACCTCATGTATTCTTAACTTTATTATTTATCAGAGGGGTCTTGCAGTTGAGCAGACCCGGAGATGTAGCCCTTTAGGGGTGAACTCCGAGATCATTATGGTGTTATGTGATGTTATTCTCTTATGTTCCCTTTATTCAGCTTTATCATGTATGATTAGCTTATGTTAGAATGGATAAGTGGATAAATGGAATTAACTTTAAATGCTTATTTGTAGTCTTCTTGAATGCCATTTTGATCTAATCCATAAGTGGGTTAGATGAGATTTATCGTAGATGCATGTATGCAATCGTCTTTTATAATGCAGTAAATTGGAATATGAAAGAATGTAACTTAGAGTAATGGAATATATTCAATTGTTGTTAAGGAAATTTAGTATTCTTGAAAGTGTAGCATAGCAAATAGGAATCATCAAAGCAAGTATATAAAAGGACATATTATTCATTATTAGCTCAATCACACATTGCAATGATCTAATCCTAAGCACATTCAATAGAGACATAAAAACAAAGCATTCAAAAGCCAATATCATGCAAACAAGATGACGATTTGGATGCTTCTTCCATGCGGCTCCATTGTTCTTCTTTCCTCTTCAAATGGATTTGTGGATCTCACCTACAAGTGCACACACACAATTGAAAGCAAGATTGATATTGGTTATTGGTCAAGAGTACTAGAAGCATAAGTTTGATAGTTTGATTAGGGATTCGAAAAAATTAGTTAAGGGCTTGATTGTAGAAAATCATCCAATTTATAGAGAAATTGGAGAAATGACAAGATTAGCATGATGCAATTCAAATGGAAATTGCAAATCAATATGACAAATTATGACAAATTATGCACTTTCCATGCACAATTTGATTGATTGATAATTGATGACAAATTATGACACATTCTATGTCAAAATTGATTGATTATCAATTATGACAATTTATGACAAATTGAAATGTCATTCCCATAGAATTAGGAGATGAAATAGGAGGGAAAAGGAATTAGAAATTAAGAAAATTAAAATTGATGAAAATTAGGAATTAGAAATTGATGGAAAAATAGGAAATTAGGAACTAGAAGAAATTAGGTAAATTAATTAATAATATGTCATTTATTAATTAATTTACAAGAGGAAGAATAATTAGCCAATTAAATAAAGATTTAATTGTAATGAGAAGACTTAGGATAAATAAGTATTTTATTAATCCTAAAGGAGGAAATGACAAACAAGATTAAATGATTGAATCGTAAAACCCTAGAAGACGAATTAGAAATGCAAAAATGACAATTAGGTCTTGATTGAAGATAATTAATGTCATGATTTTGAACTGATAAATAACCAATGCGACAAAATGATTTGATTGATAAATGCACCAATTGACAAGGAACAATGACAAATTGATCCAAATTGACATATTTGAGACAGACAATGATCGATAGCGAAATAATCGCAAAATGACAAAATTGACAAAGGGACAAGAATCGATGACAAATTAGATTGCAAGATGACAAAATTGGAAATGACCACGATTGATGACAAATCGATCATAAAATGACAAGATCGAACATGACAACGATCGATGACAAATCGATCGCATGATGACAAGATTGAAAAGAGGACAAAACCCTAATTAGGATTGACGATGTCCAAAATGATAAGATTGATCGCAAGATTGACAAAAGGACAAAACCCTAATTAGGATTGATGATGTCCAAAATGATAAGATTGATAATAGGACAAAACCCTAATTAGGATTGATGATGTCCAAAATGATGACAAATGAATACGCTCATTGATGCAACAGGATAAAATCGATCAAAATCATGACTGGATAATGTTGTCGACAAGACCAAATTTGAGGACGAGATGATTAAAGAATGTAGAAGAATGACTCGATGTTCACAAATGATAAAAACCAAGTGCAAATCATAGGAGAAATGTTAATATGATGCAAAAACCTAAATAGACGCAATGTGCAAATGTTAAAATATGACCTCGCAAGCGTTTGACCATTTTTGGGTGTCTACATTTTGCCCCTCTTTGAGACAATGCGATTCTGAGCATTGTTTCAAAGAACAATAATGAAAATGCCCCAGACAATGATAATGACATATGCATGCCCCCTCGAGGAATTGGCCGGAAACATGCAGGAAAGAGGCCAATTGATCGATAAAAATGATAGGATCGAACGGACGAACAATCAGAGATCGGATGCATGAAGGACAAGCAATGTAAGGTGCACAAGACCGCGACCAACATAAGATGGAGAGGGCGCACGTCCATCTATGCAAGGACAAAGAGCTATAAATGAGACCAAGAGAGTGAAATTTGCTCATTTGCACTAGCTAAAGAGGAGGATTTGTTGCTCTAGACAAGGACACTTGCAGAGAGATGGCGAACATTCCAATGACGGATCACCTTGGAGAACATGTACGTACATTCGGATGACTGGACGATGCAGGAGCCATGGTATGGATCTCAAAAACCCATGTTTTCAATTTGATGAATTTGACTCGTTTGCGGGACATTGTGGGGCCCACAGGGGATGCAAAAGAGGACTTCTACGCTTGTGTAGTCTAATTCTGTGCTTGTGTCATGTCTTCATAAAATGTTTGTATTTCCTATTGCAAGCTGGATTGATTCCAATTGAAAGGTGCATTTCCTCTTGGAGTTGTTCTTTATAGATCATATTGTTCTTTGTTTTGACATGTCGATTATATTGGACATGTTGATCTTTGAATACATGTGGATTTCTAGACTTATGATGCTTATACTTGGCATCCAAATTGCTCAGAAGAGGGAATGAATGTCGGTGTGGATGGGAATGATATGGAGGCCTGTGGGATGGATGGAAGGTTCTCCAAGATGTGTGCCTTTGCTAATGTTGCATAGGAGATGGAGGGATATAGGGACCTAGAATGGATGGAAGTGATGATGGGGAAGGTGGACATTTGGATTTTGACTTTGAAGGGATACCAACACCTTGAGTGTGAGCTCTGTAGCCATGACCACTAGTATACTCTTTGATATGGAGGGGTTCTTGCTTGTGAAGGTCTACCCCTTTGCCTTTATCAATATTTTGACTTGTAGGATACTCTTTTCATTGGGAAGAAGACGCGAGTCCATTATAAGGTGGACATGATATGAGAGAAATAATGAGATCTTGAAGTGGATCGGATTGCACCAAAGTGGAAGAACCCATTATGCATGTCGAGGGTTCATGAACATCTTACACTGACATGTTAGAATCATGAGGGGGATTAGGATCATGAGGGGGACTAGGATTGTGTAGTGGACATGGTTCAATGATAGATTCTTCAAGAGATGGAATGGGAGAAATAATGGGATCATCAAAAGAAATGTGATCTTGGAGTGTATATGGAGCTTTAAGACAAGGAGATGGATGAACAAGTGGATCTTGTGGAGGATCTGAAGGAATAATTTGATCTTGACAAGGAGGAAGATCATTGGAATCCTCTTTAAAGGTGCTTTGCTCTTGACTTTTAATAGGATCATCAGAAAGGATGGAAGGGATATTTGGAATGTCAATGGGATTTGAAAGGATATTGTGTTCATGAAATGGAAGGGGATCATTTGGGATTGGATGAACTGGGATATCTTGATCTTGCATGGGGAATGGTGTGTCAATAGGACTCTGGATAGGATGGACAAGAATAGGGGAATCATCATGAGTGTTTGGGAACATGGGGTCTTGGTCAACAATTGGATGGTATGATATGGTTTCAGGATCTTGATCTTGATCTGTTTTAACATGCGTTTCTTTATGCTCTAAATTATCCTCTTGACATGGGGTTGGACTTTGGATATGTATGGAGGATTCTGAGAAGGGATCAATGGTTTGGCATGAAGGAAATGTACTTTGAACATTTGTGATGGATTCTGGCAAGGAATCAATGCTTGAACATGAGGAAGAGGGACTTCAAATGGGGTCCTCTAAAATAGGTAATGGCAATAAAGTGCATGGTGGCATTGGGTCTTGTATTTCTGAAACATGACAAGGATGTGCATCATGAATTGGATTATCTTGGCAATCAATTATGGATAGCTCTTGGATAATTGCATCCTTGGGTGTATTGTTTTATGAGGACAATATGGAAGATTCTTGTGAAACTTCTAGAGGTGTAGGGATAGATGCCACGGGAGAGTCAATTTGTTTATCGGGGGATGAGGCATTGCTAGACATAGGTGTATTATTTTGATCTTCCTCAATAAACTCACTTGGTAGTTTCCTTAAGAGCCTTGCAATAAAGCCACCTTTCTTTCGAGGTTTTGACATAGTTGTATCTAGATTTTGAACTTGTTTGGCAAGAATTTGGTCCTAGTTTGATGTCATGTTTTGATTTTGAACCAGATGTTGATTAAATTGGTTTGATATGTTCAAAATTTGGCTTGGTGTGTGTTGCAACCTTTGTTTTTGAATGTTTGGTTGCGGTTGTTGACATTGATATTCCACCATTGGTTGAACCATTTGTGGACATTGTATAGTTGGTTGGACATATTGTTGAAATTGGACTATTGATTGTGTTGGTTGTATATGTTGGACCATAGGTTGAACCATTGGTTGTATTGGTTGAAAATCTGATTGATAGTAAACACCTTCTTGTTCTTGTTGTGGAGGCACATAATGTTGAAATTGATGTTGTCTCTTTTCTTGAAATTGTTTCATCATCTCTTTTTGGGAGAGAAGAGCTGGTATGTCTGATTGTTCAAGAAGAGATCTTACATCAATTGGCTCAATATTTGGATTTTGACCTGGAAATTTTTGAAACATTTTGGACACTTGTGATCTATTCTTCGCAATGTTTTTCACTTTTTGTTCCTATATCTCATTTTCTTGAGCTAGCTTCTCCTCTAATTTTTGTGTTTGGTCATTTACATCATCATGAAAAGTTTGACCAATATTGCCTTGTTGTTGGGTTGGATAGAATTGTGATTGCATTGTCGGTTGATATGTCAAACTTTGTTGCATCATTGGCACTAGGAACCTTGTTTCAATAGACATGTCACTTATGCAAATGCAATATTTTTGGAATTTTTCAAGGATAATATATGATATGCAACTAAATGCAAACTAAATAAATGAAAATGCAATCTATGTTTTTGGTTGTTTTTGAAGATTTTGACAAACTTATGAATGCAAATCTAAAAGAGACCCTTAGGAAATTGAAATGATGTCTATACCTCAAAGGACAAAAGGACTTAATTGACAAAGGACAAGATGACGATGTCTCCCCTATATGCTTGGATACTAAGCGAGGTTTGATGAAATGATATTTATGACAAAAGGACAAAAGATTTGATAAGGTATAGACTTCTTAACAATGACTTAGGGTTTATCAAAGATTTGGATTACTCAAGTATGACAAAACCTGGTTTTGACACTATATGCAAAAGGACAATTACTATGATATGATAATGACTTAAGCTTAATGAAGAGACTTAGGGTATGCAAATATGAATGCATGACAATAGTATGACTTTAATGCAAGAGGACACATGCAAATGGATGACCCCTATTGAAAGGAGTATGACTTAGGTGAAATCTAACCTTGGTACTTGACAATGAGCTTTGCAAAATTCAACCTAGGATGAACCTAAATGTAAGTGACATGAATGTTAAGACAAGATTTGGAACAATGTTTGATCATCATATTGGAAGATGTGTTTTGAACTTTGTTGAACTTTTGTTGGATGAATGTCTCTTGTGCTTAATCTTATGTTAGATCAATTTGTTTCACTTTTGAAATGAGATGCAATTCAACTTTTGACAAGCAAAGAAGACAAGATATTTCAACTTAGACTCAAGACAATCATGCTCATTTCCACATTTCTTATGGTAGGCAAGGACATTAGGTACTTGAGAGGTAGACTCATTATGAGATTCAAGGAGAATACATAGATGCTTGACCCCACGGGCTCCCCTCCATGACACTCACTTCTCAGGGCAGCCAAGCATCAGTCCCCATGGAATCTCCCCATGGCGAACTTAGTATCTCTTCCAAGTATCCGAATTTGTCCTTCTCAAGCAACTAGAAGGGTCTTTGGCCTCTAAAAACAAGGTGTTTAGTAAGGATTTCTGTTAAGCGTTACTCCTTGATGTCATGTAAGCATGATTGAGACATTAAGCCCATCAAGATACCAAACAAATGTAGTCGTGCAAGCACGATTTAGACCAAAAGGCCCTACTTAGATGTTGATTTGAGAAAGAGTTTCAAGGGACATCACTTCCCAAGTAACTGCAATTCCCACGTAACACTTCCTTCAAAGCTTTCGCTCATCGGGTATTTTTTTATAGTGAGTTAGAATGCCAAGGAATTCTAGCCATACTCACTTTGGGTCATTCCCTTCTCACGATTATCACTTGCTTGCAAAAGCAAAGTGGTCGGGAAGGCAGGCCCTCTAAATGTGACACACAATCAACAACACAAGCATGGTATCGAAGATCTGGATTTCTGATCACCCTAAGAAGGATGAGAGCATACTCTCCTACTCCAATGTCATACTTAACAATCAAAGCAAATAAATGTTCATTCCCACCTATTTATAAATCACTAAGTGCCTAATTAAAAATCTCAAACACACAGTTTGGTTGTTTCTCCAAGGCAACCTGAAAAACCCAAGTTAGAGGTTTGATTTGTTGTCTTTGACCATCGATTCTGCATAACACATGTTAGTGGTTTGATTTGTAGTTTTTTCCATGCATATGCCAAGATTCTACACAAATAATTAGTACCAAAATCTAAAGTACAGAAAATAGAATGCAAAAACACCAAAAATTTCAAGTAAAAACTGCATTTTTCACCTCTGTTCTGGACTTTACACAAGCATAGAACTCATGACACAGGCGCAAGATGTCTGACACAAGCATAGAATTTCACCTACACAAGTGCAAGATGCATGACACAGGTGCAAGATGCAGGACACAGGCGCAGAAGTGTCCAGAATAGCCTGCACGGCCCTGTTCTTGGGTTTTTTGACCTGCAAAACAACTTGAAAGCACTCAAAACACCATAAAGAGGATTAGAAGGTTAGTTTTCACGTCGGGTTCACCAATTAATGTAGCATAGGAAATAGGAATCATCAAAGCAAGTATATAAAAGGACATATTATTCATTATTAGCTCAATCACACATTGCAATGATCTAATCCTAAGCACACTCAATAGAGACATAAAAACAAAGCATTCAAAAGCAAATATCATGCAAACCAGATGACAATTTGGATGCTTCTTCCATGCAGCTCCATTGTTCTTCTTTCCTCTTCAAATGGATTTGTGGATCTCACCTACAAGTGCACACACACAATTGAAAGCAAGATTGATATTGGTTATTGGTCAAGAGTACTAGAAGCATAAGTTCGATAGTTTGATTAGGGATTCGGAAAAATTAGTTAAGGGCTTGATTGTAGAAAATCATCCAATTTATAGAGAAATTGGAGAAATGACAAGATTAGCATGATGCAATTCAAATGGAAATTGCAAATCAATATGACAAATTATGACAAATTATGCACTTTCCATGCACAATTTGATTGATTGATAATTGATGACAAATTATGACACATTCTATGTCAAAATTGATTGATTATCAATTATGACAATTTATGACAAATTGAAATGTCATTCCCATAGAATTAGGAGATGAAATAGGAGGGAAAAGGAATTAGAAATTAAGAAAATTAAAATTGATGAAAATTAGGAATTAGAAATTGATGGAAAAATAGGAAATTAGGAACTAGAAGAAATTAGGTAAATTAATTAATAATATGTCATTTATTAATTAATTTACAAGAGGAAGAATAATTAGCCAATTAAATAAAGATTTAATTGTAATGAGAAGACTTAGGATAAATAAGTATTTTATTAATCCTAAAGGAGGAAATGACAAACAAGGTTAAATGATTGAATCGTAAAACCCTAGAAGACAAATTAGAAATGCAAAAATGACAATTAGGTCTTGATTGAAGATAATTAATGTCATGATTTTGAACTGATAAATGACCAATGCGACAAAATGATTTGATTGATAAATGCACCAATTGACAAGGAACAATGACAAATTGATCCAAATTGACATAATTGAGACAGACAATGATCGATAGCGAAATAATCGCAAAATGACAAAATAGACAAAGGGACAAGAATCGATGACAAATTAGATTGCAAGATGACAAGATTGGAAATGACCACGATTGATGACAAATCGATCGTAAAATGACAAGATCAAACATGACAACGATCGATGACAAATCGATCGCATGATGACAAGATTGAAAAGAGGAAAAAACCCTAATTAGGATTGACGATGTCCAAAATGATAAGATTGATCACAAGATTGACAAAAGGACAAAACCCTAATTAGGATTGACGATGTCCAAAATCATAAGATTGATAATAGGACAAAACCCTAATTAGGATTGACGATGTCCAAAATGATGACAAATGAATATGCTCATTGATGCAACAGGATAAAATCGATCAAAATCATGACTGGATAATGTTGTCGACAAGACCAAATTTGAGGACGAGATGATTAAAGAATGTAGAAGAATGACTCGATGTTCGCAAATGATAAAAACCAAGTGCAAATCATAGGAGAAATGTTAATACGATGCAAAAACCTAAAATGAGGCAATGCGCAAATGTTAAAATATGACCTCGCAAGCGTTTGACCATTTTTGGGTGTCTACAGAAAGATCTCATATGTTTATGATGAAATTCTAGGGTGTTAGAATAGTAGATGTTGGCTCCTATTTTTAATGAAAAGCTTGAATGAAGTTTATGAATAGATCTTATTGGATGAATCCTTGTTTGTGATTTATATTTCCATCTTTTGTAAGAAATTATCCTGATTAAGAATCATTTCGTTATTAAGATAATCAGCTTATTGGATTAATTGTGTGAGTTAAGTGAATTGTGAAATTTAAGTAATCTCATTGGGAAACTCTTTAGGTGTTAGTTGATGTCTTCTGCTATGTAATCTGAATCTTTGAAATCTTGTTGTATCTTATGTGGTGTAACTTTTTTTTTAAAAAAATTATTGCACTCTAGTCCTGTATTTTGGCTTATCCCTTCGGGGTTTCTTGGCGGGGCATTACAAGTTTATTATATCTATAGAACGCTTGTTGGCTATGAATTAAATTATTTCTCAATAGAAAAGACATGTCTAGCAGTTGTATTTGCAACTCAAAAGCTATGACATTTTATGTTGATTCATCCTTTAAAACTAATAGCAAAGATAGATCCTCTCAAATATTTGTTGAGCAAGTCAACATTGATAGGGAGACTAGCCAAATGGGTTATGATACTGAATGAATTTGATAAAGAGTATGTTGATCAGAAAGCTATCAAGGGAAAAGTTATCGCTAATCAATTGGCTAATACACCTTTACAAAATAACATGCCTTTGCACATCAAATTTCCTGATGCAGATATCTTGACAGTAAGTACAAACTTTTTTTTATCACGCCTCAAGGACACATAATTCCCAAATCATATAGACTGCAGTTTCCATGCACTAATAATACTACAGAGTATGAAGCATGGGCTATTGGGCTTAAAATGGCTATTGAATGGAATGTCAAAGAACTACATGTCTATGGTGATTCACAACTTATCATCAATGAAGTAAATGATGAATATCAAACAAAGGATGATAAGCTTATACCATACACATAGCTAGTGGAGGAATTTAAAGGACACTTTAAAGAAATATTATTCACCCAAATTCCAAGAAATGAGAATAAAGTAGTAGATGCAATGGCTACAATAGTATCTCTCTTGCAAAATAAGGAGAATCAACAATGTTATGAATTTCTTGTGGAAGATATCTTAACCCCTACCATTCAATCCCAGCATACCTACCGAATTTGCCATATATTGGGAACCAATCAATCCTCTTACGGTCAAACTTATTAGTATTTAAAAGACCATATCCTTCCTCTTGACTTATCTCGTAATTAGAAAAGGAATTGTATCCACCATTCCTCTCGCTATACTATAATTTTTGATATCCTATATAGGCATGGTCTAGATGGTACTTTATTAAGATGTCTTGAACAAGAAGAATCTGAAAAACTTCTTGACAAAATTCATGCAGGTATTTGTGGCACACACTCAAGTGGTTTAACATTGGCTAAGAAACTTCTTCGTATGGGTTACTTTTGGCCTACTATGGAGAGAGATTCATTCACATATGCTAGAAAATGCAAACAATGCTAGATCCATGGGAACCTCATTCATGCACCAACACAAGAGTTATATCCTATGACAGGATCATGGCCATTTTCACAATGGGGCCTTGATTTGGTAGGAAAAATAAATCCCTCATCTTCTAATGGACATAATTTTATTCTGATAGCTACTGAATATTTTACTAAATGGATTGAAGCAGTGCCTTTAACAATAGTGACAAGAAACAAATATCATCATTTATTTTGAATTATATAATCTGTTGCTATGGAGTTCCTATGACCATTAGCACTAATAATGGAAGACCATTCAAAAATCAAGATGTGAAGGAGCTATGTGAACAATTTCATATCCAACATAGGTTTTCTACTCCATATTATCCACAAGGAAATGGTCAAGCTGAGGCATCAAACAAAAATATCATGAAAATCTTGAAGAAAACAATCAATGAAGCTGGAAAAGACTGGCACATTCAACTAAATCTTGCTCTTTGGGCATATCAAACTAGCATCTGCGCTCCAACAAGGGTAACTCCACATTGTTTGGTCTATGGATCAGAAGCTATATTACCTATATAAGTAGAGATACCTTCTCTACAAGTATCCTTGCAAGGTCTTATACCAGAAGAAGAACAATGACTCTCTAGACTCCAGGAACTAGAACTAATTCAAGAATTTCACCAAAATGCAATAGATCATTTGAAATTATATCAACAAAGAATGGCAAAAATCTATAACCATAGAGTCAAGCCGTACATTTTTTTAGATTGGAGATATAGTTCTAAGAGAGAATCCAAGAAATCAACAAGATCAAGAAAAGAAGGGAAAATTTGAACCAAATTGGCTAGGACCTTTTGTCATAGTAGCAGTGTATGGATCAAGAGCATACAATTTATCTACCCCTGAAGGTGATTGGTTTGATGAACCTATCAATTCTATCCATCTCAAGAAATTCTATGCTTGAGATATAAAGTCTTGAAAAAATCAACAAAAAGCATATAAAGTCCTGAAAAAGTCAACAAAAAGCATATTAAGTCTTTAAAAAAATAAAAAATAAAAATATGGAAAAAATGCAATAAATTTAGATAGTCAAAACTGTTAGGTCCTGAAGACAACTAAGAGGGGGGGTGAATCAGTTGTCTAATAAATTTAAACCAAAAACAACTTAATCAACTTTCTACTTAATACTGGTGAAACAACCTTTTATACCGATGGATAGTTTTATCAGATAATTTGCAATACCGGTAAATACTAATGCATGAAACAAAAAGACAAAGTCATCCACAATACATAACACCAATATTTGTACGTGGAAACCCTGTAAGGGGAAAAACCATGGTGGGAAACCTTACTCACAATCAAATGATGCTACTGTAGATAGTAAGTGTATACAAATGGGGTTTGCACATGCAGAAAGGCCAAGCGCCTAGAGCTCACTGCTCAAACACAAAATAGGAGTCACATTGACTACAATTGGATGGTTAAATCCAATAAGGATGTATTGCTCAAAATAGCATCTTCATATGCTGGATTCAGTACCGGTGTAGTTCTGATATGCTTTCACAAAACCTTCCTTCACCTTCAAATGATGTCTGCGTGTATAGCTCTGCTTATTCTTGCATATACCTTCACACAAATCTTCTTCGTATTCCACTACTGATCTTACATTTATATCATAACCTAAGACCAATTTTAGTAGGTCGGCTCTACAAGATATTACAATAAAATCATTTTACAAACAAAACAATATCCGATGCAATAACTGATTCAACATGTCGGCTTGATGCATTTACAACAATAATAAATCATCTCCATAGCATGTCATGCTGATCTAGAAAAGATAAACCTACCAGTGTATAACTTGGACCTATTTGCTAGTAACAAAAAATTTGCAAATATGAATATGCCAATAAACAAATCTCCAAGACAAGGTGTCCAAATGATGTCTTCGACATAACCAAGTGTTTTTCATGCCATTCCAAGTTTTGGTGATCATTATATCCTACCGGTGTACCATATACCAATGACTGTGCATAAGTCATTTGCTTGTCGGTGAATGTTGCTAATTCTCCAAAATACTAGAGTTTTAGTAGGTGTTGACATCAATGACAAAACCATACCAAAATACCAACAAAAACTTGGTAAACAGATGCTATCTAAAAAGTAATTTCCTCCATCTATGAGATCACTTTGTGCACCTATCCATTCCATCATATCGCATCTATCGCTTCCATATATATCTTATCTTATCCATTCCATCTTTCACATCCATTTGTTCTGAACCATTTAGCAAGAAATATGCAACTTACCAACAGTTATCAATCTTTGACATACTTGTTGTAGTCACTGTCTTAGATTTTATCAAAATCAATCATATCTGCACTTGTATCCCGCTGTCATTTGGATCTTAATCAATTCATACATACATAATATTTTTTGTTTCCACTAGGGGAAAAATCCTAATTCCTTTTGCTAAGGTGATCTTTTGAATCTTTCAAAATCCCAAAACATTCAAAAAACTTAGAAAAACCAAAAACACCTAGGGTTTTGAAATAGATAACGAGCAACAAAGCAATGAAAATCAAGGCATTTCATCAACAACTGAATCATAAAATCAGGAAATGAAGAATCAATCAACAAGTAATAAAGGATTATCAAAGATCATTCATCAAGATGATTATATCAGTTAATGACCATAAGAACATGTGAATGACATTTAAGATTCGGTGTTTATATCTTGATTTTATTTCTAATCATATACTCTATGCAACTCAAGGATGTCCATGACTAGAGAAACTATGATGGGGCATGATTATTTTCTTTGATTGTTGTCTGTGGTTTATCTCTTACTATAGTATGTACTTGTCTCAGGATATGATCGACAAATGATCGAGGACGTTCCAAGTCATGCATGAAAGGAGATAATCCTTGTCTATTCTGCAAGCAATAACTTTCTATATCAAAATCCATGTAAGGAATACTCAGGTCATCTTGAATCATTATGTCAAGTTGCTTGTATTTTCTTACAACATTTTAAAGCTCAATGATGAAATCAAAGCACTGTTACAAAGATTGCATATGAAGAATGGCAGTATCATTTTTAGTTAGATCATTTCATTAGCTCATTATTGGTCTGCATTATAAGCATTCATGGTCAGTTACATTATAAGAATTTCATTTCATTAAGAGATCAATGGTCATAAATAAAGATTGAGTATACTTTGACAAACAAAAACAATTTGCATTTGATCATTGTAGGTGCATTCATTTTTAGCATCATTTTAATCATCATCCATTTCATTTAGTTGCATTTAAATTATTGCATTAATTTGCATTCAATTAAATGCATTTTACTCATCATGTAGTGTATCATCATTATTATTTGCATTATCATTCCATTAACGATCATTTACTTGCATCTTTGCCCTTAGATTCATAAACATTACATATAAAATCAAAAACATTTCATATAGATCATTTGCATCATCATAAGCATTAAAGCAATAATTCATTTGCATTTGCATCATTTACATATCATTTAAGTTAGTAATCATTTTCATTTGCATCCAAGATCATCAAAATTGAAAATCAACAAAAGCATTTATCATAGCATCATCATATAAAGCATCACCATCATCAAAAAGAGTAACATGCATACATATCATCATCCATCTAATCATGCATCAATATAATCATCATATAAAGCATCATCATCATCAAAAAGAATAACATGCATAATAAATATCATCATCATAAAGTCCATGTCTACATATAGATCATCATAAAATAATAAAAGTCCAAGTATACAATGATATCAGATAAACAATACAAGTACCTCCAAATCAAGTCATGGCTGTCCTGTACCACTACCACCTAACTTTGTCTGTCTCTGTGGCTATGGGCAAGAAGATCCTCCAGATGCCTATCTCCCATGATCACCACTCCTCTGAGGAGGTCCCATGACCCCACCACTACTAGTATCCACCAACATGGTGGTATGATAACTACCTACTCTCTGGCTCTCTGCAACTGCCTCCTCATATCATCGTTGCTAGTGGGAAGTCTCCTTCCCAGCCCAAACTAATGCTCTAACAGTGTCAACTAAGAGAGTACTTGATCCAACCTACTGAATATGATCAAGAAGACCTTGAGTATCCTGATGTCTCCTAACAACTCTATCTCTCTCAGCAATAAGAGTCCACACCTATGCTCGAAGCTGATCAATTTGTGCTCTAAGACCATCAATGGTCTCCTGCCCTAGCATATCATGCTCTAGTGCATCCTGCAATGGCAAATCCTGTTGTGGTGCATGAACCCCAATCCCCTCCTCACCACCACTCTATCTAACTACTAGAATCTCCATTCGAGTAGCTCTTGCAATCCATCATCTAATAAGGGGAACATGATCCTCAGGACCCTCATCATCTCCACCATGAGATGCAATAACCCTAGGGTCTAGCTGAATCTGTCCAAAATTAATGCCTCTCCTGCAACCCCCATCAAGTTCACTCACCCTGCCTCCTCCTATCAATGGAAACCCTCTTGGTGATCTCATACCTGCCCTACCATGCTCCCTCCCAATCCGTCCAACATCTCTCCCACCCATAGGATGTGGTCTCCAAATCCTGCCAACTAGTCCAGATGGTCCTCCATGAACTCTCAATTGATATCCCCTCCGTCCAGGTCTCCTACCACCACCACCTCCATCCCCACTGTCATCTCCATCTCCCCTAGCCTCTTGAGAAGCTCTGAGCTCTCGTCTATGTATACATCTCCTAACACCTAGATCATATGAATCATCATCCTCATCTCTTGAGCTGGGAGGAGGATCTGCTGGATCTGTAATACGAGGAAATGGATGAGTTAGTATATACTAAGGATAATCTGCAGTAACACCATGATCAAGAATGTGTAGTCTCATATCATAAGCCACTCTTGGAGTAGCCAGAAACTTTGCACAAGAAATCTCAAATGACAAGGAAAGTCCCCAATCTCATCTATCTCTGTATTGCCGAGCATATATCATCGCACCGGTAGGCATAGGCTAGATGATACCAAACTGTCTAATAATGTGACTAATCAACTATCGCTCAATAATATAAGTTGTCCAACCAATGAGATATCTACTCTGCATGATAAATGGTAATGTTCATGCATCATCCATCCATGGCTCACAATCAACATATGGTCTCCAAGTAATGCTATGCAATGAATCAAGCACCAAATGCTAATACTCCATCTTACCCAGCTTATGCTGAGTAAGGATACCTACATAAAAATAAACAAACTCTGTGATGGATAGGCTGAGTAATAGCAATGTGCTCCCAGCACCAGATCTGCAATAAAAGTGCATCCTATAGACAAACTAGCACTCTCATCATACACCACCTGATGAAGATCATGATATAAATGTGCAAGCATGCAAACACCCCAAGAATATCGAGTACGATGCTACATCATACTCAAGAGAATCTCACCCCATCCAACAACAAAACCTCATGATCATCTATCAAGACAAATAAATCCTCTAATCAAACCAGCAAGAATCATGGGAAGTGTCTTGTAATACATCACCATATCCTCCCATCAAATCTCTCCTCTAGCAATGCTATCATCAGCAAACACGATTTTGTAAGCCTCTATCCCAACATGATCTTGAAAATCATACTGCACTAACTTGCCAGTCACTGGGATGTGCAGAATCCTATACACATCCTTGAGTGTCACACTAATCTCACTAGTGGGCAAGTGGAAAGTGTTATGCTCACTGTGCCATCTCTCGGCTAATGCTGTCAACAATCCTCTATTATGCGTAATCTCATGCATATACAATAGATGGCGTAAACCACAACCATCTATATGTCTAACCTTAGCTTGTGTTAGCTCTGACATTACATGATGTACTGCCGGTAATTTCTCCCAACACTAGAGAACATGAAGTTTCTCCTATTTATCAAGAGAATCAAATCAATCATCAGTTATCTATCTATCAAATCAATCATCAGTTATCTATCAATCAAATCAATCATCAGCTATCTATCTATCAAATCAATCATCAGCTATCAATCTATTAAATCAAACTCAAGCAACCTATGCTATCAATCTATCAAATCAAACTCAAGTAACCTACGCTATCAATCTATCAAATCAAATTCAACCCAACTTATGCTATCAAATTTATCAAATCAAATTGAAGCAAATTAAGCTATCAAATCATTTTAAAACCTATCAATCATGGTTTTCTATCAATCACTGAGTTCAATCAAAACTCTTCTAAGCTCTTACATCACAAACTAAATCAATTTCTTAGAGCTACTCAATCAATCAATCAACCAATCAATCAATCAACCAATCAATCAATCAACCAATCAATCAACCAATCAAACATCAACCAATCAATCAATCAATCAATCAAGTCCCTATTCACCATACATGTGCATCAAACACGTTAAATCTAATCATCAAAGTGATTTTATCTTTTGCACTTATCAAAAACATCAACTTTGAGCATTTGTGCTATCCTATTGAGCAAAAGTGCTAAACTACAGCATTTATGCTATCCTATTGAGCAAAAGCACTAACCCTACGAACATATGTGCTAAACAAAGCAAAAGTGCTAACTTTAGCTACAAAAGTGCTAATTTATGCATATGCACTATCATCCTTAACATATGCGCTATTCTAATGAGCATATGCACTAATCTATGCAAATGCACTAACCCTAATTGCATATGTGCTAAATCAAAATGCAAATGCGCTAACCTAATGCCGAAAAAAATTCAAAAATTCAAAAATTTCAAAAATGTGACTAAAACATGAAAAGTTGCATGACAAGTTGAAAACAAAGCTTGGGATAAGATACATACTGGATACCCATACTCAGGAGGTCACTGATATTGTCAAACACGCTCAAAATGATGGTTCTCCATAGTAATCACCATTTCACCACCTCACCAAGAATATTTTCTTCACAAAGCTGACAAGGATAACAATGAAGTTAAAATTAGCCTTGGTTAATTTTATATTTACTATTTGAAGATTAATTAATGCTACTCAATGGGGCAATTTAATTTGTTTTTTACAAATGAATTTAATTGACATAATTTTTATCAATTATCATGAGATCAATCGTTCAAACCAAAGTTTTCAACAATTTCACGATTAATCTCCTGAGGGGGCACACAATTAGGATTTTTAATCTTCGTCAGGTGCATTATCAAGAGACTTGATTTAATCTTTGAAACAATGTTATCTCGACATCATTTCAAAGAGGGGCAAAATGTATACACATAAAATTGGCTATGACTAATTAAATAAATATTATATATTTATTTAATGTTTATTCTTCTATTAAATAGTTAATTTGAAAAGATTAATTTATTTAATTCAGTTTTGTGTCTTTCTATTAATTAATAATTTATTAATAAATTCATCTATCCTATTCTTCTAATCAACTAGTTAAATATCTAATATTTAATTATCTCCTCCATGTTAATTAAATATCTAATATTTAATTATCTTCCCCAAACAAATAAATATCTAATATTTAATAGTTATTCTCCTATCCTAGTCTCAAATAGTAAATAATTCCTCTAAATTATTTAAATCCCTTATCCAACTCACCCTCCATCTCCACTTCATCTTCCCTTTGACACTCATCAAGCATGTGGCTAAGGAAATTAATATTTCTTAAATATTAATTCATCATTTATCTCCAACCTCCAAATTTAATGAATATTGTGTACATACACATATTTCATAACCATTTCCTATATTCTCTCCAACACCCCCTACATCTTAGGAAGGACTTGAGTCCACTTGTCCTATCATGCCTAAATCTTCTCCAACCATCCCTAGATTCTCTCAGTTAGCAACTCAGTCAAGGTGAGATGAGTGACACTTGTCTTCTCCTTCCCCCTTTCTCTCAACCTTCACCTTTTCTCACAGCCATCCAAATCTGTAGATCTAATCATGACCATTGATCTAAGTCACATCATCTCATCCTCTCAAAGTCTATAAAATCAAGAGCTTCAGTTGAGAGAGAGTTAGACTTCAAGAGACTTCAAGAATCTTCAAGTTAGTTTTCAAGTGAATTTGCAAGCTAATCATTTGTATCTGTGAGTTTTAATCTTGAAGAAAATAACAATTATCATATAACAATCATTTTAGCATAATCATGTAGTATTTCATATCATAACATCAGTTAACTACCAGTTATCAATCCATTTGTCATATGCCATCTTGGAAGCCATCACTGCATTGTCTGAGAGCACACCATTTGCAACCAACAACAGTGGAGTTAGGACACAATGAGACATAAACCATGAAGGTAATAAAAGTATTTTTATTTCATACGTATTTCATGTAGTTTCATTGGTTGATTTTGGATTTCTTGTACCATTTCCATTTTTATTTTGTGAAACTAACTTGTTGTAGGTAGCATTCTGAGGATGAAATTCAAGTTGACACACCAGTATACTTCATTGTCAGTGTAAACTAGATGCCAATGAATAAACTTGTTGTGCCTTTCGGTGCCGGTAGATGATGTCTGTGTTGCCTGTGAACTTAGAGAATCCTTTTATCAGTCGATTGCCATCAATGACAACATCAACCATTCTCACGTGAGTGTATAATTCCAACAATCTCCCTGTTTGGTATTGATGGCAACACTCATGAGAAAAATCCAAAAATTGTTGTCCAAAACTGAAGTCCAAAACTGATCCCCAAAAAAGTTTTCTCCCCTTGAGCAAGTGATATCTTCTGTGCATTTTTCTCCATACTACTCCCCCTTTTGGCATCAATGACAAAGGATGTCAAAAAGAGTCAAAGAATACAAAATTTTACATCATAGCCTGTAACTGGTTGTGTAGAATTTGAAAGATATCCACCATAATTAAATTCAGGCTCTGCATGAATTTATTACTATCATAAATAATGGTTTCGGTCTACTAGATCATGTTGGTCAAATAATGCATCTATTGTTCCAGTGATCGTTCTCCTTGAATTGTTGCTTTAGATAGCTTAACCTGCTAAGTTATAAGACTGTCAACTCTTGGACCAAGTTTTTTTTTCAGCTCTCAGGCCTTCAACCTTATCCTTTTTTTTTCCTACTCCAGTTTCTTTATCTTTTCCTCAAAAATTGTCATTTCTTGATAAAAAACTGAGGTAAGTTCCAAAGAACCTATCATGTTAACTGTTATGTCATCTATCTCCTTTTGTGTTTTCTTGATCTCCTCATCAATGTCTTCAATCAGGTGGTGAGGCTTGCAAGCTTCTTTATACAAATCCTTATATTACAAAATTGTTGAATTAAGTACCAGTAATAAGGAATCAATATGCTTAGTACAATCCTTGATAGTTTTCTCAAAGAATTCACCTTTTTCTTTATTCACTATTTCCTTAATAGTTTCTTCATTAACATTATCTATAGTTAGAACATTTGAAGCAATAAATTTGGACAATGCGTCCAATTTACCCAAAGAACCATCAATATGATCTATCTTACATGCAGGTGCAATCATTTTCAAAATAGGCAATATATCATCAATGGCCTTAAATGCTAAGGCGTTGTAATCTGTGATCCTCCTAATTGAATCCAAAAGAACATATGTTACATTTTTAGGTCTGAAATCTATAGTGGATGTGCTCGGTTCTACAATAACTTTCTTTTCATCAGATACTTGACCAATTACCTTAATAATTTCTTCTTTGTTTTCATCATTTATTATCTCTTTATTTACAGTTGCTACCAATTTCTCACTCTATGTATGTACCTCTACTTCTGCTCATTTTTTAGTATCAAATTTCTTAGCTTTCATTGGTATTTCAATGTTCTGAGAGTCAGCAATGTTAACCGATGACTCAGAGATCTCAACATTCATAAAATCAATTGTCTTAACCTCTATAGTATCTTTATCCATAACAATATTAAAATCTTGTGTATCTACATTCATAGTAAAAAGAATTCAGAATTTGGATTAGTATCATGTGTTATTTCTTCATCCTCCTTAACCGGTTCACTGTCTGTATATACTGGTGTCTCTGAAGTTATTGGTGGGGTGTCTTGTGCCAATGGAGAAAGGTTATCTTTGACCTTTATAATAAGTACACTACCAATTTTACCTTTACCTTTATCCTTTTGATATACCTTTGTAAAATACTTATCTTTTTTCTATTTATCACTTTCTTCTTTCTTTTCCTTTTCAACAAAAAATATGTCCCGTTTGTCAGCAGTTTCATCTTCTATTTCTTTCACTCTCCCAGCCATTAGACTAACTTGTTGGTGACCACTCACAAAAACTGACTGGTTGGCTTCAACAATTAGTTCATCAATCTCTTCTCGGGAATTTACAGGGTGAACAAACAATGCTTCAACGTTTAACTTTTTATCCAATTCCATCACTGACATTCTTGTAGCCTCTAATCTTATGTATAAGTCATTAGGCAGATCATCTACAACCTCAATCAAAATTTTCTTGTAGATGTAAAGATGCAAAATAATGCTTTCCTCTATTGTCTCCTTGTCAGATTCATTGAAAGAATGATAAAATTTATTCACATTACTAAGATTACCTTCTTGTGTTATTTCATTGATCAAGTTCTCTGGGGTAAGGGTATCCTGTGCCTTAGGTTGTTGTTTCTTCTTCAGAGTTAATTTCTTCTTGGGCTCTCTTACAGCCCGCTACTTCTTCCTTAATGTTCTTGTCCTTTTAGGAGAAGGAGAAGGTACCGGTGAAGGTTTCCTCTTCTTCCTTTCAACTCTTTTGAACTCTGCTGGCTTACCACTGTCTGTATCAGAAGAAGTGACAATCGGTCAAACATGAGCTACCAGTTCTAGTCCTTCTAGTTCACTAGAAGAAATACCACTTATGTTCATCACATTTTTCTTAACTTCTTTAGCCATTTTGGATGCATCTCTAATGAATTTTTCTCTTCTTTTTCTCTGCTTTTGCATCGAAACAACACTCTCAATAGTGTCAGCATTGCCAAAAATTTCTTCAGAAGGTTCCCTAGTTACATCAAGAAGTGTCTTAGCATAAGCCTCAAGAATATTTAGATCAACTTCATATCCCATCTCTGTTATCCAAATGGTTCTAGGAGTAACAACTTCCATCCATGTTTCATCTCTTTTGATTACAAAATAAATTTGCTTGTCATACTTATCCACAATACTCTATGGTATCATTTCTCTAGCCTTCATTTTGGTTTGGAAGTTTTTGAAGTAGTCTCCTACAATGTTATCACTGTTAGCACTAATACCGGTAATAGCTTCCAAGATATTTCTACCTACAAGGATGTCATATGCAAAGTCCTTGTCACCAATGTTGGGTATCTCCTTTGTGAAGTAAAGCATTAAACACACAAGTAGGTTGCCAAAATGGAATGTTCCCTTCTTGTCACCCTTAATCTTTTCCAAGTTATCTATCAGTTCATCCTAAAGTAACTCATAGATGTCAATCCTAGCATTGTTCTTAACCATCTCATATGCACTAGGAATACATAAACTATAAACAAAATTTAATCTATTTGCATCTGTAACTCTATATCAAAATACCCTACTCACATATTTCACATTTGCATCATTGATATCATTAACCCTAAGACATCTATTGTTAGATGTAGCTCCGGTTAGGTCCATAACACCCTTGTTTGGTATTCTAGACACCTAAAATTGTCATGTCTAATTAAATAAATATTTTATTTATTTAATTATCTAAGCTTAATTCTTCTATTAATTAAATAATTTTTTATTTATTTAATTAATTCATTTATACTCTTCTAGCCTTATTTCTCATTTAAATAAATACATTTATTTATTTAAATTATCCTTTTCCTAAATTAAATAAATATCTTATTTATTTAATTATCCCACTTCTTCTATTAATTAAACAAATCTTTATTTATTTAATTAATTCATTAGCTTTTTCTACCCATGACACATGTCATTCATCTCTTAATTCATACACTACCTACCCCTTTCATTATTTTATTATTTCTTTTACCTACCCTCTAATCATAGCCGACCTCCTTTTACACCTCTCAATCTTATCTCTCCATTTCATATAGTGTCTTCTATATAAGGAGATGCTTCCTTCATTATCAAACCCTAATCAATCATTCTAATCATTCTATGCATTCTAATCATTTTATGCAATTGACTACACTACAATCCTACTTACAACCACATTTCGTTCTTTGTTGAGCTATTGTGCACATGAAATCTGAGAGCAAATATATCAAGCAAGATCAATGGAGATAGGAAGAATGGAGATAAAAACCCTATTGGACATGTGATGGTATAATCTTTGTGATTTCATTTGATTTGCATTGTCTTAGGTAGTCTTCATATGTTATGGTGGATCTTTGTTGTTGTTAGGCTAGGGTTTTGTGGTTGAATTCATTTAGCCATTCAATATCGTTATTATTGTTATCCATTTTCACCATATAGATTTTTGCACACCCTGTGGGACATGGATTTTTGTTAGATCTGTGTTTTTTGCATATTTTTCTAACCCTATATTGTTGTTTTGTAAAACAATTTGGAGAATAATCTTGTGCAGCTAGGGTTTTGGACACAAAATCAAGATCTTGGAGAGATTCGATCATATCTCACAAATGGCTAGGAAATTTTGTACCAAATTTTTATTTCAGGTTTAAAAAAGTATCAGGAGCTCCCAATCCAAAATTCAGAATTTTTCAAGCATATTTTCATTTTCTATGAATTTTTTATGATTTTTCATAAAAAAATAATTTTGAGAGCAAATGAGAGAATTTTTGGGATTTTCTTACATTTTTGGAAACCTCTTATAATTATACATAGGATCTATTCTTTGGGATTTTAATTTTGATGCAAAATATTTCCCTAAAAATAGGATCTTTAAAAATTAGGGTTTTTCTTTATTTTGATTAGATATCACAAATGGCTTGAAATTTTGACATAAAATTATTTTTGTAGGTCAGGAAAAATATCAGAAAGATTCAGTGAAAATTTCAGATTTTTTGGATCGATTTTGCATTTTATATGAATTGTTTATGATTTTTCATAAAAAAATAATTTTGAGAGAAAATTAGAGAATTTTTTAGATTTTATTACATTTTTCGAAATCTCCCATAATTATACACAAGATCTATTCTTTGTGATTTTAAATTTGATGCAAAATCATTCCTCAAAAATTAGATCTTTGAAAATTAGGGTTTTGCATTATTTTACTCATATCTCACAAACTGCTTGGATTTGTTGCAGAAATTTTTTTGAATAGGTTTGGAAGACCATCAAGACTCTCCAATAAAAATTTCAAATTTTTTGGACTAGTTTTTCATTTTATATGAATTTTTTATGATTTTTCATAAAAAATTAATTTTTGGAGCAAATTAGCAATTTTTTTGGATTTTCTTACATTTCTGGAAATCTCTTGAAATTTTACAGGTGGTCTTTTTTTTATGATGAATCAGATCTTTGAATTGGTCAACAAAATGCATTGTTGAAGGCCCCTATTTCACAAAGTCTTTTGGATCTAAAATTTACCTAACTTGTGTGCTTGCAGGAAGGGGTGATCATTTGAAACAATCCAAACTACTAATAAATCTTTGTTGTAGGTCCTTGGCAAGGGTTTTTGGATTTTTATTGTGTGCCTTATTTTCATAGACTTGCAAACACTTCAATTGGTGCACTAAAATTGAATCATTGTCTTTTATGTCTTGAGCAATAGGCTCTTTTTGTTTAATCTTTAGAGGGCCTGTCTTCCCGTGTGGTCATTAGGACTACTAGTGAGAAGAGAATGACCCAAGTGGTAGCAAGGAAAACCCACCTCTTCTGAAACACTATAAACAAATGTATTCATGGTGAAAATTATGGATAATGTGTGCTGATTAGTTCATATCGACACTATGTCTCCCCATAAACCCATTTGATCAAATTTATTTGATCAGTTGTAGGGCATAGCCCCTACCGGCTGGGAGCCTTCTGTATTTACAGAGCTAAAAGTGTCGTAGGTATGGCCACATGAGCGGATGCCCTTACTAGCACCTTTTTGTTTTAGAAGCCCAAATCCTTCTAGTTGTTGGGGTAGGAGGTCGGACCTCTGGTAGCGGCCCACACACATACGGTTCTTAGTAGAGATACAAAGTTGACCACGGGGAGTTTTCGTGGGGACTGATGCTTGGCTGACCTCAGAAGTGAGAGCCGAGGGTGGAGCCAGTGAGGTCAAGCATCTAAGTATCTGCTCTGAATAGCGTAGCCTCAGGGGTAAAACCCCATGTGGGATCAACAACTATTGTCTTGGCCAACCATAAGAATTGTGCTTGACTTATTTTAAACATTCAAAACATTCAAGCCCAAACAATAAAACATTGTGTCTTTTGTGTCTTCAAGTGTATGCAAAACATTTTTACATCAAACAACACACTTTTCTTAGAGTCATTTTGAGTCTAAACACTTGCAAACATTGAGTCCTCATCAACATTGTGTCCTCTTGTCACGAAAAATAGTCAAATATTCAGATTTGGTCACAACCAACAACTTCACAAATTGGAAAAATTTTACAGTCCAGCAAACAAGAGCAATCAGTTTCGGAATTCTTGAGCTTCCTAGGTTGTTTCTCCAGGTTTTCATTTAACATTCAACCTATCTTTGGGTCTCACAAAGTCCATCATTGCTTCACATCTCACTTTACATTCACATTTGTCTAAACTTGAGTCAAAAGGTCACTTGATTGTCCTCACTATACTTTGTCAACACACTACATACAACAACATTTTGCTAAGTGGTCCCTCATCAAGGTCTATCACCTTTGGGTCTCATTTGGTCTTACTTAGAGTCAAGGTCAACTTACCTCATCAAGAGAAACTATCCTCTCTTTGAAAGTCACACCTACTCTACTACATACATACTTGGTCTTACACTTTGGACATTGCAAGTACACTTCAGATTCATTTACATTCCATCCAACCCTTGGTCTTCCATACTTTTTCCATTTTTCATCTAGTCTCACACATCTCAGTCAATACCTAGTTCATGGTTGAAACCTGTCTTCAAAAATCTAGGAGAGAAACTAAAGAGGCTCAAGAGTCCGCAAACATGAGTTCTTATGAGTATGACAATGATATATTTTTCAATTATGATCATACTACATTACCTAACATGGATGCCTATAGAAACATTCCAAATGTTGAGAACATGGACACTACAAACAACAATGATATGGACAACTTTTCAGTACATTTAGTAGATGTGGAAGAATTCATTATGGATCCCCATTTTAATCGATTGGTTGAGGAAATAATGAGGAGGGATAGACAATACTTCTTACAAATGATGGCACAAAGTGGAGCCAAGATACCTCATGATTTTGACATGTCTCAAATAATGGAAAATCGACCTTTGCAACAACCTCCCTCCAACATGGATCAAAGGAGGCCTAATAGTGGAGACAATAGAAGACCACATCTTGTGCCTGAATCACCATCATCTTTGTTTCAAAAACCAGAGGTCCCATACACACATGGTCAGGCATATGATACTCACCTTCGCAGACCATTATGGAAGTCTTATGTAGAAAGATATGCTCAATCACATACCAATGCTAAGGATCAACCACCAAAGCAATTGGATATTCAAAGGCATACTCAAAATTTGGACATAAGGAAACCCCGTGTCAAATTTGGGGGCAACACATTAGAACATGACATGCCTGTAGAGTATGGTATACATGGACAAAATAGATATTTTGTTCCTCAACATGAATCTATACCAAGTGGTCCATATATGCAGCATCACTAAAGACCTCCTCCATATGAACATGTGTATGATCAATATCATCCATATATGCAACATGCTTCTCCTCCAATGGGTGCCTCAAGCATGGGGTATGGTCCAAAAAGTCGATCTCCACCTAAGAACAATTTGGAGCAACAAATCAGGGACTTACAAAAGAAAATGGAGGACATAAATATACCAAAGCCAACATACACAATGAGAGACATATGTCCTTATCCATTTGACAAGAGCATTCCAATGCCTCCTTTTCCTACACACTTTGTGACACCTAAATTTGATAAGTATAGAGGAAAAGGGGATCCTAAGGCACACATAAGACAGTTTTTCACAGCTTGCATTGAGGTAGCTTCAGAAGAGACATATTTGATGAGATTATTCCCATAGAGCCTAGGCGATCATGCTATGGAATGGTTCTCCCAACTTCAACCTAGAATTAAGTCATGGGGTGACTTAGCAGAGGAATTTATTCAACATTTCTCCTACAATATAGAGACAGACATATCAGCCACTACTTTGTGCAACACCAAGCAAAAGGATGGAGAATCTTTTTCATCATTTTTACAAAGATGGAGAAATCTAGCCAGCAGATGCTCTTGTGAAATTCCACAAAAACAAATGGTAGAAATGTTCACCCAAAATGTTAACAAAGACATTGGCTATGATCTAAGGAAATCTTGTTTGTCCACCTTCAAGGATGTCATTGAAAAAGGTCCTAATTGAACAAGGAGTCATTAAGATATTCAAGGAAAAAAAAGATGACTTTAAAGGAAAAGACAAGCCAAGATTTTGGAATAAAAACAAGAACACAGTCAATGATGGTGTTGTTGATGCCAATACAGTGCAACCCAAATTTTTTTTTTCGGGATCAAATCAGGTGAATACTCAAACAACTTTCAGATCACAGAGGAAGTACACCCCATTGGGAGAACCACTTGAGTCAGTTTTCAAGAAGCTAGTGGCAAACAAAGTAATCACTATTCCAGATTTTCCTCCATATGAACCAAAGGTCAAACCAAATTGGTGGAATGATGATGAATATTGTGAATTTCATAAGAGCAAGGGTCATAAGATAGGAAATTGTCATCAACTGAAGAACATCATACAAGATCTCATTGATAGAGGTGACATTGAGATTGAAGGACACTCATCCAATCAAGAATATGAAATGTTTAAGGAACCATTCCCAAAGCATGACAAGGGAAAAGATGCAGCCACAAATGACCAAACCAACTATACCAGAGCATCTTATAACTATGATTCAACCATCAATCACATCTCGATGGACAATTATGTCTCTACCATTATCATCAAGGACAAAACATTTGAGAATTCTACCCAGAGACCTAGGATTATCCTAAAAGGTGTTGGATTTTCTTTCGAACCTACCTCTGAATGTCATGTTACAACCCGCCAAGGTAAATTCACTTTGCAGGGGTGCTCCAGCCACGAACACCACTTCCTCATCAACCAAACTTGAGTATGACCTTGTAGAACAATTAGGGAAGACACCCGCGCTCATCTCCATACTTGAACTCTTGCACATATCCCCCGCACATAAATCCATTCTTGACAAAATCTTGAGAGCAACTATTGTTCCTACTAATCTAAACATGGACCAATTTCAAGCCATGGTGGGATACCTTTCCATTCCACACTCCCTTACATTCATAGAAGCCGATGACGCCTTCGTAAGTTAGCCACATAATGCACCTTTACACATTGAAGCTTTCATACACAAACATAGAATCAAACGAGTCCTGATAGATGGAGGAGCAGGTCTAAACATTTGTACATTGATCACTATTAAACAATTGGGATATTCTGATAAAGCTATGAGTTCTACAAACAAAATTACCATCAAAGCATATGATGATGAGGAGCGTTTATCCAAGGGTACAGTTACTTTACCTCTCAGAGTTGGGCCAGTTACAAAGGATGTGGTTTGTCAAGTCCTTGATCTAGATCTCACATACAACATATTGCTAGGACATCCTTGGATTCATGAAATGAGGGCAGTCCCATCTACATATCACCAATGCATTAAGTTTCCTCACAATGGAGTTGAAATAACAGTTAATGCTGACCCAAATCCATTCATATATTGCAACAATCTGTGACCTAGATCAGAAATAACAATTCCAGCTAATCAAGAAGTTATTCCATCTTCAGCATATGTGGATCCAGAATCATTGAAAGCTTCTACATCAAAACAAACAGAGCTCAAAGAAAAATTCAAGGTTAAAGACCTAGGATGTGGTGAGTATATATTTCATGTTGACCAACTCCCACTATCTCCTTAGACATTCAGTTGACAAGAACAATCTATAAACAATTTACAAGGAATTGGGTGTGAACCACCTAGTGTTGTGGCTATTGAGTCTGCATGCAAATCTCCTCCAGTGGTGCAAGCAACTCTTGATATCAATAGTCCTAAGAGTGGTTCCAGCGAAGAATCTATTGAGCATATCGCCAGCCCTCTTGATAACTCACATATCCTTACCATATCATCCACTCATTCCATTTCCACTCCACTTCTAGACTTGGACCAACAAGAATTACAAAAGCCCTTACTCATTAGGGATCAAAAATCAAGCTTTGAAAAGAAAAATCTAAAAGTCAATAATAAAGAAAAGTCCTTTAGTCCAAATCAAAATCAAAAGCTATTGGACTCTGCAAAAATCAAGGTCAAGGATAAAAATCCAATGAAAGAAAAAGAGCAAGAGTTGATCTCCCCTAATATCAAAATAACTAGGGGCAAAAATTCTACAATTGCAAGTCAAAAAGATTACTTGTTGATCCTAAGTCTCCATCATGCTATCCTACTTTCACTTATTTTCACAATCATAAGCCTTCATCACTCATCTACTTGTTCCACACATCCTTTCCCTTCTGGTGATACATCATGGACCTTTAATAGAGCTTCCTTGAAGGACTTTGTTATCAGGGATGCCCAAACTTCTTCAAGTGACATGCATACGGGCCTGTGTAGTCCACACACTAGTAATTCTATCTCAGTTCCTTCATCGAGGAAGACATTCAATCAAGCTACACATCATTCAGTCAAGGAACAAAACAACTACAATCACAAGGTCAAGCCTCGCACATTTGAGGTAGGGGACTTAGTTCTCAAAGAAAATCCTAAAAATCAACAAGACAGAGAGAAGAAGGGCAAGTTCGAACCAAATTGGCTTGGTCCTTACATCATTACAACAACATATGGATCTGGGGCATATCAGCTCTCAACTACAGAAGGTGAACCTTTGGAGGATCCTATCAACAGCATGCACCTTTGCAGGTTTTACACATAGCACTTCAGAGTATCCTAATTCAAAAAATACAAAAAAATCAAAAATTTCAAAAATACAAAAAAAATTATAAAACAAAAAAAATCGTTACTTGGTGAAAACCTAGCAAATAGGTGCCTTGTGACACAAAAAACATTGAAAAATCAAAAAAGTAAAGAGAAATAATTTCATCCAATGGTGAAAACCACTTCGGTGGCGCCCTGGGCAAGTACCATGGTGAAAATTGGGTCACCAGCGCCATGCGTAGAGACATTGCTCCTCCCTCCTTCAGGATTCTCTTTCATCACTTCACTTTGCACACACTCACAACCTATTCATTCATAATAAACTTACCCATTCTCATCATGGCTTGTTATTGATCTACCCAAGATTGGTTCGCCATTCATAATAAACCTCCCTTTTCACCTCCCTTTCCATCCATAATAAATCAGATCCTATCTATGGCTAAGGCAAATCCTATGTCTAGTGATGGGTGTGGAACTGAGAACATCACATGTTTTGAGGAGTACAGTTTCTTCCATCTTCCATCTTCCTTCAATCTATCTGCGCACAATTCGCAATAAAGCAGCATCTTGCATCACCAATCCGTAATAAAGTTTCATCTTCTCTGCAATAAAGTATTAGTTTCATGGATTCAGTCAGTTTCAGATGAGACAGTAGCAACAATGGGCTTCAACAAAATCAAATCTTTCAACAAACTTAGACAGCATATGGTTCAATGCTATCTATCCTTTCTGTGAAAGTAAACATTCTGACCACAATCAAATAAGACTTATACAAGTGACAAGAGACTAAACTTGAGGGATATAGTGGATGTTGGTGTCGAGTCTTGGTTTTCTTTTGATTTCATCTTTTTTGGTGACATGTCTTTTAGCTTTTTCGGGATGTCTCTAACTAGAGATTCTATCTCCATGATGTCTTTGACTAGAAAGGCGAGGATGGGTTATCGTCACCTATTTGTATTTGTTGTCTATGGATTGACTCTTAGTAATGCTATGACTTGTCCAAGGATATGAGGACACTGTGAGTCTAGTGTGAATTGGGGCATTCCTTGTTTGTGACTGTCTTATCTCCATGCAAACAGGTACAATGACTTTTTGGGTCGAACATATGCCTCGATTGTCATAACCTACTTGCCATAATAAAGCTCAATGATGATAACACACAAGAAGCTCTTTCACTTTCATATCTTCTATCTTCCATCCCCCTTTCTTAATTGACTTCCATCATCCTTCTTGAGTCCGCGTAGCCTGCTATCACATGACTGAGTATAATGACACACCAAAAATACTTGCATTTCATGTAGTTGCACCTGCATTACCACAAATAAGCATTTCATACATACATATAGATATCACAACTGCATCACATCCTGCACACAACACCTGTTAGCACAATTTACATTTGCATTATCATATTCATCTACATTACATACATTCACATTTGCATCATGCATACACATATAAAACATAAAAGAACAAAAAAATATATATTGCATTGCATCATATACATATTTGCATCTATATCATAAGCATCACATAGAAACATACATCACATAGGTACGCATGCATATAGCTGCCACAAAGATGAATCATCTCATATATATATATATAAAGTGTCATGATACAATGATGTCAAAATCATATGGCTACAATCACCCGCAGGTGTCTACATCATCATAAAAAATGGTACAAAACTGATACAGAGGAACCCACTGATAACTCCTGCCAACACAATTGGTAGTTCTAATCCTGTCCATGTCATGGTATCCCATGCCACATGTCCCACCCTCATCTCCAGTCCCGGATCCTAGAACACTCATTTAAGGGCATCCCTGTCTCTATCTCGATCGTACGAAATCAGCTCTCCATCGATCGGTATCCGTAGAATTCTGTATACATCCTCTAGGGTGACTATCATCTCTCCCATTGGAAAATGAAAAGTGCAAGTCTCAGAGTGCCATCTCTCCGCCAGCGCAGTCAACAGTCCCATGTTCACCCGAAACTCATGCACATACAGAATATGTCTCAATCCCATAGCCTCGATTGCAGCTCGCTCCTCGGCTGTCAGCTTAGGTTGCAACCTCTAAGTCGATGGGAATCTCTCCCATGACTCCGACATAGGCAAATACTCCTGCAGTCAAGCAAAGCAATCATCTTAGTCCTAGTGACACTCACTGTTCATCACAAAGTGTTGCTTCTATCCTAATGGTACTCCCTATTCATCACAAAGTACTATGTGTTTGGCACTCCCTGTTCATCACAAAGTGCTACTCACATTTGCACTCACTGTTCATCACAAAGTGCTGCTCATATTTTAGTACTCCCTGTTCATCACAAAGTACTATATCTTGGTACTCACTGTTCATCACAAAGTGCCTTGATCTATCTTATCCTAGGGCCTATGCTTGAGTGAATCTTCTTGAGTAGTTTCCTAATTGGCAACATATGTTCTATCACAGAATTGTCAATCCTAGCCCTATTTTTAATCCTAGTCTTCCCTAGAGGACCTGCTTGAGTGTATCCTCTCAGCAGCTTATCCAATCGACAGCGTATGTTCATCACAGAACTGTCGATTTGACCTAGAAGACACAAATTCAGATTTTTGGACACAAATGCGCTTTCCTGACATAAACGTGCATTTATTACATTACCTAGTATGCATTGATGACAACAATAAATGCATCAAAGTACAAGGAGGTTTTGTGGTACTTACTGGCTCTCCTACCTCTACTGGCCTCCGAAATTGGCGAACGCGATTGAATCTATGAACAATTGCCATCGCTGCTGACTACTGCTGCTCTATCTCGCTCTACACTCTAATCTCTTGGATGTGTAGATGACAATGAGGATGTATTTCCCTCATGGTCTATCTTATAGACTTCCCTAGCCCTCGTTTCCCAAGTTAGTCTTCATTATCCCGTGACTCTGTCACTTTATCTAGTTAGTCCATTCTATCCTATCTTTCTTATCAAGAGATTGTCTGCAATCTTTTCAGACATTTTCATCCAATCTCTCGAGGGGGCATATCATTCCCATCTTGGGGCAACTCTGTATCAGTTCATATTATCTTCTTTGAAACAACACGACAAGCCGCATTGTCTCAAAGAGGGGCAAAATGTAGACACCTAAAATTGTCATGTCTAATTAAATAAATATTTTATTTATTTAATTATCTAAGCTTAATTCTTCTATTAATTAAATAAATTTTTATTTATTTAATTAATTCATTTATCCTCTTCTAGCCTTATTTCTCATTTAAATAAATACATTTATTTATTTAAATTATCCTTTTTCTAAATTAAATAAATATCTTATTTATTTAATTATCCCACTTCTTCTATTAATTAAACAAATCTTTATTTATTTAATTAATTCATTAGCTTTTTCTACCCATGACACATGTCATTCATCTCTTAATTCATACACTACCTACCCCTTTCATTATTTTATTATTTCTTTTACCTACCCTCTAATCATAGCCGACCTCCTTTTACACCTCTCAATCTTATCCCTCCATTTCATATAGTGTCTTCTATATAAGGAGATGTTTCCTTCATTATCAAACCCTAATCAATCATTCTAATCATTCTATGCATTCTAATCATTTTATGCAATTGACTACACTACGATCCTACTTACAACCACATTCCGTTCTTTGTTGAGCTCTTGTGCACATGAAATTTGAGAGCAAATATATCAAGCAAGATCAATGGAGGTAGGAAGAATACAGATAAAAACCCTATTGGACATGTGATGGTATAATCTTTGTGATTTCATTTGATTTGCATTGTCTTAGGTAATCTTCATATGTTATGGTGGTTCTTTGTTGTTGTTAGGCTAGGGTTTTGTGGTTGAATTCATTTAGCCTTTCAATATCGTTATTATTGTTATCCATTTTCACCATATACAGGTAGCTTCTTCTTTTTTTTGGGCCTAGTACCAGTTGATAGTAAACTAGTAACTGCCTTGATTGCCTCCTTAGTGATTTTAAAAATAGAATCTAGCCACATAAACTCCCCATGAACTCTACTCACTACAAGACAAACTATTTCATCCAAAAATTCAGGAATGTTCTGAATTTCAACAAATCCTAAATCTTCAACAATCCTATGCTCCGACTTGACTAAACCTTGTTCATCAGTTATAACATCTTTGTACATGTTCCTCAAGTCATTAGTTCCTAAACTTCTCTATGTTGCAGTGAATATAAATCCTCGAGTCTTCGACAAAAACAACTCCCTTTGGAATCTTACAAAAGGCTTTGATAGAATCATCTTTCTTAACAATCCCATGAATGATTTTAAACATGGGTCTAGGGTGCTTAATATTCTCTACCACAATAGGGTTTGAAATGAATTCAGGTACAAAAGATGAAGATGCCATTGCAAAAGATAAATACCTTTTGATTTGAAATCCTTGAATACCCTAAAAGATCTGTGTTGCTTCGCCTTTCGAATGCCTTTGCTCTCTCTTTGCATTCTCTGAATGATTGGATGCTTGGTGAATTGAAATAAGGGTTTTCCAGTGCTTTATAACCAAAAATGTTCTCCAACAATCGTATTAAATGCTTCTTGGTTAAGTGAAATCTTAACATATCTGTCGGTAAAGAAGAAATATAACTTCTTACCATAAACCAAGGGTAGAATGCATGATTTTCAGTTTTCTACCATACCCCCTAAGGATTATTCCTTAGTCAGATGAATAACCTCCTACCGGTGAAGGGTTACTCTATTCTACCGATGCAAAGATAGATTCATCAACTCTTTGATCTCTCTTCTTGATCCATTGTTTTAAAAATTTCTATTTTATTTCGTTTAATCTTTCTTTTCCCTTCTCATTAGATCCTTTAATGTTCTCTGGTATAGTCTTGCTTCTACAAAATTTTGCAATATGCCCAATATTTTTACATGCGTAACAAGTTACATTATTCCTCTGAATAGCTTTTCCATATCCTTGACCGGTTTGTGTTCTGCATTCATTAGATAAATGCCCAAATCTACCACAAACATAGCATTTCACATTCATTCTGCAATTTTCTGAGTTATGACCAACTTTATTGCATTTGGAACATTGACCGTTGGGTAAATTTGTATTCTGATTATTTCTAAATCTGCATTGATTTTCTCTATGACCAAATTTGTTGCAATTAAAACATTTCCCATTCAAATTATAAGCATTAGATTGTCTTACTAGTTTGTTGTGATCTTGATTATTTGCAGTCCTGGAACTTTCTCCATGTTCAAATCCAAGTCCAATTGCATCTCTATCAGGTTTCTGTCTTTTCAGCATGTCATCAAGTCTTTCTGAACTTTTCTTGAGTTTGTCTTTGTGTTCATTTCCAGTGACCAACTCATTTTCTAGAATCCCAACTTGTCTCATAAGTTCCTCTTTATCATGTTGCATGTGAGTTAGATATGTCTTTAGCATATCATTTTCATGACAAATTCTTAGATTTTCATTCGCTCCATCATTAAGTCTTCTAGTCAATGTTGGCATATGTGTTGAGCATGATGACATGATGATATTGTATGTTGTCATTGAGGTCAATATGCTAAAGTATGAACCGGTATATTGAAGAAAGAAAATTGGCAAGAGAACTAGTATGATGATGTGAACCGGTATATGTAAAAAAGGTGAAGTGGTATATTTGTTCAAGGTGAACCGATATGTTGGTATGAGAACCAGTATATGGAAGTTTTGTATCGGGGTTTCATTTGGCATGACTACCGGTCGGTAGTCTCAACCTTAGGGTTTTTGGTTGATGCACTCCAAGCCTATGTGACTCAACCGATGAAATCTTGTGATGAGTTAGCATTATAATGAAAATTAGACAGTGTTTCCATGTCAGCCTTGTGCATGTGAAGGATTTCCTTGAAGATCTTGCATGGAGATTGATCTTATCTACCTCGGGAATGCACAAAGTCTCTGTAAAGGATGGAGAATGCGTGATGAGTTATCAGCTTCCTGAAGTGGCAAAGAATGAACATTGGAGAACATCTTGAGATCTGTTCAAGACTGTTCTATTCAATGCAGTATGATTAATGGTCAGGATTGAACCGATTAAATTGTAAAACCTAAATGTTTAGGGTTTAGGGTTTATGCTACCGACCTATCTATTTCCTATAAGGTCGATGATGTTTTTCATTTTGAGGTTGTTGGTAAATGTTATGTGTGTATCTCACTAAGTGATACTTGATTCTTACCAGAATGGAGAAGTGTGTTGATACCTACAGAGTGTGATTGCAGAAAGAAATGAGCTAAAGTGGATCTTCCTTAGCATTGAGTGTTGTTATCAGATCAGTGTATTACTTGTTGACTTCTAACCATTTCAGCAGTTGGAAAATCTCTTAACTAGGTAGCTTTAATAGGCTTTTGTGTAAATCCTTTAATAGGGTGACTCAATTCAATGAGCTCTTCAAATCCTCTTGTGAGGTAACCTTTAACAGGGTTCTAACCTTTAACCAAGTATTTAGCCATCCCTTAACTGGGTGATCTCTAGTAGGATCGGTTCCTAGAAAAGCCTATTATAATATTCTTTAACCAAACTAGGCTCCTAACAAAGTGGGATTTGAAAGAGTTCAAAGAGTAGCTTGTGGGTATTCATCCCCATTGTGGTTTTTCCCAGTTAGGTTTCCAGATGAAAAAAATCAGTGTGTCATGTGTAATGCCTTTCATGTGATGGTTTAGTGTTTTATGTCAAATTGGTAAAATATGTTGAACTAGCACTCATTATATTTCTGATGATATATTACTTGTTTATGCATAAGGGTGAAATGGAAATAAAGTATTAGATTGTATGGAAAGCTAAGGGTTACCAGTTTATATCTTTCACATTCTCACTATGTTTTACCAGTAGTAATCTGATTTAGAATGATCTTATTGTTTTCCAGTCAAAGTTCAATGTTTGCAGTCAAACTGGTTTAGGGAAAGTGTTTTTGCCTATACTGCTTCACCCCCCCCTCTCAGTACTGGTTTGGTAATAACTGTTCATCATTTATTCATCAGTCAAGTCTTCTTCATTCTTCTTCCTATCTAGTCATAGGACCTATCTTGTCCCTTTGCTGGGCTCTCTACTCTATTATTCAAATAGGTCTTCAAGCTTTTGTGCTCAGTAATCACTATGTAGCATCCCTGTACATACACTTGGCTGCATACATTGTTTATCAACAATTCCTTATTTATAAACAATTGCTAACCGCTAAATCTCCTTGATGACATTTCCCATGATCAATCTTAGCCATCAGATCTTCAAACTTGACTAGGATCAATGTATCTTTTTGATCTGAAAATGTTTTACCTTACCTCGAGACTTGCATTCCCATCTTGGAACTTGCATAAGGTTATTGTGGTTCAATCTACACTGTAGATCTTCCTGCCGATTTTCCTTTGCCATAGAACCTTAACAAACTTCATACACGACATACCAATCATTTATACATCTCTAGCTAATCATTGTCCTTCATTAAATAATGCTTTTATCCATCCCATGCGCATTGTCATAACTCGGTAGACATTTCGCCTTCATTAACTGATATCAATAACCTTAGGGTTTACCGACTAGGTTCCTTACTCAGTTGCATAGTATAGTATTAACCTTACAATCAACGACATATGTAGGATGTCAAAACAATCTAAACATCATGATCTCATCATTGTCTAACTCGGTAATAGTTGCCCATTGAATAACTTATTCCTCTCTTTATTCATCACATTCTTTCTATGTCTTTTACCGACATCTTAATTCTCTTCTAATAAATTTTCTCAAGATATGGCAACATCATACTAAATCAGATAATCAATTTCTTGACATCAATGACAAAATAATGTTATAAAGATAGTTATCATCCTTCTTTAGTTATATCAATAATCTTCAACAACCTTCTCAATATCCTTATTGAATATCAACAATCTTTCTTACTGTAATGCCAACAATCTCCTCCTTTGGCATTGATGGCAAAATCAACAATTAAATGGTAATACCAACAAGATATTCAAATTGATTTGGATTCAGATTGTTGTTAGACTTCTCCTATTATCCTTGATTTGTTGTCTTATGAAGTCTTCTCCATTTTCAATAGGCTTCTGAGCTGTTGACTTGCATTTAGTCTTCTCCATTTTGCAATCTACTCCCCCTGTCATTAGTCTTCTGTTATTTCCATCATTTAGGGCTTTATCATGCAGTCAACCATTTAGTCTTCTCCCCCTTTGACAATAATGCCAAGAAGTAAAAGAACTAAATCATGGTTCCTTCCTCTATGAAGTGATTTGTCTTGCTATGTAACATCTTAGTCTCGGTCAGATCAACTTGTCTCTATTCATTTTTATTTTTTTGCACACCTTTAGGTGACTTCCTAAAGTGCATAAATCAGCATCAATCCACACATTATATTCTGTAGATTCAACGAATTGATGCTTTCACCGAACTCGGACAGTGAGTAGAAGATAGGGGTAGGACTCCTAACTTGCTTCTGAGATACTCAAAAGTGTCCCTTGGCAGTGGCTTTGTGAAGATGTCTGCTAATTGCTCCTTTGAACTGATATATTCCAGCACAACTTTCTTCTCTTGAACTTCTTCTTTGAGATAGTGATACTTTATAGATATATGCTTTGTCTTAGAATGCATCACTGGATTCTTTGAAATGTTAATGGCACTAGTATTATCACAAAATATAGTTACTGGCTTGGTAACTTTCTCATTTATACCTTCCAATAGTTGTTTGATCCATGCTATATTGGTACAATTCAATGTTGCAGCAACATATTCAGCTTCTACTGTAGATTGATAAATACATCCTTGTTTCTTGCTAAGCCAACTTACTAGTCTTTCTCCCAAAAAGAAAGCTCCACCACTTGTGCTTTTCCTGTCATCTATGTTGTCTGCCCAATCAGCATCATTATAAACTTTTAAATCAAAATTATTTCTCTTTCATTATACTAAGCCATAATCTTTAATGCCTCTCAGGTATCTGAAAATTCTCTTGATTGCTGTCATATGAGTTTCCTTGGGATCTGCAGAGAATCTTGCTACAATACCTACTGCATGTGCTATATCTGGTCTACTATGCACAACATATTGCAATTTTCCAATCATAGATCGGTAAAGTGTCTCATCAATAGATGCAGATTCATCATTCTTTGATAATTTATAGTTAGTAGTCATAGGAGTACTTACTGGTTTAGAATCCTCCATTCTAAATTTCTTCAAGATTTCTTTTATGTACTTGGATTGAGTAATGAAAATCTCATCCTTCATTTGAAATATCTGTAAACCTATAAAATACTTTATCTCACCAATTAGTGACATCTCAAATTCTTTGCACATTTCATTTCCAAAGTTCTTGCATAAGGAGTCATTTCCACAAAATATAATGTCATCAACAAATATGGCTGAGATCAATATTCCATTGTCCTCATCTTTCTTCATGTACATATTGTTGTTTTCACTTGTCCTTATAAAACCAATCTTGATTAAATAAGAGTGCAATCTTTCATACCATGCTCTAGGTGCTTGTTTCAGACCATATAAAGCTTTGTTTAGTTTGCATACCTGATCTTTCCTCTTGTCTTCAACAAATCCTTCAGGTTGTTCAATGAAAACTTTTTCTTCTAGTATACCATTCAAAAATGTAGATTTAACATCCATTTGATATACCTTGAAATTTTTGAAAGCAGCATATGCCAACAATGTTCTTACTCCCTCAAGTCTAGCCATAGGTGCAAAAGTTTCACCATAATCTATTCCTTCTTCTTGAGCATAACCTTTGCAAACTAGTCTTGCTTTTTTGTGAATGACCTCACCTTTTTCATTTAGCTTGTTTCTGAAAATCCACTTGGCACTGATTACATTTTTGTCCTTTGGTCTTGGGATTAGTGTCGATGTGTCATTCTTCTTGATTTGATCAATTTCTTCTGTCATAGCATTTACCCAATCTTCACTGTTAAATGCCTCTTTCACTATTCTCGGTTCAAATTCAGAAATCAGACATGTGTTCTGTCTTAGTTTGTTTCTTGTCATCACTAGATCATCTTTATCTCCTATAATCTGACTTGATGCATGATGTCTCCAGACATATTTGGCTAATATAGTCTCGGTAGCTTCTATATGATCTTCTTCATCACTCGGTAACTGGACATTATCTTCATTTTCTTCAACAACTTTCTCGGTAGTACTTCTCGGTTGAACATAAACAAATTCTTCATAATCTTCTGGTTCTTTGGAATTTTCTTCATCATTTCTTTCTATAAATTCATCAATTTTCACATTTGTATTTTCCACTATTTTGTTAGATGATTTGATCAGACATTTAAATGCTTTACTTCTAGAAGAATAACCATGAAATGTTCCTTCTTCACTTCTCTGATCAAACTTTCCATTTTTGTCATCTTTGTGAACATAGCATCTACTTCCAAATATTTTAAAGTAGCTTACATTAGGTTTCTTGTCATACCAAATCTCATATGGTGTCTTCATAGTTCCTTTCTTTAGTCGAACTTGGTTCAAAGTGTAAACTATAGTGCTAATTGATTCTCTCCATAATGTTTGAGGTACCCTCTTTTCTATCATCAAGGTTCTTTCACAATCCACAATTGATCTATTTCTTCTCTCAGCTATCCCATTTTGCTGAGGAGTTCTCGGTATAGATACTTGCCTCTTTATACCATGATCATTGCAGTATAAGTTAAATTCATCAGAAGTGAATTCTCCTCCTCTATCAGATCTGAGACATTTCAGTTGTCTTCCTATTTCATTTTTAACTCTTGCCTTGTACCATTTGAACATTTGAAAAGCTTCTGATTTTTCTTTTAAAAACATAACTGACATCATCCTTGAGTAATCATCCACAAATAATATGAAATATTTATCACCATAATAACTTTGAACTTTCATAGGGCCACAAAGATCAATGTGTACTAGATCTAAAATTTTGTTAGAAGTGTAGGACTTACTTGTAAATCTTGATGTTGTCATCTTACCCATCTGGCATCCTTGACACATAGCATTCTTAGGTTTTTCAAGACTCGGTAGACCTCTAACTCGGTGCTTCTTACTTATTTTGATCATATTATCAAAATTTACATGACAAAACCTTTTATCCCATAACCAGGTATCATCTATCTTTGCATAAAGACACTTGTTCCCAGTTGAGTGAAGATGAAATGTATTACCTTTTGTTTATGTCCTGGTAGGAACTAACTTTCCATGTTTGTCATGAACTTTGACAATTCCTTTCTCAAATTCTATTCGGTATCCTATATTGTTTAGCTGTGCTACACTCAACAAATTGTATTTCAATCCTTCAGCCCAATATACATCATCACATTTATAATTGTCAAGAAGTGTTATAGATCCTTTACGTTTTACCAGACATGGTGCATCATTACCAAATCTTACATAGCCTCCATCATAGTCTTCTAATTCAACAAACTTGTGTTTATCACCTGTCATATGATGTGAGCATCCACTGTCTATGATCCAAGAATCATTATTATTTATGTGAGATATTAGGGCTTTTTCTTCATACCTATCCTCATCAGATCCATCTTTAATAGCCACATAAACAACTTTCTCGGTATCAGTTTCATCAGATTTGTCATCATTGGATTCCTCATCTACTACTAGACATGTCTTTCTATCTCTCCTTCTAAAGTCTCAGTGTCCTCTGTATTGGTTATCTTTCTGCCTGTTATCTCGGTATTCTCTCTTTTCACTAGATTCTTTGTCAGGGCAGTTAGAAGCCATACATCCTATTTTATCACAATTGAAACATTTTAAAGGTAGCTTTCCTTTATACTAACCTTTTCCTCTCGGTAACCTTCTTGCTAATAATGCTTCAAATTCTTCTTGCTTCTTGATTTCCTCATACAGTCTATGCACTTTTTCCATGTTCATGCGAAATCTTTCACTTGCTCCACTGTGATCTCCTTCAGAGTACTTACTAATTCTATCATTGTAATCATCAGATTCACCAATATGAAAAGAACTGAATGCAAATTCTACTTTATTTACCGAAGATCCACTGTTATCAAAATTACTTAATTCAAATGCATGTAGCTTACCAATAGTAGCATCCAAAGAAACTGGCATGTTAGGTATAGATCTCACTTCATTGATTGCAGAGACTCGAATAGCATAAGCTGGTAGAAGGGTTCTCAACAACTTACTTGTTATATCCTTTTCTTCAATAGTTCCACTTGCTCCTTTAATTTGATTGACAATCTCCTTTAGTCTTGTACTGTATTGGGTTATGTTCTCACCTTCATTCATCCTCATGGATTCAAGTTGTCCTCTTAGACTATCTACTTTTTCTCTTTGAACATGTTCATCACCTCCATACACAGATGTGAGCTTAGTCCACATTGCTTTTGCATCATTGCAGCCTTCTAGATCATTAAACTCTGAGTCGGTCAATGTTGATGTTATTTCAATCATAGCTTGAATATGTTCTTGCTTTGCTTTAATCTCTTCCAAGGTCATAGGGTTGGTGCTTGGTGCAATGTAATCATTCTTCAGATAATATGTTGCATATTCTCCAATTCCTAATAAATGTAGCTTCATCCTTTTCTGCCATGTGGAGAAACTTGACTTGTTCAGCTTCGGTGCATCCCTTTTATACATCTTCAGATCTATGCCTCAAGTACCATTAAACTTTTTCTTTCAGAGTCCTTAGCTCTGATACCAATTGTTAGTACTGATACTTAATGTAAAGTATAGATGCCAATAGCTAAAAAGATGAGAGGGGGGGGTGAATCATACAAACTTAAACTTCCATAAAATCAACAGATTCAACCTTGGTAACTTATACTTCAGCAACTTAACCAAAAATTGTTAAACATGCAAACTTAAGAACACATAATCATAACAACACTCATATCACCATATTTAACGTGGAAACCCAAATAGGGAAAAACCACTGTGGGATTTTGGACCCTCTAAGAAATATACTCTTCTAGAGTATGCTCAGTTAAAAGAAAATCTTGTTAAAGATTACAAACACATTGCTAGATGTGACCCGATTAAGGGATTTCCCTCAGATCTGTTAGGATCTTCACTTTGTTAGAAGTGACCTTGTTAAAGGATTTCAAACACTCACTTATAATGTTACCTTGCTAGAGGGTTTACATATAAGACTATTAAGTCCACTCGGTTAAGAGATTTTCTGTCACTTACAAAATAACAATAATAAAATCTATCTGCAACTTCACATCTAAAATGCTAAAGCAGATTCTTATTTTCTCTAAACAATCTAGTCATAGGACTTATCTTGTCCCTCTACTAAGCTCTCTACTCTATTATTCAAATAGGTCATCAAGCTTCTATGCTCGGTAATCACTATGTAGCATCCCTATGCATACACTTGCCGGCATACATTGTTTATCAACAATTCCTTATTTATAAACAATTGCTAACTGCTAAATCTCCTTGATCACAGTTCCCATGATCAATCTTAGCCATCAGATCTTCAAACTTGACTAGGTTCAATGTATCCTTTAGATCTAAAAATGTTTTACCTTACCTTGGGACTTGCATTCCCATCTTGGAACTTGCATAAGGTTATTGTGGTTCAATCTGTGTTGTAGATCTTCCTGCAGATTTTCCTTTCCCATAGATCCTTAACAAACTTCATACAAGGCATACCAATCATTTATACATCTCCAACTAATCATTGTCCTTCATTAAATAATGCTTTTATCCATCCCATGTGCACTATCATAACTTGGTTGCAACTCGGTAACTACTAAACTTTACTTGGTAGACATTTTGCCTTCATTAACTGATATCGATAACCTTAGGGTTTACTGACTAGGTTCCTTGCTCAGTTGCATAGTATAGTATTAACCTTACAATAAAAAACATATGTAGGATATCAAAACAATCTAAACATCATGATCTCATCATTGTCTAACTCGGTAATAGTGTTAGGCCCAATATGGAAAGCTAATGTACTGAGAGGGAGGGGTGAATCAGTACTTTGAAACATTTCTTCAATAATATCTTTATTGTTAAGCATAAACCAAATAGGATAGTAACATAATATAAAACTAAAAAAAATAGATAAAAATCATACATGATTCACTTCATAACACCTATATTTTGATTACGTAGAAACTCTTGGTTAGAGAGAAAAACTGCAGTGGGGATGGCACCCACAACTTCACTACTGCAATAATAAAGAGTGCTCGGTTAGAGCTACATGTTTAGCTATTTCTGATAGCTTACCCTATTAGGAGTAACAAGATCTATTAGATCTACCTTGCTAAAGGATTTTACAACACTTTATCTAAATGTTGCACCTGGTTAAAGGCTTTACAATTTATAGACTTGATTAGAGTCTTTTACCCTGTTAAAGTTTTCTCTTACAACTTCAAAATATTACAATAAAATCATTACAAATATCTGTAACTTTACATGTAGAATGTTATAGAAGATTCTATGTTCTTAGAATAGATTCCCTTGCTTATAGCATACCTTGGTAATGCATATAGTAACTCGGTAAACCCTTCTGTTTACTCTATTCTTCGACTGTTCTCTGAAAACCTTCTCGGTGACCTCTGTGTCTCTATAACAGTCTTCTTATTCTCATGCACACACCTTTAACTGTTAACTCATGCTGTATAAATAGATCTCTTATGATGGTGATCCAATTCATTGCTTCGATCTTACAAACACGATTTATTGAATGAATAACCATGCAGAATATTTCATTGGTTAGATGACCTCAAAATCATACACAATCTTTAAGTGCAATTTCCAATGTGATAATGGTTAGATGTGCCCCGATCTTGTAACACGTTTTCATATGCACGTCTAGGTTCAATGAATCTGGTAACACATTTCACTCGATGTAAATCAACTCGGTATGTCATCTTTGCTGCTCGGTAGACATGTAAAGATACTCGTTAGACAGCTCGATGTATACTGCGTTCTGTGACTGCTTTGTTCTGTAACCGACTAGACTTTACATACTGACTTAATATTTCGGTAATAGATAACTGACTAGAGTATATAGTATAACTTTGACATAAAACTAATGGCAATTTGATAAGTAGTAACAATTTCCCCTTTTGACATTAGTTGAGATGTTTGACAAAAACTACTTTCAAAGTTATAACTCAATAATCTATATACTTGCAAAATTTGACTATGCTGACAGTATATACAATAGTCAATAATAATATATCAGATATACTCCCCTTATCAATATACTATACATAACTCTGATTTTGCATGCTTGGTGATCTGTTCCTGTTCTGTGCTTACTATCTTGTATACTGCTCGGTTCACTGCTCTTGGATACTCTGCTTATTCTGCTCGATATACTCCCCCTGTCTATTATACTTTGAATACTATATCATTCTCCCAAAACTGTATTAATACTGTATCACTCCCCTAGTATGTAGCATATTACTCCCCTAATAGAGTATCACTCCCCCTTTTTGACAAACATCAAAAACTTAATTTCCATTCGGGGGCGGTAACTGGTCAAAAATGGATTTGTACTTGGTCTGGGTGTCAGTGAGAGTGACAGAGAGTGCATCCTTTACACTGTCCATTAAATAATTATGTACTCGAATATCAGCCAATAGTGATATTAAGCCATCTAGAGTGCTTCCCTCTTGAGTAGTAGATAAGTATGTGGCTCGGTTGATCTATTCTTGGACTGATGAAAGATGAGGAGGAATAATATCTGAAGGGTCATTATGTCCATCCAGATCTTGTGTTCATCATTTCTTAAGTCCAATTGTTTAGCCATGAGCTATTGTAACTTTGTTTAAAAATACTAAACTGAATTTGGTTTGGTGGTCAACTTATTTGAGAGATCGGTGATCTCTTTCTCAATTGCCTCTGTTTTATTCTTAATGTCTTTAATGAATAAAGAAAATGTGCAGATTTTTTGAAATAAATAATGAATGTGCTTGAGTTGAGGAGTCAACTCAGCAATAAATTTGACAAGTTTAACTTTGCCAATAGCTATAGCTTTTTGTACCTCTTCTATCATTTTGGTAGTGAGCTCTTTGTCTTTCAGCTTGCTCAAATACTCTGATGCATCTACTCCTGATGTCTCTATATCCAGTTGAATGTGGATGGCTGCATCAGTTGATATTGTAGCTTCAGGTAGCATATCTATTAGGAGTGCTTTTACCTTCTAAAGTACTTTATTTTTCTTTTGAATGGCCATTTGCTTCTCTTGTTCTGCCTTTGCTTTTCACAGTTCACCGAAATCAATGAGTGCTTGCCCCTTTAATTTTGATATGTCTACATTGGGTAACACTATTGGTTTTGACAAATCAACTTTAAAACTATGCTTCTTCACTTTCTTTTCTTTACCTTTCACCGATGGAACTAAGACAATTGCTTGTGAGGCATGCGACCCTCGATAGGTTGCTCGATAGAGGCAACACTTTGATCAGTTCCTTTAGCCTCTGTAGAGTCCTTTGGTGTCTCGGTACTTGGTGTCTCAGTTGCAACATTCTCAGTGCCAAAAGGTGCTTGAGATGTCTGTTCTTGGTTGAGACATGTTGCTTGACCGGTGGATAAGGCTGAACTTGTTCCAAAATAGATTCACTAGATACAAGTTTTGCATATGTAGTGCCTTCTATCATTTCCTATTCCGGTGCCTCTGTATCCATGACATCTTCATCTATTTGAATGGTGTCAGCAGGGTCTTGTTCGGTAGCATCAAGACCTTGCTCGGTGACATTAGGATCATGCTTGGTGACATCAACAATTTCAAACTTAGCTTGCTCACTGGAATCCTTGATTTTAAAGATTTCCTACCACTTTGCTTTTGTCTCATTTTCTACTTCAATATATAGCCCATTCATCAATTTAAAGGCTCTTTGTTTGACAAGAAACTTTGAATTGTAGTTTTTCAGATGTTCCTTTATTTCAGCTATTGACATATCAAGAAATAAATGAACCAAACTTCTCTCTCTGATTTGTTTCTCTGAGTCCATTGCATACTTCCACCTATTATCAATATGCAGATATAGTTCATTTGGAAGTGACTTAGCTAGTGCCAATGGAGCTAGCCAAAACTTTAGAAGTGTGCAGATGACAACTTCTTCAATTTGTCTCTTTTCATCATTGTTCTTGGTTTCATACTTGACAGATTTAAATCCTCCAAATCCACCATATTCTTTCAGATTACCACAGAAGTTTTCAACACTATGTATATTTACCTTCTTGCTCTTGACAATCTGAAATTTGCTTGCATCTTCTGATTCGGTATCACTGGACTCTTTTGCCAAAATGAGTCTCCGAGTAGATTTCTTGTATGTCTTTTTTACCTTGGGAACAGTAACACTCTTTGTCTTCTTACTCAGTGAAGCTGTAGATGCTCTAGTGTTAGGTCATTTTATTGGAGGTGGAGTCAGTGAGACTTTTGATGTGTCCTATTTCTTTCTCTTTAACACTTTACCCTTAGGCAATTCAGTGCTTAGTGTTATAGCTGCCTCTTGGGCTTCAGATTCCTCTTCAATAATGGCAATGGTGCCTTTGACAGGTGTAGAGGAAGATTCTTCTCTGAATTTCTTAGACAATGCTTTTATCATTTTTGTTGCCTTTCTTGTAGTTTTGGGTACTACAATATTCATCTTTACCTTTTCCTTTACTTCTTCATAGGTACTGTATCTCAGCTCGGTAGCATGTCTGGGCAATGTAAGAAATGCATTAATTTGTTGTTTTGTGATGTCAAAATCAATCTCGTAACCCATTGGTAACAAATATTGAGTCCTCGGTTCCACAACATTCACATAATAGTAATCGGTGTCAACTTCAAAACATATATCATTTTTGTATTTCTCTACTAGTTGGGGTGGAATCCTATATTTGTTATGCATTTTCTCTTGGAATTTGCTGAAGTAATCATCCATGATATCATTGAAATTATCACCTAACTTCTTAATGAAGTCATTAATCTGATGGGTGATAGGTCGGTGTAGCTCCCAAACAACTTTACTGACTGATGGAAAGAATTTTTCAAAGTAGAAAAACATGCATACCAGTAGTGATCCAAACTTTAGAGTATTAGTTGAGTTGTTCTTCTTTGGCTTTCTGATGGTGTTCAGATTTTCAAATAGGTTCTTCAGCAACACCTCACATAGGTCAATTTTCATTCCCTTTTTCACAATTTTGTATGCCAAGTCTACTACTACACAGGGAACACTATTTTCCCTTGCTGATTGCAAGAAATAGTAGCTCATTACTCTAATGGAAAATTTTAGTTCTTCATTAGTGAGATTATTTAGTTTCAATCCTCTGTAATTAGATTCCACTCCAGTTAAACTGATCAATTCCTTATGTGATATCATCTTCTGGGCTCGAGCATGATCATAGATAGGGTAATCGGTAATCAAATGAATGATTTCCTTGATAATCTTAAATGGTTTCTTTTCTAGGCACATGAAATCATCGTGAACTGTGCTAAGAACAAACTTGACCCACTGGGGTTTGAACACACGAGGATAGGTTAGGACTTCAGTTAATCCCTTGATCTTGATGTGCTCATACTTACTGTTCAATATACCATTGGTACATAGCTCATCATAGGTGTCTCTAATTTCAACATGACCGAGTTCTTCAACAACATTTGGTGAAGAATCTCACATCTTTGATTAACAACACTCTATTTGGGATGAGTGAAAAGGTGATTTTGTCATCCGGTTTAGAAGCGAATTTGGGGGTCAAAGAGTATTTAAGTGAGGGCTTCTCTACATTCTTGACAACTATGGGATCTTGGATCTTGGGTGCCATTATAGATTTCAGATAAAAAAACTAAGAAAGAGTCCTTAGGGTTTCAAGATTCCAAACGACAGATGCTTTATACTTAGCAGATAATGGCAACTAGATATGCTCGGTAAACCAGCTTAACAATGTGTTGAGATTTGATGTAAATACCTTGAATCTTCTTTGTAGGAGGTTTGATCGCCTTTGAATCACTTGCTCTGCTTTCTCAAAAACTTGGTAAGTGTAAATGACCGTGAAAATGCTTTTAAGTACACAAAATACCTTATCAGGCTCCATGCAGATTAGGTCAAAAACATTAAATGCACTTGGTTCCTCTTTAACCGATTTATTCTCCTTTTTTCGTTTTAACCTAGTAACCAAACTTCCTTCATTTACCGACTTGACATGCTTCTTGTATTCACCGACTTGACATGTTTCCTGTAAAGTGCTTCAAAAGACTTTGATAGAATTTCAAACTTACTATTACATCTTAGCTATGCAGATTTTGAATTAAGTACATAATAGTGTAGATTAGGAAATTGAAAACCACCAAAACAATAGCAATTAGGACAACCACAAAACCTAAAGATGCTATGAAAGAAATCCCAATCCAATCAATGAAGACATAAAGACAAGATATTCAAATCAAATGAAATCAAAGCAAACCGACATAGATATCTCCTTCATGTGGCTCCATTGTTATTCTTTCACCTTCAAATTTGATGTGGATCTCACCTACAAGTGCAAAATGCAAGTAGAAAGCAAGTTGTTGAGAGATGAAATTCACAGCATAAGGCTACTCAAAAATGTGATTGATTGATCCTTTCATTGAAGAAAATCATCCAATTTATAGACAAATTGGAGAGAGGACAAGATTAGCATGAAGAGATTTGAAAGTAAATTCAAATCAAGAATGGCAAAATTATGACAAATGTATGACAATTTATATGCAAGAGGTATGACAAATTATGACAAATTATGACAAGATTGAAATGCCATTCCCATGACAAAAGGGAAGAGAGAAAATAGCCTCCATGGAAGCATAAACACAGGAGAAAATGAGGGAATGAAATTAGGGGAAAAATTAGAAAAATTAAAGAAAATAGGAGAAATAGAAATTAGGAATTAGGAGAAATTGGCAAATTAGAAAATTGAGGAAAAAGATGGAATAGAAATTAGGTGAATTAATTAATAGGTTTTCATCCATTAATTAATTCATGAAAGAGACCTAGGAATAAATAAATAGATTTATTTAACCCACAAAGAAGAAGAAAAGGATTAAATGAACAAATCATAAAACCCTAGAAATAAGAGGACAAGGAATTAGGTCAAGACAACAAGAAATTAATGTAGGTTTGATCATGATTCTGATTGACAAAGGACCAATGTTGATAAATGATTAAGATTGGTTGAAAAAAATCAATGACAAATTGACCAAGATTGACAAGGAGATCAAATTGATAGGTGCCAATTGACGAGGAACAATGACTAATCGATCCAAATTGACATGATTGAAAAGGACAAGGATTGATGACGAATCGATCACAAAATGACAAGATTGACAAGTTGATAATCACAAATGATTACTAACAAGCTAAAGATGATTGAAAGATTGATAAGAGGACAAAAACCCTAGTTCTGTCATCGATTAGTATTGATGATGTCCAAAATGATGATAAATGAGCACGCACCATGATGCGCCAGGATAAGATCGACCAAAATCATGACTGAAGATTGCTATCAACAAGATCGAATTCAAAAGAGAGAAAAATGAGGAATGTAGAAGGACTCGATGGTCGCAAATGATAAAGACCAAGTGCGCAACATAGAAGAAATGTTAATGCGACACAAGAACCCTAAAATAAGGCAATGCGCAAATGTTAAAGTATGACTCCACAAGCGTTGACCATTTTTAGATGTCTACATTTTGCCCCTCTTTGAGACAATGCAATTCTAAGAATTGTTTCAAAGAACAATAATGAAAATGCCCCAGAGAATAACAATAACATATGCATGCCCCCTCGAGGAATTGGCCGGAAAAATCTAGAAAAGAGGCCAAGTGATCGATAAGATTGACAGAAGATGATAGGTTTGAACGGATCAAAAATTGAAGGTCGGATGCACAAAGGACAAGCAGTGGAAGGCGCAAAAGACCATGACTATCATAAGATGGAGAGCATGCACGTCCATCTAGGTATTGACAAAGATCTATATAGGAGACAAGGAGAAGGAAAAGAGTTCATTTGCACTGGTCAAAGTGGAGGAGTTGTTGCTCAGGAAAAAGGACCCTTGCAGAGAGATGGCTAACATTCCAATGGAAGATCACCTTGGAGAACATGTAAGCACCTACAGATGACCAGATGATATGGGAGTAGTGGTATGTAGTTCAAAAACCCATATGTTCAATTTTCTGAATTTTGCTTGATTGTGGGACATTGCAGGGCCCACAGGGGAGGGAAAAATGTAGATCTACGCCTGTGTAATGATGTTTTGTGCCTATGTAAGGTACACAGGCGCATCTTGATGCTGCACAAGCGAACTAGATCAAACGGACTGCCAAGACTGACGGAAGAAATGTTAGTAAGCAGAAATTAGACAAAGGACAATTAGAGATGAAGGAAAACTTGCTTTCACAAATACACATAAGTAGGTGAGAACCTTTATTTAATGTAGCAAAGTGGATGTAGAGCATCATGGCATTGAAGGCCAGAGCTAGAATGCAACCCCTTTTGCAAAAGATAGACACATCGCACACAAGGAATGAGTGAAGCATCCTAGGGTGCATACACTAAGGGTCGAGGTATGTGTGGCGTTCACAAAGCAAATGTACTTATCACTGACATGCAATGATATAGTTGCCCCAGTTTGTGACAAACATTCCATAAACAACAAACACAACAAAAAAAGGAAAGGGACCATGAACCATCCCGGTCACTCTAAATCACTCGGTGACATCATCGAGCAACATAGGAACATGATCGAAGCCAAAGATAAATTAGTAAAAAGATAAGATGCACAAATTCAACCAAGTCAAACAAACAGTCTGATCGTCATTGTCAAAAGTGGAAAACAATAATGATCATGATGTTTGGTTTCAAGGAATGCGGTACCCTGTCGAAGATAGGACACAGTCTAGATTCGAGTATACCACACCCTGTATAAGACCCATGATAATGTTGACAAGGACCAATGGTAATGTTGATGTTATTTGGATTGATGTGACAACTATCATTAGGTGGAATGCTTGCTTGGTCAAACAGTTCATCTATTAATGCGTGATTTCATTAAAGCACAATGTTTGATTGATTGTCATTGGATGTATACTCAATGATCTGTCTATGCACAAAGGGAACCATTTACTGACAAAATGTAAAATGCCAAAGAAATTGTTTTTGGATTTTGATGTTTTTCACTTTGTAGGAATTTCGAGTTTTTTACCATTATTTTTTTGTTCGGTTTTTCAGGACTTTATTTGACTTTTTAGGGATTTTTTTTAGGACATTATATGATTTTTAGGGATTTTTTCAGGACATTTGATTTTTTTTTTAGGGATTTTTTTTTTCAGGACATTATAGTTGAAAATGGACACATGATTTTTTTTTTATGTTTTTGAATGTTTTTGGATTATTTCAGGACATTTTTCAATTTTTTTAGTATTTGTTTTTTTTTCTTAGGACTTTATTTGATTTTTTTGGATTTTTATGATTTTGCCCCCAGTGTCTAGCAAGGAAAGGAATATGATAGGTGAATAAATAGGCTTGCTAAAATGTTGGTGGATAGAGGGAAGATAAAGGCCTTTGATTATGGAGACAATACAGATGCAATTTTTAAGGGCTATTGTGTGATGGGACAAGAGACTAGATAGGACAATGTAAAGCAGTGACATGGCATGAGGGACATGTTAAGAGGTTTTTGAAACCATGTTTAAATTTTGCATCCTTATGTCAGATCAAGATCAAGGAATGAAAAAGAGTGTATGGTTAGTGATAAGATATGGATAGTATAAACAAGACCAAGAATGGATAAGGGACATGGACTGAAGGTCGGGATTGGCTAAGGGATAGTGGCAGAAAGTTGCAATAAGCTAGGGAATATGGCTGAAAGGTTGTAATTATCAAATGGATAAATATCAAAAGCTATGATAGACTAAAAGCTGCAAATAAGATGCATGATGCTCATGATGATCCTCAACCTTGTCAAGATCAAAGATGGAAAGGGAAACTGGACATGAGAGACAATAGGATATGAAGGGTAATGATAGGGGTTCGATAGGATAATGGAACAATGAGGGAAAAAAGGATATGATAGGATAAAGCCTGTCCCCAAGTATGGTATGCAAGAAGTTCATGGATTACACATGACGCCTATTTGCTAGGTTTTCATCATGGTACTTTCCTAAGGTGTCTATTTGCCAGGTTTTCACCAGTGGATGAATTATTTTTGCTTTACAATTTTTTTATTTTTATTTTTTAACATTTTCAATAGAAGATGGACACATGATAGGGGATGGAAGAAGGACTCAAGCGTCTTTTTTTTTTGGATAGTAGCCTTGAAAAAAATGGACCATGACCTTTAAAAGTATGCTCAAAGACGTTGGTCGGCTAAGGACATGGAAAATGAGATGAAACTAAGGCAAGGATTTACGCAAATGATGGGATCAAAGGGATCGAAGGATGGAAAATATGCATTGGATAATGGATAGGGTATTGGAATAATTGGGCTTGATTGGATAGAAATGTTGGCAAGATCAACATTGGCACACACCTTGAGGGGTGGTGGATTGATGGAGGAAAAATAGATCTCAGATTGTGAGATTTGGATGGAGGAATAGCTTGGGATTTTGGGACATAAGGGCCCAAAATGGATGAAGAAGGTGATGGAGGAACAAATTTGAGAGGGTTGGATGGAGGAATAGCAACTTTGGATGCCAAGTTGGATGTTTCTTTAGGCTTTTGTGCTTCAAGAAGCTGCTTAGGAACCCACATTGTTTTGGATTTTTCATGCTTTTGTTGTTCTTTTCTATGCATTGCTTGCATAAGGGATTTATGAACCCATATATATTTTGACTTTGCTTGATTTTTCTCAGTGGGCCTTTGTGGCCTTTTGGATTTTTCCTTTTCTTTATAGATCAAATTTTTCTTTGTTTTGACATGTTGATTATATTGGACATGTTGATCCTTGAATACAAGTGGATTTTTAGACTTATGACTTTTATGCTTTGCATCCAAATTGCTTGGAGGAGGAAAGGAATGCATGGATGAATATGAATGAAATGGAGTTCTTTTGGATGACTGGAGGTTCTCAAAGATGTGTGCCTTTGCTGACCTTGCATAGAGGATGAAGGGATATAAGGACCTAAGATGGATGGAAGGGATGATGGGGAAGGTGTATGTTTGGATTTTGATGGAGGGATACCAACATCTTGAGAGTGAGTTGTGTAGACATGAGACTTAAGATCTTCTTTGATATGGAGGGGTTCTTTCTCATGAAGGTCTACCCCTTGGCCTTTATGAATATTTTGACTTGTAGGATACTCTTTTCTTTGGGAAGAAGACGTGAGTCCATTATCAGGTGGATATGATATGAGAGAAATAATGAGATCTTGAAGTGGATTGGATTGCACCAAAGTGGAAGAACCCATTATGCATATCGATGGTTCATGAACATCTTGCATTGACATGTTAGAATCATGAAGGGGATTAGGATCAGAAGGAATGATAGGGTCTTGTGTTGGAAATGAATTTGGAAGGATACTTTGATCTTGACAAGGAGGAAGATCATTGGATTCCTCTTTAAAGGTGCTTTTATGTTGACTTTCAATGGGATCATTGGAAAGGATGGAAGGAATATCTTGATCTTTCTTTGGAAGTGGAATGTCAATGGGATTTGAAAAGATATTTTTTTCATGAAATGGAATGGGATCATTTGGGATTGGATGGACTAGGATATCTTGATCTTTCTCAGGGAATGGAGTGTCAATAGGACTTTGGATAGGATGGACAAGAATAGGGGAATCGTCATGAGTGTCTAGGAAGATGGGGTCCTGGTCAACAATTGGATGGGATGATAAGGTTTTAGGATCTTGATCTTGATCTGTTTCAAGACACGTTTCTTTGTGCTCTAAATTATCCTCTTGACATGGGGTTGGACTTTGGATATGCATGGAGGATTCTAACAAGGAATCAATGTTTTGGCATGAAGGAAATGCACTTTGAACATTTGAGATGGAGTTTGGCAAGGAATCAATGCTTGAACATGAGGAAGAAGGACTTCAAATGGGGTCCTCTAAAATAGGTAATGGCAATAAAGTGCATGGTGGCATTGGGTCTTGTATTTCTGAAACATGACAAGGATGTGCATCATGAATTGGATTATCTTGGAAATCAATTATGGATAGCCCTTAGATAATTTCATCCTCGGGTGTATTGTTTGATGAGGACAATATGGAAGGTTCTTGTGAAACTTCTAAAGGTGTAGGGATAGATGCCATTGGAGAATCAATTTGTTTGTGGGGGGATGAGGCATTGCTAGATATAAGTGTATTATCTTGATCTTCCTCAAAGAACTCACTTGGTAATTTCCTTAAGATCCTTGCAATAAGGCCACCTTTCTTTCAAGGTTTTGACATAGTTGTATCTAGAATTTGAACTTGTTTGGAAAGGAGTTGGTTCTGGTTTGATGTCATGTTTTGATTTTGAACTAGATGTTGATCAAATTGGTTTGAAATGTTCAAAATTTGGCTTGGTGTGTGCTGCAACCTTTGTTTTTGAATGTTTGGTTGTGGTTGTTGACATTGATATGTTGATTGAACTTGTTGATATTCCACCATTGGTTGAACTATTTGTGGACATTGTATAGTTGGTTGGACATATTGTTGAAATTGGACTATTGGTTGTGTTGGCTATATATGTTGGACCATTGGTTGTGTCTGTTGGAAATGTTCGAACTGTTGAACAATTGGTTCTGATGGTTGAAAATGTGATTGATAGTAAACACCTTCTTGTTCTTGTTGTGAAGGCACATAATGTTGTTGACTCTTTGCTTGAAATTGTTTCATCATCTCTAGTTGTGAGAGGAGATCTGGTATGTTTGATTGTTCAATAAGAGATCTTACATCAATTGGCTCAATCTTTGGATTTCGACCTGGAAATTTTTGAAACATTTTGGACATTTGTGATCTATTCTTCTCAATGTTTTTCACTTTTTGTTCCAAAATCTCCTTTTCTTGAGCTAGTTTCTCCTCTAGTTTTTGTGTTTGGACATTTACATCATCATGATAAGTTTGATCCAAGTTCTGAGACATGTAGAGATTGGATTGACATGATTGATTTCTTAATTGTGATGACATGGCTTCGTAAGAAGGTTGAGACCTCATTTCAACAAACATGTCACTATGCAAATGCAATATTTATGGGATTTTTGATTTTTAGGAATGATGTATGCAACTAATGCAACCTAGGTGATTGACAATGCAACTAAATGTTTTTGTACCTTTTGAATTTTTGGAGACAAACTTTTGAGATGTAAAGCTAAAGACACAACCTTGGGAAATTGAAATGAAGTCAAGACCTTAAAGGACAAATGATGAAATGACAATAGGACCAATTGACAATGTCTCACCTATATGCCTGGATACTAAGCTAGGTTTGACAAAAATGATATTAATGAAAGGACAAATTTTTAGACAAGGTCAAAACTCCCTAACAACAACTTAGGGTATCATCCAAAGTTTTGAGTTTTCAAGTTTGACAAACCAAATTGTTGAGACTAAATGCAAGAAGGAAATGATTATAACAATGACTTAGGATATGACATGAAAATGATCTAAGGATATGATATGACAAGATGAAGCCAAGACAAGATTACAGTACAATGATAAGGATATGCGAAGACCAATGACTTAGAATTTGTAAAATACAACCTATGCAAGACCTAATTTTAGCATGACAATGATAATGCACGAATGTCACCTAAATGGAAATCTAGCTTGGATATGACAATGAAATGCAAACTTAGGGAAATGATTTTGAACCTAAGTGCAAAATGAGGATGCTTGCAATGAAAAGGACTAAAATGAAGGGAGATGACAATATGTCTTAGGACCTAAGTTGGACTATGCAAAACCTAGCCTAAAGTGACATAAATTTTGAAACAAAGACATTCAATGTTTTGACAAGCCATGTTCAAATGCTGGATGAATACTTGGACAAATTTGGAATTTTGTTTGGATTTTGTTTTTGAATTGAAGGTTGTTGATTTTGAAAACCCAAGTTGATTATAAGCACTTTTGAAAGTTTGTTTTTTATTTAACTTTTGACAATCACGGAAGACAAAATGTTTGTTTGACTTTGACTCAAGACAATCAAGCACATTCACAACAAATCCTATGGTTGGAAAGGGCAATATCTATTGAATCCTCTAGCCATAAAATACAACACTCAGCCAGATAGCTAGACACTTGGTAGCACTAGCTCCCCCTTATATTGCACTCACTTCTCGGGCATACCAAGCATTGAGTTCAAGGGGCATCACTTCCCAAGAACTTGCTATCTCTAACTAAGGAGTACATGAGAGGTGTCTTCGGCATGTGCGTATCACAACACCTGAGCCAACAGATCGAAGGATTTTGGCATCTAAAAACAAGGGATTCTAGTAAGGGCATCCGTTCGGGTGGGTATTGATCCGATGAATAAATAATTGCAATGCCATTCCAGCACCCATTGTCTACAACTTTCATTGCATCCACAGTTATTTAGAGTGGTTCGAAAGAGCTTGGCTTCAGCCTGTCACCACTTTGGGTCGTTTCCTCTCACCAATGCCTGTGTGAAGTGCCAGGAAAATCAGGAGGCAGGCCCAGTTGTAAGGGTTAAAACATGCAATCAAATTAAAAACAGACAAAGCATGCATGGTGTTTCATTAACCTTTAAGAAATGAAATGTGAAACTACTTTAAAAATTGCAAGCAAGATGTTTTAATGAGAGTCTTTGACCGCGTCCTGCTTAAGATTTGTTAGTAGTTGCATTTTTAGTCTTCGTCACATGTAACACCAAGATGTTACACAGAGAATTAGCACCAAAGAAAAACCAGAATGCAAGAAATAGAATGAAAACAAACAAATTTGCAAGTGAAAACAACTGATTTCACTTCTATTTCTGGCCTTGCACATGCACAGAATGCCTCAACACAGGTGCAAAACCCATAAGGATGCACCTGTGTACCTTACACAGGCGTAGAACATCTCTACACAGGCACAGAACCAATCAAGATGCATCTGTGTACCTTACACAGGCGCAGAACATCTCTACACAGGTGCAGAAGTTCCCAAAGAGCTCCGAGTCACCTTGTTTTCTTGATTTCACCTGCAAATAGCTCAAAAGCACTCAAAACATGGTTAAGGGGTTAGTTCACATTGGGCTCACCAAAAATGTAGATCAAGAAATTGAAAACCACCAAAACAATAGCAATTAGGACAACCACAAAACCTAAAGCTGCTATGAAAGCAATCCCAATCCAATCAATGAAGACATAAAGACAAGATATTCAAATCAAATGAAATCAAAGCAAACTGACACAGATATCTCCTTCATGTGGCTCCATTGTTATTCTTTCACCTTCAAATTTGATGTGGATCTCACCTACAAGTGCAAAATGCAAGTAGAAAGCAAGTTATTGAGAGATGAAATTCACAGCATAAGGCTACTCGAAAATGTGATTGATTGATCCTTTCATTGAAGAAAATCATCCAATTTATAGACAAATTGGAGAGAGGACAAGATTAGAATGAAGAGATTTGAAAGGAAATTCAAATCAAGAATGGAAAAATTATGACAAATGTATGACAATTTCTATGCAAGACGTATGACAAATTATGACAAGATTGAAATGCCATTCCCATGACAAAAGGGAAGAGAGAAAATAGCCTCCATGGAAGCATAAACATATGAGAAAATGAGGGAATGAAATTAGGGGAAAAATTAGAAAAATTAAAGAAAATAGGAGAAATAGAAATTAGGAATTAGGAGAAATTGGCAAATTAGAAAATTGAGGAAAAAGATGAAATAGAAATTAGGTGAATTAATTAATAGGTTTTCATACACTAATTAATTCATGAAAGAGACCTAGGACTAAATTAATAGATTTATTTAACCCACAAAGAAGAAGAAAAGGATTAAATGAACAAATCATAAAACCCTAGAAATAAGAGGACAAAGAATTAGGTCAAGACAATAAGAAATTAATGTAGGTTCGATCACGATTCTAATTGACAAAGGAATAATGTTGATAAATGATTGAGATTGGTTGACAAAAATCAATGACAAATTGACCAAGATTGACAAGGAGATCAAATTGATAGGTGCCAATTGACGAGGAACAATGACTAATCGATCCAAATTGACATGATTGAAAAGGACAAGGATTGATGATGAATTGATCGCAAAATGACAAGATTGACAAGTTGATAATCACAAATGATTACTAACAAGCTAAAGATGATTAAAGATTGATAAGAGGACAAAAATCCTAATTCTATCATTGATTAGGATTGACGATGTCCAAAATGATGATAAATGAGCACACACCATGATGCGACAGGATAAGATCGACCAAAATCATGATTGAAGATTGCTATCGACAAGACCTAATTCGAAAGCGAGAAAGATGAGGAATGTAGAAGAAGGACTCGATGCTCGCAAATGATAAAAACCAAGTGCGCAACATAGAAGAAATGTTAATGCGATGCAAGAACCCTAAAATAAGGCAATGTGCAAATGTTAAAGTATGACTCCACAAGCATTGACCAGTTTTAGATGTCTACAAATAGAATAGGAACTGTTAAGATTTTAACCTTCAGAGAATGTAGTCCCTTCATACCTTTATTGATTAATTTGGAATATGTGCACCTAACTTGGTAGGTAAGGTGCTTTCTTCATTTGACACAATTTCCTTCTTTTTCCAAATCATCTTTAATTTTTCTTTTATTTCTTCAGTGTCTTTTCTAGGTTGATCTTTGCAATCTCTAGCTAAGTGTCTAGCTTTGTGACAATGAAAACATGCCATACCGGGATTTCTCCATGATCTTTCATTGTACATCCCAAACCTTATAAAATAGTTGGCACTAATATGTCCATATCTTCCACAACATTCACACCATATCCTTGTATTGTAATCCCATGGTACTATAGAATACTGTCGGTAAGGATCTGTGTGAGTTCGGTAACCTCTAGCATTTGCTCGGTGAGCATACCACATATAGTTCTTTTGCTTAAACCAGCACTTCTTGGTACTATGTCCATTTCTATTACAGTTTTTACAAAACCCTTTGAATTTTGCCTTTGGATAATTGTTAACAGACTTTGTCCTACATTGATTAGATGTGTGACCATATTTATTGCAATTGTAACAATAACCATTGGACTTAGTGGCATTTGGTTGCTTACCTTTTCTGATTTGGCATATGTTGGCAGTGTGACCTTTATTTCCATAGTAGTTGAAAATAGGCTTCTTTCTTTTGATGTTATTCTTGTTTCCAGCTTGCTTTGATGATTCTCCTCTCTCGGTAGTATGAATTCCTTTCTCAGTAGAGACTTTTCCTTTATAATTGAGTCTTGCATCTTTGTTGGGTCGTCTTGTGTTCAGTTCCTCATCCATCATCTTTGATGCTTCATAACTCTTCTTCAGTATTTCTTTGGATTTCTTCTCTGTTTCAAGTTCATCGGTCAACCTTGATACTTCAAGTTTAAATGCTTGATTCTCATCATTTTTCAGAATTGCTTCATGATGTGCATAACCTAGTTGATCTGATAGGTTTTGTTGAATTCTAGTTAACCTTGTGATTTCATCATTCTTATCAGATACTAAGACTTCAAGTTGTTGTTTCTCTCTTTCTAGATCTCTTAATTTATCCTCAGCTGTTCTCAATGCATCTAGATTTTTAGTCATCTGTGTGCTGAAATGTTCATGTTCTCTTTTCATTGCTTTCAGTTGATCAGCCAGTGCTTTGTTCTTTTCTTTGAATACTACAAGCATTTCTTCAGTTTCTTCAGATATACTATTCTCAGATGATGTCTCAATTTGTTCCACTAACTCTTGAGAGTCTTGCAAATCATCAGATAATCTTCTTCTCACTTTCAAAGATTTTTGCATTTGCCTTTGCATGTCTACAATCACTTGATTAGCATGATCCAGCTCTTCTTGCAGATACACAATCCTCTAAGATTGTTTATAGCCTTCCATTGAAAAGATCTTTCTCTTTAGGTAGTTAAACCCTTTTCCAAGATTCAAACTCTGATACCAATTGTTAGGCCCAATATGGAAAGCTAATGTACTGAGAGGGGAGGGGTGAATCAGTACTTCAAAACATTTCTTCAACAATATCTTTACTGTTATGCATAAACTGAATAGTGCAGTAACATAATATAAAGCTAAAACAAATAGATAACAATCATACATGATTCACTCCATAACACCTATATTTTGATTACGCAGAAACCCTTGGTTAGAGAGAAAAACTACAGTGGGGATGACACCCACAACTTCACTAGTGCAATAATAAAGAGTGCTCGGTTAGAGCTACATGTTTATCTATTTCTGATAGCTTACCCTATTAGGAGTAACAAGATATGTTAGATCTACCTTGCTAAAGGATTTTACAACACTTCATCTAAATGTTGCACTTGGTTAGAGGCTTTACAATTTATAGACTTGATTAGAGTCTTTTACCTTGTTAAAGGTTTCTCTTACAACTTCAAGATATTACAATAAAATCATTACAAATATCTGCAACTTTACATCTGGAATGTTATAGCAGATTCTATGTGCTCAGAATAGATTACCTTGCTTATAGCATACCTCAGTAACCCATATAGTAACTCGGTAAACCCTTCTGTTTACTCTGTTCTTTGACTGTTCTCTGAAAACCTTCTCAGTGACCTCTATGTCTCTATAATAGTCTTCTTATGCTCATGCACACACCTTTAACTCTTAACTCATGTTGTATAAATAGATCTCTTATGACGGTGATCCAATTCATTGCTTTGATCTTGCAAACATGATTTATTGAATGAATAACCATGCAGAATATTTCATTGGTTAGATGACCTCAAAATCATACATAATCTTTAAGTGCAATTTCCAATGTGATAACGATTAGATGTGCCTCAATCTTGTAACGCATTTTCATATGCATGTCCAGGTTCAATGAATCTGGTAACATGTTTCACTCAGTGTAAATCAACTCGGTGTGTCATCTTTGCTGCTCGATAGACATGTAAAGATACTCGGTAGACAGCTCAATGTATACTACATTCTATGACTGCTTTCTTCTATATAACTGACTAGACTGTACATGCCGATTGAATATTTTGGTAATAGATAACCGACTAGAGTATATAGAATAACTTTGACATTAAACTAATGGCAATTTGATAAGTAGTAACAAATAGTTGCCGACTGAATAACTTATTCTTCCCTTTATTCATCACATTCTTTTTGTGTCTTTTACCAACATCTTAATTCTCTTCTAATCAATCTTCTCAAGATATGGCAACATCATACTAAATCAGATAACCAATTTCTTGACATCAATGACAAAATAATGTTATAAAGATAGTTATCATTCTTCTTTAGTTATATTAATAATCTTCAACAACCTTCTCAATATCCTTATTGAATATCAACAATCTTTCTTACTATAATGCCAACAATTAACACTTCCTTCATCCTCTTCTTGCACAAGTTGAACCCTTTTCTCACCTCTTATTTCACCTTTACTTTCTAGACACTTGAATGTTGGATGACCAACTTCATTTCGATTGTAGCACCTTCCTATGAGTGTAGTTTGCCCTTTTCCTCCTCCAAATATGCCTCTAAGGCCTCCTCTAAAATCATTAACTTTCTCTTTACCTTTTCTTGTATCTCCTTGGTCTTCTTGAGGTTGTCTTGTTCCTCTTCCTCTATTGGTGTTTCCTCTACCTCTTCTTTGTCTCTCTTTCCTTCTTTGCAACTTCTCCTCACCCTTCATAACCAATTTATAGCACTCTACTTTTCTTGGTGTTGTGATACTAAGGTTTGTTGGCCATTTGGAGGAAATGATTATGTGTTGCATTGATGTTTTGTCATTGATGTCAACGCTAGCTGTTTGGATGCTTTATGAACACCCTTTTTGGTCCTGGCAAGTTAAGTGGTTTCTGGTCAACTTGGATCTAGTATAATCTAGTAATAAAATTAGCTTGTTCATGATACTTATACTCACATTTAGTCAGTTGTTTTTAGTTTAGTGATTGGATGCTATCCTGCTTGCTTAGAAGATTGGTTTCTGGTCTCGGTGAGGGTTACCCCGATAGAGATTTTGATGGAGATCTTTGATGAATTGCATAAGTGGTGTTGGTGCAGCTTTTGATGGAGTTTCAGGATGCTATTGATGATCATGTTTGAGACGCAGCATTTGGAGATCATTGCTGAAGCGTGTGGACCTATACTTGGTCCCAGTTGATCTAGGTTATGGACTGACTTTATCATAATATGTGGATAGGACATGTTGATGTATTTCTGGGATATCTTATGTGTTGATATTATTAGTTTGGTCTAAGGTGGACATGGTTTGTAATTATTGGTCTATTATCTGGTGGCCAGCCTGACAGTTTATGGTCAAGGGTTTGTATAAATAAATGTAAGATCTCATTGCAGATCATCATGGTTAATGAAAAAGGTCATGGTCAAGGAATGTAATGTGTGAATAAATGTAAAATCATTCAGGAAGAGGAGTTGGTCGATCATTGGAGATCGAATTGGGTTTATGTAAGAGGATTTGGTCCTTTGGTATTGAGCTTAATTAGAGCTATACTCAAGCAAAGGAGATGTTACTTTTGCAATTCAACACTTCTCCAGATTGTAGTCTAGATTTTTATGTAGTCATTAAGGCTCCTTTTGTGATGAGAAATGTTCTCTAGGCTGTTGGCCTTCCTACAAGTGCAGGCCCCTTCATTGTAATTCACATACATACTGTAGAAGTATTATTTCACTATGGGTAGGCTTCCCACCATGGTTTTTCCCTTTACTAGGTTTTCCACGTATAAATTTTGGTATTGTGTGGATGGCTTTTATTTTGTGATTATTGTTTATGCTTCATTGATTAACTGCTATTCTAGTACTGATGTTTTGGGTTTTGGTATTAAAAATTTAATTGTTGAATGTTCCTATAATCTGTGGCAACTGATTTACCCCCCTCCTCTCTCAGTTGTCTTCCGATTATTTGAATTGTCTAACAATTGGTATCATAGCTTTGGTCCTCTCTATAGAAAGCTTAACTACTTGAGGAAGATCCTATGGTGACTAACAATTCAAGTTCATCTAGTTCTTCTAGAGCTATCTTTCGAAGGGATATTTCGAGGCTTGATGGAACAAATTACACAGTATGGAAGATTCAGATGGAGACTCATCTGAGATGTCTTGGCAAAGAGATTTTAGGGATCACACAGAATGGTGTCACACCCTATAATCAAAGATTTGACAATGCTCCTCTGGCAAACCTAAACAAGGAGCATGAGAATGATTGTAGAGAAAGAGAAGCCCTCTTGTGTGAACTTTTTGATCAACAAATAATGGGATTAACTGATAAATCATTTGGAAAGGCTATATTGGATAAGTTAGAGACTCTTAATGAAGGTGACCCTATAGTAAATATTTCTAAACTTTATGGTTATCGGGTGATATGAAAACATGAAGATGGAAGAAGATGAAAGGATTACCACATTCATGGAAAGGGTAAATGAGATTGTTATGGGAATTCAATGTTGTGGTGGAACTCTGAGTGAAGATGAAATTGTTTTTAAAGTCCTAAGAACCCTACCATTGGCTTACAAAATAAAGGCTACTGCTATTAATGAATTGAGAACAATGGCTAATACATCTGTCAATAGAGATACTTTGGTTGGGAAACTGTCTTCTTTTGAGCTTGAGGAATTTGGACCTTCTGGAGCTATGAAGACTGAACCTACTTTTCATGCATCTACATCTACAACCGGTAAGCAAGACTGAAAAGATTTATATGCCAGGGATTTAGAAGATATGAATAGAGAAGATGATGAGTTTGAGAAACTTGAAGCACTATTTTCTAGAAGAGTATCGAAAGGACCGGTAGGAAGTAAGTATGAAGGAAAAGAAGCTTTTAAATGTTTTGCATGTAATAAGATTGGTCATTTTGCATCTAGATGTCCTAAAAGGAATTCAAGATTTTAAGAAAGAGTTAAAAGATCATTTGAGCCTAACACTGGATATCAGAAAAAATATAAATACAAAAAAAAAGACAAATCATGCTACATAGCGAATGAGGAAGGCATTACTGATTCAGATGATAAACTGAAAAAAGACTCTATTAATGGATCCAGCAATGGGAAGGAATGGGTATTCCTGGCTATGAAGGAAGATGATTTGGCAGTGGAAGAGAATGTATTTAAGGAGAAGGCACTTGCTGCTAAAATTGAAGACATAGATGAATGGGTAATTGACAGAGTTTGTTCACATCATATGACTAGAGATAAATGGAAGTTTCTGTCTTTGCAAGAATTTGATGGTGGATTAGTTAGATTTGGAGATGGCAAGGCATGCATGATCCAAGGAAAAGGAACTATATCATTGGATGGTAAGAACAATACTGACAATGTTTATTATGTTGAAGGTTTGAAGCATAATATTTTGAGTGTAGGACAATTGATAGATAAGGGATTTCAATTATAGTTCAAGGATGGAAAATGCAAAATCATTAACAGATTTGGCTTGGAGATTGCAATTGGTACATAGACAAAAGGTAATATATTGTTACTACTTATAAGATTGCCATTAGTTTTATGTCAAAGTTATACTATATACTCTAGTCAGTTATCTCTACCGAAATATTCAGTCGGTATGCACAGTCTAGTCGGTTATAGAAGAAAGTAGTCACAAAATGCAGTATACACTGAGCTATCTACTGAGTATCTTTACATGTCTACCGAGCAGCAAAGATGACACACTAATTTGATAAACACTAAGTGAAACATGTTACCAGATTCATTGAACCTGGACATACATATGAAAACGTGTTACAAGATTGAGGCACATCTAACCGTTATCACATTGGAAATTGCACTTAAAGATTGTGTATGATTTTGATGTCATCTAACCAATGAAATAATTTGCATGGTTATTCATTCAATAAATCATGTTTGTAAGATCGAAGCAGTGAAAGGATCACCATCATAAGAGATCTATTTATACAGCATGAGGTAAGAGTTAAAGAGGTGTGTGTATGAGTGTAAGAAGATTGTTACAGAGACACAGAGGTCACCGAGAAGGTTTTCAGAGAACAGTCGAAGAATAGAGTAAACAGAAGGGTTTACCGAGTTACTTTATGGGTTATCGAGGTATGCTATAAGCAAGGTAATCTATTATGTGCACATAGAATCTGCTATAGCATTCCAGATGTAAATTTGTAGATATTTGTAATGATTTTATTGTAATATTGTGAAGTTGTAAGAGAAACCTTTAACAGGGTAAAAGACTCTAATCAAGTCTATAAATTGTAAAGCCTCTAACCAGGTGCAGCATTCAGATTAAGTGTTGTGAAATCCTTTAGCAAGGTAGATCTAACAGAGCTTGTTACTCCTAACAGGGTAAGCTATCAAAAATAGCTAAACATGTAGCTCTAACCGAGCACTCTTTATTATTGCAGTAGTGAAGTTGTGGCTGCCATCCCCACCGTAGTTTTTCTCTCTAACCAAGACTTTCTGCGTAACAAAAATATGTGTTATGGAGTGAATCATGTATGATTGTTATCTATTTGTTTTAGCTTTATATTATGTTATTGCACTATTCGGTTTATGCATAACAGTAAAGTTATTATTCAAGAAAAGTTTTGAAGTACTGATTCACCCCTCCCCTCTCAGTACATTAGCCTTCCATATTGGGCCTAACAATTGGTATCAAAGCTTGAATCTTGGAAAAGGGTTTAACTACCTAAAGAGAAAGATCTTATCAATGGAAGGCTATAAACAATCTTAGAGGATTGTGTATCTGCAAGAAGAGCTTGATCATGCTAATCAAGTGATTGTAGACATGCAAAGGCAAATGCAAAAATCTCTGAAAGTGAGAAGAACATTATCTAATGATTTGCAGGACTCTCAAGAGTTAGTGGAACAAATTGAGACATCATCTGACAACATCATATCTGAAGAAACTGAAGAAATGATTGGAGCATTGAAAGAAAAGAACAAAGCACTGGTTGATCAACTGAAAGCAATGAAAGGAGAACACAAACATTTCAGCACATAGATGATTGAAAATCTTGATGCATTGAGGATAGCTAAGGATAAAGCAAGAGATCTACAGAGAGAGAAACAACAACTTGAATTCTTAGTATCTGATAAGAATGATGAAATCACAAGGCTAAGTGGAATTCAACAAAACCTATCAGATTAACTAGGTTATGCACATCTTGAAGCAATTCTAAAAAATGATGAGAATCAACCATTGAAACTTGAAGTATCAAGGTTGACTGATGAACTTGAAACAGAGAAGAAATCCAAAGAAACACTCAACAAGAGTTATGAAGCATCAAAGATGTTGGATGAGCAACTGAACACAAGAGGACCCAACAAAGATGCAAGACTCGGTTATAAAGGAAAAGTCTCTATCGAGAAAGGAATTCATACTAACGAGAGAGAAGAATCATCAAAGCAAGCTGGAAACAAGAATAACATCAAAAGAAAGAAGCCTATTTGCAACTACTGTGGAAATAAAGGTCACACTGCCAACATATGCCAAATAAGAAAAGGTAAGCAATCGAATGCCACTAAGTCCAACGGTTATTGTTACAATTGCAATAAATATGGTCACACATCTAATCAATGTAGGACAAAGTCTGTTAACAATTATTTGAAGGCAAAATTCAAAGGGTTTTGTAAAAACTGCAATAGATATGGACATAGTACCAAGAAGTGTTGGTTTAAGCAAAAGAACTATATGTGGTATGCACACCGAGCAAATGCTAGAGGTTACCAAACTCAGACAGATCCTGACTGACAGTATTCTGCAGTACCATGGGATTACAATACAAGGATATGGTGTGAATGTTGTGGAAGATATGGACATATAAGTGCCAACTATTTTATAAGGTTTGGGATGTACAACCGAAGATCATGGAGAAATCTTGGTATGGCATGTTTTCATTATCATAAAGTTGGACACTTAGCTGGAGATTGTAGAGATCAACCTAGAAAAGACACTGAAGAAATAAAAGAAAAATTAAAAATGATTTGGAAAAAGAAGGAAATTGTGTCAAATGAAGAAAGCACCTTACCTACCGAGTTAGGTGCACCTATTCCAAATTAATCGATAAGGGTATGAAGGGCCTGAATTCTCTGAAGGTTAAAATCTTAACAGTTACTATTCTATTTATGTACTTAATTCAAAATCTGCATAATTAAGATGTATTAGTAAGTTTGAAATTCTATCAAAGTCTTTTGAAGCACTTTACAAGAAGTCTGTCAAGTCGGTGAATATAGGAAACCTGTCTAGTCCGTGAATGAAGGAAGTTTGGTTACTCAGTCAAAATGGAAAAAGGTGAGTAAATCGGTTAAAGAGGAACCAAGTGCATTTAATGTTTTTCACCTAACTCGCACAGAGCCCGATAAGGTATTTTGTGTAAAAGGAATTTTTGCGATCATTTTCACTTTCCAAGTTTTCGAGAAAATAGAGCAAGCGAATCTAAGGCGATCAAACCTCCTACAAAGAAAATTCAAGGTATTTACATCAATCTCAACACATCATTAATCTGCTTTACCGATATTATCTAGTTGCCATTATCTGCTAATTATAAAGTGTCTATCGTTTGAAATCCTAAAACCCTAAGGACTCTTTGCTAGTTTTTATCTGAAATCCACAATGGCACCCAAGATCCAAGATCCCATAGTTGTCAAGAATGTAGAAAAGCCCTCACTAAAATACTCTTTGACTCTAAAAGTTTCTTCTGAACTGGATGACAAAACTGCCTTTTCACTCATCTCGGACAGAGTATTACTAGTCAAGGATGTGAGATTCTTCACCAAATGTCGTGTTGAAGAACTCGGTCATGTTGAAATCAAAGACACCTATGATGAGCTATGTACCGATGGTAAATTGAACAACAAGTATGAGCACATCAAAGTCAAAGGATTAACTAAAGCCCTAATCTATCCTCGTGTGTTCAAACCCTAGTGGGTAAAGTTTGTTCTGAGCAGAGTTCACGATGATTTCATGTGGCTAGAAGAGAAACCATTTAAGATTACTAAGGAAATCATTCATCTGATTACTGGTTACCCTATCTATGATCATGCCTGAGCCAAGAAGATGATATCACAAAAGGAATTGATCAGTTTAACTGAAGTGGAATCTGATTGCAGATGATTGAAACTAAACAATGTCACAGATGAAGAATTAAAATTTTCCATTAGAGTAATGGGTTACTGTTTCTTCCAATCAGCAAGGGAAAACAATGTTCCCTATGCAGCAGTAGACTTGACATACAAAATTGTGAAAAAGGGAATAAAAATTGATCTATGTGAGGTGTTGCTGAAGAACCCATTTGAAAATTTGAACACCATCAGGAAGCCAAAGAAGAACAACTCAGCTAATACTCTAAAGTTTGGATCATTACAGGTATGCATGTTTTTCTATTTTTAAAAATTCTTTCCATCAATCGGTAAAGTTGTTTGGGAACTACACCAACCAATCACCCATCAGATTAATGACTTCATTAAGAAGTTAGGAGACAATATCAATGATATTATGGATGATTGCTTCAGTAAATTTCAAGACAAAATGCATAACAGACATAGGATTCCACCCTAGCTAGTAGAGAAATACAAAAATGATATATGTTTTGAAGTTGACACTGATTACTATTATCTGAATGTTGTGGAACCAATGACTCAATCTTTGTCACCAATGGGTTACGAGATTGATTTTGACATCACAAAATAGTAAATTGATGCATTTCTTACATTGCTAGACATGCTACTGAGCTGAGGTATGGTACCTATGAGGAAGTAAAGGAAAAGGTAAAGATAAATATTGTAGTACCCAAAGCTACAAGAAAGACATCAAAAATGATAAAGGCATTGTCAGAGAAATTCAGAGAAGACTCTTCCTCTACACCTGTCAAAGGCACCATTGCCATTATCGAAGAGGAATCTGAAGCCCAAGAGGCAGCTATAACACTGAGCACCAAATACCCTAAGGGAAAAGTATTGAAGTGAAAGAAACATGACACATCAAAGGCCTCATCGGCTCCACCTCCAGTAAAGCAACCTAACACAAGAGCATCTGCAGCCTCACCGAGTAAGAAAACAAAAGGTGTTACTGCTCCCAAGGTAACAAAGACATACAAGAAATCTACTCAGAGACTCATTTTGGCAAAAGAATCTAGTGATACCGAATCAGAGGATGCAAGCAAATTCTAGATTGTCAAGAACAAGAAGGTAAATATACATAGTGTTGAAAACTTATGTGCTAATCTAAAAGAATATTGTGGATTTGGAGGATTTAGATATGTCAAATATGAAACCACGAACAATGATGAAAAGAGACAAATTGAAGAAGCTGTCATCTGCACACTTCTAAAGTTCTAGTTAGCTCCATTGGAACTAGCTAAGTCACTTCCAAATGAACTGTATCTGCATATTAATAATAGGTGGAAGTATGCAATGGAATCAGAGAAACAAATCAGAGAGAGAAGTCTGGTTCATTTATTTCCTGACATGTCAGTCGCTGAAATAAAGGAACATCTGACAACCTACAATTCAAAGTTTCTTGTCAAACAAAGAGCCTTAAAACTGATGAATGGGCTATATATTGAAGTGGAAAATGAGACAAAAGAAAAGTGGAAGGAAATATTCAAAATCATGGATTCAAAGGCACTAGAACAGGAAATGATAGAAGGCACTGCATATGCAAAACTTGTATCTAGTGAATCATTCTTGGAACAAGTTCAGCCTTATCCACCAGTCAAGAAACCTGTCTCAACTAAAACTCCTCAAGAAATAGATCAAGGCACTGAAGGTCACAAGTCTATAGCAGGAGAAGGTACTACTCAAGAATAGACATCTCAAGCACCTTCTAACATTGAGACTATTGCAACTAAGACACCAAGTACTGAGACACCAAAGGACTCTATAGAGGCTAAAGGAACCGATCAAAGTGTTGCCTCTACCGAGCAACCTATCGAGGGCCATTAAGCCTCACAAGCCCTTGTCTTAGTTCCACCGGTGAAAGGTAAAGAAAAGAAAATGAAAAAGCATTGTATTAAAGTTGATTTGTCAAAATCAATAGTGTTGCCCAATGTAGACATATCAAAATTGAAAGGGCAAGCACTCATTGATTTCGGTGAACTGTGCAAAGAAAAGGATGAACGAGAGAAGCAAATGGCCATTCAAAAGAAAAATAAAGTACTTCAGAAGATAAAAGCACTCCTAATAGATATGCTACCTAAAGCTACAATATCAACTGATGCAGCCATCCACATTCAATTGGATGAACTCCTCACAAAGATAGAGACATCTGGAGTAGATGCATCAGAGTATTTGAGCAAGTTGAAAGACAAAGAGCTCACTGCAAAAATGATAGAAGAGGTACAAAAAGCTATAGCTATTGGCAAAGTTAAACTTGTCAAATTTATTGCTGAGTTGACTCGTCAACTCAAGCACATTATTTATTTATTTCACAAACTCAACACATTTTCTTTATTCATTAAAGACATTAAGAATAAAACAGAGGCAATTGAGAAGGAGATCACCGATCTCTCAAGCAAGTTGACCACAGAGCCAAATTTAGTTCAAAATTTTTATACAAGGTTACAACAGCTCATGGCTCAACAATTGGACCTAAGAAATGAAGAAAACAAGATTAGGATGGACATAATGACCCTTCAGACATTATTCCTTCCACATATTTCATCGGTCCAAGAACAGATCAACCGAGCCACATACTTATCTACTACACAAGAGGGAAGCACTCTAGATGGCTTAATATCATTATTGGCTGATATTCAAGCACATAATTCTTTAATGGACAGTGTAAAGGATGCACTCTTTGTCACTCTCAGCAAAGCCCGAACCAAGTACAAATCCATTTTTGATCAGTTACCACCCCCGAATGGTAATTAAGTTTTTTATGTTTGTCAAAAAGGGGGAGTAATATGTTACAGTACTAGGGGGAGTAATACGGAGTGATACAGTATTGAGAGAATGGTATAGTATTTGGAGTATAGTATACGGGAGTAGTATACTGAGCAAAGTAAGCAGAGTATCAAAGAGCAGTGAACCGAGCAATAAACAAAACACTAAGCAAAGCACACAGAACAAATCACCACGCATGCAAAATCAGAGTTTTGTACAAGTATATTGGTAAGGGGAGTATATCTGATATATTATATTATTGACTATTGTATATACTGTCAGTATAGTCAAATTTTGCAAGTATATAGATTTTTGAGTTATAACTTTGAAAGTAGTTTTTGTCAAACGTCTCAACTAATGTCAAAAGGGGAGATTGTTACTACTTATCAAATTGCCATTAGTTTTATGTCAAACTTATACTATATACTCTAGTCAGTTATCTCTACCGAAATATTCAGTCGGTATGCAAAGTCTAGTCGGTTATAGAAGAAAGCAGTCACAAAATACAATATACACCGAGCTGTCTACCGAGTATCTTTACATGTCTACCGAGCAGCAAAGATGACACACCGAGTTGATATACACCAAGTGAAACATGTTACCAGATTCATTGAACCTAGACATGCATATGAAAATGTGTTACAAGATCAAGGCACATCTAACCGTTATCACATTGGAAATTGCACTTAAAGATCATGTATGATTTTGATGTCATCTAACCAATGAAATAATTTGCATGGTTATTCATTCAATAAATCATGTTTGTAAGATCGAAGCAATGAAAGGATCACTGTCATAAGAGATCTATTTATACAACATGAGTTAATAGTTAAAGAGGTGTGTGCATGAGTGTAAGAAGACTGTTACAGAGACACAGAGGTCACCGAGAAGGTTTTCAGAGAACAGTCGAAGAATAGAGTAAACAAAAGGGTTTACCTAGTTACTATATGGGTTACCGAGGTATGCTATAAGCAAGGTAATCTATTCTAAGAACATAGAATCTGCTATAACATTCTAGATGTAAAGTCACAGATATTTGTAATGATTTTATTGTAATATTGTGAAGTTGTAAGAGAAACCTTTAACAGGGTAAAAGACTCTAATCAAGTCTATAAATTGTAAAGCCTCTAACCAGGTGCAACATTTAGATTAAGTGTTGTAAAATCCTTTAGCAAGGTAGATCTAATAGATCTTGTTACTCCTAATAGGGTAAGCTATTAGAAATAGCTAAACATGTAGCTCTAACCGAGCACTCTTTATTATTGCAGTAGTGAAGTTGTGGGTGCCATCCCCACTGCAGTTTTTCTCTCTAGCTAAGAGTTTCTATGTAACCAAAGTATATGTGTTATGCAGTGAATCATGTATGATTGTTATCTATTTGTTTTAGCTTTATATTATGTTATTGCACTATTCGGTTTATGCATAACAGTAAAGTTATTATTCAAGAAAAGTTTTGAAGTACTTATTCACCCCTCCCCTCTCAATACATTAGCCTTCCATATTGGGCCTAACATATATTTCATTTGAACTCTGGTGAGAAGACATGTTTGATTACACAAATTGATGAGAGTTGGCTATGGCATAAAAGGCTGTGTCATGTGAATTTTTATTACAATGTGAAGATCAGTTCAACTAAGGTTGTTAGGGATATACCTAAGATTATGAAGCCCTATAATCCATTATGTAAGGAATGTCAAATGGGTAAACAGGTCAAAACCTCTTTTAGGAGTATACAAGATAAATAAAATTATGTTCTTGATCTTATTCATACAATTTTATGTGGCCCTGCTAGAGTTAAAAGTTTTCATGGTGATAGATATATCATGCTAATCATTGATGATTATTCTAGAATGATGTGAGTTATTTTTTTGAGAGAAAAATCTGAAGCATTTGAAAAGTTTAAAATCTTTAAGGCTAAATTGGAAACTGAGATAGGATTGAAGATTAAATGTTTGAGATCAGATCATGGTGGAGAATTCACATCCAGTGAGTTTAATAACTTTTATGACAAGCATGGTATAAGAAGACAATTTTCTGCTCCCCTGACACCTTACCAGAATGGAGTTGTGGAAAAGAAGAACAAAACTTTGAGGCTTTGAGAAATGAATTCCCTTTGCTTAGGGATGTGACAATATTTAGGATATGGATTAGGCTAAAATAGAAGTGCTTAGAAGAATCTAGAAGGGGGTTTAGAGAGGCAAGTGGGAAATGTAGGAGAATGCAAGTGGATGGAGTGTAATTTTAATTAAAATAAATTACTTTATTTCAACTAAAATAAATGCAACTTGCATAAATACAAGTGGGGGATTTAAATAACAATTTAATTAAATGTAAATTTAATTAAAAGGGGAGGAAAGAGAATTAATTAAATAAAGTGGTTTATTTAATTAAAGACTATGAAAGACTTAGGTGAACTTAATTAAATAAATTGAGTAATTCATTTAATCAAATAGATGAATGTGAATAATTTAATTAAATAGAGGAATGGGTTAAAATGAATATTAAATATTCACTTAGAAAACAAGTCATTTGTATACGTCTACATTTTGCGCCTCTTTGAAGTGACGTGTGTGCACATGTTGATTTAAAGAAAATTGTCAGATATGTCACCAAAATTTGATCGATGTGATGTTGTGTGTCGAGATGCCAATATGATGCCCCAAATTTGATAAATGATATTGATGATGCCCCCTCGGGAGATGAATCAAATTTTTTTAAAAATTTGTTGAGTTGATAAGCATTTTTTATTTAATTACATTGTTAAATTTTGACTCTGTTCAATGCATTGTAATTGATTCATCTCCCAAAAATGATGTTTGAGAGGGTTAAAAGTGAGAAAATGAGCAAAATACATGCCCCACCTACTAACCTTAGTGGACTTTTACCCTATAAAAAGGTAAGAAGTGATTTTATTTTTATCATTTGCACCTTTTGACTTTTTGTGAGAGTGACAGTTGGAGAGTGACAAAATATCGGTTCCCTATGCATCTCACCGATTCGAGCACATTCATCGATATTAGAGCCCTGCCACGTATGGTCCACCTATAAGTCACCTCAATTTTGTCCTATTTGTTTTTTATTTTGTTGATTTTTGTCACGTTTTTCAGTTTTTGTTTTCATTTTTTCTAGTTTAGATCATTGATTTCCTTTCCTAGCGCATATGATAGGAACAGTAATGCGTAAGGTTTTTTAGATAAGTTAGCATCTTGGAGTCAATTTGTAGCACATCACACATTTAGGATAGCACGTAGGGTGTTTTAGTGCATAGGGCTAACAAGGAAGCGCATTGAGTACATAGGATAGCGCATAGGGTTAACCTAGCACATAGGGTTCTTAGGGTAGCGCGGTGAATGCATAGGATAACGCGTAGGGTTAACCTAGTGCATAAGGCAAAGATGTTAGTGCCTAGCAAAGTTTGGGTAGTGCATGTGTGGAAGCTGAGCGCATAGGAGTGATACTTTGGCGCATGGTCAAGAAAAATAGGTAGAAAGGACTTGGAAGAATGTGTCTTGGAGGGGGGAATAAATAAGGTAGATGGCTTAGGAGGGGATAGGTGCCTGCCAAGTGCTTTGGGATGGGTTTTGAGCCAATGTTTTGCCTATTGTGATTATGTCTAAGTTTTGATATGATGATTAATAGTCTTTGAAATTGCTTTTTTTTGTGAAGTGCCAAGCTGTTTGATTGTTTGAAATGTGAATCCTGATTTGTTTTTGATATGTATCTTTGATTTTCGCCTTGCAATTGAGTTTAATGTTCGATATGAGTTCTAAGTTTTGTTTTCTAATATTATTCCTGAGATGATGCTTACGATATAGATTTTGAGTTGCTTGCATTATGGGTCTTTGATTTTTGATATGCGCCTTTCATTTTTGATATGGGTCTTTGATTTTTGATATGGGTCATTAAGTTGCTTGTATTATGGGTCTTTGGTTTTGCTTTTGATATGGGACTTGATTTTTCTTTCGATATGGGACTTATGTTATAGTTCTTGGATTTTTGATATGGTTCTCACGTTATGGATTTCAATATGATTCTTAGATTCTTGATATGATGTTGTCTTGAGATGTTTCATTATTTCAAGTTAATTGTGTTTTGATTGGATATATTAGATTGATGTGGGAACTGATGTTGGGTACTTTTTTTGTGTGTTTGTAGGCACAGCTTGTTGTACTCCAGTCATGAGAGTGATTTCCTAGACCATGGTCATTGATTCCGCGGTTGTCACAAGCAGATAGAGATGTTCCTAGATTAGTGGATATCAGATCCCTTGGCAGGAGTTCCTAGATATGGATTATGCTGCACTACCCTCAGTGTTAGCAAGTTTTATAGGTGGATTTATTTGTCCCAACCATAGGTTGAAGGGACTAGTAGTGGGATGGGGGTTGGTTTTAAGATATTCATATATTGTCCCGTATATAGGAGAGTCTAAACTGGTTAAGGCATAGATGATGTGGGAAGCAGAATTGTCATAGGTTGGGGAAAATAGTTGGTCTACCAGGAACTCATAATGACTCTGTTGCTCTAGAATTTGTCATAGTGAAGTGATAGTAGCCATTGCATCGTCCACTCTATTTTCCAATCTTGGTATTTTCTTAAAGGTGATGTGTACAAAGTACTATCTGAAGTCATCTACCATTGTTTTGTATGGTAGCAGCTTGTCATCTTTTGTCTAATATTCATTGTTAATCTAATTTATAACCAGTTGGGAATCTCCATAGACTTTTATTTCCGTAATTCTCCATTCCACATCCATTTTGATTCTTATGACCAAGGCTTCATACTCAACGATGTTATTGGTGCATGGAAACATGAGTCTATATGATCTTGGAATGGTGTGTCCTTCAAGGGTGATGAATATGATGCCGACACCTAATCCATGTTGAGTGTTGGAACCGTCAAAGTACAGGGTCCATTGTTTAAGTGTAACAGTAAGGACATCCCTGTCTGAAAATTCTATCTTCATTGGTTGATTATCTAGTAGTGGTGCTTCAACTAACTGATCTGCAATTACTTGTCCTTTGATAGCCCGACACTATGTATTGGATGTCAAACTCACTGAGAATCATGACCCATTTAGCCAATTGGCTTGTAAGAGTTGCTTTGCTGAGTAAATATTTGAGAGGATCAATTTTTGCTACTAGCTTGATTGTGTGAGATAGAATGTAATGATAGAACTTTTGAGAGGCAAATACTATAGCTAAACAAGCCTTCTCAATGAATGTGTAATTTAGCTCATATCCATTTAATGTTTTGCTAATGTAATATATAGTTCATTCCTTGCCTTCTTGATCTCCTTGTGCTAATAGTGCCCCCAATGATATGTCGGTCGTTGATATGTAGGGAATGAGCGGCTTTCCTGCTATTGGTGGTACCAAAACTGTTGAGTTCATTAGATATTGCTTGATTTGATAGAATGATTCTGTACACTTGGCTTCCCATTAGAATGGTATGTTCTTATGTAGCAGATGATTAAATGGTAGACTTTTATCTACTAATTGGGCTATGAATCTCCTAATTGACTATGGTCATCCTTGTAGAGATCTAAGTTGACTAATGTTCTTGGGAGGTGGCATCTCCATGATGGCCTATACCTTCACTGGATCTACTTCAATGCCTTTTACTGACACAATGTAGCCTAATAATTTACCTGATGTCACCTCGAAGACACATTTCTTAGGGTTTAGCCTGACTTGGAATTGTTCCAATCTTTGAAATATTTGCTCTAATATGCCCAAATGTTTTGCTTGGGTGAATGATTTAGCCAGTAAATCATCCACATATTCCTCCATGAAGGTATGCATCATATCATGAAACATTGTCATCATTACTCTTTGATAAGTTACCCCAACATTTTTCAAGCCAAAAGGCATGATGTTCCAATAATACGTTCCCCACAGATAGGTGAACATATTTTTATCTTGATCCTCTGGAGCTATCTTGATTTGATTGTAGCCAGAGAAATCAACCATTAATGATAGCATTGCATGGCCCACTGTGAGGTCTACAATTATGTCGATGTTGGGAAAAGGAAATCATCCTTTGGACATGCTTTGTTGACATCTCTAAAATCTATGCAAATTCTAATGCTTCCCTCTAGTTTTGAAACTAGTACAATGTTTGAAATCCATTTAGCATAGTCTATAGGTTGGATAAATCTGATGTCTAACAGTTTCTTTAATTCAGCTTTGACCATTAATGCTACATGTAGATTCATCTTTCTTAACTTATTCTTGACTGACTTAGCTCCTGGAGCAATAGATAAATGATTCATTATTAAGTTTGGATCTATTCCAGGCATATCAGCATAGGACCAAGCAAAATTGATTTGCTTCTCTATGAAGAATCTGATAAACTTTGGTTTTTCCTCTTGTTAGTGATTCTGCTAGGTGTATGTTTTTAGTTGCTACTTCTGTACCAATGTTGATTGATTGAGTGGGCTCAATCAATATAGGTGATCACTCCTAATAGTGTTCATGAAGAGTGTCAAGTCTCCCATATTTAGGCATCTTAAAAAGGTTTTCACCCTCAGATGCATCCTTTATTTTGACCTTTTTATGATCTAGTGCTACAATTGACTTGTTTTCAGCAATAGATCCCTTGTTTCTTTCATTTTTGCAATTGAGAGAATTGGCACCCTCCTGACTGTAGATATCGTTATTTTGTTTGTTGGTAGAGTTTGTTTTTGGGTTGACTATACATAGGTAATGGACAATAGGTATATCATGGTTTTCAGGTTTGTCTTAGTCTATTAAATCAAGGAATACAAGTGGTAGAGAGTCATTTGGTGGGTTGAGGTCAACTGCGATAAGTGTCATGATAGAAGTATCATTAAGGTTGTTTGAGGTGTTGGTTAGTTTAATGACATTGTCAAGGTCCTTGATGGTTTTATCTTCTATGTAGACTTGTTCGTAGTGTTGCTGCTCATTTTCCTTATCTTCGTAGATATGTTGTGGACCGAATTAAAGTAATCGAGACCCTGCGCCTTATCCTTCCTAAGAAAGGGGTGTATGTATAGTACCTTCTTTGACATCCTCAGTAGCATTTGAACAACTAACCCATTCATAGTAGTTAGAATCAATTTAAGAAGTACTGTCCCAAAATCTTTCAATGTCGTGGATAGGTATGTTGTAGGGTGAGAAGAGATCACTAATAATTGATACTATTCTTGAAGTTTTTTATAATTCTTAATCAGAGCATGCTTGTACCCTTTGCATTTTTTCATACACTATTTCTCCTTGGGGAGTAGTGATTTCTTCAGGTGGTAATTATGTCTTGTTTTGAATAGGTTCTTGTACATGATGCACTTTTTTATAAGATGCTTCTTCCCTTTGAATGGCCAATTCTTCTTGTTGTTTTTCTTTTTCCTAGTGTTCTCGCTCTTTCCTTATTGTTTCTGCTACTTGGTGTAGTGCCTCTTGCCATGAGTCTTCATTGTATTTCTTATTTTCTTTCCATTGAGGTTTTTGATACTTATTTTGCTTTTGTCTTGGTTGTATGCCATGTCCATATCTTTGTCTTGTTTTGTCTCAAGAAAATTGTGAAGGAGGGTCTAGTGGTTCTGTAATGCCTTCTTGATGCTTGCCTATAGGTCCTTTTCCATTGTATCCCATCCATTTCATGATCAGGAATCCTTTTCCATATTGTTGTGTGGGTATGGCTACCTCAAGAGTAGCAATTCTGACCTCTTCCTCATCCTTGTATAGCCAAATAAGGATGCCTTTCTCCTCTGATTCAATTGCTAGTGTGCCTAACTATATGAATTTTCCATAAAACTTGGTGATGGGTTGTGTTGCTTGATGTGTTGATGCAAAAGGTTGTCCATGAGATTTGGGTGATGTTGGTAATTTGGATAACCACATGGGTTTGAAAGAGTATTCTCCCATGCCTTGCTCTTTGATTTTCATCTTTTGTTTGAAGTCCATTGATAAAGATTGGATTTGTTCTTGATGATGATCTAATGTTGAGGAAGCTGGAGCTTCCTTGCTATGTGGAACTAGGTTGTTTTGAGCTTCTCCCATAGAGTTGCAATGTTCAAAAGGATTATTATCAGTAGATATGGAAATATCATGTCCATTATATGGGAATTTGACACATTGTTGGTAAGTTGATGGTATTGCTTGCATTTCATGTATCCAAGGATGATGTATTAGAATATTGTATGTTGTCTAATATTGTATGTTGTCTATGTCTAAGACTTGGCACATGATGAATACTAAGAGGGGGGCGAATTAGTATACCAAAAAATACTGAACTTAAACTCTTAAACAATTTAGTAGTTAACTGGTATAACAAATTTACTAACAAACCGGTTAAGACAAATGCAAACCAAACAACAAATAAAGAATTCACCTACAAGAGCACAATCACCATAACACAAGAGGTTTTGACGTGGAAACCCAAATGGGAAAAACCATGGTGAGTAGAAACTCACAAGTAACTATCTATAGAGTAGAAACCAGACCATTTAAGATCAGACCGGTTAAGGTCATACAATGTTCTTCACCAGAACAGATCCTATTAGGAATCTAGATCTCTGTTAGGAGATAAGCCTTGTTAAAGACTACCTTGTGAGAGGATTTCAGATTCACAGTTGTGAACCACCTTGTTAGAGGATTTACAAAGGCTTTGCCAAGCCTACCTGGATAAGGGTTTTAGACTTGTCGAAGATATGAGTAATCAAAAAGTAGATGATCTAGATACTAGCATACAAGATCATACAAACTCTACATCGACACTAAAAAGGAAGATTACCGACACCCTAGCCAACAACAATTTTATATTAATGTATTTTTCAATTAATTGTAAAATCTTTTGTAAGCCAACATGGCGGATTGTAATATGACTCATATATGTATGAGATTATTGTAGATAATTTTATATATGATAGGATATGACATGATGCAAAATATGAATAGAAGGTAGCAGACCTAATATGTGAATTAGCGGTTAAGGGTTTATGTATGTAGCAGAGCTTAAACCGGTACTAAATCTGGCATAGTAGATGCTAATCTGAAGCAGTACAAGACATTGGATTTGTATAATCCATTTTTGTAAGTCAGTGTGACTTCTTTTGTAATTTAGCAGCGAGCTCTAGACACTTGGCCTTCCTACATGTGCAGGCCCCTATTGTAGCAGTAATATTCTCTTATTGGCTAGTAAGTGAATATTGTGGGTCACAAATCCCACCAAGGTTTTCCCCACACCGGGTTTCCTTGTTAAAATATTGTGTTATGGTGTGCTTTTCATGTTGTGGTTGTTATTCTTATTTGCTGCATTATTTTTGGTTTACCAGTACATAGTTTTAATATGCTTTTCATGTTATAAGTTAAGAAAATATTATTACCCATCAGATACTGATTCACCCCCCCTCTTAGTATCTTTGGGAATCCTAACAGTCTTAAAGTTGCTTATGTATGCCTACAAATCAGATTACAGTTTATCCTTTTATGCAAGCACATCATCACATAATAGATGGGGTTGGCTTATTTTTCTCAGCAGTAGTTTTCCCTCATCCATAGCATCTCTAATATCCTTCTACTCTTTCTGAAGTTAAGACCGAAGCTCATTCAGTTTCTTTACTAAGGTAGTGTTAAGTTCCTTTTGATGCTTCTTCTGTGCATTAGCTTCAGTAACTTTCTTCAGGCATTGTACCTGGTCCTCGACAACTATACATAGAAGTTTCAATTTGGCTAGAGAGGAATCAGTACTGGAGAGGTTGGTACTTGGGATCAAATTGGTAAGGGTGTTAATAGCAGTGTAAATGACATCCTACTCCTTTTTCCTTCTTAATGCTTCCAGTCTTTCATGTGCTAGCTTTATGCCTTGCAGCAGCTCTGATTCATCTATATATTGGACATCAAGAGGACTGGTGATGTCGGCCGGTTTGGCTTGACCACCGATTGCATTTGGAGTCTCTGCTTGCTTGTTCTTTTCTACTTCCTTCTCCTCTTTCACTCTTTTCTTTTCCTCTTCTTTCTCCCTTTGTTCTGCTTCATGATTTTTCTTCTCTTCCTCCTTCTTTCTTTCTTCTTCATTTTGCTTCTTCTCTTCTTCTTTCTTCTTCTTCTCATCTTTCTGCTTCTCCTCTTCTTTCTTTTCCTCCTCTACTTTCCTCTTCTCCTCTTCTTTCCTCTTCTCTTCTTATTTTCTCTTCTTTCCTCTACTCCTCTTCTTTCCTCTTCTCTTCCTTTTGTTTCTTCATCTCCTCCGCTTTCCTTTTCTCTTCCTCTTTCTCTGCTTTCTCTTTGTTTTCCTTTTCCTTTTCCAGCTTCTTCTTGTCTACTTTTCCTTTGTCCTATTTCTCCTTGTCTGCTTTTTCTTTATCAACCTTTTCCTTTTCAACATCTGGAGTGACATCTTCAACATCCAAAGAATCAACATCAATGGTGTCCACTTGTTTTGTAGCTAGTTCTCCTTCATCATCAAATACCTCATCTGATTTTCTGGTTTCTGGTTCTTGTTCGACCTTCTTGTTGGCCTTAGACACTTGATGCAACTAGACAGTAGCTTTGGCATGCAGATGAATGTCCTTCTCTAATTCAGAGGTTTTGCCTTCAAGCAGCTCGAGTCTTCTTCTTCTCATGAAGAAGAGACCTTTATGTGTGTCCATAATCAAAAATAATTTGGAATTGGAGGCTTTAGGAAAGTACTGAGCAAATACACTCCCTTATTTCCTGCTATTTCTCTATGGCAATGTCCCATTTGTTGTCCAAAGAATTATATAAAGAATCAACTGTCTCAGATCTAATTTCTGATGGCGACCGGTCATTCTTACACAAATAATTAATAACTTCCTGCTCTATTTCCTCTTTCTCACTATCGGTAAAATCATCAAAACACTCATTTAGATCACTAAACAATTTTCTTCTTATATTCTTGATAGTCCTTTGACAATGTGTCATTGGCTTATAAGAAGAGACATCAATATTTACTGGTGCAGATGATGTAGTTGTCTTGCTGGTAGCTTTTGTCTTTTTCCTTGTTTTCCTTGTCTTCTTAGGCTGCACATTTGATTCTGTGTCTTCAGACTCCGGTGAGTTGCTCTTGGCCTTCCACTTCCTTTCAAATACTTTGGCTAGTGCAACCTCCAGTTTCTTCTTGGCAGGTGATTGCTTGGTCACTTTTGGGCTGGCTGAGGTAACTGGTGTCGATGCCACTAGCACTGCCTTTCCCTTTTTCATAGAAGCTTCTTCAACTAGTGTTACCCTTTCTAAGTAAGTGTCGGTTCTCTTTTTCTTTGCATTTAAAGGAGAGGCAATCAGGGTAGAGGTATACCCATCCAACATGTCATACATTACCTCATAACCCATAGGTTATGAGGTAATGTACTCGACAAAATATAAGTGATTTTATACTAAAAATATACTTGACAAAATATAAGTGATTTTATAATATAAATTACTATCAAAATTGTCTTTAGTAAAACCAAGCTTCAAAAGATATTTATCCAACCTTGCATACCAATCTCTAGGTGCTTATTTCAATTCATATAAAGATTTCCTTAACCTACAACCATATTTGTATCATTTGATAGTGAAAAACCATAAGATTTCTTAATATAAACTTCCTCATCAAGATCCCCATTTAAAAATGCACATTTAACATCCATCTGATAAACTTTATAGTTTTTATAAGCAACATAAGCAAGAAATAATCTTATAGCTTCAATCCTAGCTACAGGTGCAAAAGTCTCTCCATAATCAATTCCTTCCTTCTGAGAATATCCTTTACAAACCAATTAGCCTTATTCCATATAACTTGACCATCCTCATTCAATTTATTTCTACAAACCCATTTAGTTCCAATAACATTTTTATTTTTAGGTCGGGGAACCAAAGTCCCTGTGTTATTTTTCTCACTCTGATCTAACTCTTCTTCCATAGCTTTCAACCAATGTTCATCTGTACATACTTCAATTACTAATACCAGTTCAACTTGTGAAATTGTACATACCTCATTAATTGCCATTCTTCATCTTGTCATCACTCCATTTCTCTTATCCCCAATGATTTGATCTTCAGAATGATTCAAACTCACATACTTCGAAGTCTTTTGACATTCTGTTCCTCTTCCCTGTTCTTCAGTTACTATAGAATTCTCTGATGTTGCTAGAGTAATTGGTTCAACTCTCTGTTCCGGTAAAGGTGCTACCGGTTCACATAGAATCATTTCCACTCTCTATTCCTTCTCATAAACTCCGATTTGACTTTTGTTTAACTCATCTACTTTGACATTAGCACTCTCCATAATTCTTTGCAATCTCTTGTTAGAACATCTATATGCTTTTCTTTCATTAGAATAACCAAGAAATATTCCTTCATCACATCTAGGATCAAGTTTCCCACTAGTATCTATAGATGTATAAAAATGACCTTTCCTAAGTGAATATTTAATTTTCTTTTGCTACTACAACAAACTTTGCATTATAAAAAGTACCTTTCCTAAGTGAATATTTAATTTTTATAGTAATGACCTCATAACATCAAAAGGAAGAAGCCTATTTGCTACTACTATGGAAATCAAGGTCATACTACCAACATATGCCAGATCAGAAAAGGTAAGCAACCGAATATCTCTAAGTCCAATGGATATTGTTATAATTGCAATAAATATGGTCACATACCTAATCAATGTAGAACAAAGTCTGTTAACAAGCATCAGAAGGCAAAATTCAAAGGGTTTTGTAAAAACTGCAATAGATATGGACATAGTACCGAGAGATGTTGGTTTAAGCAAAGAACTACATGAAGTATCGACACCGAGAAAACACTGGAGGTTACCGAATTCACACAGATTCTCATCAACAATATGCATCAGTACCATGGGATTACAATATGAGGATATGGTGCGAATGTTGTGGAAGATATGGACATATAAGTGCCAACTGTTTTATAAGGTTTGGAATGAACAAACGGAGATCATGGAGAAACCCCGATACGACATGTTTTCATTGTCACAAAGCTGGACATATAGCTGGAGATTGCAGAGATCAATCGAGAAGAGACACTGAGGAGATAAAAGAAAAATTCAAGATGATTTGGAAAAAGAAAGAAATTATGTCTGATGAAGAAAGCACCTTACCTACTGAGTTAGGTGCACCTATTTCAAATTAATCAAGAAAAGGTATGAAGGGACTGCATTCTTTAAAAGTTAAATCATAACAGTTCCTATTTTATTATGAACAAGAATTCAAAATCTGCATAGTTAAGATGCAATTAGTCAATTAGTATACTATACAGGAAACCTGTCAAGTCGGTTATCAAAGCAAAGTTGAATACTCGGTGAAAACAGAAAATAAAGTAAATCAGTAAAAGGTGAACCAAGTAAATTTAATACCATGACCTAACTTGCACGGAGCCCAATAAGGTATTCTTGAGTACTTAAAAGTATTTTTGCAGTCATTTTCATTCACCCAAGTTTTCGAGAAGCAGAGCAGAGAAAATCAAAGTGACCAAATTTCATTCAGAGCGAATTTTCAAGGTATTTACATCAATCTATTCACACTATTTAGCTGGTTTCTAATCTAGTCAAATTGCTAGTGTCTACCGAGTGTGAAGAGTAAGCTACTTGTAAACCCTAAGGATAACCTGTCAAATTTTTACTTGAGATCTACCATGGCACCCAGGATCCAAGATCCTGTAGTAGTCCAAAATGTGGAGAAGCCATCTCTTAAGTATTCCCTAACTCCCAAAGTCGCCTCAGAACCGGATGATAAAACTGCATTTTCACTCATCCCGGATCGAGTCTTATTGGTAGAAGATGTCAGATTCTTTACCAAATGTCGTGTTGAGGAACTCGGTCATGTAGAGATTAGTAACACATATGATGAACTGTGCACTGACGACAAACTAGATAGTAAATTTGAACATATCAGAATCAAGGGATAAACTAAAGCCCTAGTCTATCCTCGTGTATTCAAACCCCAATGGGTTAAGCTTGTATTGAGCAGAGTACATGATGATTTCATGTGGCTACAAGAGAAACCGTTCAAGATCACAAAGGAAGTCATTCACCTAATCATCGGATACCCCATCTACAATCATGCTCGTGCACAGAAAATGATATCACAAAAGGAGCTAATCAATCTAACTAGAGTAGAATCTGATTACCAAGGATTGAAATTGAATAATGTCACTAATGCTGAACTGAAATTTGCAATTAGAGTCATTGGTTACTATTTCTTCCAATCTGCAAGGGAAAATAGTGTACCATGTGCTGCACTGGACCTGGCCTACAAAATAGTAAAGAAGGGAATGAAAGTAGACTTGTGTGAAGTACTACTAAAGAACTTATTGGAGAAACTGAACACAATAAGGAAGCCGAAGAAGAACAACTCGGCAAACACACTCAAGTTCGGTTCACTACTTGTCTATATGTTTTTCTATTTTGAAAAGTTCTTTCCCTCAGTCGGTAAAGTAGTATGAGCTACACCGACCTATCACCCATCAAATCAATGATTACATCAAGAAGTTAGGAGATAATTTTAATGATGTCATGGATGATTACTTTAGCAAATTCCAAGAGAAAATGCACAATAGGTACAGGATCCCACCATAACTGGTTGAAAAATACAAGGACAATATTTGTTTTGAAGTTGACACTAATTACTGCTATGTAAATGCTATTGAAACAAGGATTCAGTCATTGAAACCAATAGGTTATGAAATTGATTATGACATCACACAACAACAAATTGATGCCTACCTATCATTGCCAAGGCATGCAACTAAACTAAGGTATGGAACCTATGAAGAGGTAAAGGAGAAAGTAAAAACGAGCATTGTAGTTCCTAAGGCTACAAGGAAAGCAACAAAGATGATAAAAGCTTTGTCTGAGAAATTTGGAGAAGAATCTTCATCTACACCTGTCAAAGGCAATCTTGCCATTACCAAGGAAGAATCAAAAGCACAGGAGGCTGCAATAACATTGAGCACAGTGTTGCCAAAGGGAAAAGTTCTAAAAAGAAAGAAACAGGACATTACAAAGGTCCTACCGACTCCAACAACAAAGAGAACCAACACCAGAGCATCAACTGCATCACCGAGCAAAAAACAAAAGACTGTTGCCACTCCTAAGGTAACAAAGACTTACAAGAAATCTACTCAGAGACTCATTTTGGCAAAAGAGTCGAGTGATATAGAGTCTGATGATGCTAACAAATTCCAGATTGTGAAGAGCAAAAAGGAAAACATTCATAGTGTTGAAAATTTTTGTGCCAATCTCAAGGAATACGGTGGATTTGTAGGATTCAGATATGTTAAGTATGAGTCTAGGAACAATGATGAGAAATGACAAATTGAAGAAGCTGTCATATGTACACTTTTGAAGTTTCGGTTAGCACCATTGGAACTAGCAAAGTCACTTCCAAGTGAACTCTACTCACATATTGATAATAGATAGAAATATGCAATAGATTCAGAGAGACAAATAAGAGAAAGAAGTCTTGTCCACTTATTTCCTAACATGTCCGTAGCTGAAATCAAGGAGCATTTGTCCACATACAATTCAAAATTTCTTGTGAAACAGAGAGCCTTAAAATTGATGAATGGGCTATATATTGACATGGAGAATGAGACTAAGGACAAGTGGTAGGAGATCTTCAAACAAAAGGATGTCAGTGAACAATCTTGTAAAGCAGAAAAATCGAACCCTAGTCGTTCTCCCCTCCCCAACTCCAAGGAGAGAGAAGGGAGAGTCACTAGGGTTGATGGTTTTCACTTAGGGGAGACTTTACATTCAAAAGAGGGGTTGAAACCCACAAGATCCAATCCCACGCAATGCAAGATTGGATTCTATATGAGTTTCAAGGGTTGTGATAGCATGGATACCCTCTTTTGTAAAGAAATGTAGATAGAATGATTAAGCTAGGAATGCATGTAAAGTGGGAAATATTCGCTTATAAACTGAGATAGGGATATAGGATGAAGCTACGGACCTGGAATTAGCAGTAAAATGTCGAGACGGCGCTGTCCTGCAAATTTGAGCAAAAGTTGATGGGACGATGGCGCCCGGCGTGCACACGGTCCTCCGAAAAATCCGCGAAACGAAGGGGGATCTGTTCGTCTCTGCACAAGGATTCCAGATCTTCAATTTCAGCCACGTACCTGAAACCTACACACAGAAAAGCGAAGATGATTGGGGGGTTAGGGATTAGGGGTTTGCCCTTAGGTCAAACCCCGGTTTTGGAATTAACCAAGAAATGAGAAATGCTGTAAATGTAAATGACTGTAATGTAAAACAAGTACTAGTACCTTGTTGTAAGGATGTTTGTATCCTTATATGCGAAGGTATAGATGTTGTTGTTTGTTTTATGTTGTATGTTGTAGCATGTGACCTCCTCTTCAATGGTTGAATCCTTGTCTTGAATGCAACACCTAGCCTTGAATGGAGACTTAGAATGATCAATTGTTTGAAGGAATGCTTGAATGCTTGAATGCTTGAATGTTTGAGTATTGTTTCCATGCCTTTTTCCCTCATACCAAAATGAGAGAGGAAAAGTAGTTTATATACTTGTCAATTAGGGTTAAAAGACTGATTTTCCCGACCTTAGGCCGACCAAGAAATGTTATTTTCCAAATTGCAAACAAAAAGACCCAAAGTCCCATAGGAGACCGGGCCCAAAATAGGGCCAGGGACCAGGGCGCTGGGCGCCATGGTCCTGGGGGACCAAGGTGCTGGGCACCCTAGTCCTGAAGGACCAGGGCGCTGGGCGCTCTGGTCCCACCTCTCGGGACAGCAGGGTGCAAGGAGGATCAGGCAGGGTGCTGGAAAAATGTAGTTTTTGATGTTGTGGACAAGTTTCGGGGTCTCCATTCAGGTTCAGTGTTGCGTCGCCATCGTGAAGACCCAAATGCGGTCGAAATTGCAAGTGTCACAATTTTAGGACGCTACAAATCTCAAATTGAAATTGTTGATGTCACTGAGCAAGATCCAGATGTCACTGAGTGAGGTCCAGACCCAGTTGACACAATATAAATTGATGAAGATGTAATGGATGAAGCCGCACTGGAGCAAGAAATGATTGAAGGCACCACTTATGCAAAACTTGCATCTAGTGAATCGGTCTTAGAACAAGTTCAACCTTATCTATCGGTGAAGCCACCAGTACCAACCAAAGCCCCCAAGGACACTGAACAAATTACCGAAGGTAACAAATCTAAAGCTACATAAGATACAGGTAACAAGTTTGAAGCTATAGCAGACACAACAAAAGATCAATCATCTCAGGGACAGACAAGCACATCAAATATTACAGCAAAGACCCCTAGCACTGAGCCATCCAAAGACACTGTAACTGCTACAAGAACAGTGCAAAGTGTTGCATCTACCGAGCAACCTACCGAGGGACAGCAAGCCTCACAAGCACTTGTCTTAGTGCCCCAGACAAAAGGAAAAGAGAAAAAGGTGAGAAAGCATGGTTTTAAATTTGACTTATCTAAACTGATCATGTTGCCCAATGTCAACATCTCCAAATTAAAAGGGCAAGCACTCACTGAATTTGGTGAACTATGCAAAGAAAACGCCGAACAGGAGAAACAACTAGCAATACAGAAAAAGAACAAGGTACTTCAAAAGGTTAGGACACTGCTCACATAAATGCTACCATCAGCAACAGTGTCAAGTGTCAACCGATGCAGCCATCCATATTCAATTGGATGAACTCCTTAATTAGATTGAAACATCTGGAGTTGATGCATCCAAATACCTAAGCAAGCTCAAGGATAAAGAGCTCATAGCAAAAATGATAGAGGAAGTCCAAAAATCAATTGCTGTTGGCAAGGTAAAACTTGTCAAATTCATTGCTGAGTTGACCCCTCAACTCAAGCACATTCTTTATTTATTCCAGAAATTGTGTACATTTTCTTTATTTATTAAAGACATCAAAAATAAAACTGATGCAATTGAGAAAGAGATCACTGATCTCTCCTCCAAGTTGACCACTGAGCCTAATTCAGTTCAGACTTTTTTCAAAAAGCTACAACAGCTCATGGCTCAACAGTTAGAACCGAGGAATGAAGAGCATAAAATTAGGATGGATATAATGACCCTTCAAACATTATTCCTTCCTCATCTCTCATCAGTCCAAGAACAACTTAACTGAGCTACAAGCTTATCAACTACCCAAGAGGGAAGCACTCTTGATGGCTTGATATCACTCTTATCTGATATTCAAAAACAAAACTCATTAATGGAAAGTCTCAAGGACTCACTCTCAGTCGCCCTCACTGATGCCTAGACCAAGTATAAGACTATTTTTGATCAGTTACCCCCTCCAGATGCAAATTAAGTTTTTAATGTTTGTCAAAAAGGGGGAGTAATATTATGTTACTACATAGGAGAGGAAAGCCTAGCAAAGGGGGAGTAATTCTACAATTGGAGAATAGTACAATTTTGATAACACAATTTTGTGTATTGTATACAAGGGGAGTATACTGAGCAAAATATACAGAGCATTCAGAGTACACTAGTACAGTACAAAACCAGACCGAACATGCAAATTCAAAGTTATGTATAGGATAATGATAAGGGGAGTATATCTGCATATACTATTGACTATTGTACATATTGTCAAGTATAGTCATTTTGTCAAGTATATCTAAGGTAACCATGAGGTCTTCTTAAGCATTTAATGCTTCTTACATCTCCTCTCAAATAGTCTCTTGTTGACAATTGTCACCATTTCATTGGTGAGAATTGTAAAAATGGATTGATAACTTTCTATCCTAGCCCTTGTTAAGATTATCCAATCTTGACCATCCATTGCCCTATTTTTCCTATAAATAGAGCCCTCCTTCTATCATTTTCATATCCAAGTTTTTAGTATCAAACTTATAGACATTTTACTAAGAATCTAAGTTTCATATCTAGTCATTTTATCAAGCATTTAACCTCTCTTTGATAGAAATAATCTTAAATAGAATCTTAAATATGCATTTTCATTATAGTATTCTCATATTAGACTAGTATATAATGTTAGGATAGATTTTACTAATCTTTCATCTTATCATCATATCCATGCTAGTTTAAATCATTCTAGTTTCAATATCATACACATCTAGGAATGCATTCATGATAAATTGATCAATATCCCTCGTTCTCATAGTTGTCATTCCTAAGTCACTTTGCTTAGTGATCTGAGAGAAAAGGCATTGGCTTGAGGGATCTTGTGAGATAGAAAACAATGGAATGTCCCTTGGGGAGTTGAGATATTTCAATATAGCTCCATAACTTGCACCAAGAGACCCATTGGTGTGTGGACTAGTTTTGAAATCAAAATTTTCATTTCTTTGCACCCACCATGGGGCATAACCCCACAAATAACATCATTTTTGATAAAGGACTAATAGTGTAGGTATGTTGAAAAGTAGAGTTAGCGTGGTGGTACCTTCTTTTAGCATATCTTGCCTATTGTTTATCACATCAGACCTAAACCTTAGTGCATCCACTAGTTAGACTAGTGCATAACACTTCCTTTAGTAATTGGAAAACCTCAATGCATTAGAGCATCAATTTAGCACATCCAAGAAACATCTCAGCACATCGAGGTCATTTGTTAGCGCATAGGTGCTTTGTTGTAGCACGTAGGTTCTGCAATCTAGCACATACCTATAACTAAGAAAAAACATAGTTTGTAACCCAAGACAAAAAGTTAGGTTTGTATAAGGTCATGTTAAGATCTAAATCTTTCACTAACTGGTATTTTGTTGCAGGTTACTAATCTCTATTTTGTAGGTTGGGGGATTTCAATTTTTAAGCATTTGATTATTTTTGTTTCTAACTTTTTCTAAGTTAGTTATTAAAAATATTTCATTTTCTTGTTAGTAAAAACAACAACCTCATTTTCATTTGGTGTTACTTAAAAAGAACAACAAAAATAATTTATTCTGCTTACTTAGAGAGAACACACTTCTTTTTGGAAGCTCTAAAAAGAACAAGCAAAATTTACTTTCTTGCAAAAGTTTAAAATGAACCTCGCCATCCTTTGGTGTCTAAAATGATCCACTTTATTTTGCTCCCCTATCAACTTTACATTTTATTGACCAAATCACAATTGCTTTGTTGACGAGGATTTCCATTCTTAGATAGAAAATCAGTGATTTGAAGGTTAAAAAGAACACCATGCTTTTTGGAGCAACATCTCCAAATGGAAATTAGAAAATCATTGCCTTGAAGGGTAAAAAGAATCTTGTTTGCTTTGCTATGAAAGTGGAAGGTATATGCTCTCCCTTAACTGGGTGATCAAAAATATAAACCACTCTTATGCTTTATTCATTTCAAGTACTTAATTCCTTTAGCAGGCCTGCCCTCCCGAGTTTCTCTTAGAGTGCCATTTAAATGGTCAGTGAGAGGGGAATGACCTAAGTCGGAAACAACTTTATCACCAAGAGTTCCAACCCACTATAATCAAAAGTGGAGGTTGACAAAAGTCACTTCAACGGTTTTTCTCAAGGATTAGCCTTCCCTCAATATCTTTACGATACGTAAATCCTTTGTTCTAAAGGTTGGCAAGCCTCCCAAGGGAGTTTATCACTAAAGACCAAATAGGAAGCTTGATTATGAACTTTAGAAATAGAAACCTTGAGCCGACTTAGTATCCAAACATCTTCAATATCATAGTGCAAGGGTGGGGAAGAATCCACCTCCAAGATCACTCACCATATATCTCCCAAGATAACTACCCAATTGTGAAGCAATTCACTTTGGGTTAATTTCTGGCAAAAGGCAAAAGAATGGGCGCCCCCTAGGGGGTGACATGATTGTTTAAGCTGATGGAGTATTGATACTGGTGGGCTATGATATTGTTGATGACCCTTGAATAAAGAGTCTATCTGATTTGTCTTCTTTGTATCCAAACCTGTGATAACATTGGAGATTTGAACACATCCTCGCAGAACATACACTATCTGTTTAGCATAGGTAAAATTGGTTGTCTCTTTTATGCTGTGTTTTCAAGTTATGTTTTCAAAAAATCATCCATCAAAGACAAACAAGTGTTGAAAATTTCCAAAAAGACCAAGAAACAGAGCAAATAGGGTAGTTTAGTGCATAGGAGCAACTCCCTAGCACATCTGGAGCATTCTTTAGTGCGTGCAAGACAAAACTAAGAGCACTCGCTCATCAAAATAGTGCATAACAATTAGAAAGCTGATTAACCATCTCATTAGCATTTTTGGATACCATATTAGCACTTTTAAGAATCAGTCTAGCGCATTGGGGGCAAACCTTAGTGCTTTGAGTCCAAACAAGAGTGTGTGTTTAGAACATAATAGTGCGTAATCATTCTATCAAAAGAAAATTTAAACAATCAAATCTAGCATGTGGAAGAGGAATCTTAGTGCATCAGGATCTTTCTATAGCGCATAGAGATCATACATTAGCGCATTCTGTCTTTGGCTTAGCGCATGGTTAAAACTAGAAAAAATAGAGAGAAAATCAAGCCTTTTAGGAAAATTTTGTCAAACTTCCTCAGTACCCTTTCAAATCCTGTATCAAACTCAATTATCTGAAATCAAAGAAAAATGTCAGAGAAATCATTTCCAAATCAAACAATTCAGTCTTAGAACAACCAATTTTCAAATCCAAAACTAGCTAGGGATAAGACTTTATCCTATCAAAATTAGGCAATACCATCACATTGATCAAAAGGTCTTCCATCTAAATAGATTATATCAAATAAACATACCTAGTTTAAACTTAAGTCATCAAATCAAGTCTCCATATCGGGAGACTCTTATCCATATTATTTGACGCACTTTGTCATGGAGGCGAATCTAAACCTCTACTTGATAAAGTAAGCTTGAGTTTTTCAAATGAAGTATCTCAATCCAAACAATCGAAGGAAAACATTGATCACTCATGTATGACCACTCATCATATTTTGAGAAGAAAAAGTCTTAATCAAAAAACTAAGTTGAAGAAGCAAAAACCTAGTTCTAAGACACTTCCCAAATGAAATAAGTTTCTTTACATAAATCTTTAGCTCTTCAAATCACATCACATGTGATTATATCTTCAAGGCAAATCAGCCAAGTTTGACAAAGAACCATTGATAAGTAGAGTTTCTCACCAAAAAACAACATTCAGTCAACATCTAAATCAAGGAGGAAGAATTAACCCCGTTTTCTTCCCATAAGTTTGCATCACTTATAACGTAGCTTGACCTGAACCACCAACCCCTAAACAAGTAGAAGAAGAGTTTGTCCCTTTTGTCATAGAGAGCTTCTACTATATGCCCATTGTCACTTGCTCTCAATGAAATAATCAAAGTGAACCACAACTAGAGTCAAGTATGGGTTGTAGATTATCAAACCCTTTCGATTATACTGATCTGGGAGAAACAAAGATCTTTGAGGAAATTCTACAAGAATGTCAAGAAAACCCCTCATTCCAAAAACTTATGGAGAGACTCATAGAAGTTGATAAAGGAAAACATATGCTCATGTTAACAAGCAAAGGAGTTAGACTTCCTGAAGACTTCGATACTGTAACCTTTAGGACAAGGTCTCAAAATTATTCTTATCAAAAACAACAGAGAGAAGAGGAAACACGTGACCCTGAAAACATACCTGAACAACAAAACATACCTGAACAACATAACATACCTGAACACAACCATGACCAGACCAGGGATAATGAAAGGGAAGAACCTTTCTCTCAGTGAACAAATGCACCTATGGTCTCTCTTATGCAAAAAATTCAAATGATGCAAAGACAAATGCAAGACATGCAACAGGGAACCACCATATGATACTCCTTGGATGAAATTTGTCCTTACCCTTTTGATAGGAGATTAAACATGATACCTTTTCCCCTGAATTCAGATATACCCAAATACGATAAATATGATGGTAAGAGTGATCCCCGTGATCATGTTCAGGAATTTTGTACCATAAGCCTTGAATTTTCTCACAATGATACTTATTTGATGAGACTATTCCCAAAAAGTTTAGGAGGGAAAGCAATGGAGTGGTTGTCTAAACTTACACCTCCCATCAGATCCTTTGATGAGTTGGTAAATAAATTTATCACACAATACTCCTATAATATTCAACACGTGATCACCATGTTGGATGTGTGTAATACCAAATAGAAAAACAATGAAACATTCATGGTGTTTCTTCAACATTGGAGACGTATGGTTTCAAGATATCCTCGAGATGTGCCTGAAAAAGAAAAGATGGAAATTTTTATTGACAATCTGAATAGTGAGATGAGTTATCTACTCAAGCTCCAGTGCATACCATCTTTTGCCAAGCTGATCAAAAACTGAATCCAAGTAGAGGAAGCATGCATCAAGAAAGGAACATTGAAGTTCTTTAAGGAAGGAACTAGTTCATCCAACACTCACTTTAACAACCAAAACAACAACAACACTTTAGACAAATCTAAGTTCTGGACCAGAAATAGAAACATTGTTAGTGAGGGAGGAACTGATGCTAATGATATGAAGGCCAAACAACCGGTATTGGCTTTGTCAGGTAATCCACAAGCTAACAAGAATCAAAAGGGTGTTAACCAAGGCACTAACACTTATCTACAAAATACAAATCAAGGACCTTCAATTTCAAACACCAACAATACCCAAGGCAACATCAATAACCCTAGCAACAACACTAACCGAGGGAATAATACAAATCAAAGAGGTAACACCAACACTTTCCCAAATAGACGCATCTACACACCATTGGGACAATCCTTAGAATCAACATTTCACAAACTATTGGCAAACAAGATTATCACATTGCCAGCCATAAACAACTTTGAACCCTAGATCAAGCCACCTTGGTGGAATGACTCACATTTCTGTGATTTTCATCGCAACAAAGGACATCACATAAATGACTGCATGAGGCTTAAGAATATTGTTCAAGATATGATCAATAGAGGTGATTTAATAGTTGATGGTCTCAAAACAAATGGTGACCATGATGCCTTTAAAAATCCTCTTCCAAATTCCAAAAAGGAAGGAGCTTCATCATCAAATGATACACGGGGAGCTCGCATAAATCATTTGTACAATAAGACCATTACTCACATATAAGTAGATGACAACCAAATAAATGTCATAAATATCTATGACAAACAAGACCATACATCAATCAACATGACAAGAAGAGCTCAAAAATATGTCTTGAAAGGGCATACATCAACATCCACCACTATCCCCAAGACTCAATATGATTTGGTTAATCAACTACAAAGAACTCCTACTCAGATATCCATACTCGAGTTACTCAAACTCTCATCAAAAAATAAAGACATCTTGGAACAAGCACTCACTAAAACAAATGTGCCTTAAGAACTAGACATTGATAAATTTCAAGCCATGGTGCCTCATATGACAAGGCCTCATAATCTTACATTTTTTGAGAATGATAATATCTCTTTGAGTCATCCGCATAACACTCCCCTTCATATCAAAGTCTTAGTCTACAAACATCGAGTTAAAAGAGCCTTAATAGATGGAGGAGTTGGTCTCAATATCTGTACCTTAAAACTTATCCGTGCATTAGGCTTCTCTGACCAGTCTATTGATCCACACAAAAAGATCACCATCAAAGCCTATGATGATGAAAAAAGGTCATCCAAGGGAAAAGTAATATTACCTATTCAGGTAGGACCGATACAAAGGAACACTATGTGTTGTTGGCATTTTGATGATGTTGTGATTGTCATTGATGTGCACACACTTGTTTTATGATCACTTCCTTATGTATGAGTTATTCTCAACCTGTAAATTGTTCCAACCAATATTATGTATTATAGTCTTTAGACTATCGATGTTTTGGAGAAGGTGTTTACTAGTCACAAATTGACTGAAGACCCAAAGCGGTATGAAGACCTCAAGCGGTTCGAGGATCCCAAAGCAGTATGAAGGAACAAAGTGGTTGTTAACATTTTTCTAGTCTTCATTTTGACAACCGGTAATTGGTAAAATATATGAATCGGTAATCGGTAATGAACCGGTATTACTATATGATGAGTTACCAACCGGTATTTCTGTGATGAGTTATCATCCTCCGACACTTTGGCAATGATTTTGTGTCATGTTACCAAATATGTCTAGATGCATTGAACCTAGGAACTTGCAATGTAATCCTCTTGGACCAACATGAAATCAGATTCCTTTATAAGGACATCATATCTGGGGTTTTATTAGTTGATAGGGTTTTAGTTGGTAGAGTTTTAGTTGATAGGGTTTTAGGAGTTGATGAGGCTTTTGTATGTGTGAATATAGAAGAGCAGATTAGGTCTGTGTGAAAAAATAGTGTGTAGAGATTTTGAAGACTAAAGTAATGCTAAATGTGCATTAACAATGAGCTATCAAGGATCTAACCAAGCATACTGTGCTAGTATCTAGATCATCTACTTGTTGATTACTCATATCTTCGACAAGTCTGAAACCCTTATCCGGGTAGGCTTGGCAAAGCCTTTGTAGATCCTCTAACAAGGTGGTTCACAACTGTGAATCTGAAATCCTCTCACAAGGTAGTCTTTAACAAGGCTTATCTCCTAACGGAGATCTAGATTCCTAACAGGATCTGTTCTGGTGAAGAACATTGTATGACCTTAACCGGTCTAGTTTCTATTCTGTAGATAGTTACTTATGAGTTTTTGCTCACCATGGTTTTTCCCATTTGGGTTTCCACATCAAAACCTCTTGTGTTATGGTGATTGTGCTCTTGTGGGTGAATGCTTTATTTGTTGTTTGGTTTGCATTTGTCTTAACCGGTTTGTTAGTATTTTTTGGTATACTAATTCACCCCCCCTCTTAGTATTCATCAATTGGTATCAGATCCAACCTTTCTATAAGTTTAACCACTTGGAAGGAGATATGGGGGAATATACTATGAGGGAACTTACTCATCATCTCACTCAAACTGAGAAAGCATTTGATGAACCCAAAGTCAAATATAAAGCCTCTCTATAAAAAAGAAGAGAGAATGCTGAGAAACTAATGGAGCTTACTAAAAATAGTTCTTCTAATGAAGTAGACATGGAAGCCCTAGTTGAAGAAGTTGAAAAACTGAATGACTCTAATGCTAACCTAAGAAGGGAACTAGAAGGTCTGACTATCAGAATATGTCAAGAGCTTGAGAACTAGAGGAAAGCTTAAGACCTGGTAAAAGACAAAGATGATGAGATCTCCAAGCTAAAACAAGAAATCGATGCCCTTACCACTCATCTCCAAGAGAGTAAAGTGGAAAGAGAAGAAATGCAAGGTGGACTAGACATGGCTATTTCTCATAATGCAATCTTGAAGGAATCCAATGCTGCTATTTCCAAGGAACTCACCGAGTCAAAGGAAATACTTGCCAAATTCAATAAGAGTACTGTTAAGCTAAAACAAAAGCTTGAATCAACAAAACTAGTAAAGAATACCACTGGACTTGGTTTTTCCAGTTATGAGGAAGGTGAGAACTCTAGAACAAAAGATGGAGCATCAAAGAAGCAACCGACATCAAAGGATAAAGGTAAGAAAAAGTTTAAACCTATTTGCTTTAATTGTCTCAAGGAAGGACATACTGCTAATGTGTGTAGAAATAAGGCCTAAAATAATTTTCCTTATTTTCTAAACAATAAGCCTAGATCCAATAGATTCAATGGTAACTGTTATGCATGCAACAAGTTTGGGCATAGAGAATTTGAATGTAGGTCTATTATGCACAACACTGGGAGATATCCTCAAAGGACTCAAGGAGTTTTTCCTGAATCATCTATGAACCAGAATCTAAACAGGTATAATGCCTATGACCATCAGTTAGGTGGTGGTGGCTATCAAGAAGCAACTGGTTGGAGAGCAACCTATTTGATTTTCCATGGTATCAGTCACACTACTACAACATGTAGGAGGAAGAATGGTAGAATGAACAATGGACCATGGAGAACACCTGGAGTGGTATGCTATCATTGCAACAAAGCGGGACACCCTGCCAGAACCTACAGAATGAGAAAGAACCTATTAGATGACATACTGGTCACTCTAGAAGGGAAGATTGATATTGAAACCATTCAAGCAGGAATGAATAAACACATGGAAAAAGAAACCTGAAGAAGTGTTACAAGATGAACCGGTTTTTGCACCTAGTGTGGAAGTTGCTAAACCGAAAAACTAAGCTTCAGAAAAGCTTAGGGGGAACAAATCAATGAAATGTTTCGAACCCCCAATCTATATCGATAAAAGACCTTAACTGGTATACATTACTTGTCAATCGACAGAAGATTGTGAAGTGGTAAAAGGAAAATTAGGGTTTGTGCACTAGCGGTGGAGCATTTATTATGGTAGGTGAAGAATTCATTTAAAAGGGTTTTTCAAGTCATTTTCACTTATCAGTTTTCAAGTGAATAATTTTTCATGAGAAGAGTGACAAAAGATGATTTGACTTGCGATTTAGAGAGATTTCAAATCTTGCAGAAGTATCCGGAGACATTTACAATCAATCAAGTGAAGAACACCAAGCGGTAATCAAGAAACTGAAGTGGTATGGTGTGAGCTGCAGCGGTGATTTGATTCATTGCTTCGATCTTACTAAAAGATTCTTTGATTAAACAAAATATCTCATAGGTTAGATTGATCTTGTAATCATACACAATCTCCTAGTGCAATTTCCAATGCCAAAACGGTTAGATGTGCCTCGATCTTGTAACACATTTTCATGTGCATGTCTAGGTTCAATGTATCTAGTAAGACATTTCACTTAGTGAATATCAATTCGGTGAGTTAATTATACCACTCGGTAGCCATGAACCTTTACTCGGTAAATAGCTTGGTGAATACTGTGTTCTGTGACTGCTTTCTTCAATAATTGACTAGACTGTTCATATCAACTTCTCTGTGTGTACCGACTGCATGATTCAGTAATACTAACCGACTAGAATATAGTATGACTTTGGATATGAAACTAATGGCAATTTGATAAGTAGTAACAATCTCCCCTTTTGACATTAGTTGAGATGTTTGACAAAAACTACTTGCAAAGTCATAACTAAAAATATACTTGACGAAATGATTTAAATGAACTGAGAACAATGCCTAATGCATCAGTATCTAGAGACACATTGGTTGGAAAACTTTCAGCTTTTGAACTTGAGGAATTTGGTCATGTTACTACTATTAAGATAGATCTATCTTTCAAGGCATTATCATCAACTGCATCATCATCATCATCATCATCATCATCATCATCATAATCATCATCATCATCATCATCTGATAAATTTGATTGGAAAGCCTTCTATGAAAGAGAACTTGAAGAAAGTAGGATAGAAAATGAAGAACTTGAAGAACTTGAAGCACTATTTGCAAGGAAAATGTCTAAAGGTCTAGTTGGAAGTAAGTATGAAGGTAAAGCACCCTTTAAATGTTTTAACTATAATAAGATTGGTCATATGGCTTCTAGATCTTCTGATAGACATGCAAGATTAAGAGAAGAAGCTAAGAGAACATATAAGCCTAACCCCGATTATTAGAAATACAAGTTTAAGAACAATAGAGACAAATCTTATTATTATGCTGATGAAGGAGTTACTGATGATTCTGATGAAGATCCGACAAACAACGGATGGGCTTTTATTGCTATAACAAAAGATCAACCGACACCTACTGTTCAACTGGTAGAGCAGGCCTTGGCAGCTAAAGTTGAAGATAACGATGAATGGATTATTGATTTAGGATGTTCACATCACATGACTAGTGATAAGAGTAAATTCTTAACCTTTTAGGAATACAATGGAGGTTTAGTAATATTTGGAGATGATAAAGCTTGTTTGATAAAAGGAAAAGGCACTATATCTTTTGATGGTAAGCACGATAGTGATAATTTTTACTATGTTGAAGGTTTGAAGCATAATCATTTCAGTGTTGGTCAATTAGTTGAGAAAGGATTTCAGTTACAATTCAAGAATGGTAAATGCAAAATCTTAAACATAACTAGTTTGGAAATTGCAACCGATAATCAGACTAGAGGTAATATCTTTCATTTGAACTACAATGAGAAAGCATGTTTGATTGAACATATTGATGAAAGTTGGTTATGGCATAAGAGACTTTTTCATGTAAATTTTGATTGCATTGTGAAAATTAGTACTAATAAGGCAGTAAGAGATTTACCTAAGATTGTTAAACCTCACAATCAGGTATGTAAGGAATGTCAATTTGGAAAGCAAGTTAGAGAAACTTTCAAAACTATTCCAGAGAAATTTAACAATGTTCTTGATTTAATTTATATTAATTTATGTGGTCCAACAAGAACTATAAGTAGACAAGGAGATAGGTATTTTATGCTAATCATTGATGACTATACTAGAATGTGTTGGGTTACTTTTCTCAGGGAGAAATCTGAAGCATTTGGGAAATTCAAACTATTCAAGGTGATGGTGGAAAATGAAACCGACAAGAAAATCAAATGTTTGAGATCAGATCAAGGAGGTGAATTCACATCTAAGGAATTTAATACATTATGTGAAGTGAACGGGATCAGAACAATTATCAGCACCCCAGACACCCCAGCAGAATGGAGTTGTGGAAAGGAAAAACGGAACTATCTTGGATGCAGCCATAAGTATGATATTAGAAGCAAATCTACCTCATATATACTGGAGAGAAGCGGTCAATACAATAGTTTATACATTCAACATAGTTCACATCAGAGGTGAAACAGGTAAGACCCCTAATGAACTATGGTTTGGTAATACTCCTACTCTTAAATATTTTAGAATATTTGGAAGTAAATGCTATATTAGAAGAGATGAGTATATTGGAAAATTTGATCCTAGAAGTGATGAAGGAATATTTCTTGGTTATTCATCTAAGAGCAAGGCATATAGATGCTTTAACAACAGATTGCAAAAAATTGTTGAGAGTGCAAATGTGAAGATTGATGAACAGTTTAGAGGAAATTCAAGGTACACAGACTTTGAACCGACAATAGAGATAATCACAAATGAACCTACTATGAATACACCACTATAGAATGGTGATCCAATTACACCGGAATCATCTGAGGATTCAACAGTCACTATAGAAAAAACAAGTAAAAACACCCCGGTATGTAAGATTGAATCATTCTAAATATCAGATAATTGGAAACAAATTTCACTGAGTTATGACTAGAGGAAGATTGGCAAATGAAGAGGTATGTATTATTTCTCAAATTGAAGCTACATCAATTAATGAGGCATGTTAAGATAAATATTGGATTAAAGCTATGGAAGATGAATTGGAACAAATTGAAAGGAATAACACTTGGTCAATAGTTCCCTGGCCTAAAGACAAAAATGAAATTGAAACTAAATGGGTTTTCACAAATAAAACTAATGAAGATGGTAAGGTAATAAGAAACAAAGCAATATTAGTGTGTAAGGGATATTCACATAAAGAAGGAATTGATTACAATGAAACTTTTGAACTGGCAGCTATAACTGAGTCAGTCAGACTTTTATTGGCCTTTGCAGCACACAAGAACTACAAAGTATATCAAATGGATGTTAAATGTGCATTTCTGAATTGAGATCTTGAAGAAGAAATTTATATTGAACAACCTGATGGATTTTCTTTGACAGATAACAAAGACATGGTTTGCAAGCTAAGGAAAGCCTTATATGGATTGAAACAAGCTCTTAGAGCTTGGTATGCTAGATTGGACAAATATTATTTGAAGCTTGGATGCACTAAAGGTAATGCTGACAACAATCTATACTACAAAGTGACTAATGATGACATCTCTGTTATTGAAGTTTTTGTTGATGATATAATCTTTGGAGGAGAAGATGGATTGTGTAAAGACTTTGAAATGTCGATGATTGGAGATATAAAATTCTTTTTAGGATTGTAGATTTCACAGACTGGTAAAGGTATATTCCTATGTCAATCTAAGTACTTGAAGGAATTACTAAATAAATTTGGCATGGAAAATTGTAAACCGGTTAGAACACCTATGACTACAACTAATAAATTATATTTGAAGGATGAATCAACACCTGTCAATTCGACTAGATACAAGTCTATGATAGGAGGTTTAATGTATTTAACACAAACAAGACCTGATATTATGAATGCAGTATGTATTGTTTCAATATTTCAAAGTAATCCTAAAGAAAATCATGTATCAGCAGTGAAAAGGATTTTTCAGTACCTACAAGGCACTATAAATCTTGGTTTATGGTATCCTAGAGATGAAAATTTTGAATTATGTGCATACACAGATGCTAATTGGGCAGGAGACGTGGATGACAAAAAAAGCACCACCAGCAGAGCATTTTTTCTTGGTAGCAAACTAATTTCATGGTTGAGCAAGAAACAGAGTTGTACAAGTCTATCAACAGCAGAATCAGCATATGTTGTAGCAACAACTAACTGTACACAGGTATTATGCATCAAACTGTGTGGGAGAAAAAGTGACACTAAGCAAGCATGCCCTAATCTCACTTTCAACCACACACTTGTGGAATACGAAAGAGCCTAGAGGTATCACAAAATTGGCTACTTCTTCTTGTGGAAGAGAGAGCCACGGGCTACCTATTAGGGTTTCTATTCCTTTGTTGCAATTGAAAGATGAAGTGATGCAAGTTCAATCCCTAACCCCAAAGTGCAAGTATGAACCAATAACAAGATTGCAGAATTGAACTTAAACAATGGAAAGGTATAACCACAAGGACAAGACAAGAATGCAAATGCATACCCGGAGTTGAAATCTGAATGAAAATGTTCGGGACGGGGGCGCGGGCGCCACTGTCCTGATTCTGCCCCTAAAACTGCTCCGGAAACTGCTGTTTTGCAAAGTTGTCAAAAATGCTGAAAACTGCTGTCAGAAGGACCAGGGCACCCAACGCACCTATCCCAGGGACCAGGGTGCCCAATGCCCCTATCCTGGCAGGACCAGGGTGCCCCACGCCCCTGTCCTGGTCTTTTGCTCTGAGATTTGGTGTGAAGTTCGGTCTCCGTCTGCTTCTTCTGGATCTGTAACTTGCGGCGTCATTCAAATTCTGAAACCTGTACTTATATCTGAAAAGGTGTGGTGGGCGGCTATATAGGGTTTTGCCTTAGTCAAACCCCCACTTCGGTGATTTCCACCTCCACGAATAGCCAAGTTGTATTGTAAAATGTATTGTGTGTGCAGACCTAGTGTGTGTGCAAGGTCCTTAAATGCAAGAAAGCAAACTAGAGCAACCTAGAAAGTAAACCCTAATTGCTTGTAAATGATAATGTAAATGCTCTAAATCAAGATGCAAAGTGATCTAAAGCATGAATAAAGGATATGTTGAAGCTTATGCAAAGACATGAAAACAACATGAAATCATACCCAACCCTCAAGGGAGGAGTACAAGCCAATCTTCAGTCGGTAATCTCCTATTGTTCTTCAATGTCTCCCAAGCCCTAAATGAATGAAATTGATGAATGCTTGATGGATGGATGTTGAATGTTATTGAAGTCTTCAAAGATCTTCTCTTTCGCTGCATAGAAGGTCCTTGAAACCAAAAATTTTGATCCTTTCAAATGAAGAAAGAGAGCTCTTATATATGAAACCCTAGGTCTTAATTTCAACTTTTGGCCGACCTAGAGATTGAATATCCCGCCAATTTCTTGGGGTTAAGCTTCATTTTATGATTGGATCGCGCTCCTAAAATTTCGGGAAAAATGTCCGGGACCATGTGCACTCCGGGCGCCATGGTCCCAACAACTTTTCACCAAATTTTCAGGGCCGTCGGATATGATGATTTTAGAGAGAATCCCAAAGTTACAGCTGATTTCAAGATGTTTTGACCCTCGAAATCAAGCCCCCAAGTTCAAAAGAGGACCTAATTAGGGTTTTTGATTAAATGATGTATTGGAAGAATAAAATGAAAGGGGCACACTTTAATGAAAGGGCCCAACTTTATGATGTGGGAGATGATGAAACAGGACCTTAGACCTAATTAATTTAATTAATTAAGCGCTAAGGGGAAATGCAATGCAAAATGCAAAATGCGCCAAGGTGGGTGCTAAACTAGGTGTGAAATTGTACCACCCTAGCAAGTGCGTACAATTTACGATGCTACATTTAGCCCCCACTTTAGCGGTCATATGAACACTACGTGCATATGCAAGCTAAAGTACAAAAAAGTAAACATTATTTGAAAAAGGATATATCCATAAGTTGTCAGACGAAGCCCCCAGCGGCATCTGCAGTACTCAGTTAGGAACCACAACCTACAAAACCACATGTTAGATCACAAAATCACCTAATGCTTACTAAGGAAGGTGATGAAAATTCGAGGGTAGCTATATGCCCCCCCCTATTTCGGCTTGCTAATTTTAGTGAGTTGAAATAGGGTATCATGTTTACCACTTCGAATTGTTAAAGAATATTGATGACAAATGCTCACAAGAAGATTTGATATGAGATCAAAAACTAATGGAGAATCATTTGGTAAGAAAGAGGACTAAATCTCAATTCCAACACAACAAAGAGTGTGAGGATTTGAGAGTTCTCTAACACAAGATGAAGGATGTAAATGGAAACAAAATGCAAAGAGAAGAAAAGAAAGGAAAAAAGCATGAATACACACATTGGTGATCCATGAGAAGAATAGTGAGAGAGAAAACATGGACTTCTCGCCCCTAGATCTTGTCTAGGTGATCCATGGGAAAAAGGGACATGGAAAACTAGCCCCTAGAGTCTGTCTAGGTCATCCATGTAAGGGAGGCGAGTGAGAAAGTCTAGCCTTATGCCGCTAGTTCCACTCAACCTCGTGCATGTGTGTGTAAGTGAGGTTAGAAGCATCTCATAGGAGTCTATGCCTGAGTATGCTACAACCTGTATATGTATAGTACAAAAGCATGACATCTCGCTCTAAGAGTCTGTGCTCTGGTTCCGAGAATAATCACCTTGCATAAAAGAAAAATGGAGACATCTCGCTCTAAGAGTCTGTGCTCTGGTTCCGAGAATGACCCATTGCTCAAAAGGTGTAATGTTTATGTCATAAGCAAAGTAGAACAAGGATACCTACCTTCATCACAAAAGAAGATACCCCAAAAATGCAACAATGTCATAGATCCAAGCAAGAGAGTTTTGCACTCTTTAAGTAAGGATAAGATAGTTGAAAAGGGATATCTTGTAGTATGTGTAAAGGAGATCCTTAGAGGAGAAGAGATCTTTGTACAAAAGACATCTATCCCCGAGAGGAATTGTCTTAGACAAATATAACATCTTCTAGAATAAGACAAAGAAGGGAATGAGAATGCAATACTTCCTTCTTTTGCGAGGTGAAAGTGATTCTTAATGAAGGATGACGCTCTTTTTAACCCAATTAGGAGAGTGAATTCATTATGGATGTATTTTACCAAGTGCAAAAGAGGTTGTAGTCAAGGACTTACACCTCTTGTAAGAGAGAACCCTTAAACAACAACAGATGCGTACAAGGCATAACATCAAGTAATAAAGTCCACACCATCCACAAAATAGGAAAAAGTGGATCCTTAGATAAAAATAAAGAAAGATCATTGCCTCCCAAGGATAAGGACAATGAGAAGGAATTACACAATCTTCTAGGGAGAGATTTGGACATAAGCAAAAGAAGAGATGTATGAAATCATTCTTGTCCCCATAGGAACAAGAAAATTAGGCTATTATGTTGCTTCAAAAAATATGATTGCACTTGAAATTGTACCATCATGAATGACAATGAGCCCCCAGTAAATGAGCTACCAATGTCACATAATGATGAGCAACATAATAGCCATTAATGTTATTTAATGACATGATAGACTAAATTAGGTATTTGAATATGACATGTTAAATGCTCAACTATAAGTGAGATCAAAAACATGTATAAAATGATGAAAATTGAAGAAGAAAAGTCACATGAAATCTTAGAAGAGGGATGAGTGTAATTTATTAGAGCCTTATCCCTAGAGGAAAGGACTTTATGATGAATAGGAGATAAAGATTCATAAGTGGATTTAGAAATTTGAGGGAATTCATAAAGAGATTTGTTTATTGCCAAGATTTCCTTACGAGGGGAATGAGAGTTGATAGAAGTAGAATATGATTTAGTTGAAGTGAGATCATCATCACTACTAAATATAGCATTTACATTGAGAGATGGTCTTTTAGATGCTTTGGTACGTTTGCAGGGATTATAGCCGAGTCCAAAGGCATAATTGTGAAAATTAGTCTCTAGAGGAACTTTTATCCCTTGTTCATGAGCGCCACAACCATTTCCATGATACCCATGCTTAGCAAAAATGTGAAAACCATGACCATAACGATTAGCCATTTCAGGAAGAGAAGGTGGTTTTTCATAAGACAAAGAATCAAATTCTTCATAATTAGAGGTGTGAGGAGAAGAAGTTTGAGAAGCGGCCACAAAATTATTTCTCATAGGTTCAGGTAAGATTGATTGATTTGTAGTGTCTTCCTTCTTTTTAACTTTAAACTCTCTAGGAGGAACCCTATACTCACCTACAAAGGTGGGATTAAAGTCAAGAGATCCCCAATCGTCATCTGCGAGAACCTTCTCAGGATCAAAAGCCTTTTTATGCATATATTCAAGTCGAGAAGGATCTTCTTCAGGAGCTTCAGACTCATCCAAAGAATTTTGATTATCAGAGGGTAAGGATTCATCCATAGGTATCTTGTTCAAAGAGTCATTACTAGAAGAGGAAGGCTTAGATGTTTGCAAACAAGCTTGAAAATTAGTATCACCTATCAAGGTATATGTCTTATTGTTATAAATGAATTTAACTTGTCTATGCAATGTAGAGGGGACAGCTTGCATACCGTGAATCCAAGGTCTCCCTAATAACAAGTTGTATGTTAGATTTCCTGACATAACATGGATAGGAGTAAGTAAAGTAACCGGTCCCACTTTGACGGGTAAGGTGATAATACCTAATGAAGACTTAGCCACATTATCAAAGCCTCGAATGGGACGAGAGTCAGGCTCAATAAGGGATGTATCCACATTCATCTTATGCAATAGATTAATGCTACACACATTAAGGCCAGAGCCATTATCTACCAGTGTTCGTCTTATAGCAGTGTCATTTATGATAACCACAATCATCAAGGGATCATATTGATGTTGAATTTCACTAGTAGGCAACTCATCTTGAGTAAACACAATTTGAGCTTTAGGATTCATCATAGAGTTAACCAAAGATACTATATTACTAGATGTATTAGGTGGAGGAACATTCAAATCTTTCAAGGCATCTTGTAACATTCCATGATGAGCGGAAGAAGTTTGGATCAAATCCCAAAGGGATATCTTAGCAGGAGTAGTTTTAAGTTGTTCTATGAGATCATATTCCTTACCGAGAACTTGTGAAATACGAGGAGCTTGAGGAAGAATAGGTTGAGAAGGAGGAAGTGAAGTTGGGATAACTAGAGGAGGATTAGGTTGCCTATTGTTTCTTGTGTTATAGGTATGGGCAACTGCATGATAACTCTCTCTAGTCAATTGCTTAGCATACTCATAAGGGCTCTTAGAGGAATAACCTCCTTGCACAGTAATAACCGGTTTCTTAGGAGTGCAAAAAGAATCATTAGCATAACCACCTTGAACCACTAAGATAGGCTTATTTAAAGGTTGAGAATTTTGAGAAGGACAAGCACCTTGGACAGTGAAGAGAGGTTTGTTAGGTGTTTCATTCACATGTATCGAATTGATTGAGGATGGTTTAGAGGAATGAACAAAAGTGTTGGAAGAATTATTGATAGTCTTCTCTTGCACTAAAATCTTATCACAGATTAAATCAATTTTAGGAGAGAGACAAGGGGTAGGCATTGATGTTCTAGTAGGAAGAGTAATACTAGGAAGGGTCATATCATCCTCTATCATCAAAGGATCTACATGGGGAATAAACTCTCTAGGAGAAGGATCAACATTACTCTCTAAAGTCTCACTTTTGAGAGGGAGATCTTTGAAAGAGATGTTAACCATCTTGCTTTGAACTAGGGTATCCTTATGAGTAGAACCAAGTTGAGGAGAGGGAGATGCTTTATTTTTAGAGGGAGAATAATTGAGATTCAAGGAAGGGGAGAAACTATCAAGGGAGTTTCCAATCTTGATTTCATCCCCTTTGGCTAGAGGTAGAGAATAATCTATACCTTCTTCTAATGGTTCATCCCAAATAGTGAGGTTGTTGAAAGGAATGTTTGAAGTATTGTCAATTTCGGGAGAGGAGATAACATTGTTTATTAATTCCTCATCCTTAGGAGGGAGAGCATCAATAGATGTGTTAAACTCATCCTCTTTCCTCAAAATATGTTCAATATGATCTTTAGGGGAGAGAGAATTAAGGAAATTGCTTATTATTTCATCTTCTTTCTCTAAGGGATGCTTATGGGTAAGACCAACTTTAGGAGAAGGGTAAGCATTTACCATTAATTCATCATCTCTAGTGGGAATTTTGTTGGAAAAGGAAAGGCCATCACTAGGAAATGTAGGGATAATGTCATCTTCTTGCACAAAAGGATCCTCATGAAGGGAGTGTTTTTTAGGAGCCACAAAGTCATCAAGGGCATCATCCAACAAAGCATGATCATAAAAAGGTTTATCTTTTGATTCAAAAGGAGATATCTCTTCATACAGGGGATCATTGAAAACAACCATGTTACTAGATTTAGTGGAAGAGCTGATAGGAATGTACCCTTGAGGAATCATTCGACTTATCTTTCTCATCACAACGAAATGGCATAGTAACAATGTTTATGAGTTTTTGGTAAAATGAAGGTTTGGTATATTTAGGTTTCAAAAATTCATCTAAAGCTTCATCTAACTCATAATCATCACAAATATGAACATCTTGCAAATAAAAATCTAACATTTTGAAATTGCATAAAATTTAAACACACAATGCAAAGAAAAACACTTTTTTTTTCTTTTTTTTCTTTTTAATGAAAATGAAATGAAAACACACTAAATCTAGATCTAGATCTAACAAATGCAATGCAAGAGGAAGCAATGATAGATTCACGTCGGGTTCACCAAAATGTGTGGGAGAAAAAGTGACACTAAGCAAGCATGCCCTAATCTCACTTTCAACCACACACTTGTGGAATACGAAAGAGCCTAGAGGTATCACACAATTGGCTACTTCTTCTTGTGGAAGAGAGAGCCACGGGCTACCTATTAGGGTTTCTATTCCTTTGTTGCAATTGAAAGATGAAGTGATGCAAGTTCAATCCCTAACCCCAAAGTGCAAGTATGAACTAATAACAAGATTGCAGAATTGAACTTAAACAATGGAAAGCTATAAACACAAGGACAAGACAAGAATGAAAATTGCATACCCGGAGTTGAAATCTGACTGAAAATGTTCGGGACGGGGGCGCGGGCGCCACTGTCCTGATTCTGCCCCTAAAACTGCTGTTTTGCAAAGTCGTCAAAAATGCTAAAAACTGCTGTCAAAAGGACCAGGGCGCCCAGCGCTCCTATCCCAGGGACCAGGGTGCCCAGCGCCCCTATCCTGGCAGGACCAGGGTGCCCCACGCCCCTGTCCTATTCTTTTTCTCTGAGATTTGGTGTGAAGTTCGGTCTCCGTCTGCTTCTTCTGGATCTGTAACTTGTGGCGTCGTCCGAATTCTGAAACCTGCACTTATATTTGAAAAGGTGTGGTGGGCAGCTATATAGGGTTTTGCCTTAGTCAAACCCCCGCTTCAGTGATTTCCACCTCCACGAATAGCCAAGTTGTATTGTAAAATGTATTGTGTGTGCAGACCTAGTGTGTGTGCAAGGTCCTTAAATGCAAGAAAGCAAACTAGAGCAACCTAGAAAGTAAACCCTAATTGCTTGTAAATGATAATGTAAATGCTCTAAATCAAGATGCAAAGTGATCTAAAGCATGAATAAAGGATATGTTGAAGCTTATGCAAAGACATGAAAACAACATGAAATCATACCCAACCCTCAAGGGAGGAGTACAAGCCAATCTTCAGTCGATAATCTCCTATTGTTCTTCAATGTCTCCCAAGCCCTAAATGAATGAAATTGATGAATGCTTGATGGATGGATGTTGAATGTTATTGAAGTCTTCAAAGATCTGCTCTTTCGCTGCATAGAAGGTCCTTGAAACCAAAAATTCCGATCCTTTCAAATGAAGAAAGAGAGCTCTTATATATGAAACCCTAGGTCTTAATTTCAACTTTTGGCCGATCTAGAGATTGAATATCCCACCAATTTCTTGGGGTTAAGCTTTATTTTATGATTGGATCGCGCTCCTAAAATTTTGGGAAAAATGTCCGGGACCATGTGCACTCCGGGCGCCATGGTCCCGACAACTTTTCACCAAATTTTCAGGGCCATTGGATATGATGATTTTAGAGAGAATCCCGAAGTTACAACTGATTTCGAGATGTTTTGACCCCCGAAATCAAGCCCCCAAGTTCAAAATAGGACCTAATTAGGGTTTTTGATTAAATGATGTATTGGAAGAATAAAATGAAAGGGGCACACTTTAATGAAAGGGCCCAACTTTATGATGTGGGAGATGATGAAATAGGACCTTAGACCTAATTAATTTAGTTAATTAAGTGCTAAGGGGAAATGCAATGCAAAATGCAAAATGCGTCAAGGCGGGTGCTAAACTAGGTGTGAAATTGTACCACCCTAGCAAGTGCATACAATTTATGACGCTATACAAACAAATGTTAAAGGACATAAAGGTAAAATGCAAGGAACCTATAACTATTTACTATGATAATATGGCAGCAATTGATATATCAAAGAACCCGGTATTTCTCTAAGACTAAACATGTTTCTATCAAATTCAATTTTCTAAAAGAGAATGTTGAAGCAAAAGAAGTGAAATTGGTTTATGTGAATACTAAAGAGTAGATTGTAGATATTTTTACAAAGCCTTTGCCTAAGGAAACTTTTGAATATCTCAGAGAGCAACTTGGAGTCCTACCCCCACCGGTAGAGACTTAAAAAGTTGATGTTTGTCATCAACCAGCAGACTTAATAGAGAAATCTTTTATTCTGGCTTTGACAAGGAGAGCTACTTCTTAGGGGGAGTAGTTGGTATATTGAATGAGTTGGTATTTTGCATTTAATGCGGTTTTTTGTAATGCTTTGGCATTTGATGTCAAAGGGGGAGAGATTGATGTGGAAAAACACATTATCCCTTGGGGGAGAGATTGTTTCTTTGGGGAGAGATCGTTGGAGAGATTGATTACTCTCTGTATCTGTATTTTCATTTCTGGAGATTGTTGGTTTTTGGTTTTTGGTTTCAGGCATTTATGTTCTGGTACTTTGATGGTTTTTCCATCTTGTGTTGCCATCAATACCAAAGGGGGAGATTGTTGGTATTTTGGATATGTTGATATGATTTTGTCATTGATGTCAACACCTGTCATCACTTGTCAACACTTATCAGCACTTGGAGATCTTTGGTTATGTTCATCGGCAAGTCAGAGACTTATGCACAATCATTGGTATTTGGTTCATTAGCAGATTATATTGTTCACCAGCACTTGGAATGACCTAGAGACTACTTGGTTATGTCGAAGAAATTATTCGATCACTTGGTTTTGGTGATTTCGTTATTTGTTTATTTGGGTTTGCATATTTGCTATTACCAGCAAATAGGTCTAGGTTATGCACCGGTAGGTATATCTAGTCCAGATCAGCACAACACGTTATGGAGATTATTTATTATTATTATAAATGCATTGAGCTGACATCATACATAGGATATTGATTTATTTGTAATTGATTTTATTGTAATATCTTTTAGTGAGATGACCTATTCAATTGGTCTTAGGTTATGGTATAAATGTAAGATCTCATTTGTGAGATTAAAAGGTGATTGAAAAAAAGGAATTGTAATAAGGTATATGCGAAAATATGTAGAGCTATACACACAGACATCATTTGAAGGTTGAAGGAAGGTTTTTGTGAAGGCAATCAAAACTAAACCAGTACTGAATCCAACATATGAAGAAGCTATTTTATGTAGTACATTATCATTGGATTTAACCATCCAATTGTAGTCAGTGTGACTCTCATTTTGTGATTGAGCAGTGAGCTCTAAGCAATTGGCTTTTCTGCATGCACAAAATCCATATTGTACACACATACTATCTGCAGTATTATCATTTGATTGTGGGTAAGACTTCCCACCATGGTTTTTCCCCTAACAGGGTTTCCACGTACAAATATTTGTGTTATGTGTTTTGGATGTTATTGTCTTTTTGTTTCATGCATTAATCTTTACCAATGCTACAATTAACTAATAAAACTATCTACCAGCATAAAGTTTGGTTTACTAGCATTAAGCATTAAGTTTTGGTTAAGTTAATTTTGGTTGAATTTATTGCACAACTGATTCACCCCCCACTCTCAGTTGTGTTTGGGACCTAATAGGTAAAAGATTTTGGTTCAACAGATAATATGGTGTCTAAAGAAATTGTGGATAAATTGAACTTGGAAAGGATTCCTCATCAAACTCCATCCAAAGAATCTTGGGTAAGTGATACTTGATCACTTTTGGTAGATGCACAATCTTATATTGATTTTTAGATTGGAGAGTATAAGGATAGAGTTTTATGTGACATTTTGCCCATGGATTGTTGTCACCTACTTTTAGGAAGGCCATGGCAATTTGATAGGAAATATTTGTATGATGGATATGCTAACACATACACCATTAAGAAGGCAGGAAGGATGGGAGAAATTTTGTGTTTACACCATTATAGGAGCATTCTAAAGCAACAAAGGGAGCTAAGATCATCTTGGTAGGTAAGAAAGAGTTTGTGAAAGACAATGAAGGAGAGACCAAGAAAGTTGAAGATACCTCAAGGAGTGAGGGTGCAAAAAATCAGAATTTTAAGGTGGCTTTAGTTTTTAATGATGGGGATCAGATGGTGAAGCCTAAGATGGATCAAAAGAGGGTCCAAGAGAAAGTCTATAAGAAGCCACAAGGTGGTTGGAAGGATGGAGGTGCAATCATAGTGAGGACCATTGTTTGTCCTCTAGAGACAACAAGAATTGAAGAGAAATCATTTTCTTCCATTGCAAAAATTAAAGGAGAAACAAGTAAGGTTTTGAATGTAGGTTTTTAGATAGAGATGACTGTACATAAGGATAACAAGTCAAGTGCAGGATTAGTTGCAAGCAACCAATCGTGGCAAGGACTGCACAGAGGCTATAGTGCTAGGCATGAGTCTCTGATTCCAAGGTAGAAATTTACAGCCCAGAGATCATAGGAAGGAAATGGATAAGTAGAGAAGAAAGGTGGAGAAGGACAAATAAATCCCTCATGTGACATGAGTTCTCTTCTAGGGAGGGTGTATGGTGCAAAAGCACCCAAGGCACCATCAGGCCTCTATGAGGCAAATTATGAATTTTTGTGGTTTAATGGATAAGGTTGTAAATAAGGTCTTTTAAGACCATATATGATGTAATAAGGTCATTTGAGACCATTGGATGTTAGGGCAAGTCCTATTAGGGTCATACTATTAATATTGCTCAAAAATTGTCAAATTGTCAAAAGTTGTTGTTTTGTGAGAAATAGGTCTCACTAAGTTAAAATTGATGTTAAATGGTATCTAATGGTTTTTTGGATCTATTTGGACTTATCTAAGTGATTTTGAGTCATGGTTTGGTCTAGGATCAAGTTTTAGGGAAAAGTTGCTCATATTGTCAAAAATTATCAAAAGCAACTTTTTATGTTTGAGAAGGTCATTTTGGTTCAAAAGGTGGTTATATCAGTTGAGATTATGTATAAATTATTTAAATATGCCTCCCCTTGGTCGAGGCATGGTTGTTGGTTCTTTGTATGGTGGAAATTCAATCAATAAACTCTAATTTTACATTTTTCTCATGTTTTTCTCTAGAACAATCAATTTGTACGGAGTTGTATGGATCCCCATGACATGAAAATCACATTTTTGGAAAGAGGGGAGAGTTAAGTTTCATTTGGATTTTGTTTGGGCTCATTTCATTTATTTTTGAGTGAGATATTGAATTATTTGTAAAAATAGTCCAGAAAACCTCCTTACCTAGGGCTTGGACATAAAAATTGTAATACCTCCCATGTCCACTATGGGAAAATTATGATTTTTGGTGAAATGTCATTTTTTTTAATTTAATTTAATATTCCTTTGGTTTCAAGGAAGAATGAGGACTTTGGGTGGAGATATTTGATGTCCTAGGCCTAGCATCTCTATGTGACAGGCCTAGGAAAGTGACTTAAGGCTGCAATAAGTAGAACAACAGAATAAATTTACCCATTGGATGATTAAATAATATAGAAAGGGACATTTAGAGTCTAGATACAAGTGTTGGTACCCTAAGTTGAGTGTTGGAGTGTTCAATATTGTGTAACCTTGTGTGGAAGGTCAATTTGGAAACCTAAAATCATGACACTCTTAGGATAATCATATAAGACCATTGTGAAACCCTTCAAAAGACTTTTGTGTCACTTTATTTTGTATAAACCAATATTAATTGATTTCCTTGAAGTGTTTCCAAGTGGCTAATATGCTGGTTGAGTGTAAAACTCCATTGGGAAGGCCCTAATCTTGTTACTATTTACTAAGTTGTCATTAGTTTTTATGTCCAAAGTCATTCTATATACTCTAGTCGGTTATTACTGTTGGCAATATTGCATTATAACAGATAATGAAAGATTGTTGGCATTTCAATAAGGATATTGAGAAGGTTGTTGATGATTATGGATATAACTGATTAAAGATGTTTTACTATCTTGATATTATTATTTTGTCATTGATGTCAAGAAATTGATTTTCTAATTCAGTATGATGTTGCCATAGCTTGAGAAGTATGATATGAAGATTATAAAGAAGTTGGTGAAAGACACAGGAAAGAATATGATGAATAAGGGGATGAATAAGGTATTCAATGGGCAACTACTACCAAGTCAGACAATGATGAGATCATGATGTTTTAGATTGTTTTAACATCATACATATGTTGTAAAATGTAAAGGTTAATACTATACTATGTTATCAAGCAAAGAACCTAGTTGGTAAACCCTAAAGAACCTAGTCGGTAAACCCTAAGGTTATCGCTATTGGTTAATGAAGGCAGAATGTCTACCAAGTGAAGCCTAGTATTCACCGAGTTGTTACCGAGTTGTAACTGAGCTATAATAGAATCCATTAAATGTTTACATGTGGTATTTAATGAAGGAAGTTGATGAGCTGGAGTGGTTCAATGATTGGTAAGCTGTGGAAGAAGTTTGTTAACAAATCTAAGGCAATGGAAAGTCGGCATGAAGATCTATTGCTCAGATTGAACCGCAATACCCTGGCACAAGTTCCAAGACTGTTATGCAAGTTCCAAGGTGGGGTAAAATATTTTCAGATCGAAAGATGCATTGAACCTAGACAAGATTGAAGATCTTATGGCTATGATTGATCATGGGAAATGTGTTCAAGGAGATTAAGTGGCTACCTAATTATTTATAAATAGGAAACTGTTGATAAACAATGTATGCGGGCAAGTGTATGCACAGGGATGCTACATAGTGATTACCGAGCACAGAAGCTTGAAGACCTATTAGAATAACAGAGTATAGAAGCCTAGCAGATAGACAAGATTAGTTCTATGTCTAAATTGTATTGAACAAATAGGAATCTGCTTTAGCATTTTAGATATGAAGTTGCAGATAGATTTTTATTACTGTTATTTTCTGAAAGTGACAGAAAATCTCTTAACTGAGTGGACTTAACAGTCTTATATGTAAATCCTCTAGCAAGGTGACATTCTGATTGAGTGTTTGAAATCCTTTGACAAGGTCACTTCTAACAAAGTGAAGAGCCTAACAGATCTGAGGGAAATCCCTTAACCGTGTCACATCTAGCAATGTGTTTGTAATCTTTAACAAGATTTTCTTTTAACCAAGCATACTCTAGAAGAGTATATTTCTTAGTGGGTCCAAAATCCCACAGTGGTTTTTTCCCTATTTGGGATTCCACGTTAAATCTGATGTTATGAGGTTTATATTGTTCATATGCTTTTGAGTTTGCATGTTTGATAGTTTTGGTTATATCACTGATATATATGTTACTGAGGTTGAATCTGATGTTTTTATGGATGATTAAGTTTGTATGATTCACCCCCCCCCTCCCATGTTGTTGGCTATTGGATCTATACTTATATTAAGTATCAGAACTATCAATTGGTATCAAAGCTTTAGACTCCGGAAGGAGAGTTTAAAGGCACTTGAGTTAAAGATCCAAAGATGTATAAGAGGGATGCACTGAAGCTGAACAAGTCAAATTTCTCTACATGGCAAAAAAGGATGAAGCTACATCTATCAGGAGTTGGAGAATATGATGTATACTATTTGGAGAATGATTTTGTCACACCGAGCACCTATCCATTGACTATGGAAGAGATAAAGGCAAAGCAAGAACATATTCAAGCAATGATTGAAATAACATCTGCATTGACTGATTCAGAGTTTAATGATCTAGAAGGTTGCAATGATGAAAAAGCAATGTGGGATAAGCTCATATCAGTATATGGAGGAGATAAACATGTTCAAAGAGAAAAAGTAGATAGTTTAAAAGGACAACTTGAATCTATGAGGATGAATGAAGGTGAGAACATAACTCAGTACAGTACGAGACTAAAGGAGATTATCAATCAAATCAAAGGTGCAGGTGGAACTATTGAAGAAAAGGATATAACAAGTAAGTTGTTAAGAACCCTTCTACCAGCTTATGCAATCTGAGTCTCAGCAATCAATGAATTGAGGTTTGTACCTAATATGCCAGTTTCTTTGGATGCTACTATTGGTAAGCTACATGCATTTGAGTTAAGTAATTTTGATAACAGTGGATCTTCGGTAAATAAAGTTGAATCTGCATTTAGTTCTTTTCATCTTGATGAATCTAATGATTACAATGAAAGAAAGTATAAGTACTCTGAAGGAGATCACAGTGGAGCAAGTGAAAGATTTTGGAAGAACATGGAAGCAGTACACAAACTGTATGAAGAAATCAGAAAGCAAGAAGAGTTTGCAGCACTATTGGCCAAAAGGTTACTGAGAGGCAAAGGTAAGTATAAAGGAAAACTACCTTTGAAATGTTTCAATTGTGATAATATTGGACATATGGCTTCTAACTATCGTAACAAAGATTTTACTAAAAAGAGAGATTACCGAGATGACAGACAGAAAGATAACCATTACAGAGGACACCGAGACTTCAAAAGAAGAGATAGAAAGACATGCTTAATAGCTGATGAGGAATCTAACAATGATAAATTAGATGAGACTGATATAGAGGAAGTTGTTTATGTGGCTATCAAGGATGGATTAGATGAAGAAAGGTATGAAGAAAAAGCCCTAATATCTCACATAAACACTAATGATTCTTGGATTATAGATAGTGGATGCTCACATCATATGACAGGAGATAAACACAAGTTTGTTATGTTAGAAGATTATGATGGAGGATATGTTAGATTTGGTAATGATGTACCATGTTCAGTAAGAGGTAAAGCATCTATAACACTTCTTGATAATACAAGATGCAATGATGTCTATTGGGTTGAAGGTTTGAAATACCATTTGTTGAGTGTAGCATAGCTAAACAACATAGGTTACCGAATAGAATTTTAGAAAGGAATTGTCAAAGTTCATGACAAGAATGGAAAGTTATCTGCTATCGGGACACAAACTAAAGGCAATACATTTCACCTTGACTCAACTTGGAATAAGTGTTTGCATGCAAAGATTGATGATACTTGGCTATGGCATAAGAGGTTTTTTCATGTAAATTTTGATAACCTGATCAAGATGATTAAGAAGCACAGAGTAAGAGGTCTACCGAGTCTTGAAAAACCTGAGAATACTATGTGCTAAGGATGCCAGATGGGTAAGATGACAAGATCAAGCTTTACAAGTAATCCTTACACTTCTAAGGGAATTTTAGATCTAGTGCACACTGATCTTTGTGGTCCTATGTAAGTTCAAAGTTATTATGGTGATAAATATTTCATATTATTTGTGGATGAATATTCAAGGATGATGTCAGTAATGTTTTTAAAAGAAAAATCAGAAGCTTTTCAAATGTTTAAATGGTACAAGGCAAGAGTTGAAAATGAAACAGGAAGACAACTAAAATGTCTTAGATCAGATAGAGGAGGAGAGTTCACATTTGATGAATTCAACTTATTATGCAATGATCATGGTATTAAAAGATAAGTCTCTACACCGAGAACTCCATAGCAGAATGGAATAGCTGAAAGAAGAAACAAATCTATTGTGGATTGTGCTAGAACACTGATTATTGAGAAGAAGGTGCCACAAAAATTTTGGAGAGAAGGAATAAACACAACTGTTTACACCTTGAATTGAGTTCAATTGAAGAAAGGTACTTTGAAGACACCATATGAGACCTGGTATGATAAGAAACCTAATGTTAGTTATTTTAAAATATTTGGAAGTAGATGCTATGTTCATAAAGATGATAGAAATGGCAAGTTTGATCAGAAAAGTGAAGAAGGAACATTTCTAGGTTATTCTTCTAGAAGCAAAGCATTTAAATGTCTGATCAAATCATCTAACAAAATAGTAGAAAGTGCAAATGTGAAAATTGATGAATTTGCAAAAAGAAATGATGAAGGAAATTCCAAAGAACCAGAAGACTATGATGAATTTGTCCATGTGCAACCGAGAAGTCCTACCAAGAAAACTGTTGAAGAAAATGAAAAAAATATACAGTTACCGAGTGATGAAGAAAATCATACAGAGCCTACTGATCCTATATTAGCTGAGTATGTCAGAAGACATCATGCACCAAGTCAAATTATAGGAGATAAGGATGATCCAGTGATGACAAGGAACAAATTGAGACAGAACACATGTTTGATATCTAAATTTGAACCGAAAATAGTAAAAGAGGCATTTAATAGTGAAGATTGGGTAAATGCTATGACAGAAGAGATTGATCAAATCAAGAATAATGACTCATGGACACTAATCCCAAGACCGAAAGACAAAAATGTAATCAGTACAAAGTGGATTTTCAGAAACAAGCTAAATGAAAAAGGGGAGGTCATTCGAAACAAAGCAAGATTAGTTTGCAAAGGTTATGCACAAGAAGAAGGAATTGATTATGGTGAAGCTTTTGCACCTGTTACTAGAGTTGAAGGAGTAAGAACATTGTTGGCCTATGCTGCTTTCAAGAACTTCAAGGTATATCAAATGGATGTCAAATCTGCATTTCTGAATGGAATATTAGAAGAAGAAGTTTTCATTGAACAACCTGAAGGATTTGTTGAAGGCAATAATAAAGATCAGGTATGTAAGTTGAACAAAGCTTTATATGGTTTGAAACAAGCACCAAGAGCATGGTATGAAAGATTGCACTCTTATTTGATTAAGATTGGTTTTACATGAAGAATGATGAAAATGGAATACTGATCTCAGCCATATTTGTTGATGATAATATATTTTGTGGAAATGACTCTTTATGCAAGAACCTTGGAAATGAAATGAGAAAAGAATTTGAGATGTCATTAATTAGTGAGATAAAGTATTTTATAGGTTTACAGATACTGCAAATGAAAAATGAGATTTTCATTACTCAATCCAAATACATAAAGGAAATCTTGAAAAAATTTGGAATGGATGATTCAAAACCAATAAGTACTCCTATGACTACCAACTATAAATTATCAAAGAATGATGAATCTGCATCTATTGATGAGACACTCTACCAATCCATGATTGGAAAGCTACAATATGTTGTTTATAGCAGACCAGACAGCACATGTAGTAGGTATAGTTGCAAGATTCTCTACAGATCCTAAGGAAACACACATGACAACAATCAAAATAATTTTGAGATACTTGAAAGGCACAGAGGATTATGGCTTAGCATATCAAAAAGGAAATGATTTTGATTTAAAAGTTTATACTGATGCTAATTGGGTAGGCAACATTGGTGACAGAAAAAGAACAAGTGGTGGAGCTTTCTTTTAAGGAGAAAGACTAGTGAGTTGGCTTAGCAAGAAACAAGGATGTGTTTCACAGTCAACAACAGAAGCTGAATACATTGCTATAGCATTGAATTGTACCAACATTGCATGGATCAAACAACTATTGGAAGGTATAAATGAGAAACTTACTGAGCCAGTAACTATATTCTGTGACAATACTAGTGCCATTAATATTTCAAAAAATCCTGTTATGCACTCTAAGACAAAGCACATATCCATCAAATATCATTATCTTAGAGAAGAAGCTCAAGAGAAGAAAGAGGTGTTGGAATATGTTAGCAAAAAGGAGCAAATAGCAGATATCTTCACTAAGCCACTACCAAAGGACACTTTTGAATATCTCAGAAGTAAGTTAGGGGTCCTACCCCTATCTTCTACTCACTGACCGAGTTTAGTGAAAGCATCAATCCGATGACTCTATTGAATATATTTTAGGAGTTGATGCTGGAGGTATACACTTTAGAATGTTTTCTAAAAGTGTACTGGAATTAATACTGGAAATAATATAGAGAATATTACAGGGAACAGGAATTAAAGACAAATGCTCTGACCGAGACTCAGTTGATACACAATAGCAGGAAATAACTTCTTACAGAAACAAATTATGTTTTAGTTCTTTTCTTTTTGGCATTGTTGTCAAAGGGGGAGAATACCTATGAAAGGGGAGAAGAGAAGACTACAAATTGAAAGAAGACTGAGAAAACAGGAGAAGTCTAATGTATGGGGGAGAGCATTTCAGCATTTTAGAATCACAGCAATCCAAATCTATCAAGGTCAAATCAATTGGTTTTACCATCAATGCCAAAGGGGGAGATTGTTGGAAATATTACATTATAACAGACAATGAAAGATTGTTGGCATTTCAATAAGGATATTGAGAAGGTTGTTGATGATTATGGATATAACTGATTAAAGATGTTTTACTATCTTGATATTATTATTTTGTCATTGATGTCAAGAAATTAATTTTCTAATTTAGTATGATGTTGCCATATCTTGAGAAGTATGATATGAAGATTATAAAGAAGTTGGTGAAAGACACAGGAAAGAATATGATGAATAAGGGGTTGAATAAGCTCTTCAATGGGAAACTACTACCGAGTCAGACAATGATGAGATCATGATGTTTTAGATTGTTTTAACATCATACATATGTTGTAAAATGTAAAGGTTAATACTATACTATGTTATCCAGCAAAGAACCTAGTCGGTAAACCCTAAAGAACCTAGTTGGTAAACCCTAAAGAACCTAGTCGGTAAACCCTAAGGTTATCGCTATCGGTTAATGAAGGCAGAATGTCTACTGAGTGAAGTTTAGTATTCACCGAGTTGTTACCGAGTTGTAACTGAGCTATAATAGAATGCATTAAATGTTTACATGCGGTATTTAATAAAAGAAGCTGATGAGCTGAAGCAGATCAATGATTGGTAAGTCGTGGAAGAAGTTTGTTAACGAATATAAGGCAATGGAAAGTCGGCATGAAGATCTACAGCTTAGATTGAACCGCAATACCCTAGCACAAGTTCCAAGACTATTATGCAAGCTCCAAGGTGGGGTAAAATGTTTTCAGATCGAAAGATGCATTGAACCTGGACAAGATTGAAGATCTTATGGCTATGATTGATCATGGGAAATGTGTTCAAGGAGATTATGTGGTTCCCTAATTGTTTATAAATAGGAAACTGTTGATAAACAATGTATGTAGGCAAGTGTATGCACAGGGATGCTACATAGTGATTACCGAGCAAAGAAGCTTGAAGACCTATTAGAATAATAGAGTATAGAAGCCCAGCAGATAGACAAGATTAGTTCTATGTCTAAATTGTATTGAACAAATAGGAATCTGCTTTAGCATTTTAGATATGAAGTTGTAGATAGATTTTTATTACTATTATTTTGTGAAAGTGATAGAAAATCTCTTAATCGAGTGGACTTAATAGTCTTATATGTAAATCCTCTAGCAAGGTGACATTCTGATTGAGTGTTTGAAATCCTTTGACAAGGTCACTTCTAACAAAGTGAAGATCCTAACAGATCTAAGGGAAATCCCTTAACCGAGCATACTCTAGAAGAGTATATTTCTTAGTGAGTCCGAAATCCCACATTGGTTTTTTCCCTATTTGGGTTTCCACATTAAATCTGGTGTTATGAGGTTTATATTGTTCATATGCTTTTGAGTTTGCATGTTTGACAGTTTTGGTGGTATGACTGATATATATGTTACCGAGGTTGAATCTAATGTTTTTATGGATGATCAAGTTAGTATGATTCACCCCCCCCTCTCATCTTGTTGGCTATTGGATCTGTACTTATATTAAGTATCAGAAATATCAATTACTACCAAAATATTCAGTTGGTAAGCACAAAGTAGTCAGTTATAGAAGGAAGGAGTCATAGAGTTTAGTATACACCGAGCTGTCTACCAAGTAACTTTCTATGACTACTGAGCAGCAAAGATGGTATACCGAGTTAATACACACCGAGTGAAACATGTTACCAAATTCATTGAACCTAGACATACATGGGAAACGTGCTACAAAGATCAAGGAACAAGAAACCATTAACACATTGGAAATTGCACCTTAAGATTCTGTATGATTTTGAGGACATCTATCCAATGAAATAATTTGTATGGTTATTCATTTGATGAATCATGTTTGTAAGATCGAAGTATGAACAAGTTCACCATCATAAGAGAGCTATTTATACAGCACGAATTGAGGATTAAATATGTGTGTGAAGCAAGACATATGTGAAAAGAAAAATCATGGGAAAGCACTGCGTGTTATGACTGTTACGATTGACATAGATACACAGAGGTCACCGAGAAGGATTTCGGAGAACAGTCAAGGAACAGAGTAAATAGAAAGGTTTATCGAGTTAATTTATGATTTACCGAGGTATGCTATAAGCAAGGTAATTTCATTTTGAGCACATAGAATCTGCTATAATATTTCATATGTGAAGTTGCAGATATTTTGTAAGATTTTGATTGTAATATTTTGAGTTGTAAGAGAAACCTTTAATAGGGTAAAAGACTCTAACAAAGTCTATAAATTGTAAAGCCTTTAACCAGGTACAACATTTTAGAACATGTGTTGTAAAATCCTTTAGCAAGATAGATCTAAAGATCTTGATACTCCTAACAAGGTAAGCTATCAGAAATAGCTAAACATGCTCTAACCGAGCAACCTTTATTATTGCAGTAGTGAAGTTGTGGGTGCCATCCCCACTGCAGTTTTTCTCTCTAACAAGGAGTTTTTTGCGTAACCAAAATATATGTGTTATGGAGTGAATCATGTATGATTGTTATTTATTTGTTTTAGCATTATATTATGTTATAGCAGTTTTCGGTTTATGCTTAATATTAAAGTTATTGTTGAAGAAAAGATTTGAAGTACTAATTCACCCCTCCCCTCTCAATACATTGGCTTTCCATATTGGACCTAACAATTGGTATCAGATCTTGAATCTTGGAAAAGGGTTTAACTTCCTAAAGAGAAAGATCTTATCAATGGAAGGCTACAAACAATCTCGGAGAATTGTGAATCTTTGAAATGAATTGGATCATGATAATCAAGTGATTGCTGACATGCAGAAATAAATGCAAAAATCTCTGAAAGTTAGGAGAAGATTGTTTGATGATTTGTAGGACTCTCAAGAGCTGGTGGAACAAATTGAGACATCATCTGAGAACAGTATATCTGAAGAGACTAAAGAAATGATTGGAGCATTGAAAGAAAAGAACAAAGCACTAATTGATCAGCTAAAAGCAATGAAAAGAGAACATGAACATTTCAGCACATAGATGATTGAAAATCTTGATGCATTGAGGATAGCTGAGGATAAATTAAGAGATCTAGAAAGAGAAAAACAACAACTTGAAGCATTAGTATCTGAAAAGAATGTTGAAATCACAAGGTTGACTGGAATTCAACAAAATCTGTCAGATCAATTAGGTTATGCACATCATGAAGCAAATCTAAAGGAAAATGAGAATCAAGCATTGAAACTTGAACTATCAAGATTGACTGATGAACTTGAAGCAGAAAAGAAGTCAAAAGAAACACTAAAAAAAAGTTATGAAGCATCAAGGATGTTGGATGAGCAACTAACTACAAGAAGACCCAACAAAGATGCAGGACTCAGTTACAAAGGAAAAGACTCTACCGAGAAGGGAATCCACACTACTGAGAGAGGAGAATCATCAAAGGAAAGAAGCCTATTTGCAACTACTATGGAAAACAAGGACATACTGTGAACTTGTGCCAAATCAGAAAAGGTAAGCAACCAAATGTCACTAGGTCTAATGGTTATTTCTACAATTGTAATAAGTATGGTCACACATCTAATCAATGTAGGACAAATTTTGTTAGAAATTATCTAAAGCCAAAATTCAAAAGGTTTTGTAAAAAATGCAATAGATATGGACACAGTACCGAGAAGTGTTGGTTTAAGCAGAAGAACTATATGTGGTTTGCACACCGAGCTAATACTAGAAGTTACCAAATGCACACAGATATCAACCGACAGTATACTATAGTACCATGGGATTATAATACAAGGATATGGTGTGAATATTGTGCAAGATATGGACATATAAGTGCCAACTGCTTTATAAGGTTTGGAATGAACAACCAAAGATCATGGAGAAATCCTACTATGGCATGTTTTCATTGTCACAAAGTTGGACACTTGGCTAGAGATTGCAGAGATCAACCCAGAGGAGATAGTGAGGAAATAAGAAGCAAATTACAGATGGTTTGGAAAATTAAGGAAATTTTGTCAAATGAATAAAGCACCTTACCTACCGAGTTAGGTGCATCTATTCCAAATTAATCAGTAAAGGTATGAAAGGACTACATTCTCTCAAGGTTAAATCTTAAACAGTTCCTATTTTATCATGTAGTTAATTCAAAATCTACATAGCTAAGATGCATTAGCAAGTTTGAAATTTTATCAAGTCTTTTGGAGCACTAGTCAAGTCGGTAAATGCAAGAAGCCTGTCAAGTCAATAAATGCAGGAAGTTTGGCTACTCGGTAAAAGCATAAAAAGGAAGGTAAATTGGTTTAGTGGAATCGAGTGCATTTAATGTTTTCTGACCTAACTGCATGAAACCTGATAAGGTAAAATGTGTATCTCTCTTCCGAAGTGAAATTCAAGGTATTTATATCAATCACAATGCATTGTCAAGCAAGTTAACCGATCATATCATTTGTGAATATCTATTTTGTATTGACTAAGTGGAAGAATTTGTTGGTTAAAATTTTTCAAACCCTAAGGCTCTTTCGTTAGTGATTATCCAAAGTTTGAAATGGCTCCTAAGATTCAAAAATCCATTGTTGTTGAGAACATTAAGAAGCCCTTACTGAAATACTCACTACCTCCCAAACTAGCATCTGAACCAGATGATAAAACTGCATTTCACTCATTCCAGATAGGGTTTTATTAGTTGAGGATGTCAGATTCTTCACTAAGTGTCATGTTGAGGAACTAGGTCACACAGAGATCAAGGACACGTATGATGAATTGTGTACCGATGGAAAACTGGATAGCAAGTTTGAACATATTAAAATCAAGGGATTGACCGAAGCCCTAACCTACCCTCGAGTCTTCAAACCCCAATGGGTTAAATTTTTTTTTAGCAGAGTTCATGATGACTTTATGTGGTTAGAGGAACAACCATTCAATATCACCAAGGAAATCATCCACTTGATCACCGGTTACCCTATTTTTGACCATGCCCGAGCTTAGAAAATGATTTCATAGAAGGAATTCATCACTTTAACTAGAGTTGAATCTGATTGCAGAGGTCTAAAATTGAACAATGTCATAGATGCAGAGCTGAAGTTTGCAATTAGAGTCATAGGTTATTGTTTCTTTCAATCGGCAAGGGAAAATAGTGTACCCTATGCTACTGTTGATTTAGCCTATAAAATTGTGAAGAAAGGTATGAAGATTGATCTATGCAAAGTGTTGTTGAAAAATCTATTTGAAAATCTCAACACCATAAGGAAGCCAAAGAAGAACAACTCGGCAAACACACTGAAGTTTGGATCACTTTTGGTATGCATGTTTTTCTTTTTTGAGAAATTCTTTCCATCAGTTGATAATGTAGCTTGGGAGCTACACCGACCAATCACCCATCAAATAAATGACTTCATCAAATAGCTAGGTGATAACTTCAATGAGATTATGGATGATTATTTTAGCAAGTTTCAAGAAAAGATGCATAACAGGCACAGGATTCCACCCTAGTTAGTGGAAAAATATAAGGACAATATATGTTTTGAAGTGGACACCGACTACTGCTATGTCAATGCAGTGGAACCGAGAAATCAATCTTTTCTACCTATGGGTTATGAGATTGATTTTGACATTACACAGCAGCAGATAGATGCCTTTCTTGCACTGCTAAGGCATGCTACCGAGATCAGATATAGTACATATGAAGAAGTTAAAGAAAAAGTCAAAATGAGCATTGTAGTACCAAAGGCTACAAGGAAAGTAACAAAAATGATTAAAGCATTAATGAAGAAATTTGGAGAAGGTTCTTCCTCCACTCCTGTCAAGAGCGTTCAAGTCATCACTGACGAGGAATCTGAAGCCCAAGAAGCAGCTATTACATTGAGCACTGAATTGCCAAAAGGGAAAATTTTGAAAAGGATGAAGTAGGATACATCACAAGTATCACTGACTCCTCTAGTGAAGTGCCCCAACACTAGATCATCTGTAGTGTCATCGAGCAAGAAATAGAAAAATGTTGTAGTGCCTAAGGTAACAAAAACTTATAAGAAATCTACTCGGAGACTCATTTTGCATAAAGAGTCCAGTGACACCGAATCTGAAGACGTAAGTAAATTTCAGATTGTTAAGAGTAAAAAGGAAAATGTACATAGTGTTGATAATTTTTGTGCAAATCTGAAACAATATGGTGTATTTGGAGCATTTAGATATGTAGAATATGACTCTAGATCTGATGCAGAAAAAAGACAAATTGAACAAGCTGTAATTTGCACACTTCGTAAATTCCAATTAGTCCCATTGGAAGTAACTAATTCTCTTCCAAAAGCATTATACTTACACATTGATAACAGGTGGAAATATGCTATGGACTCAGAAAAGAAGATGAGAGAAAGAAGTCTGGTACATCTCTTTCTAGACATGTCGGTAGATGAGATAAGTGAACATCTGAAAAAATACCACACAGACTTCCTAGTCAAGCAAAGAGCCTTGAAACTGATGAATGGCCTTTATCTTGATGTAGAGAATGAGACAAAAGCAAAATGGCAAGAAATTTTTTGAATCAAGAGTGCTGATGAGCAAGGTGAAGTTGAAATAGTTGATATCACCGAACAAGATCCCGCTAAAACTATACAACTTGATGAGGATGTCATGGATACCGAGGTACAAGAATAGGAAATGATAGAAGGGAATTCTTATGCCAAATTGGTATCAAGTGAGTCAGTTTTGGAACAAGTCAAGTCCTATCCTCTGGTAAGTCAACATGTTTCAACCGAGACACCTCAGGATACTAAACAAGGAAAAGAGGGTCAGAATTCTAGAGAAGGAGAAGCTACTTCTCAGGCCACCGGGGGATAGACTTCTCAAGCACCTTCAAGTATTGACAATGTTACAACTAAGACCCCAAGCAAGGATTCACCAAAGGCTACATCTGAGGCTAAATAAATTGACAAAAGTGTTGCCTCTACCGAGAAACCTACCGAGGGTGAACAAGCCTCCCAAGCCATTGTATTATTTCAATCGATGAAAGCTTCCTCCTCTAAAGAAAAGAAAATGAAAAAGCATAGTTTCAAGTTAGATTTGTCAAAACCAATTGTGTTGTCGAATGTAGAAATATCTAAATTAAAAGGGCAAGCACTTATTGAATTCGATGAACTATGCAAATCCAAAGTAGAACAAGAGAAACAAATGGCTATACAAAAGAAAAAAAGAGTACTTCAGAAGGTCAAAGGACTATTAACAGATATGCTACCTGAAGCTACAATGACAAAAGATGCAGCCATCCATATTCAACTGGATGAACTCCTCAATTAGATCGAGACATCTGGAGTAGATGCATCTGAATACCTGAGCAAATTGAAGGACAAAGAGCTCACTACAAAATCCTTCGAGAAAACCTTAACTATTCTTTGACATTGTTACTCTGTTCCTTGACTATTCTCTAAAATCCTTCTCGGTGACCTCTGTGTATCTCTTGCACCTACTCGGGCTAATAGGATTTGTTAGGTCCAGTATGGAAATCTAATGTACTGAGAGGGGAGGGGTGAATTAGTACTTTCTCGAGGGAAAAGACATCCTTGAGAGGAGATTTAGACTGAGAAGAATCCTTTTCAAGAACTTTAGGATCACTTGGAGGAATGGGATTGATAGAGGAGAAATCAATACTACAAGGAGAAGGGATAGTAGAGGGGGCATCATGAACAATTGGAGAATAACTAGTAGAGGAATATTTAGAAGGAGATGTTTGTAAACAAGCTTGGAGATTGGTATCATCGAGCAAGGTATACATCTTGTTGTTATAAATAAATTTAACTTTCCTATGCAAAGTAGAAGAGACAATTTGCATGTTATGAATCAAAGGTGTACCTACCAACAAGTTGTAGGTCAAGTTATCGGGCATGACATGAATAGGTGTATACAAGGTAACTAGTCCTACCTTAACAAGCAAGGTTATGATACCCAATGAATACTTAGACACATTATCAAAGCCACATATACTAAGGGAATTAGGTTTGATGAGAAAAATATCCACCTTGATCTTATGCAACAAGTTAACACTATGAACATTAAGGCCAGAGCCGTTATCCATAAGGGTTCATCTTATAGAATTTACATTGATGATAAAAACAATCATGAGAGGATCATATTGGCATTGAATTTCATGAGGAGGTAACTCATCTTGGATGAATACAATTTAAGCTTTAGATGTGGTTATTGAGTCAATAAAATAAGCCACATTATTAGATGTCATTGTTGGTGGGACATTTAATCTTTTCAAGGGAGATCTTGATAGGAGTGGCCTTAAGTTGTTCAATAATATCATACTCCTTACCAAGAGCTTGTGAAATGTGAGGCACTTGAATAGAATTGAGTTGAGGCTGAGGAGTGAGGTTGGAATAACTTGAGGAGGATTAGGTTGCCTATTATTTCTTGTGTTATAGGTATGAGAAACTGAATGATAACTCTCTCTTGTTATTTGTTTAGCATACTCATAAGGACTCTTAGTGGGATATCCTCCATTCACATTGATAATAGGTTTGTTAGGAGTGTGGAAAGGATCATTTCCATAACCACCTTGAACTTTAAGGAGAGGTTGGTTTAAAGATTGTGATGCTGGAGAAGAGAAATCACCTTGAACCACAAAGAGAGTTTTTCTACGTTCATTCACATTTATCATGTTAATCAATCTTTTAGATGTGTGGTCTTTATTTGAAGGAGTTGGAAAAGACATGAAATCATCAAGGGCATCATCCAATGTAGCATGATCATATATATTAAATGGTTTTTCCTTAGACTCAGAAGGAGATAGGTCTTCATAAAGGGGATTGTTACAAACCACTATGTTACTCAATTTAGAGGATGAGTTGATAGGAATGTATTCATGAGAAGAACCATTCAATTTATCTTTCTCATCACTACAAAATGGCATAGTAACAAGGTTGATTAGTTGTTGGCAAAATGTAGGTTTAGAAGGTTTAGGGTATAGAAACTCATCAAGAGCCTCATCTAGTTCTTCCTTACTAAAATCATAATCATCATAAGAAAATGCATTGTCAAAGGAATGAAAGTCTTGCAAATAAATATCTGACATTTTTGAAATGAAGAATGCAAACAAAACCTAAAACACACAATGCAATGTGATGCTCTGCAAAAAGGATTAGAAAATCTGTTTGATGGCAACACACACAAGAGCACAAGAAACAAACGTTAGTGTTAGCAACAAAAGATTATCCTAAACAGGCATATCAAGAGAGATATTAAGCATGAAATAGAAAGCATATAAACATAAAATGAAATAGCTAATCAAGATGCTCATAGTTGCTCCTCCCTTGTTCCTCTCCTCTCCAAGTCCCAAATGAGTGTAGCTCTCAGCAGCTTTTTGCACTATGGATGCTTATGGAGGATTGAGATTTAATACTAAGCTTCAAATATGAAATGAAAAGCTAAATACTATGCTAGAGTAGATAGTGATGCTATGAAAAAGCTCTATGCTAATGCCAGTATAACAACAATACTCTAAAAATGCTTCTCCTTTTGCTTGAGGAGAAGGGTTCTATTTATAGAAGAAATAGGGAAATGAAGGGTTAAGATTGAGCAATCTTAACAAGGGTTAGGATTGAAAGTTGGGGATCCATGTGCACAATTGGCACCAATAAAATGGTGACAAGTTTCAACATAGGATTGGGTTGAGAGAAGAGGTTGGAGGCATTAAAGGCCTGAGAAGACCTCATGGTTATCTAGAAGGCAAGGGTCAAGTCTAAATTAAGATTACCCACTGGATTAAGAGTTAATCCAAGGATAAACCTTTGTGCAAATGTTTAAGAGATAATCATGGTCAAAGCATTAATGGCCTGATGAGACCTTTGGGTTGGGTAGAGGTTGAGTCAAAACAAATGTTTTAACCATGTGGGAGGGTTTGAGGTAACCATTAATGGTTATTGGAGACTTTGGGGATTAAGTGGTTGAAGGTTGAAAGCCTTCAATGGTTATCAAAGACTTTGAGCCATTTAGTGGTTGAAGGTTGGAAGCTTTCAAAGGTTATCCAAGACTTTGAGGGTTAATTTGTTGAACACACAAAGCATTAATTGCTTTTCAAAGACTTTGGAGTCTTTGAGAAGTGACTCCAATTTGCTTAGGAATGTGACAATATTTAAGGGATGGATTTAGGCTAATTAGGAAGGGTTTAGAAGAATCTAGAAGGGGTTTAGGCATACAAGTGGATTTTGTAGGAAAATGCAAGTGGGAGAAATTTTGGTATTTTCAATTAAAATAAAATCATTTATTTCAATTAAATGGTGTAAGTTGAATTTGGATAAATATTTAAATAAATATTAATTTATTTAAATGAGAAAAAGAAGATAAAGCATTAAAATGCTTGAAGACTTTGAGGGAAACCATTAAAGGCTTGAAGACTTTAAGGAAAACCATTAAAGTCTTAAGAAGACTATAGAAGGAAGCCATCAAGTTTGAAGACTTTAAAGCCATCAAGTTTGACTACTTTAAGGGAAACCATTAAAGGTTTCAAGTGGGTGAGGATAAATAGGATTTTAAATAAATAATTTATTTAAAATAGTTGTGCAACTTGCTTTTGTAGGAAAATACAAGTGGGTGGAGGATAAAGGTGATTTAAATAAATGATTTATTTATTTAAATGTGAGAGGTGGGATTTTGGGGGATTTAAATAAATATTAATTTATTTAAATGTGAGAGAATATTTAATTAAATAAATATGATTTATTTATTTAATTAATGGTCTGAATTTGGTTAAGTGAATTAAATCAAATAAATTGAATAATTTATTTAATTAATAGGAGAATAGGGTTAAGATGAATTAATTAAATATTAATTTAATTAATTATTAATTGATGGTTAAATAATCAAATAAATACTAAGTATTCATTTAATTAAGTGGACAGATTTATGTGACTACATTTGCCCCTCTTTGAGACGGTGCGGTTTATCGCGTCGTTTCAAAGAAAGAAAAATAGGTGTGAAGAAATGCCCCATAAAATGTAAATTTAATGGGTGGTATGCCCCCGCGAGAGATGGGCCAAATTTTGTTTTGAAAAATCGGGCGATCTCTCGAAAAAGAATAAAAAGCGGAGGGGAGGTAGAATAGAAGAAATTAGAACTAATGATGAAAGAATGGGAGAAAATGGAGTGAATATGAAGAAACAACAAGCCAGCGAGTACCCTAAGGTCATGCAAGAGATACATAGCAGATGTAGTGTGGGGTTTTGATTGATGCTATACAATTGATTAAAATTGGTTGGACAATCTGGTGCAATCTGTTGAATTGCCCCGGTCAAGTCAAAGCGTGACAGTTGATGTCAGTTGGTCGCTTGAACATGATAAAGTCTGAGTAAGTGAATCAAAGTGACCTGATGGTGACTTAGACAATTGATGTAATTGTCCGATGAAGTCAAGGTATATGAAGCAAAATACTCGTTGAGACGTAGACAATTGATGTAATTGTCCGTTGGATTGTGTTTGATTGGTTGATCAATTGATAGTGTGTGCATGTGATAGATGGCTGTGGGGAATCATGGCAGCCCCGTTGAGACTAGGTCATTATGATAAATGCCTGATGTAGTCTAGGATTACCATAATCGATTACCTGTTGAGACCCGAAGATACTTGATCAGAGTATCTGTTGATAGTCTAGGTGTGTGGGAGTTGATGTACCTATGCAGATAGAGTAACTTTCTTGACTTTATTGGATGACTTAGGATAGGAAACACAATCCCTCCTATTTAGAGATGGATGGTGATGAACATGGCTTGATTAAGTTGATTGGGACACGATGTAGGGTATGTGATGGTGATGATCAAAATAAGGAGGGTGAGGGGGGATTTGATGTTAGATAGAAGAAATGGAGGACTAGGACCGAGTCCTATGGAAGAAGATGAGTAAAATAGAGTATGCATTATTATGACTACGTATGCATGATATGCAGCTATTATGAATGTATGGATGGATGGAATGCAACGAAATGCAATATATACAAATGAGATGGAATGACGATCCATGGTGCTTTATTTTTCATCATTGAGCTTTAAAATGTTGTAAGAAAATACAAGCAACTTGACATAAAGATTCAAGATGACCATAGTATTTCTTACATGGATTTTGATATAGCAAGTTAATACAAGCAACTTGATATAATGGATCAAGTTGACCTGAGTATTGCTTGCGGAACAGATAAGGATTATCTCCTTTCATGCATGACTTGGATCGTCCTCCTTGATCTTAGGCTGATCATATCCTGAGACAAGTGCATACCGTACTAAGAAATAAAAACCTTTATCCAAATTGGATGAGGAGGAACCAAAGAAGGAGCATTGTACCTGTAAACAAACAATATATACATAAAGAATAAAGAATATGGATCCTTGGTAATGGTTCATGCTCATATGGTCGAGATATACGCTGTAGTCAGCAAGCCGTAGTGATCTATGACTGCATTTTGCATAAGATCACGTAGCTTGGTGAACTTCCCACGTAGACACCATTAGTACATGCCCCAGAACTTCATCGGAAGTAATGCGCAAACGATACAAAACAATGCTGAAAGATCCTGATACAGATAAACAAATGATTGTACTCATAAATCAACCAAGTATTTGATAGCTTAACATAATTTTCTTGTCAAAGAAAATGTCATCTTGTCTTTGTTTTGATAAGGAAGGATGCATCCTTGTTTAAGACAGTTTGGATTGTTGATGTTGATTGTGTGGTCGATTGATAAATGGTCATTGTGTGAGTATTTTGTATCTGATCGGATGAATATGTACAAGGTGTTGCCATGTTTTTGTGTGATTTTTCAATGGTTTTGTCGATGTTTTTGGATTTTGAATTGTTTTGAATGTTTTTGGTATTTTTGCGAGATATTTTTGAATGTTTTTGGATTTTTGATGATTGTTTGAATGAAGAACTTAATGAATCATAAGACAATGTAGAATCCACTTCCATCAATAGGTTAAAGGCATTGCCCCCAGTTTTAGACATGACTATGAAAAAGCGGGATGCAAGATGTATGGAGTACTATCATAATTGCAGATGAATAACAAGCCATGGCTTTGGATGGATGGATGTATGTATGAAGTAGATGTGATCGCAACAAGTCTGAAAAGATAATGGAGCCATAGCCCTTACGAGTGGCGCCTGTTTGCCAGGTTTTTACCATCGCACTTACCCAAGGTGCCACCGGAGTGGTTGTTCACCGTTTGGATGCATGATTTTTCTTTACTTTTTTGAATGTTTTTATATTTTCTTCAGGACATTTTTCTGAATGTTTTTTGGTATTTTCTGATAGGCAGGGGAGCCTGATGCTCTGTACAGCTTATGTGTAAAACCGTTTGAGGTGCATGCTGTTGATTGGATCTGCGAGCGGTTCTCCTTCTGATGTAGCCAACTGATATGCCCCGGACCCGAATACAGCAGTGACAACATATGGGCCCAACCAGTTTGATTCAAACTTGCCTTGATGTTCTCTGTTTGGTTGGTTGCGAGGATTTTCTCGAAGAACAAGATCACCTACCTCAAATGTACGAGATCTAACTCGGTGATTGTAGCTTCTACTCATGCGCTGCTGATAGGCTTTGAGGTGATTGTATGCAGCTTGTCGCTTCTCATCTAGTAACTCTAAGTCCTGAAGACGAGATACTCTGTATGCTTCATCATCGATGAGATTGTGCAATGAAACTCGTAATGATGGTATCTCAACCTCAATAGGTAAGATAGCTTCAGCACCATAGACCAATGAATAAGGAGTTGCACCTGTAGGGGTCCGAATGCTAGTGCGATATGCCCATAATGCTGGATTCAATTGAACATGCCAATCACGACCGGCATCATTGACTGTCTTCTTTAGGATTCTCAATATGTTTTTATTGGATGCTTCGGCCTGACCATTGCCTTGTGGGTAACAGGGAGTGGAAAAGCGGTGTTGGATATGAAATTTCTCACAAAGTTCACGGACATCCTGATTTTTGAAAGGAAGACCGTTATCTGTGACGATGGACATGGGTACACCATACCGGCAGATGATGTAGTTGAGGATGAATGAGGCGATCTGCTTGCCGATGACTTGGGTAAGTGGAACAGCTTCGATCCACTTGGTGAAATATTCGGTGGCGGTAATAATGAATTTATGGCCATTGGATGAAGATGGATGGATTTTACCCACAAGATCAAGACCCCATTGACAAAAAGGCCATGGTGTTGTGATTGGTTGCAGTTCCTGGGCCGGTGCATGTATCAGGTCGCCATGAACTTGACATTTCTTGCATTTTTTGACAAAGTAGTAGGAATCCTTTTCCATAGATGGCCAATAATATCCAGCTCGCAAGAGTTTCTTGGCGAGTGATGGACCACTTGAATGAGTCCCGCAAATTCCTTCATGTACCTCTTCCAAAGCCTTTGTTATCTCACCTTGTTCCAGACATCGAAGGAGAGTACCATCAAGACTACGTCGGTATAGGGTTTCAGCAATAATGGTATATCGAGCAGTTTGGCGAATGAAGGTTTTACGTTGATTATTTGATTGGTTGGGAGGAAGGGTGTGATCGCGGAGATAGGTGTAGAACTCACCGTACCATGGGGATTCAGAACCAACAAGGCAACATATCATTTCAGATTCGGGGATATCATAAGCGGGGATCCAAAGTTGTTCTACCAAGAACTCGTAGCGTGTTGAATTCTGTGGAAGATCTAGTAGAGATGCGATGGTAGCCATAGCGTCAGCAGCTCGATTCTGATCTCTTGGTATCTGCTCAAAAGTGATAGTAGTAAATGATGTCTTTAGATTGTCCACCATTTGCTTGTATGCCATGAGTTTATCATCTTTGGTCTGATACTCATCTGTTGCTTGTCGAATGACTAGTTGGGAATCGCCATATACTTGCAATTCTTTTAATTTCCATTGTACGGCTAACCTGAGTCCTGTGATCAAGGCCTCATACTCTGCTATGTTGTTTGTGCATGGAAATGTGAGCCTGTAAGACTTCGGGATGCTATCACCTTGAGGTGTGATAAACAAAATGCCTGCCCCCGAGCCGTGCCTAGTGTATGAACCATCAAAATATAATTTCCATGACTGTGCTTCTGTGATCATGAATATCTCTTCATCTGGAAAATTGGAAATGAGAGGATGATCGCCTATGAGTGGTGCATCGGCCAACTGATCTGCAATAACTTGACCTTTGATAGCTTTACGGTCTACATACTCAATGTCAAATTCACTTAGAATCATCACCCATTTGGCTAAGCGACCTGTCAATGCTGCTTTGCTGAGTAAATACTTGAGTGGATCAATCTTTGCAATGAGTTGTACCTTGTGTGTTAATAGATAGTGCCGCAATTTAGTGGTTGCCAGGATTACTGCTAGGCAAGCTCGCTCAATAGGTGTGTAATTGAGTTCATAGCCAACCAGTGTACGAGAGATGTAGTAAATAGCACACTCTTTTCCTTCTGCATTATGTTGTGCCAGTAATACACCTAATGCTGTACTTGTCGCTGAGATATAAAGTAACAACGGTCTACTTGGATCTGGTGGCATCAGCAATGGTGGATTTATGAGATAGTCTTTAAGCGCCTGAAATGCTTGCTGGCATCTATCATCCCACTGAAAGCGGATGTTCTTGTGTAGCAGGTGTGTGAATGGGTGACACTTATCGGCTAATTGTGCAATGAATCTGCGGATAGATTGAAGCCGTCCTTGTAGTGTTCTTAGCTGACTGATATTCTTTGGAGGTGGCATGTCCATGATTGCTTTAACCTTTGCTGGATCGACCTCAATACCTTTGCTTGAGACAATGTATCCTAGAAGCTTCCCGGAGGTCACACCGAAGACACATTTCTTTGGGTTGAGTCGAACATGGTACTGTTCCAGTCTATCAAAGATTTTATCTAAGATGTGAAGATGTCCTTCTCTAGTAAGTGATTTTGCTAGCAAATCATCCACATAATCTTCCATTATAGTATGCATCATGTCATGGAAGATGGTGGTCATTGCTCTTTGATAGGTCGCTCCTGCATTCTTTAGACCAAAAGGCATTACATTCCAGCAGTATGTGCCCCATGGACATGTGAAGGCTGTCTTATGTTGGTCCTCTGGTGCGATCTTTATTTGATTGTATCCCGAAAAGCCATCCATGAGTGAAAGCATGGCATGTCCTGCTGTCAAATCTACTATGATGTCGATATTTGGTAGAGGGAAGTCATCCTTAGGACATGCCTTATTCAGATCTCTGAAGTCTGTACAAATGCGGATGCCCCCTTTTGGTTTGCCAACTGGTACAATGTTGGAGATCCATTCTGCATAATCAATTGGTCTAATGAAACCAACATCCAGGAGTTTCTTGAGTTCTGTTTTGACTAGCATGGCAATCTGAGGATGCATCTTACGAAGCTTCTGCTTGACAGGTTTGGCTCCTTTTGCTACTGTGAGATGATGCATGACTAAATCAGGATCAAGCCCAGGCATGTCTGCATATGACCATGCAAAGTTGATCTGACGCTGTTGGAAGAACTCTATAAATTGAGGCTGTTCCTCTGGAGTGAGAAGAGATGCCAGATGTATGATATGAGGGTTTTCAGGAGTCCCCACATTGTATTCTTTAGTCTCCTCAATGAGAATCGTCGATTGTTCCTGTTGTGTACTAGCAAGGAGAATGTCAAACCCTTCATCCTCAAGTGCCTCAGAGAGGTTTTCACCGTTGGATACGCTCTTTCTTTTTACTTTTGTTGGATCAAACAGTGCCACAGTGTGGTTTTCACTGGAAGATCCATGTTTTAATGTTATATTTTTGCAGCTGAAGGGTTTGGCATCCGCCCCGAAGTATGCTGCGCTATTAAGTTCAATGGCGAATCCAGCTTTGTGATCCCCGCTTGGTAGATTATCCCTTAATTCCAAAAAGTCAATGATAGCCTCATCGTTTTGGAAGAGGTCAAGACATGGGGGATTTGGTTGGTTCCATTCGATGAGTTCAGGGTGGATAATGGGCATTACTTCATCGATTGAGTTAAGTGCGGGAGATGTATCAGTGAGGGTTAAGACAGTGTGGTGAAGGTCGTTGATGGTACTCTCCCTGTCAGAATCAGGCGTAGGATGAGACGTAGGGTCTGTGGAAGATGTTTCCAGCTCAGGTACCCAAGTGGTCTTTATCTGTGCTTCTCCGTAAACAGGGATGTCTTTGCGGGGTGGAGGTGGTGATGTGTCTTCCTCATCTGAAGTGTTAAGTTGCACTGAATCGAATTCCCACTCATGTGAGTCGGTCTCTGAATCACTTTCCAGCATCCGATTGCTATACCATACTGGGATGTCTTTGGAGTTAAATACTGCAGGCGTGATTGGTTTATGTACTTTTGTGGTGATCAATGCTGCAGGAACCGTGATGGGGTTTAAAGGATTTGTTACTGGAAGTATTGGTAATGGTGACTCAGTGGCTTCTGCTAGAACTACTGGCGCCATAGATGTTGCTGCGGGTTCTGATACAGTTGCTGCTGCTATTGGTGTTATTGACGGGATTACTGGTTCGTTTGATGGGATGAGTGACATTGGTGATGGTGGAGTTGTGGGCCTTGAGGGGGCAGTGGGGATAGTGCTTGATGGTGCTTTGATTATGAAAGGTATCCTCTTTGCAGTAGGTGGGCAAAATGGTTTGCTGGGTTTTCCTTTGAATCTGAGTTTAGGAAGGATCTCTTTTTCAAAGCCAAGGCCTGTATTACCTTTGGGCTTGAATTCTGGTAGTAGAGGTTCGTGTCGTCCTTGTTTGCAGTATCCCAAAGCACTCTGACCATCATATCCCATTCTTTGCATAATGAGGAGGCCTTTGCCATATTATTCCGTAGGAAGTGTAACTTGCGGTTTGTCAGTGGTGATGGGATCTTTATAGATCCAGTCCGCCAGGTCCTCATCTTGTGTCTCTTCCTCTTGACTCTTTCCAAGAATGAAAGGCGTTAAGGCACATGGAGGCGTGATTAGTGGTTGCTGGAGCAACTGCTGTGGTTTACCATGTGTTCTAGGAGAAGTGGGCATTTGTCCCACACAAAAGAGCTGACTCAAGTTGTATTCTCCAGGACCTTCCTCTGCGATTTTCATCTTAAGCTTTTCTTGCTTGGGTATAGGGGTGTTTGAACTAGCAAGAGAGGCGGGATTTACATATGATGTGGAGGAAATGGCTTCCCTATTATTAGGAACAGTAATTTCTGGTTGATGGCTGATATTATGGCAAAATGCAAAGGGATTTGCATCGCCCAGGATTGTGATCTCTGCACCATTATGTGGGAACTTGATACATTGATGGTAGGTAGATGGAACAGCTTGCATGGCATGTATCCAAGGTCTCCCTAATAATAGATTATATGGCAGAGGAAGGTCCAGAACCTGACAAATGATATGCTTTACCACAGGGCCCACTCGGATTGGTAGTACCACAGCTCCTTTGGATGAACGCTCTGCATCATCATAGGCTTTGATGGTGATCTTCTTACGAGGATCCACTGATTCTATTGCATATCCCAATGCTGTGACCAACTGTAGTGTGCAAATGTTTAGGCCTGCTCCATTATCGATCAAGACTCGCTTGATCCTGTGTTGGTTGACGAAGCCTTCAATGTGGAGTGAGGCGTTATGAGGTTGCTGGAAGGAAGAGTTGTCACTTTCAGAAAAAGTGAGACAAGGTGATGACTTTAGACTTCCAACCATGGCTTGAAATTGGTCCGTATTTAGATTTGCAGGGACTGACGCCTCTTGGAGTGCTTGATCCAAGATTGTTTTATGAGAGGGTGACAGACGCAAAAGCTCCAAAATGGATATAAGTGCAGGGGTTTTGTCTAATTGTTCCACAAGATTGTACTGCTTTGGGATGGAGGTGGTGCCTTGTGGAGCTGCCTTGATGGTAACTTTGCCACGACGCGTAACAACATTGCAATTTGAGGTGGGATTTTTGAAGGTGATAGTTGCAATTTTTTCACTGGCATCATACAGGTGATTGACAGTGTAGTTATACGCAGCTTGCGTATAATTAGTGGTATCAGGACCTCGACTGGACGTCGAAGGACCCCTTTGATCTTGCGATGGAAGTGGATTCTTGAACATCTGATGATCATTATTGGTTGTTTTTGGGTCATGCCCTTCAATTTCAATTTCTCCTCGGTCAATAAGATCCTGAATGAGATCTTTCAATCGGTGACAATTACTTGTCTTGTGTCCTCTTCCTTGATGGAACTCACAGTGTTCAGTATCTTTCCACCATGCTGGTTTGACTTGAGGCTCATAGTTTGATAGCTTAGGTAGAGTGACCAAATTTTGAGAGAGGAGTTGTCGCAACACTGTTTCAATGGGTTCCCCTAAGGGAGTGTATGTGCGTTTTTGTTTTTGTGGACGAGGTCTTGGTTCATCATGAGATGTGATGCGACCTTGATTAAGAGGAACATTTGTGTTATTTTGAGGTGGAGGATTTTGTCCTGCAAACCGAACCACAGGTTGTGCATTTTGGACAGTCCGAGCATCCACAACTCCATCGTTGACGATGTTCTTATTCTTGTTCCAGAAGTTCGGTTTAGCGCTATTGAAGCGCGGGCGAGGAGCATCTTTTGGTTCATTAAAGATTTTGATGAGTCCTTTTTTGATGAGTGCCCTTTCACATTTTATACCCTTGGTGATCATATCGTTAAAAGAGTCTGTGTCTTTGACATCCAGGTGAAATTCCATTTCTTCGTTTAAGTTGGAAATGAAAATTTCCACTAGTTCTCGTTTAGGTAACTGAAGAGAACGTCTGCTAGACATTTGGCGCCATCGTTGCAGGAATACTGCGAATAATTCACCTGGTTTTTGTTTGGTGTTGCATAGATCAGCCATGGTGATGTCGCGTTCAATATTATAAGAGTAATGAGATAGGAACTTCTGGATGAGTTCCTCAAATGTTCTAATGCCACCTGGAAGTCGGGAAAACCATGATGTGGTTGTTCCTCCCAAGCTTTGGGGAAAAAGGCGCATTAGGTATGTGTCCTCATAAGCTACTTCAAGACAAGCAGAATGAAATTCTCGGACATGATCACGGGGATCCCCCTTTCCTCTATATTTTTCAAATTTGGGTGTTTCAAACCCGCGTGGAAAGGGTGGCATATAAAGATTCCTATCAAACGGATAGGGACAGATGTCGTTAAGTGAAAATTGATTGGTCTTAACACCACTATGAAGTTGTTGGGCAAGATTCGCGACTTGTTGCCGCAACATCTCCATTTCATTTGGAGGAGGAGGTGGTGGGTTACCTCGAGGGATGTTATATCTGATGGGATCTCTACGTCTTTCCTCCTCATGGCGACTTTGTCTTTCTGATGCTTGTCTTAATTGGGCAAGATCAAAGTCTGAGGGGAGTTTGGCTCCTTCTTGAGCAAGTCTTAAGAAGTGAGCATCCGCATTGCTCCTGAGAATTTCATCAAATAATCTGTTAAAGTGAGGGTTATGCTGAACCCTTTCGATTGTTGAAGGAGTGGGACTACTTGGGTTTTCATCATTTACATTTCCTCCAAGTGCTTCTTGAAATTCATTGAGGTTGTCCTCTTCTTCCTCAATTTCTATTTCTCGTTGCCTTGATCGCGATCGGGTTTGAGCCATTTTGTTTGCAAGTTTGTGTTGAAGTTGATTGAAGATGATGATGAGTGGTGATGAAATGAAAGATTGATTGGTTGGTGATTTGTGTTGTATGGGGATCTCTAGCACTTTAAGGTAGATGTAACCGAAATTCCTCTTTTGAATTGCTTGTTTGTTTTGATAAGATTTGATGTGATAAGGTGCAGAGAAATCTGAGATGTGTTACAGATTTAACTACCTAGCAATGAGAGGATTCACTCATGAACTAGTTTTAACCTGCGTAGATGTGTCTCTTAGGATGAGCTTATCCTAGATGTAGAAACAATCTAAAAAGTGATGTGATGTGTTTGATTTCAAGCAATATCTAAAAGAGAACTTGGGACAAGAACCTCTTAATGTTTTGAGAGTTGGGACGGATTGATGATGAAGTGATGATGTATGAGTGAGATGATGGATGAAAATGTTTTCAACTTCAATAAAAACTTTGTGTTACAAATGGAACAAACTCTACTTCTTCCCTTTCAGGCGTTGGTGGCACTTCTCGAGCTGTGTTGTAGGTGATACAGATGTTTGGGAAGAAGTTGGGATTAATCTTTCCTCCTTGATTTTTGTGATAACTCAGAGCTCTATATTGCATAAAAGCTCTGCGGTTCAATGATTCTGAATCAAACTCGTTTGTTTTACCTTGAAGATATAGACGCATGCGATGTAGAAAGACTCTATGTGAGACAAAAATTTGTCGATTGATATAGAAGAATTTCCTCCTTTTGATTAAAGCCTTTGAGCTTAGTGGTCTTCTTTTCAAGGTAATATTCTGATGACACTTCTTCTTTCGCAGGATGTGAAGAATGGTCATAAATTTTGTCTCTTTGTTGTTTGTACTTTGTTCTTGGTATTTTTGTTTGTTTTTGAGAAATGTTGGATGAATACTTTGTTTTTGGGATTGATTTTTTTGATTTTTCCTTGACAAGAAAACAAAGCAAGCACACAAACACAAGAATGTTGCCTCAAAGGCACAAATGAGTATGGGTCTAGATCAACCCAATTCTTGGACTTGTTTTTGACCCTTCCTTTAGATTTATTTTAAGGTGTAGTTCCAAAGCCTGAAGTCGGCTCAATTTGCACTAGGTCTGTAAAACAAACACACTTCAAACATTTTTTATCCCTAAGGTCAAATGGCCAGTTGTGATAAATTTAGCCCACATCTTGATATTTCTTCGACTTTGGTACTACATACCTTATGAATCCCGCCTTGGCAGGTAAGGATGTGATATACTAAGTCTTGCACGAGCATAACAAATAGATGATCCCTATGATGGGGGAGTCACCACTTTTATCAAGCCACAAGTGACTTTTCAAAAAGCTATGTTTCTACTCAAGGAAATATGTATGGTGAGTATCTTGGGAGCAAAACCATCTATGCTCTTGCACTAAATTATATCTCAAATATCCTCAATCAATAGAACGGGTGGGCTACTACTTAAAGGTGTTTAGTCATGTTCGATATTTTTGGACATAAGTTCATTCTGCAGTGACTCACTTAAGAGCCTTGTAACTGGTGGTGGGGCCCATTTGTCCTTTCGGCCAGTTACACTGTAGGAACAGCTATACCCAAGGCTACAGCTTTCGCTCTCACCTGATTTCTATAGCGGCTCGAAGGATTTACCGCTCGAGGTCGTTCCCAAGAGTATCGATCCCTTGGCAGGCCTCTCTTAAAAAGATAAAATGTGAGTGTTACTAACACTTTTCTCTTGCACCTAGGACCACGAAAGCCAAGGGAGAGGATAGTGTGTGTTAGAAGTAGGACCACTCGACCAACTCTTTGCACAAGTGTGCCAAGCACGAAAAACACCTGTTCTTTTTAATCTATCATTGCAATGTGATCTAACTATTTGGAGATGTTGCTCCAACAATCATGGTGTTCTTTTTAATTTTCAAAGGCAATTGTTTGAGTAAACTAGAATTTGAAAATCCTGGTCAACTTAATGAAAAACACGTTTGCATGAAGTAAGATTGCTTTAAAAATGAGACAAGTTGATTGTGAATTTTATTTGCACCAAAAATGGAAGTGTGGATTGTGAGTTTTATCTTGATGCAAGAAATAAAATTTGCCTTGTTGATTTTAAGCACCAAAACGAAGTTTGTTTCCTAACTTGCAAAAAAAAAAAAATAAAGTTGTTTTTGTATAAGTTTGTGGTTCTTTTTACCTTTGAACAATGAAATTCTTTTTAAGAGCCCCAAACAAATGTGTGATTCTTTTTCAAAAGCCCAAATTTGAAATGTGAAGTTAATTTTAAACCAAAATAAAAAGTGAATTCATTTTTAAAACCAACTTCAAAAACAAGTTAGTAAAAAATATAAATCTACTCTTTAATCTAATTTAAATCTGCACAAAAGAGAAAAATAGTTAGTAAAATCTGCCTATTTGGTGGGCTTCTACAAGCCTAAATTTTTTTATTTTTTTTTGGTTACAAGGTGATTTGTACAACGTTTTGTTACAATAGCGCTAGTCTGCGTTTGAACAGAGGCACTATTTAACACAAACGTATTAAAAGAAAGGGAAAGACAGAGAAGGGAAAAGCACTGAAACAGGGGGAATAGCGCCAAAATAATGCCAAACGCACCAAAACAGTGTCAAAATCGCAACCTGTGTGACATTTTCAACATTCAAACATGTTATTGGTTAAAAAAAAAATGATCTTTTTGGTGTTTGGATTCACGTCGGGTTCACCAAATGATGCTCTGCAAAAAGGATTAGAAAATCTGTTTGATGGCAACACACACAAGAGCACAAGAAACAAACGTTAGTGTTAGCAACAAAAGATTATCCTAAACAGGCATATCAAGAGAGATATTAAGCATGAAATAGAAAGCATATAAACATAAAATGAAATAGCTAATCAAGATGCTCATAGTTGCTCCTCCCTTGTTCCTCTCCTCTCCAAGTCCCAAATGAGTGTAGCTCTCAGCAGCTTTTTGCACTATGGATGCTTATGGAGGATTGAGATTTAATACTAAGCTTCAAATATGAAATGAAAAGCTAAATACTATGCTAGAGTAGATAGTGATGCTATGAAAAAGCTCTATGCTAATGCCAGTATAACAACAATACTCTAAAAATGCTTCTCCTTTTGCTTGAGGAGAAGGGTTCTATTTATAGAAGAAATAGGGAAATGAAGGGTTAAGATTGAGCAATCTTAACAAGGGTTAGGATTGAAAGTTGGGGATCCATGTGCACAATTGGCACCAATAAAATGGTGACAAGTTTCAACATAGGATTGGGTTGAGAGAAGAGGTTGGAGGCATTAAAGGCCTGAGAAGACCTCATGGTTATCTAGAAGGCAAGGGTCAAGTCTAAATTAAGATTACCCACTGGATTAAGAGTTAATCCAAGGATAAACCTTTGTGCAAATGTTTAAGAGATAATCATGGTCAAAGCATTAATGGCCTGATGAGACCTTTGGGTTGGGTAGAGGTTGAGTCAAAACAAATGTTTTAACCATGTGGGAGGGTTTGAGGTAACCATTAATGGTTATTGGAGACTTTGGGGATTAAGTGGTTGAAGGTTGAAAGCCTTCAATGGTTATCAAAGACTTTGAGCCATTTAGTGGTTGAAGGTTGGAAGCTTTCAAAGGTTATCCAAGACTTTGAGGGTTAATTTGTTGAACACACAAAGCATTAATTGCTTTTCAAAGACTTTGGAGTCTTTGAGAAGTGACTCCAATTTGCTTAGGAATGTGACAATATTTAAGGGATGGATTTAGGCTAATTAGGAAGGGTTTAGAAGAATCTAGAAGGGGTTTAGGCATACAAGTGGATTTTGTAGGAAAATGCAAGTGGGAGAAATTTTGGTATTTTCAATTAAAATAAAATCATTTATTTCAATTAAATGGTGTAAGTTGAATTTGGATAAATATTTAAATAAATATTAATTTATTTAAATGAGAAAAAGAAGATAAAGCATTAAAATGCTTGAAGACTTTGAGGGAAACCATTAAAGGCTTGAAGACTTTAAGGAAAACCATTAAAGTCTTAAGAAGACTATAGAAGGAAGCCATCAAGTTTGAAGACTTTAAAGCCATCAAGTTTGACTACTTTAAGGGAAACCATTAAAGGTTTCAAGTGGGTGAGGATAAATAGGATTTTAAATAAATAATTTATTTAAAATAGTTGTGCAACTTGCTTTTGTAGGAAAATACAAGTGGGTGGAGGATAAAGGTGATTTAAATAAATGATTTATTTATTTAAATGTGAGAGGTGGGATTTTGGGGGATTTAAATAAATATTAATTTATTTAAATGTGAGAGAATATTTAATTAAATAAATATGATTTATTTATTTAATTAATGGTCTGAATTTGGTTAAGTGAATTAAATCAAATAAATTGAATAATTTATTTAATTAATAGGAGAATAGGGTTAAGATGAATTAATTAAATATTAATTTAATTAATTATTAATTGATGGTTAAATAATCAAATAAATACTAAGTATTCATTTAATTAAGTGGACAGATTTATGTGACTACACAATGAATGAAAACTCTTTTTTTATTTTTATGCTTTTCAATAAAAAGAAAGATGCAATAACAAGATCTAACTAGGAAATGCAAATTTAAAGAAGATTGGATTCACATCGGGTTCACCAAGATGTGATGCATAAAAATGGAACCAAGTAACTAAGACCTTATCCCTCTCATGTACACATAGTGGAATACGAAAGAGCCTAGGGAGTTAGTTCACTTCCACTACTTCTTATAGGGAAGAGAGAGTCAAGGAATATCTCTTAGGTTTTCTAGTCTTTTTTTGTAAATGAGGAGTAGATATGCAAAATGCAATGCAACAATCAACTAAACTAGGAGATGAGAAACAAAGTACACTAAACTGATAATGTAGATTTTGTACAAACTGAAACTAAGAGACAAAAATAAGAGATGAAAAATGGATCTAGAGGTGAACATACTACCAAAATAGATGTAGAACTGGCAGATCCTAGGGTATTGGGAACCCTTGCCCCTCTACTGATAGAAAGTTAATCTTCTAGATCTAAAGTCTTGAGGGTTTGATATGCAGATCTAGCATCTGAAACAACAAAACCCTGGGGACCAGGATGCCACACCCTAGTCCTATCCTAGGGCGACATTCCCCTTACTCTGAGATTTGAGATCAGATTTTTCCCCGAGACTGTCCCTTTGTCTTCCATTGGTTCTGAAATTCATGAATCCATTAGATTCTTGTACCTACACCTACAACTTGAAAAGGGGTGTCTAAGTGGCTATATAGGGTTTTGCCTTAGTCAAACCCATTATTTTGGTGATTTCCACCACCACAAATAGTTGATAATGTAATGAAAATGTGCGTGCAAGAATCTTGTGTGTATGACATAAACTAAATGAATAAGATAGTAAATCTAGAGTTCTACCCTACGCTTTTGAGAGAAAACCCTAAATGAGTATAAATGTAAATGTAAATACTTCAAATAAAAAATACTAAAATGGATCTAAAACATGAATGTAAATATGAACATGAATGTTATGAAGCTCATACAAAGACATGAAAATAACATGAAACCATACCAAACCCTAAGGGAGAGGTACAAGCCAATCAATAGTCGATGATCTCCTATTATTCTTCAATGTCTTCAAAGCTCCTAATGAATGATTGTTGTTGTAGACTTCATAAAACCTGTACTTTTGGTTCATAAGAAGCTCCTTCAATCGCTAGATCTTAGATCTTCAAATGAAGAAGGAAAGGGTTTATGTAGGAGACCCTAACTTTGTTTTGAGTCATGGGCCGACTTAGAAATGATATTTTTTATTAGTCTCTTGGATTTGAATATTAAAATACTGCCAAAACATGCTCCTGAAATTTGGGGAGAAAAAATCAGGACCATGTATATGTTCCGAACACACAGCCCGACCAACTTTTCGTCAAATTATTGGGGAAGGAAGATATTGTGATTTTAAAGAGAATTCCAAGAGTTTGTGAGAATTTGCGACATCTTGATATGCGAAATTGGGCCTTGAAGGTCAAAATAAGACATAATTAGGGTATTTGATAAAATCATTAATTGGGAGAATAAAATAGAGAGGGGCACACTTAGGGTAAAGGGAGCAATTTTATAAAGTGTAGGATGAAATCAGACTTTAGAGTTAATTAAATTAATTAACTAAACTCTTAAAGGGAATTTTAAATGCAAGATGCAAACACACTAAGGTAGGTGCTAACCTAAGTGTGGAATTGTACCACCCAATTAAGGGTGTACAATTTACGAGGCTACACCAGATATGAAAGATAAATGAGAGAAATGGAAGAACATGAAAGAGAGTTGGAAGAGCTTGAAGCATGTATTGCTTGAAGATCACCTAAGGGATCCAGTAAGTATGATGGGAAGTTACCTTTGAAATGTTTCTCCCTTAATAAGATAGGATATTTTTCTTACAGGTATCCTGAAAGAATGACAAAGTATGACAAGAATGATACATTTGATAAGCATTATAGATATGAGAAGCATGACAAGTGATTAACCAGAAGTACAAATATTAGAAGAAATGTTATTATGTTGTTAATGAAGGTGTGATAGATGAAGAGTCTGAGAATGGGAACTCAAGAGATAAATTTGTATTTATTATTATCAAGGAAGATAATCTAGTACTAGTGGATTCTACAAGCTACATTGTTGAAGAGAAAGATGAATGTGTTGGCATTCGATGTTTTTCCAGTGAAGATTGGTGATATCTGATGCATGTAGATTCTTAGGAGTTGTCGTTGATGGCAAATCAACTTTTTGATCTTATCCAGTATGGAGTTTTGGTTAACTGGATGTCTTGAGTAAGTTTTTTGGTATCAATTTTGTCCGAAGAAGCTCAATGTACAGTTTTGTGGGCATTTCTCATTTCTAGTGAAGTAGATTTTGGTTTTGGTGATCAAGGTTAGTTGGTCGAGTATTATAAGTAGATTATCATGTGAAAATACACACTCTGGTATTGCTTCCTAGGCCTTTTTGAAGATCCAATATCCAGTAGAGCAGTAAACAATGTTATCTTCATTATTATTGGTGTAACGTGTGGTCCAGATTTCTTGAATATATTTAAGTGATTGGTGATGTGTTCAAGATAATTTACGAGACATATAGGAACCATGTGAACATGTATTTTGGGTCTAGAATATGATTTGGAAAGGATTTGAGCCAACTTGCAATATACATGTTTCATATTTTGATATTTTGTGAAGTTGACTTATGAGAGAAATTTTGTTTGTGAGGGTATATAAGATCGACTTGGATAGTATTTTTATGAGATGTTATGGTATGTGAAATGGTTTTAGGAGTGATTGAGTGCAGTTTCATGTGCGCATCTTGAAGTGTGTTGATCTGGTAAACAGAGTAGAGCAGAACAGAGTTGTTTAGTAGATTAGTCACAATGGATCACTTTGTGCCTAATTAGAACTAATATTTGGCATAGTTAGATGTTCTTTTATAGTTCATTATTCATTATAATCATTTTGTAATTATCAATAAGGCATTGATCCTTCCTCCGAGGTTGTAGCCCTATTTTTGTAACTGAGCAATGAGCTCTAGGCAGTGTGCCTGAATGCAAGTGCATTCCCCTTTTGTAATATTGTTTTTCTCCTAGCCATAGTGGAATAATATTGTGGGTTCAAATCCTATTGTGGTTTTTCCATTTTTCTTTCCATGTAAAAATCTTGGTGTTTGATAAACTTATAAGGCACTGAGTGTTAGACAATTCAAATAACTGGAAGACAACTAAGAGGGGGAAGGGTGAATCAGGTCTCACAAATTACCACAACCATTAGCAATTAAAAATTTAATACCAGAACCCAAAACATTAATACCATAATGCTTAAACCAAAAACTGAAATAGCAGTTAAAACAATTAAGCATAAACAATAATATAACAATAAATACCATCCACATGACACCAAGATTTATATGTGGAAAACCCAGTAAAGGGAAAAACCACGCTGGAAAGCCTACCCACAATCAGATAATACTTCTGCAGTAAGTATGTGAATTACAATTGAGGGGCCTACACTTGCAGGAAGGCCAATAGCTTAGAGCACACTGCTCATCACAAAAGGAGTCTCACTGACTACATACAAATCCAGACTATAATATGGAAGAATGAATGAAATGCAAAGATAGCATCTCCTATGACTAAGTATAGTTCTAGTTAAGATCAATACTGGAGGATTAAATCCTCTTACATAAACCCAATTTGATCTCCAATGATTGACCAAATCCTCTACCTAAACGATATTACATTTTTTGCACATTACATATACATATCTCATTCCATGATGATCTACAATGAGATATTACATCATATATATACAAACCCTCGACCATAAATAATTAGGTCAGCCACCAGACAATAAACCAATTATATAATTACAAAACATGTAATCCTTAGACCAAACAAATAATATCCAACTCATAAGACATCCCAAAAACACATCGAGAGGTCCAATGCACATGTTACATTAAGTCGGTCCATAAGCTATATAACATCGGGACCCAATATAGGTCCACATGCTAAAGCAATGATCCAAATCCACCAAGTCTCAAACATGATCACCATCAGCATCCTGAATCTCCACTAGAAGCTACACCAACACCACTTATGCATATCATGAAAGATCTTCATCAAGGCTCTATCGGTGAAACCCTCGTTGGAACCACAAACCAAGCTTCCAAGCAAACATGATAGCATCCGATCACTAGACCAAAACCAACTAACTGAATATGAACATGAGTAAGCCAATTCTATAACAAAATTATATCGAAGCATATTAGATCATGTCGGATCTAGCCCAACCAAAAACCACACAACCTACCGGGACCAAAAGGGTGTTGGTAAAGCATCCAAATTAGCTAGTGTTCACATCAATGATGAAACATCAATGCAACATAGTCGATTCCTCCAAGTAGCCAACAATCTCCCCCTTTGGAATTGATGGCAACACTAGATGTGAAAAACATCTAAGTGCTAAGAAATTCCAAACAAGTCTCCCCCAATGGAAGACAACCAACAATATCCCACTCAAAGATATAGCAATGAAGTTCTGAAATAAAGACCAGATTTCCGCTTTGAATAATATCTCTGTAAAGCTCTGAATTACACATATATCTCTCCCCCTAATGTATACAACTCCTTAAGTTTTTCACATCAATATCTCTCCCCCTTTTACATCAATGCCATAAATCTTACATAAATATCAAAGCAAAAACATAAACCATTGAATCACAAGGCTAACTACTCCCCCTGAGTAGTAGCATACCCACATCAATGTTAGAATGAATAATATCTCTAATAATACATATCGGATTGATGCTAAAAAGAATCAATCAGTTCTCTTTCGGAGGGGTAGAAACCCCTAACCTATCTCTCAAGTACTCAAATGGTTCTTTAGGCAAAGGTTTAGTGAAAATATCTGCAATCTGCTCTTTAGTTCTCACATAAACCAGTCTAACTTTATTTTCTTCCACCTTCTCCTTCAAAAAGTTATACTTGATAGATATGTGCTTTGTCTTAGAGTGAAATACTAGATTCTTTGATATCTCAATAGTAGCAGCGTTATCAAAGTGAATAACTACCAGTCCAGTGCAAAGCACTTTGATATCCTTCAACATTTGCTTCATCCATAGAACTTGTGTATAGTTACTAGCAGCAACAACATATTCAGCTTTAGCACCAGATGAAGAAGTACATGACTTGTTGGTTAATAGATTTTTCCTTCTTAAATAGCTTTCAAAAATGACTCCCAAATGCCCAAATTAAAAGACAAAAATAAGAACCAATAGTGGAGTCACTTGCAATGGTGCGTGCAAGTGCTCTTTGAATTTTGATATGAAGGTACAACCCCCTTCATTGGATAAAAATGTATATTTTCTGAATATGCTTTTAATCGGAAAGCAATAAAGGTAACAAACATCTTCTCATAGCCATGACACAGATGTGAATAGCAGATTTATAATGAAGTGAATGAAGATAAGTAAAACACATTTTAACTACCCACACCCAAAAAAATACCCTTTCCAATAAAATCAAAATATCTTGGACTCTGATAGAGTCTCTCTCATGCCTCAAAGGAAAAGGGGGGTGAGAAAACCTAGGCAAAGAGCTAACAACAAATTTCTTTCCAACATACAAATTATTTCTGAAATCAAAGTTTTAGAATTAAATGCATATACATAGTTTGATGTACTAGAAAAGGCAATGAAAGGTAATTACAAGAGAAACAAAGCTAATTGTAATCAAAAGAAAATATTGACAAATACATAGATCAACAAAATCTTCTTCATTCCATCAATGCCAAAATATGAGCTCACAGACTCGACACTTTTGAAAAATAAAACGGTGCATTCTAGAAAACAATGTTGCCCCCTCTTTTTTTATAGCAGAAAAAGAAAAAAAAAAGAATCCCTACTCTTTTCTTTCATTACATATATATAGCCTCTTTTTTTAAAGAGACTTTTAGTTATCAATAACTGATTCTTGAAAAGATTATTAATTAATCTTTTCTTTTATCTTTTATCTTCTTCCCGACAACTCTTCTATTTTTTAGCTTCAAATCTTTTATCCTCGATTCCTTTCTAAGAAATATTTGTAGAAAATTTAAATTAAACACATCTAATTATGTGTTGATAGGTGGATATATTTTTTTATATCTCCAGGATAAATTATTATCTAAGTCTCCATTTCAAAAGAGTCCACACCGTGAGCTTCTCATAATATTCTTTTTCTCAGAATTTTTTATAGACCCGTACTCAGAGATCAATAAATTTTGAACACATTAATGTTTTTCGAATTGCTCCAGTGAGGATTTAGAAAACTAGGTTTTCTATCACATATCAACAATTCAGCATGATCCAATGGTTGAATTGATAGTTATGCCCCCTGCACAGAGACTGATTTTTTTCTGTCTAAAAAATAAAGACTCAAAAAAATCGTGGTTACAAGTTGCATTAAAAACTACAAATAATATACATGCCAATGTTATTGGATTATTGAACTTGCTAAATTTTGAACTCACACACTCTGAATTTGCATCTATTTAATCTGATGAATCTCTCAACTCCAAATTCAAACCTCTGAAATTGAACCTATGAACCTTGAACCTTGAACCTTGAACCTGCGGACCTTGAACCTTGAACCTGCGGGATTCAATCAGAAGGTTAAAAATTATAGACTTTTCCCACAATATGCTTCATTTGTAACTTTATCTTCATATTTAGTTGTGCGTTGAACCTTTGAACCTTGAACCTTGAACCAAAGAAGGTTCAAAGTTCAATTTCAATGACCAAAAATTACAAAGACCTTACACTCGTAAAAACTAAAGCTATGATACAACCTGCTCTAGTTGAACTCGAACTTTGAATCCAAACTTTAAACTCGAACTTTGAACTTTTAAAATTGGTTCAATGGTTCAATGTTAAACCTAAGACATGACATTATTCCTTTGGGTTGCCATAGAAAAACTTGTATAGCTTTTTATTTAGGGACTGGTTTCTTATGAAATTTTAACTGTAGAATTAGGAAGCCAAGTAGAGCATACCCCATAAATGATTTTTGCGTAGGACACATAAGACTTGGGATTTAACTGTTTGGGAATATAGGTAAAACAAAAATATAAGCACTAAAATCTCCTAGCCGACATGGAATTTGGCCATAAAAACTGTTCATTTTGGAGAAAAGGAGGTTAAACTTAACTCTACAAAAGGATTTTGTGTCATCTTTCACATAATTTAAAAAATAATGATTTTTTTTATGACTGGCAAGTAGGGGATGTCCACGAGGGTCCTTGAAAGTTTGAACAAAGGTGACCAACACTTTCAACATTAAAATATTAGAAATAGCTAGTTTTTAGCTGATTATGAGGCTTTAGGCATGAGAAAAAATATAGGGGTACCAAGACTATTTCTTGTTGATCCATGAAACCAACTTATTTCCAAGAAAGAAAGTTCCATCAAAAGTACTTTTTTGGAAATCAACATTAGGAGCCCAATCAACATTGATTTCTCCTTTGATATGTACTCTATTGAATATATAAATCATTGTGCTCACTGCTTCTCTCTAGTAGATATGAGGTAGAATAGCTTCCATCATCATTGTTCTAGCAGCATCCAAGATAGTTTTGTTCTTCCTTTCCACAACTCCATTCTGCAGAGGTATCCAGGGAGCAGAAAATTGTCTCCTCATACCATGCTTCTCACCACAATTATTAAACTCACTGGATGTGAATTCTCCACCACGATCTAACCTCAAACATTTAATATTGAATCCTATTTTTGTCTCAACTTTAGCTTTAAATATTTTAAACTTTTCAAAAGCCTCAGATTTCTCCCTTAGAAAAGTAACCCACATCATTCTAGAATAATCATCAATTATTAGCATAAAATATCTATCACCTTGAAATTTTTTACCTCTAGCAGGGCCACACAAATCAATATGAATAAGATCAAGAACATCATTAGATTTATCTTGTATACTCCTAAAAGAGGTTCTGATATGTTTACCCATTTGACATTCTTTACATACTGGATTATAGGGTTTCACAATCCTAGGTATATCCCTAACAACCTTACTTGAATTGATCTTTACAATGCAATCAAAATTCACATGACATAGCCTCTTATGCCATAGCCAACTCTCATCAATTTGTGCAATCAAACATGTCTTCTCATCGGAATTCAAATGAAATATATTACCTTTTTTTTGTGTACCAGTTGCAATCTCCAAACTAGATCTATTAATGATTTTGCATTTTCCATCCTTGAATTATAATTGAAATCCCTTATCCACCTATTGTCCTACACTCAAAAGATTATTCCTCAAACCTTCAATAAAATAAACATTATCATTATTGTTCTTACCATCCAATGATATAGTTCCTTTTCCTTTGATTATATGTGCTTTGTCATCTCCAAATCTAACTAGACCACCATCAAATTCTTGTAAAGATAGAAACTTCCCTTTATTTCTAGTCGTATGATGTGAACAACCACTACCAATTTCCCATTCATCCTTCTCAGCAATTTTAGCAGCAATTATCAAAACCACTAGCAGAGTCTTCTATCGGTTCACCATCAGAATCAATAACACCTTCCTCATCCACTATGTAGCATGATTTGTCTCTATTTTTCTTGTACTTATACTTGTTCTGATATCTAGGGTTAGGCTTAAATGATGTTATAACTCTTTCTTCAAATCTCAATTTCCTTTCAAGACATCTAGATGTAAAATGACCAATCTTATTACATGCAAAACATTTAAAAGGTGTTGTTCCTTCATACTTACTTCCTACCGGTCCTTTAGGTACTCTTCTAGCAAATAGTGCTTCAAGTTGCTCAAAATCATCATCTTCTCTCTTCATATCATCCAATTCCTTTGCATATAAAGTTTTCCAACCTTTCTTACCAGTTGATGATGCAGATGCATGAAAAGTAGGTACAGACTTCATAGCTCTAGAAGGTCCAAATTCTTCAAGCTCAAAAGCAAATAATTTCCCAAACAAGGTATCTTTGTTGACAGGAGTATTAGCCTTTGTTCTCAATTCATTAATTGTAGTATCCTTCGTCTTGTAAGCTAGTGGAAGGGCTCTCAGAACTTTAGAAACAATTTTAATTTCACTCAGAGTTTCACTGCAACATTGAATTCCCATAACAATCTCATTTACCCTTTCCATGAATGCAGTAATCCTTTCATCTTCTTCCATTTTTAGGTTTTCATATCTCACCCAGTAACCATCAAGTTTAGCAATCTTCACTGTAGGGTATGTTGGTATTCTACACTCACATGAGAATGGTTAATGTTGTCATTGATGGCAACCAACCGATAACAAGATTCTATAGGTTCACCAGCGACACAAGGATCATTCACCAACACCGGTAGGCACAACAAAGTTTACTCATCGACATTTTTAGTTTACACTGGCAACGAAGCATGCTGACACTTGGGCTGACATGAGACAATTTTTACTTACATGAATTGTATTGTAATGTAATTAATTATTTGTAAGCCAACATGATGTATTGTAAAGACTCATATATGTATGAGATCTTGTAGGTCATTTTTGATATAGCATGGAAAGAAAATTATGTAATGGTATTATGTAGAAGATAGCTAAAAGATCTTATAATAAGGCAGATAGGTTATGTGAGTGAATATCATTCACTGACAGGTTTTCAATTAAGGTTTCTGATAGAGCTTAAACCGTTACTGAATCAAGCATTGTAGATGCTATTTTGAGCAGTACACTGTATTGGATTTAATTATCCATTTTGTAGTCAATGAGACTCTTCTATTGAGCAATGAGATCTAGGATGTTGGCGTTCCTCCATGTGCAGGCCCATATTGTAAGTAATATTTATTCATATTCACCAGTGAGTAAATATTGTGGGTCGCAAATCCCACCAAGGTTTTTCCCTTACTGGGTTTCCTCACCAAAATATCTTGTGTTATGGTGTGCATTTATGTTGTCTCTATTATTTCTATTTACTACACTATTACTTGTTTATCGATACATTAATTTGAGTTGCAAAGTTATAAATAGGTTCAATTATTCAGTCAACCAATTAGACACTGATTCATCCCCCCCGTCTCAATGTCTTTGGGACTATCATTGCATCTCACAATTGGTATCAGAGCCCGGTCCTCTAATTGCATAATCCTAACAACTTGAGGAAGATTCTAAAACCAGTACTGATGGAGAGTTTGTGAAAACAATTGGAAGGAGCTCTTGAAGATTTTGATGCAAAAAAATTGAAGAATATCAAAATTGAAGATGATATGAGGATTGCCTAGGAATTCATTAAAGGACCTCAGGAGAATATGGTTATAGCACAAAACAAGAGGAAGGAACTTCATGAGCAAATAAAGAAGCATGATGATGAAAAGGAAACTCTTAGATATATTGCAGAGAAGTTGAGGCAAGATAACACTAAGATGAGGAATGAAATGCAAGATTTAACCATGAGGCTATGTAGGGTTATTGAAGATAGGAAGAAGAATGAAGAAGACTTGACTAGAAGACTTAATGATGGAGCAAATGAAAATATGAGACTTTGACATGAGAATGATATGATAAAGATAGATCTGATTCACATGCAACATGATAAAGAGGAGCTTAGGAGACTAGTTGGGATTCTAGAAAATGAGTTGATCACTGCAAATGAACACAAAGACAAATTCAAGAAAAGTTCAGAAAGACTTGATTGTTGGCATATGCACACTCCAATGAGACATTGTATGTGATTGAAGGTTTTTTCATTGATGGCAATCTTACAATCCTATGGCACCAGCAAGGCATTACACCGGCAAGATAGTTCACCGACATCAACAGATCACACTCTACACCAACACAGAGAAAGGAAGCATATTGACACAAAGGCCGATAGGATTTTTGTTATATTACATTTTGTTTATTATTGTAAAACCCTTGTAAGCCGACTTTGCAAGTTGTAAAATGACTCTTATATATAAAAGAGATCATTGTAAACATTTTGTAAGTAAGTAATGTAAGCGAAAAATGAAGACATTAGGTAGACCTACTATGAGAAATATAGGTTAAAGGTTTTATGTAAAGAACAGAGCAGAAACCAGTATTGGATCAAGCATTATAGATGCTATTGTAAAGCAATACAAGATATTGGATTTGTATAATCCACATTGTAAGCCAGTGAGACTTCCCATTGAGCAGTGAGCTCTAGGCAGTTGGCCTTCCTGCATGTGTAGGCCCCCTTTTGTAAGTAATATTCTCTTATTGGCCAGTAAGTGGATATTGTGGGTCACAAATACCACCGAGATTTTTCCCACACTAGTTTTCCTCATTAAATCCTTGTGTTATGGTGTGCTTTTCATGTGGATGTTTTTAATTATGTTTATTTCATTATTTCTTGCATACCGATACACTGTTATAATATGTTCTGCATGTTTTAAGTTGAGAAATTCTAATTACTAGTCAGATACTGATTCACGCCCCCTCTCAATATCTGTGAGTTTCCTAACAATTGGTATTAGAGCCTAGTCCTCTATTTTTAGAAGCCTAATAGCTTGAGGAAGATCTTGACACCAGTAAAGATGGAAAATCTGATGAAGCAACTTGATGCAGCTCTCTTAGACTATGATACAGAAAAATTGAAAAATATCAAACTAGAAGATGATCTAAAAGTAGCTCAGGATATCATTTAGGCACTTCAAGAGACTCTTACCATTGCAAGAAATAAGAGAAGAGAACTTTGTGAAAATATGCAAAATGAGAATGATGAAAAGGAATCACTTAATGATATGTTAAGCAAGCTGAAACTAGAGAACATAACCACAAAGAATGAGATGCAAGATATGACTATGAGATTTTGTAAAGAGATTGAAGATAGGAAGAATAATGAAGAAGAATTGACAAGAAGACTAAGTGATGCAGCAAATGAGAACACAAGACTTTGCTATGAAAATGATCTATTAAAGATAGATCTGATGCACACTCAGAATGACTCCAATGAACTGATGCGACAGAAAGAAGTCTTAGAAAGAGAACTAGAAACTAAAAATCAACATAAAGAAAAATTCAAGAAAAGCTCAGAGGAACTTGGTAACTTACTGAAGAATTAAAAACCTAAAGGTGACACTTCTGGAATTGGCTTTGAAGTTGGTGAAAGCTTCGGTACTGCAAACACACAGGATCACAACAAATCGGTAAGGCAACCTAATGCTTATAAATTTAATGGAAAATGCTTTAATTGTAATAAGTATGGTCATAGAGAAAATGAATGTAGATCTAGAAATTATCAAAATATCAACACACCCACTAGTCAATGTTCTAAATGCAACAAAGTTGGTCACAATTCTGAGAATTGCAGAATGAATGTGAGATGTTATGTTTGTGGAAGATTTGGACATTTATCTAATCAATGCAGAACACAAACCAGCATAGGTTATGGGAAAGCTATTCAGAAGAATAATGTAATTGTTGGTATTTTGGTATGGTTTTGTCATTGATGTCAACACCTACTACAAACTAGCACTTTGAAGATCCAGTAACATTCACCGACAAGCAAGTAAACTGTGCAACAGTTACTGGTATATGGTTTACCGGCAAGATATAATGTTCACTGGTACCTGGAATGATATGGAAGTCACTTGATAATGTCGAAGACATCGTGTGGACACTTTGTTTTGAAGAATTAATCATTGGTATATTCATATTTGCATATTTGCTTTTATCAGCAAATAGGTCTAGGTTATCTAGGGTTACATCGGTAGGTTTATCTTTTCTAGATCAGCATAGCACGCTATGGAGATGATTTATTATTGATGTAAATGCATTAAGCCGACATGTTTAATTGATTATTGCATCGGATATGATATTGTATGTAAAATGATTTTATTGTAATATCTTGTAGAGCCGACTTACTAAAATTGGTCTTAGGGTATGGTATATATGTAAGATCTTATTTGTAAGATCAAGTGTCGAATGCGAAAAATAATTGAGTGAAGGTATATGCGAGATCAAGCAGAGGTATACATGAAGACATCATTGGAAGGTAAAGTTAGGTTTTTGTAGAAGCATATCAGCATTACACCGGTACTGAATCCAGCATATGAAGATGCTATTTTGTGCAGTACATTCTTATTGGATTTAACCATCCAACTGTAGTTAGTGTGACTCCCATTTTGTGATTGAGCAGGGAGCTCTAGGCTGTTGGCCTTTCTGCATGTGCAGACCCCATTATGTACACTTACTATCTGCAGTAGTATCTATTACTACTTATCAAATTGCCATTAGTTTCATATCCAAAGTCATACTATATATTCTAGTCGGTTAGTATTACCGAATCATGTAGTCGGTACACACAGAGAAGTCGGTATGAATAGTCTAGTCAGTTACAAAAGAAAGTAGTCACAGAATGCAGTATTAACCGAGTTGTTTATAGAGTAATGTTTCATGGCTACCGAGCAGTAAAGTTAACTCACCGAGTTGATATTCACCAAGTGAAATGTTTTACCAGATACATTGAACCTGGTCATGCACATGAAAACATGTTACAAGATCGAGGTACATCTAACCATTTTACATTGGAAATTGCACTAGGAGATTGTGTATGATTACAAGGTCAATCTGACCAATGAGATATTTTTTTTAGTTACTCATTCAAAGAATCTTTTTGTAAGATCGAAGCAATGAATTAGATCACCGCTGTAAGAGAACTATTTATACAACATGATTTTCAGGTTAGAAACAAGACAGATGTGAGATATGTGTGTGTATGCATGAAGGAAGACTGTAACAAAGACACAAAGAGGTCACTGAGAAGGTTATCATTGAACAGTCGAAGAACAGAGTAAACAGAAGGGTTTACCAAGGTATGCTACAAGCTAGGTAATCTTATTCTGAGCACATAGAATCTGCTATAGCATTTTAGATGTAAAGTTGCAAATATTTGTAATGATTTTATTGTAAAACTGTGAAGTTGTAAGAGATTCTTCAACAAATGTCATGTTGAGGAACTCAGTCATGTAGAGATTAGTGACACATATGATGAACTTTGCACTGATGGCAAACTGGATAGCAAATATGAGCATCTCAAAATCAAGGGATTAACTAGAGCCCTAGTCTATCCCCGTGTGCTCAAACCCCAGTGGGCTAAGTTTGTCTTGAGAAAAGTACATGATGATTTCATGTGGCTAAAAGAGCAACCATTTAAGATCACTAAGGAAATCATTCACCTAATCACCGGGTATCCCATCTACGATCATGCATGAGCACAAAAAATGATATCACAAAAGGAGCTAATCAGTCTAACTAGAATAGAATCTGATTACCGAGGACTAAAATTGAATAATGTCACTGATGTATAACTCAAGTTTGCAATTAGAGTTATTGGTTACTGTTTCTTCCAATCTGCAAGGGAAAACAGTGTACCATGTGCTGTAGTTGACTTGGCCTACAAAATAGTGAAGAAAGGAATGAAAGTAGACTTGTGTGAAGTACTACTAAAGTACTTGTTTGAGAACCTGAACACAAAAAGGAAGCCGAAGAAGAACAACTCAGAAAATACACTAAAGTTCGGTTCACTACTTGTATGTATGTTTTTCTACTTTGAGAAGTTCTTTCCCTCAGTCGGTAAAGTAGTGTGGGAGCTACACCGACCTATCACCCATCAAATCAATGACTTCATCCCCCCCTCTCAGTTGTCTTCGGGACCTAGCAGTAACAAGATTGGTCATATTGCAAAATTATGTAGAAGTAAAGGATCACCGGCAGACAACAAAAGTTCTAGCTTGAAAGGTAAAGAAAAAGTTGAAGAGGTTAAGAAAGAATTCTCAAAACAATGGATTAGAAAAGTTGATCTAAATATTGGGAATACTCCTCCACCTATAGAACTAGTCAATGCTTCACCGGTAGGACAGAGTGATGTTCCAATGGTAGGAAGTTCTTCATCAAATTGAAGAAAGTTTCCTTGAGGGTTTGGTGATCTAATGACACATGTGCTATTATTCCCTTGGTTAGAGATGAGAAGTTGGAAATTACTTCATTACCGACAGACAATGTTAAGTGAACACTTAACCGACATGCATTGGTAGATGACAAGTTAACACTATAAATTTGTGGTTTTGGCTCCATTTCATTTCACCGTGATTTCAAACATTTGTAGAGCATGAAATTTATAGAGCTAAGGGATTTCGAACAAAGAGGGGAAGCACTTCAAACAATCAATCCATCCAAAAGTAGAAAAAGCTATTTATCATCATGGCATCCACCTCTACACTTGAATATATAGAAAACCCTACTGTAGTTGAGATCATAAAATGCCCTAGGCCTATGTTTCAACTAGTTCCCAAAGTAGCAAAGAAAGATGACAATGTAGGTGCTTTCTCACAAATTCCAAAAGGAGTTGTTTATGTTGAAGACCCCTAAATTTACATTCACTGCAACATAAAGGAATTGGGAGATGAAGAGATCAAAACTATGTATAAAATTGTCATATGTGATAACTCTAGAAATGTGAAACCAGAACATAAAATCATTGAAACCCTAGGATTTACTGAAATCCTCTGCATTCCTGAATTTCCCAAGGATGTGATCAGAATATTCTTAAGCATGGTACATGGTGAATTTTTCTGGTTATATGTAATTCACAAAATCACCAAGGAAGCTATGGAAGTTGTCACAGGGTTAGCAACCACCGCTAAAAGGCCAGACAAAACTAAGGTGGTCTCCAATGACCTAGTTATGAACCTAATTGGTGCAACATCCGACAAAAGGTCCTTGAGGGTAAATGATGTAACAAATATTAATATGAGATTTGTTAGCATGATTTTAGGGTATAAAGCTACTCATGCAAATAGACTCAACTTAGTTTCAAGTTTATGCATTAAGAGTGCTTATGATATGGTTACAGATAATGCAAAAATTGATATATGTGAGTGGTTGAAGGATGAGTTAATTGACAACCTAAGCAAGATTAAGAAGGATAAGAAAGGAACTTTTAGGTTTGGAAATCTACTAGTATGTTTGATGCTACATATAACCAAACAAGTTCCCGTTATAGGTTACAAAGAACTTGGATTTTATATGCCGGTAGGTAAACAGCCAGCAGAATTATTCAATAATATGGGAGAAGATAAGGAAAACAATATCCATGATTTCTTTCAAGCACTTAAGGCCAAAATGAAGAAGAGAATCCAATTATCACAAAAGATTGTTGACAAGTATAAGGATGAAATATGTTTTGTAATAAAAAAGGATTAAATATGGATGGAAGCAGTCATCCCAAGAACAATCTGGGTAACAGAGATGGGCTACGAAATAGATGATCATATAATTGAGACTTATGCTAAAGCACTTCTGGAAGCACCAAATGAACCAAAGGAAGAAGTATTTGGTAGTGCTGAGACTATAGAAAAACAAATACAATCTAAGAAGAGAGTGAAAAAGGTTGAGGTAGTTGTGAGAAGAGGCTCTAGACAGACAAAGGCTATTAAAGAAGATGTGTTAAAACAAACCGGTATCACTGAGGATGAGCTAGGAACTCTACAGCCTAAGACTCATCTATCACCAGTAGGCACTTGTTCAGAGAGTGACATGCCTGTAGCTTTCAAAAGAGTTGTAAGGAAAAGAGATCCCTTACCAGTAACCACACCCTCACCTAGGAGGACAAGACAGAAACAACAAGCAGTAAGATCATTGGTTAAGAAGACTACACCAAAGAAGAAACTAACACCCAAGAAGAAGAAGAGAACAAAACAAAACCTGGTTCCTCTTGATATACTATTGAATGAAATTACAGAAGAAGGGAAATTGAAGAATATAGAGAAATTGTATGACACTCTGACAGCAGATGAAAAAGAACAAGTAGAAAACAGTGTTATATTGCATATGGACATGTATAAGAAATTTTTGATGGAAGTTGTAGATGAAGTACCAGATAAACTATTCAAAAGACTAGAAGCAAGGAGACAAGTAGTAATAGAACTTGACAAGAAAATCAAGATAGAAAAGCTACTTATTGTGTACCCAGTGAACTCACCTAAAGAAATTGATGATTTAATTGCTGAAGCCAACTGGTCAGTATTCTCTACTGCACACTGACACATTGCATTAATGGTTGGAAGAGTCAATGAGGTGACTAAAGAAATAGAAAATGCATGGGATATATTCCTAGTTGAAAAAGAAAAACAGGAAGAATACTGGATCCCCAAACCAATAAAGGTATATCAGAAAGAAAGAGATAAGGGAAAAGAAAAGGCTGGTGGACCTCCAAGTATTAAAGTAAAAGACAACTTATCCCCACCTTCTTTTACATCATCGGTAGCAGCGACTACAGAAGATCAACCGGTAGTTGAAAGTATGGATGTAGAGGATGTTAATCCTAATCCTAAAGTCTTATACACAGTACATGTTGATACACAAAAGATCAACATTGTGGTAGACAAAGATACAACTGGTAAGATTGAAATGGCTAGTGAGCCACTGGCAGCTAAGCAAACTATTAAAACATAGGAGAAACTGGCAAATGACAAAGAACAATAGGCAGAAGCTCAGATTGAGACAGTGCAACAAGAAAAGCAACAAAAACAAGAACAGATTCATGAGGAAATAGTGCCACTAGCAACTAGAGAAGTACACAAACCATTTCTTAAAGAAATGCAAACACAAAAAGACCTACCAGAGGTCACAACAAGCTTGGTTACTTCTTCCACCAATGGAATTCAGAATGTTGGTTCCTTCTCAGCAGGCCACAAACCAACAAATGTAACTGAAGTAGTTTTGGATTCAATCAACAGGATAACAGATTGTAGTTCACAGGCTTACAAAGCTATAGATGACACAATCCAAATTTTGAAGGTATTTGCTCCTAACTGTAATATAGACAATAAAGATTCTTTAGGACAACTTGACACTTTGTGTAAATATATTACATAAAACATTGAGAAAATAAAGGAAGAAACATTGAAGGACAAAGTAGAAATTGAAAAGCAAAAATTATTTGAAGATCAAATAAAGAAGTGTACTAGGGATTTTGACACACTTCTACTAGAACTGTGTAACTTATTGAAAGAGTACAAAACATTGTACAAAGACACCTGTAAGACAAACTTTTTGACTATAGACATAGATAAGAAAATAAGCAAGGTATAGGATGAAATCAATAAACTTGCTGATAATTTTGTTAAATCACTAGATACATTATTAGTTTTTGAGCAAAGGATAACAAATTTTGAGGAAGAGTTACTTAAATTAGAAAGAGAAAAGGAGAGAATAGTGAATAAGGCAAAGCATCTGAGATTAAAACTAAGTCCAAGATTGGACTATCTAGCATCATTGCGGAAGGAAATGTCTGAGGCACTGATACAATGATAGAAAACACTGACATATGATTTGTAACACCTCACCGGTATAGCTAAAAGAACAAAGACAACAATAAGGGACAGTAAATTGTTAGATAGTTCAAATAACCGAAAGGCAACTGAGAGGGGGGGGTGAATTAGTTGTCACAGATTACTGGAACCATTAGAAATTAAAAGTTTAATACTGGAACCCAAAACATTAATACTAGAATTCTTAAACCAAATACTAGAATAACAGTTAAACCAATTAAGCATAAACAATAATCAAAGAATAAATACCATCCACATGACACTAAGATTTATGCGTGGAAAAACTGGTAAAGGGAAAAACCACACTAGGAAGCCTACCCACAATCAGATAATACTTTTGTAGTAATTATGTGAATTATAATTGAGGGGATTGTACTTTTAGGAAGGCCAACATCCTAGAGCACACTGCTCATAACAAAAGGAGTCTCACTGACTACATAGAAATCCAGACTATAATCTGGAAAAATGAATGAACTGCAAAGATAGCATCTCCTATGTTTGAGTAGAGTTCCAGTTAAGCTCAATATCAGAGGACTAAATCCTCTTACATAAACCCAATTTGATCTCTAATGATCGACCAAATCCTCTACCTGAATGATATTACATTATTCTCACATTACATATCCATATCCCATTCCATGATAATCAACAATGAGATCTACATCGTATATTTACAAACCCTCGACCATAAATAATCAAGTCGGCCAACAGACAATAAACCAATTATATAATTACAAAAAATGTCGATGTTAGACCAAAAAAATAATATCCAATTCATAATACATCCCATAAACACATCGAGAGGTCCAATCCACATGTTACTTTAAGCTAGTCTATAACCTCAATAACATCGGGACCCAATATAGGTCCACACGCTAAAGAAATGATCCAAATCCACCAAGTCTCAAACATGATCACCATTAGCATCTTGAATCTCCACTAGAAGTTGCACCAACACCACTTATGCATATCATCAAAGATCTTCATCAAGGCTCTACTGATGAAACCCTTAGTGGAACCACAAACCAAGCTTCCATGCAAACATGATAGCATCTGATCACCATACCAAAACCAACTGACTATATATGAACATGAGTAAGCCAAAACCAAATCATACCAGAGCATTATTGGATCATGTCGGATCCAAACCAACCAAAAACCATACAACCTATTAGGACTAAAAGTGTGTCGATAAAGCATCCAAAACAACTAGTGGTGACATCAATGAAAAAACATCAATGCAACACATAATCAATTCCTCCAAATGACCAATACTGAGAGGGGTGGGTGAATTGATGCAGGCAAAAACTTAATAAATCTAATAACTACTTTCACCAACTTGAAAATCAATAAGCATGCAAGAAATATAACCACATAAGAAAACATCCAACAAAGCATGCAAACCATAACACAATGATTTTTCACGTGGAAACCTAATTGGGAAAAACCGTGGTGGGATTTAGTACCCACAAGGATCTTCTAACTACAATATAGAGATCTAACCAGTTAAGGTCATACAATGACCTTGTTAGGGGCACACACAATTAAGAACTATGCAATATGGCTTGTTAGCACCCAGCCTTGTTAAGAGCTACCCATGTTACTAGGATTTACAAATAGAAGCTAATGTGTCACCTGGTTAGGGTATTTCACCTTTGGACCTGCTCGGATCCTACCACACCATGTTAGGAGTGACCTTGTTGGAGGATTTTCTTACTACAAATGGTAGGAAGAAAACAAGTTCAACTGATTTGAAGTTAGCGCCTTTGTGCTTGATTAGATCCACTTCTTCTCAACTTCTATCATCGACTAGACATCAAAACCTAACTTCTCCTCCAACTGCTCGATCAAATTCTCACTCTTGACACATGAAATCATACAGCTTACACCTCCTTGTAAAGAATTTGGATAGGTCTGTTAAGAACCTTGGAAAAATTCCCTAGGTTAATTGAATCTAGTCACCTTTTACATTTTCCCGCTCATTACACTTTTCTCTTTTCGCTAAAAAAATTCATAACTTAAAAACATAACAATAAGTCTAACGGTTATCGATCAAACTAACTCTACTATACTGGTTCTCTGTTCTTCCTGACTATGACCAGAAAATCCATCATAACACTCAATACACTGAATCTACTGATGTAGTTTGTAACATAGGTGTATGTTCCTATCTCCAAAACTCTTGTAAAACCGCAATGTCTAACTCTTCATCAATCATCCATACCAGTAGCTTGATCATCACTTTGTTTACCGGTTGACAACAACTTAGCAATTTTGTTGTCTAACTAATTCCACTACTAGTTAGGCAATACCGGTTGGTCTAGATGACCTAGATGACTAACCAAACATGGTTTCCATCAATAAAAATACAAATAAAGTCATCAAACAACCTATTACAACTATATCATCATCATCAAGCCAACAATGTTATGGTTTCATGTTTATTTGTTTTATGTTGTTGCACCTTACTTTCTTTCTTATGCATCTAGTGGTTAAAGAATCAGTATGATAAGCTTGAAATTTGTAGAACACTGATTCACGCCCACTCTCAGTGTTCATTCATTCCAACAATTGGTATTAGAGCTTAGTTCCTCTGAGGAAACCTAACATATTGAGGAAGATATGAAAGATTGAATCAATGGACTACTTTGCAGAGATAGCTTGTTGTGGCACTTGAATATCTTGATGTAGCAATGAAGGAAAAGAGTAGCTTGAAAAGAAATCTGAATTTAGTTGAAGACTTTGTTGAAAGCCTGAAAGATCAATTGAATACTTCTTAGGAAAAGAGGAAGGAGCTGATGGACAAACTAAAGGAGAAAGAAGAACAAACCATTGAAAATCAAGACAAGATAGATGAATGTGAAAAGTTGGTGAGGGAGAATGCAATCTATTGTTATGAAGCTAACTAAGGAGATTGAAGACTGAAAGAAGAATGAAGAAATCTTGACTCAATCTTTGAAGGATAGATCTGATGAATGTTGCAGATTGACATATGAGAATGATCATTTGAAGCTTGAATTGGTGTAGACAAAGAATGATGGACAAGAACTTAAAAGGTAGATCATAATTCTGAGAGATGAGCTAACTACTGCTAATGAATACAAAGAAAAGTTAAAAGCTAGTTCAACCCAGTTGGATGAGATGTTGGATAGTCAAAGACATGGAAAGGATACAACAGGACTTAGATTTGAGAAAGGAGAGTCCTCCGGTTCTGGACAAGCAGTGAAAAACCTAATCATCAGAAGAGAAAGAAACCTCTGGTAAGACAACCTAATGCCCATAAATTCAATGGTAGATGCTTTACTTGGAATAAATTTAATCATATGGAAAATCAATGTAGAAGTAGGATGAATAATGGGATGATGAATAATGTGATGAACAATAGTCCTACCTTTACCAGTTAGTGTTTCATATGCAACAATTTTGGTCACAAGTCAAACATGTGCAAACCAGTAATGAATAATTTTCAAAATAAGATATGATATTCTTGTGAAATGTTTGGATACATCTCTAACCAATGCATGATGAGACCAAATCAAATGAATTTCAAACCCATGTAGAGAAATATTGTCTGCCATGCATGAAACAAACTAGGCACATTGCAAAATATTCCAGAAGTAGGAATAATGGTTCGAAAAACAGAAGAAAAATAGCTGAGAAAGGAAAAGAAAAAGTAGATGAAATCAGAGATCAACATAAGAGGATGTGGGCTAAGAAGGAAGATTCCAATGTGCAGAATGGCTCCACGCCTAAATCCGATGATGTAACCTCATCTGGTAACTAGGTATTTTCAGCTTTAGGTGGAGTTTTTATGTAGATCAATAGAACCCCCTCTTTGGAGATTTGTAATTGTTTCTTAAGGGTTGTACAAGCTCTAGCTTGTGTATGGAGATATTATTCAGAGGATATCATGGAGATTTAAGGTTCCTGTAAGATATTTCATGAAAAACAAGGCAACCAAAAGCTTAAAGGTTGAGGCATTTATTACAACTTAAAATTAGGTTTTTAGAGGTTAAAAAGGCATTTAAATGGTTCATTCTTCACAATGTGAATAAGAGAATAGAGTAGAGTAGCGTGCAAAGGTAATTTGGCAGCTTAAATTGAGCTTGTGGTGATCAGTGAGCTATTTCTTGCACCCAGTTGAGAATTTAAGGTATTTATCTATTTTTCATGAGTTATCTATTTTAAACCCTAAATTTGATATGTCATCCATGTCTAACATTTCTACCCGTCTGGTTGTTGAGATTTTTGATATAGAAAGGTCCGTTTTTAAGAAACACCCTTCCAAATCTGTTGAAGATGATTTGAAATTATCCTTTTATTTGGTTCCATACGGTGTTATTCATAATGAAGACATTAGGGAATATATCAAATGTGATATTGAGGATCTTGGAAGTGCAGACATGTTATCCCTTTATAACAAGCATTTGGTAGATAGTTTGGGGAATTTGAAGTCGGAACACAAAATTCTTCATGACAAGGGTTTCATGCAATTCATTCATTTTCCCATATTCGATGAAGAGGAATGGGTCTGGTATGTCCTCAACAAGGTCCATGATACATTCATTTGGCTAGACAAACCTTATAAAATCACCAAGCATGCTATTCAAGTAGTCACGTGCTTAAGTACAACCCGTGAAGTTCTTGAACTGAGAAAAGTACATAATAATACTGTGATAGCTGCTACCGGTTCCAAATTTGACAATAGGGAAATGACTATCAGTGATATCTTGGAGCATGATATTAGATTTGCCTCAATGGTGGTAGGTTACAAAGTTTATCAATCAAATAGGCACATCTCTATCTCCGGTATTGCAATATTTTCAGCATATCAAATGCTCAAGGAAGATAAAAGGTATGATTTGTGCACAGATCTCTTGAATGAAGTGATAAGTAACTTGAAGAAGATTAAATAGGACAAGAAACACACTTTAAAGTTTAGTTCCCTTCTTATTTGTTTGACATTATTCTTCTTGAACAAGATCCATAAAATAAAAGGAAAATTCCAATGGGCCTATGATAAACTAGTGGTCCTGTAAATCAAGGAAGGACTTATGGGTATTGGTGATAATGTAATGAGGATATCCACCTTATGGGGATACTTAAAGAATTTCAAATCCACTATAAAGAGAAGAGAAAGAATTCCCAAAGCCATAGTGGAGAAATATGAGAAAACTATTTGCTTCATGGTAGATAAGGATCAATTCTTGATGGAGGCACTAGAGTTGAGGACAGTATGGATCATGCCCCTAGGGTATGAGGTCAATGCACACACTCTTTAAGTATATGCAAAACATATATTGAGCCAGCCAATAGACAAGAAGGAGCCAAGGTTTGGAACCTGTAAGGAGAAGAGCCTTGAATTGCACACCACATTCTCTAGACTGGCTATGAAAAGGAAAATCAGGAAGGAAGTGGAGGTTGTTGGAGAAAAAATGGGGTTGACAAAGGACGCTGTGTAGAGGGAAAGAGCACAAAATATACTAAAGGAAGAGGATGTAATCAAGTCACAGCCCAAACTAGTATCCTCTCCCAGGAATCCCAAGGCTAAGCCTAGCAAATCTGCACCCACCTCTAGTGTGCATAAGCCAACACCTCCACCCAAGCCTAAGACAACAACATCTATCAGTGGAGTTGAGAAGAGGAAGAAGGAGAAGCCTATGAGACAATATGTAGCAGGTGAGGAGTAGACAAAGTCAGATGAAGAAGTTAGAAAGGTAAAGAAGACTACTACTTATGCAAGAGTAGTAAGAAAACCATTCAGTGATGCTCCAACCTCCAAGAAGCCAAAGACTCTTGGAGAACCATCTGGAAAGCCTATAGGAAGCATGAAGAAAAAATCAGAGTTAGATGAAGCTCTGGAATTTGGTAAGCTTGACACTCCTTACTCCAGTGTACCTCCCAAATTATTGAATGAAATCACAGATGAGATCAATAAGGATGGAAATCTGAATAACTTAGTTGTATATTATGAGAATGCGGATGATAAAGAGAAGAGAGAAATTGAAGAGGCCATCGTACACTATATCAATAACTTCAATAGAGCTCTAATTGAACTATCATCCATGAATACTAAAGAATTATATGACATTCTAAATGTTAGGAGGAATGCAACATATTGAAAAGATGAAGAGCTTGAAGAATATGTATTAATAAATACTTGTTCAGTTATATTTGTGCACAAGAAAATTGATTAGAATCATCAACCAAAAACCAATTGAACACATACAACAAAATCATCAAAGAAAGTAATATAAACTAAAGGAAATCAAACCAATTTTACTCCATTCGATAAAGGCCTTGCTGCCCCTTCTTTCTTCTCTAATTATGTTGGTATGTCGGCTCAATCCATTATGCATTCAAATGAAGCAAGTGAAAAATTGTGATAGGCAAGAATACTCGAATATATGAAAATGGAAGCAAAAGTGTGATAATAATCGCATATGTCAAGTGTTCGAAGTTGTTTAATAAGAGGAAAATGACTCGAATTTATAAAGGAAGAAGACCAGAATAGACGGTTTTTATGAAAAAATGATCAATGACTCATGTTAGTCAGGAAGAAGAGTTAAGTGGAGGCCAATGGGAAACTTTCATTTTCGAACAAAAAGCAAAAAAAAAAGAGAAATTTTCATAAATGAAAAGTGAAGTGAGGTGATTTTTGGAAGGTGGAAGAGTTAAGTGAAGAAAGGAAATGAGGTAGAAATTAATAATTATAAATTATTAGTTTTTCCTCATTTCTAAATTAGCCAATTAAATAAATAAATCATTTAATTGTGAACTTCGGATAAGAGGAGTAAATGAATAAATTCATTTACCTAGGGAGAAATGATAATAAAGATGACATGAATGAAATGAAGAAATTGATAAAATAATTACAAGAATCCAACCCCAATATCAAATTAGGCCCAAATTATGATTGAAATAAAATGATTGATTGACAATATTGACAAAATTGATGACAATTGACAGGGAAAAATGATCAAAAAGACCATAATCCAAAGGCATTTTGATAAAATGAGGAAATTGGTAATGATGATAATGCCAAGATAATTGAACACCATAAAGGCAAATGAGATGTCAAAATGATTAATTCTGATATTGCAATTTATTTAAATTGATAATGTTGATTGACAGAAGACTAATGGAAATTGATTAAAGATAATCAAAAAGGATTTGATAAAATATTGAAGGGATTGATAATTAATGACTAATTAATTATCAATAAAAGTTGATTTCGGACCAAATGATCAAACAATAAAACTGACAATCATGATGATTTAGGGCCAAGTATGATTGAATAGTTTTGTTAGGATTTGAAAGGAATCACATAGAGTAGGAAGAATGAACCAATGTTGACACATGATGAAAATCAAATGTGACATAGAAGACATGTTAAAAATTAAGGTTTAGCGATGTAGGCATAAACCAATTTTTAGCATCTACATTTTGCCCCTCTTTGAGACAATGCGATTATGAACATTTTTTCAAAGAATAATAGTTTCCCTAGCGATAATGAGGTATATGGGTGCCCCCTTGAGAATGTTAGTATTATGGTTGTGTTGCATTGTTTTTGTCATTGATGTCAACACTTATCAACACTTATCCTTCTGGAGATCTTTGATTATGTTGAACTGGCAAATTATGTTCACCGACAAGTTCAGTGACTTATGCACAGTCACTGGTATTTGGTTCACCAACAGGTTATATTGTTCATTGGTACTGAGGATGACTTGTTATCATCTGGAGATCACTTGGTTATGTTGAAGACATGGTTTGGACACTTGTTTTTGGTATTCTAGTTATTGGTCTAATCGGGTTGACATATTTGCTATTATCTGCAAATTGGTCTAGGTTATGGACCGACATGCATTCTCTATTCCGGATCAATAGGACACATTATGGAGATGATTTAATCAATTGGTATTGTTGTAACTGCATTGAGCCGACATGATGCATTGCATCTTGACTTATTTATAATTGATTTAATTGTAATATTCTTTGTGAGCCGACCTACACATTTGGTCTTAGGTCTTGGTATATATGTAAGATCTCATTTGTGAGATGATGTAAGTGAGCTAATAGGTAGGAGGTATATGGTTATGGTATTGTAACATGGTATGTGTGAATATAGAAGATCATATGAGAAGACCATAGGGAAGGTGATTATCAAAGCTTAACCAGTACTGAATCCAGCATTGGAGATGCTACTTTGGGTAGTACGTTATCATTGGATTTAATCATCCAATTGTAGTCAGTGTGACTCCTTTTTTGTGATTGAGCAGTGAGCTCTAGGTGGTTGGCCTTTTTGCATGTGCAGACCCCATTTGTACACACATACTATCTACAGTAGTATCATTTAATTGTGGGTAAGGTTTCCCACCGTGGTTTTTCCACTTACAAGGTTTCCATGTACAAATCTCTATGTTATGTGTTGTGGATGTTGTTTCTCTTTCTGTTTCATGCATTAAGTTTCACCAGTATTAATATTAACTGTTAATCCATTAACCGACATTATCTTTGGTTTACAAGTATTATGTATAAAGTTTGATTAAGTTATATTTGGGTTGAAATTAATAGACAACTAATTCACCCCACTACCCCCCCCATATTAGTTGCCTCTGGGTCCTAACAATTGGTATCAAAGCCAGATCCTCTTTTTGCAAAAGTTTAAAAACTTGAGGAGATTCTATGGCAACTAACTTTTTCAGGAAGGATAGTTTGAAACTTAATGCAACTAACTATGGTATATGCAAGATCAGAATGGAGACACATCTAAATTGCATTGGAAAAGACATATGGGATGTTAAAAGGAATGGCTATATTGGTCCTACAACAAATCAACCTAATCCACCAACATTGAGTAAGGATCAAGAGAATGATTGTAAAGCAAGAGAAGCACTCTTGAGCACCTTGTCAGATCAGCAAATCATGGGATTATCAGACCGATCTACTGTTAAAGCTATTTGGGATAAATTAGAGACAATAAATGAAGGAGATACTATTGTCAACATTGCAATATTGGAATGCTTCTGATTCAGGTATGAAAATCTGAAAATGGAAGAAGACGAAAGAATTTTGCTTTTATGGAAAGGGTTGATGAAATTGTTTTGGGAATACAATATTGTGGAGGTTCCTTAAGTGAAGATGAAATTGTTTCTAAATTTTTGAGAGCATTGTCATTGGCATACAAAATAAAAGTAACTACCATTAATGAGTTGAGAAAAATGCCTAATACATCAGTATCTAGAAATACCTTGGTTGGAAAACTTTCAGCATTTGAGCTTGAGGAATTTGGTCCTATTGCTACAATTAAAATAGATTTAGCCTTCAAAGCATCATCATATATAGCATCATCATCATCATCTAATAAATCTGATTGGAAAGCACTTTATTCAAGAGAACTTGAAGATATCAAGAGGGAAAATCAAGAATTGGAAGAACTTGAAGCACTATTTGCAAGGAAAATGCCTAAAGGTTCTATTGGAAGTAAGTATGAAGGTAAAGCACCATTTAAATGTTTTAACTACAATAAAGTTTGTCATATGGCATCTATATGTCCTGATAGACATGCAAGATTGAGAGAAGAAGCTAAAAGAACATACAAGCCTAACCCTGAATATCAGAGATACAGATTTAAGAAGAATAGAGACAAATCATGTTACTATGTTGATGAAGGAGTTACTAATGATTTTGATGAAGAACTGACAGACAATGGATGGGCTTTTGTTGCAATAATAGAGGATCAACAAGCACCTACTGTTCCACCAGTAGAGAAGACCTTGGCAGCTAAAATTGAAGAAAAGGATGAATGGATTATAGATTCCGGACGTTCACATCATATGATTGCTGATAAAAGTAAATTTTTATCTTTTTCAGGAATACAATGGAGGTCTAGTAAGATTTGGGGATGACAAAGCTTGTTTAATCAGAGTAAAAGACACTATATCTTTTGATGGTAAGCACAATACTGACAACATTTATTATGCTGAAGGTTTGAAGCATAATCTCTTGAGTGTTGGTCAATTAGTTGAAAAAGGATTTATGTTACAATTCAAGAATGGTAAATGCAAAATCATGAATAGAACTATTTTGGAGATTGCAACCGTTATTCAGACTAGAGGTAATATCTTTCATTTGAATAACAATGAAAAGACATGCTTGATTGCACATATTGATGAAATTTGGTTATGCAATAAAAGACATTGTCATGTTAATTTTGATTGCATTATAAATATTAGTTCATCTAAGGTAGTAAGGGATTTACCTAAGATTATAAAACCTCATAATCTGGTATGTAAGGAATGTCAAATTGGAAAGCAAGTTAGAACAACTTTTAAGAGTATTTATGAGAAATCCAATAATGTTCTTGATTTAATTCATACTGACTTGTGTGGTTCAGAAAGAACAAGTAGTCTACAGGGAGATAGATACTTTATGCTAATCATTGATGATTATTCTAGAATGTGTTGGGTTACTTTTCTCAGGGAGAAATCAAAAGCTTTTGGGAAATTCAAACTATTCAAAGCAATGGTAGAGAATGAAACTAGTAAGAAAATCAAATGTTTAAGATCAGATCAAGGAGGTGAATTTACATCTAAGGAGTTTAATACATTTTGTGAAGTAAATGAAATTAGAAGACAACTATTAGCACCCCAGACACCTCAGCAAAATGGAGTTGTGGAAAGGAAGATCAAAATTATTCTGGATGCAGCTAGAAGCATGATATCATAAGCAAATCTACCTCACATGTATTGGAGAGAAGCAGTGAATACAGTGGTTTACACTTTCAACAACGTTCACATCAAAGGTGAAACCGGTAAGACACCTTATGAATTATGGTTTGGTAATATTCCCACTCTTAAATATTTTAGAATATTTGGAAGCAAATGCTACATTAGGAGAGATGAGTTTATTGGAAAATTTGATCCTAGAGGTGATGAAGGTATATTTCTTGGTTATTCATCTAAGAGAAAAGCATATAGATGTTTTAATAAAAGATAGCAGAAAATCATTGAGAGTGCAAATGTGAAGATAGATGAACACTTTAGAGGAAATTCAAGGTCTATGGATTCTGAATTGACAATTGAGATGATCACAAATGAACCTATATAGAGTGCACCGGTAAATAATTTTGATCCAGTCACATCGGCATCATCAGATAATTCCACAATGACTAAAGAACAACAACAAGTAAACACACCTAGGTATGTAAGACTAGAGCACTTTGAAAGTCAAATAATTGGGAATAAGTATCAAGGAGTTATGACAAGAGGAAGACTGGCAAATGAAGAGGTATGTTTAATTTCTCAAATTGAACCAGCATCTGTTATTGAGGCATGTGAAGATAAAAATTGGATTAAAGCTATGGAAGATGGATTAGAACAAATTGAAAAGAACAATACATGGACATTGGTTCCCCGGCCTAAAGAGAAAAATGTAATTGCAACTAAATGGGTATTCAAAAATAAAATTAATGAATATGGTAAGGTAATTAGAAACAAAGAAAGATTAGTGTGTAAAGGATATTCACAGAAAGAGGGAATTTATTACAATGAAACCTTTGCATTGGTAGCCAGAATTGAGGCAGTCAGATTATTTCTTGCATTTTCAACACACAAGAATTATAAAGTATATCAAATATATGTAAAATGTGCATTTCTGAATGGTGATCTTGAAGAGGAAGTTTACATTGAACAATTTGATGGATTTTCATTAACAAATGATAAAGATATGGTTTGCAGATTAAGGAAAGCTTTATATAGATTGAAGCAAGCTCCTAGAGCTTGGTATGCTAGATTGGAAAAATATCTTTTGAAGCTTGGTTACACTAAAGGTAATGCTAAAAACAACTTATATTTCAAAGTGACTAATGAAGACATCTTAGTTATTGAATTTTTTGTTGATGACATCATTTTTGGAGGAGAAGATGGATTGTGTAAAGACTTTGCTAATAAGATGCAGGAAGAATTTGAAATGTCTATGATTGGGGAGATAAATTTCTTTTTAGGTTTGCAGATTTCACAAACTGATAAAGGAAATTTCATATGTCAAACAAAGTACCTGAAGGAACTACTGAAGAAATTTAGTATGGAAAACTCTAAACCGGTAAGTACTCCTATGACTACAACTGATAAACTGTCATTGCAGGATGATTCAGCTCCTATCAATCTAATAAGATACAAATCTATGATTGAAGGTTTACTGTATTTGACACAAACAAGACCTGATATAATGAATGCAGTGTGTATCGTTCCAATATTTCTAAATAATCCTAGAGAAAATCATGAATCAGCTGTGGAAATAATTTTCTGGTATCTACAAGGCACAAAAAATCATGGTTTATGGTATCCTAAAGATGAAAATTTTGATTTATGTATATACACCGATGCTAATTGGACAGAATATGTATATGACAGAGAAAGCACCATTGGTAGGGCATTCTTTCTTGGTAGCAGATTGATTTCATGGTTGAGCAAGAAACAGAGTTGTGCATCATTATCAACAGCAGAATCAAAATATGTCGTAGCAACAAATAATTGTACTCAAGTATTATGGATTAAGAAAATGTTGAAGGACATAAAGGTAAAATGCAAAGAACCCATAATCATTTACTATGATAATTCAAAAGGAATTGATACATCTAAGAATTTGGTATTTCACTCTAAAACTAAACATGTTTCTATCAAATATAATTTTCTGAAAGAGAATGTTGAAGCAAAAGAAGTGAGATTGGTTTATCTTAATACTAAAGAGAAAATTGCAGATATCTTTACTAAGCCTTTGCCTAAGGAAACTTTTGAATATCTCAGAGAGTAGCTTGGGGTTATATCCTCACCGATAGAGACTTAGATTGTTGATGCTTGGCGTCAAACCAACAGAATTTACATAGAAACCTTTTTCCGATTTTGATGGAGGAGAGCTACTTCTCAAGGGGAGTAGCTGGAGAAGTTGGTTATTGTAAATAGTTTTATGAGTTGATTGTATCTATATTTATTTGGCATTTGATTTCAAAGGGGGAGAGATATCTATGGAAAAATAACATTACCCTTTGGGGAGAGATTATTGATTGTGGGAGAGATATATACTCTCTGGCATTTGTATTTTTTTGGTATTGATCTATTCTGGAGATTGTTGGTTTTTGGTATTTTGGCATTTTGTTTTGGCACTTAGATGTTTCTTTCATCTTTGTGTTGCCATCAATGCTAAAGGGGGGGATTGTTTGTATTATGGATGTGTTGCATTGGTTTTGTCATTGATGTCAACACTTATCAATACTTATCCTTCTAGAGATCTTTGATTATGTTGAACTGGCACATTATGTTCACCGGCAAGTTCAGTGACTTATACACAGTCACCGGTATTTGGTTCACCGATAGGTTATATTTTTCACTAGCACTGAGGATGACTTGTTATCATTTGAAGATCAATTGGTTATGTCGAAGACATGGTTTGGACACTTTGTTTTGGTATTTTGGTTATTGGTCTAATCGGTTTGACATATTTGTTGTTACCAACAAATTGGTCTAGGTTATGGACTGGCATGCATTATCTATTCCAGATCAGCACAACACGTGCAATTGGTATTGTTGTAATTGCATTGAGCCGACATGATGCATCACATCTTGAATTAGTTGTAATTGATTTAATTGTAATATTCTTTGTGAGCTGACCTACACATTTAGTCTTAGGTCTTGGTATATATGTAAGACTTCATTTGTGAGATGATGTAAGTGAGGTAATAGGAAGAAGGTATATGGTTATGGTATTGTAACATGGTATGTGCGAATATAGAAGATCATATGAGCAAACCATAGAGAAGGTGATTATCAGAGCTTAATTGAGACTGAATCCAGCATTGGAGATGCTACTTTGAGTAGTACATTATCATTGGATTTAATCATCCAATTGTAGTTAGTGTGACTCCTATTTTGTGATTGAGTAGTGAGCTCTAGGCAGTTGGCCTTTCTACATGTGCAGACCCCATTCATACACACATACTATCTGCAGTAGTATCATCTGATTGTGGGTAAGGTTTCCCACCATCATTTTTTCCCCTTACAAGGTTTCCACGTACAAATCTATGTGTTATGTGGTGTGGATTTTGTTTCTCTTATTGTTTCATGCATTAAGTTTCACCGGTATTAATATTAATTGTTAATCTGTTAACTGGCATTATCTTTGGTTGATTGGTATTATGTATCAAGTTTGATTAAGTTATATTTGAGTTGAAATTATTAGACAACTGATTCAACCACCCCCTCTCAGTTGTCTTCATGTCCTAACAGAGAAATTGGGAAAAAAAATCCAAATGAGAGACCAATTTATTGACATGTAGACAGACTGAAGAAATATTAGATGAAAAAGAAATTAGACAAAGAAAAGTTAGTAAATCATGAAACCCTTCTTTTTGAAGTGCACATTATGTAATAAGAGCCTTATTTTGATGTAGCAAAATGGATGCAACACACCTGACATGGACAGTCGAAGAGATAATCGAATCCCCTTGCATAAAATAAATACATCGCAGACAAGGAATGAGTCAAAACATCCTAAGACATGAACTATGTCAAGGGTTGAGGTATTTGCAGCATTCATAGAGCTAACATACTTATCACAGATACCCAAGACATACTTTCCCTAGAATTTATGAAACATTCCACAAACAGAAAACAAAACAAAATTGACCATGAACCATCCTAGCCACTCTAAATCACCTAGTGACATCATCAAGCAACATAGGAAGATGATCAAAACCAAAGATAAATCAATAAAAAGATAAGAATTGAAAATTTCAAACAAATCAAACAAATATTCTTATCTTCATTGTCAAAAGGTGATAGTGTTAGGATAAAGGATGATCATGCAGATTGGTTTTAGGGAATGTAGTACCCCATCTAGGATAGGACACAGTCTAGTTTATGTTGGCCATTTGGAGTAATTTATTATGTGTTGCATTTATGTTTTGTCATTGATGTCAACACTAGCTATTTTGAATGCTTTACCGACACCCTTCTAGTTCTGGTAGGTTTGGACCCAACATGATCTGGTATGCTCCAATATGATTTGGTTATGGAATTGTCTTACTCATGTTAATATTCAGTCAATTGGTTTTGGTCTGGTGATTGGATGCTATCCTGTTTACTTGGAAGCTTGGTTTGAGGTTCCAACGAGGGTTTCACTGGCAGGGCTTTGATGAAGATCTTTGATGAATTGCGTAAGTGGTATTGGTGTAGCTTTTGGTATGGATTTAGGATACTAATGGTGATCAGTTTCAAGACTTGGTGGATTGGGAACATTTCTTTAGCATGTGTACTTGTATTGGGTCTCGGTCGATCTAGGTTATGGACTGACTTAATATAGCATGTGGATTGGACCTCTCGATATGTTTCTGGGATGTCTTATGATTTGGATATTATTTGTTTGGTTTAAGGCCAACATGTTTTGTAATTATGTAATTGTTTATTGTTTGGAGGCCGACTTGATTGTTTATGGTCGAGGGTTTGTATACATATGATGTAAGATCTCATTTTAGATCATGGTCATGGAATGGGATATGGATATGTAATATGTTAATAATATAATATCATTCAAGTAGAGGATTTGGTCGATCATTGAATATCGAGTTGGGTTTATGTAAGAGGATTTAGTCCTCTAGTATTGAGCTTAACTAGAACTGTACTTAGGCATAGGAGATGCTATCTTTGCAGTTCATTCATTCTTCCAGATTGTAGTCTAGATTTATATGTAGTCAGTGAGACTCCTTTTGTGATGAGAAGTGCACTCTAGGCTATTGGCCTTCTTGCAAGTGTGGGCCTGTCAATTGTAATTTACATACTTACTCCAGAAGTATTATCTGACTATGGTTAGGCTTCCCACCATGGTTTTTCCCTTTACTGGGTTTTCCACGTATAAATCTTGGTGTCATGTCAATGGTATTTATTATATGATTATTGTTTATGCTTAATTGGTTTAACTACTAGTCTGATATTTGGTTTAAGAATTTTGGTATTAATGTTTTGGGTTCTGGTATTAAAGCTTTAAGTCATAAATGTTCTGGTAATCTGTGACAACTGATTCACCCCCCCTCTCAGTTATCTTTTGTGTATCTGAACTATCTAACAATTGGTATCAGAGCTCTGGTCCTCTTTGCATAAACCTTAACCACTTGAGGAAGATCCTATGGCAACTAATAGTTAAGGTTCATCTAGTTCATCTGGAGCTATCTTTTGGAGGGATATTCTTAGGCTTGATGGAACAAATCACATAGTATGGAGGATTCAGATGGAGACTCATCTGAGATGTCTCGGTAAGGAGATTTGGGAGATCACACAAAATCATGTTACACCTCATAATCCAACATCTAGCAATCCTCCTTTGAAAAACTTAGATAAGGAGCTTGAGAATGATTGTAGAACAAGAGAAGCCCTCTTGTGTGCACTTCTAGATCAACAAATAATGGGATTAACCAACAAATCATCTGGAGAGGATATATGGGATAAGTTGGAGACTTGTAATGAAGGTGACCCTATAGTGAAGATTGCTAAACTTGATGGTTACTGGGTGAGATATGAAAACCTGAAGATGGAAGAAGATGAAATGATTGTTGCACTCATGGAAAGGGTAAATGATATTGTTATGGGAATTCAATATTGTGGTGAAACTCTGAGTGAAGATGAAATTGTTTCTAAAGTTATAAGAGCCCTACCACTGACTTACAAGATGAAGGCTACTGCAATTAATAAATTCGGAACAATATGTAATACTTCTATCATAAGAGACGCCTTGGTTGGGAAATTATCTGCTTTTGAGATTGAAGAATTTGGACCTTCTAGAGCTGTGAAGTTTGAACCTATTTTTCATGCATTTGCATCAGCAACCAGTAAGCAAGACTGGAAAGATTTATATGCAAATGAATTGGATGATATGAAGAGAGAAGATGATGAATTTGAGAAACTTGAAGCACTATTTTCTAGAAGAATACCTAAAGGACCGGTAGGAAGTAAGTATGAAGGAAAAACACCTTTTAAATGTTTTGCATGTAATAAGATTGGTCATTTTGCATCTAGATGTCTTGAAATGAACTCAAGATTTGAAGAAAGAGTTAGAATATATTTTAAGCCTAACCTTGGATATCAGAACAAGTATAAGTACAAAACAAATAGAGACAAATCATGCTACATAGTGGATGAGAAAGGTGTTACTGATTCTGATGATGAACCAGCATAAGACTCTGCTAGTGGTTCCAGCAATGGGAAGGAATGGGTGTTCCTAGCTATCAAGGAAGATGTTCTGGCACCAGAAGAAAATGTCCCTAAAGAGAAGGCACTTGCTACTAAAATTGAAGACAAGGATGAATGGGTAATTGGTAGTGGTTGTTCACATAATATGACTAGAGATAGAGGGAAGTTTCTATCTTTGCAAGAATTTGATGGTGGTCTGGTTAGATTTGGAGATGACAAAGCATGTATGATCAAAGGAAAAGGAACTATATTATTGGATGGTAAGAACTGTAGACACCTAAAAATGTCTCATTGATCATGTACTAATTATTCCTCTAATTGATTAAATAATTCTTTAATTATTTAATTAAGTCATTTAATCTTATTCTTCTAATTTCATATTTCCTCATCATCTTACTAATTATTCTATTTCTTATTCTTTCATCATTTAATCATTTTCTAAATGTTAATTAAATATTTATAATTTAATTAATTTTGATTAATTCCCCAATTTAAATAATCTTTATTATTTAAATAAATTACTAATTATTCAATTACTATTTCTAATGATCTAATCATTTAACCCTTTTCTAAATATTAATTAAATATTTATTATTTAATTAAGTTCTATTTCTAGCATAATTAAATAGTTTCTTTAAATTATTTAACTAACTAACTAATTCTTCCAATTCCAAATCCCCAAATTCTAATTTCAGTTAATTTCATATTCTTCTAATTTCTTCCAAATATCAAATTGAAAATCAAAGTCAAGTTCGAAATTTATTCAAATACTAAACTGAATTAAATGAATTCAATTATTTAAATAAATTTCATGTAAAGATTAAATTGAAAATCTAAGTCAAAGTGCAAGCACATGCTAAATTAATTAATTAAATAATTTTTCTCTCTAGTCTCTATTTCCATCTAGTTCTCTTTGTCATCTTCTTTATTTTCTCCAATCATTCTTTTTCTTCTTTCAGTTAGTTTTTTCTTAATCAGTTGACTCAATTAATCTATTCAATCTATTATGTTTCACCTCCAAGTCAATAGTTCAACTATCAATTTTCATGTGAGCTCACATGAGTTCCACCTCTTGATCATTTTATTCCACGTTTTAATCAATCTTCTTCAAAAATCTATAAATTGAGCATTCAATCCTCACAATTCCTCTATCTCATGAACTTTGAATCTTTGTGTCAATTGCAGGTTGCCAATACAATATCCAAGAGCCATCATACCACAGAGAGAAGAAGGACAATGGAAGCCACGATGCATAATAGGGAGTTTCATATTGCTTAGTTTAATTCCATTTTGCATATATTCCATTGGTTTTATGTTTGAATTACTTAGATAGTTAAGGATTTGTGATTGTCCCTATTTCCTATTTAGCAATGGTGTATTTGAGCATGCTATAAGAACAATACTGATAATTTTTATTTTTTTGAAGGTTTAAGGCAGAATCTTTTGAGTGTAGGACAATTGGTAGATGATGGAATTCAATTATAGTTCAAGGATGGAAAATGCAAAATCATAAATAGGTCTAGTTTGGAGATTGCAACCAGTACACTGATAAAAGGTAATATATTGTTGGTATTATTGATACGTTTCATTATTTTTGTCATTGATGTCAACACTTATCCTTCTAGAGATCTATGGTTATGTTGAACTGGCACATTGTTGTTCACCGACATCTTCAGTGACTTATGCATAGTCACCGGTATATGCTCACTGATAGGTTATATTGTTCACTGACATGAAGGATTACTTGTTATCATCTAGATATCACTTGGTTATGTCGAAGATATGGTTTGGATACTTGGTTTTGGTATTTTGGTTATTGGTCTAATCGGGTTGACATATTTGTTGTTACCGACAAATTGGTCTAGACTATGCATCGGCACACGTTATCTATTCTAGATCAGCATGACACGTTATGGAGATGATTTATTGATTGGATATTATTGTAAATGTATTAAGCCAACATGATGCATCGTATCTTATCTAATTGTAACATTCTTAGTAAGCTGACCTATACATTTGGTCTTAGTTTTTGGTATATATGCAAGATCTCATTTGTGAGATAAATGTAACATGTAATAGGTATATGGTATATGGTTTTGTAACATGGTATGTGTGAATATTGAAGATCATATGAGAAGACCATAAAGAAGGTTCAAGAAAGGTTTGAAGGTGATTATCAAAGCTTAGCCAGTACTAAATCCAACATTGAAGATGCTACTTTGAGTAGTACATTATTATTGGACTTAACCATCCAATTGTAGTCAATATAACTCCTATTTTGTGATTGAGTGGTGAGCTCTAGGTGGTTGGCCTTTCTGCATGTGCAAACCCCATTTATGTACACATACTATCTACAGTAGTATCATCTGATTTTAGGTAATGTTTCCCACCGTGGTTTTTCCCCTTACAAGGTTTCCACGTACAAATCTATGTGTTATGAGTTGTGGATATTGTTTCTCTTTCTGTTTCATGCATTCAGTTTCACCGGTATTAATATTAACTGCTAATCTGTCAATTGACATTAAGTTTCGTTCACCGATATTATGCATCAAGTTTAATTAAGTTATATTTGGGTTGAAATTAATTGACAATTGATTCACCCCTCTCCCCCTCTCAGTTGCCTCCCAGGTCCTAACAATTGGTATCAGAGCTAAGTCCTATTTTTGAAGAAGTCTAACAGCTTGAGGAGATTCTATGGCAACAAACTTTTTCCAGAAGGATAGTCTGAAACTTGATGGAACCAATTATGGCATATGGAAGATTAGAATGGAGACAAATCTTAATTGCATTGGAAAAGACATAAGGGATGTTACAAAGAATGGCTATGTTGGTCCTACATAGAATCAACCTAATCCACCAACATTGGGTAAGAATGAAGAAAATGATTGCAAAGCAAGAAAAGTACTTTTGAGCGCATTGTCTGATTAGAAAATCATGGGATTATCAGACCAATCTAATGCTAAAGCTATTTGGGATAAATTGGAGACAATGAATGAAGGAGATACCACTATTAAAATTGAAAAACTAGAATGCTTCGGGGTCAGGTATGAAAATCCGAAAATGGAAGAAGATCAAAGAATTTTTGCTTTTATGGAAAGGGTTAATGAAATTGTTTTGGGATTACAATGTTGTGGAGGATCCTTAAGTGAAGATGAAATTGTTTCTAAAGTTTTAAGAGCATTGCCACCGGCATACAAAATGACAGCAACTATTATTAATGAGTTGAAAAAAATGCCTAATACATCAGTATCTAGATATACCCTGGTTGGAAAACTTTTAGCATTTGAACTTGAGGAATTTGGTCCTTTTGCTACTATTAAGACAATATTTAGCTTTCAAAGAATCATCATTTGCAACATCATCATCATCATCATGCAAAAGAACTTGAAAATATCAGAAAGGAAAATGAAGAACTGGAAGAACTTGAAGCACTATTTGCAAGGAAAATGCCTAAAGGTCGTATTGGAAGTAAGTACGAAGGTAAAATACCATTTAAATGTTTTAATTGCAATAAAGTTGGTCATATGGCATCTAGATGTCTTGATAGACATGCAAGATTGAAAGAAGAAGCTAAAAGGACATATAAGCCTAACCCTGAATATCAGAGATACAAATTTAAGAAGAACAAAGATAAATCATGTTAGTATGCTGATGAAGGAGTGACTAATGATTCTGATGAAGAACTGACAGAAAATGGATGGGGTTTTATTACAATAATAGAAGATCAACCAACACCTACTATTCCACCGGTAGAGCAGGCCCTGGTAGCAAAAATTGAAGAAAAGGGTGAAGGGATTATAGATTCTGGATGTTCACATGATATGACTGGTGATAAAAGTAAATTCTTATCTTTTTCAGAAATACACTAGAGGTTTAGTAAGATTTGGGGATGATAAAGCTTGTTTAATCAAAGGAAAAGGCACTATATCTTTTGATGGTAAGCACAATACTGACAACATTTTTTATGTTGAAGGTTTGGAGCTTAATCTTTTGAGTGTTGGTCAATTAGTTGAAAAGGGATTTCAGTTACAATTCAAGAATGGTAAATGCAAAATCATGAATAGAATTGGTTTAGAGATTGCACCTAACAATCAGACTAGAGGTAATATTTTTCATTTGAATAATAGTGAAAAGACATGCTTGATTGCACATATTGATGAAAGTTGGTTATGGCATAAGAGACTTTGTCATGTGAATTTTGATTTCATTGTGAATATTAGTACTACTAAAGTAGTAAGGGATTTACCTAAAATTGTAAAACCTCGTAATCTGGTATGTAAGGAATGTCAAATGGGAAAGCAAGTTAGAACAACTTTTAAGAGTATTTATGAGAAATCCAAAAATATTCTTGATTTAATTTGTATTGACTTGTGTGGTCCAGCAAGAACTAGAAGTCTATAGGGAGATAGATACTTTATCCTAATTATTGATGATTATTATAAAATGTGTTGGTTTACTTTTCTCAGGGAGAAATCAAAAGATTTTGGGAAATTCAAGTTATTCAAGGAAATGGTAGAGAATGAAACTGGTAAGAAAATCAAATGTTTAAGTTCAAATCAAGGAGGAAAATTTACATCTAAGTAGTTTAATATATTATGTGAAGTGAATGGAATCAAAAGACAACTATCAACACCTTTCAACAAAGTTCACATCAAAGGTGAAACCGGTAAGACCCCTTATGAACTATGGTTTGGTAATACTTTTACTTTTAAATACTTCAGAATATCTAGAAGAAAATGTTATATTAGGAGAGATGAGTATGTTAGTAAATTTGATCCTAGAAGTGATGAAGGAATATTTCTTGGTTATTCATCTAAGAGCAAGGCATATAGATGTTTTAATAAAAGATTGCAGAAGATCATTGAGAGTGCAAATGTGAAGATAGATGAGCACTTTAGAGGAAATTCAAGGTCTATAGATTCTAAACCGATAGTTGAGATAATCATAAATGAACCTATACAGAGTACACCGGTACAGAGTGTTGATCCAGTTACACCAAAATCATCAGAGAATGCCACAATGATTGGAGAATAGTAACAAGTGAACAAACCCAGGTATGTAAGATTGCATCACTCTGAAAGTCAGATAATTGGGAATAAGTACCAAGGAGTTATGAAAAGAGGAAGACTGGAAAATGAAGAGGTATGTTTAATTTCTCAAATTGAACCAACATCTATTATTGAGGCATGTGAAGATAAACATTGGATTAAGGCAATGGAAGATGAATTAGAACAAATTGAAAAGAATAATACATGGACATTGGTTCCCTGACCTAAAGACAAAAATGTAATTGGAACTAAATGGATATTTATAAATAAACCTAATGAAGATGGTAAGGTAATCAAAAACAAAGTAAGATTAGTGTGTAAGGGTTATTCACAGAAAGGAGTTGATTACAATGAAACCTTTGCACCAGTAGCTAGAATTGAGGCAGTCGGGTTATTTCTTGCATTTGCAGCATACAAGAACTATAAAGTATATCAGATGGATGTAAAATATGCATTTCTGAATGGCGATCTTGAAGAGGAAGTTGACATTGAATAACCTAATGGATTTTCATTGACAAATGATGAAGATATGGTATGCAGGTTAAGGAAATCTTTGAATGGATTGAAGCAAGCTCCTAGAGCTTGGTATACTAGATTCGATAAATACCTTTCGAAGCTTGGTTACACTAAAGGTAATGATGACATCTTGGTTATTGAAGTTTTTGTTGATGATATCATTTTTAGAGAAGAAGATGGATTGTGTAAAAACTTTGCTAATAAGATACAGGAAGAATTTGAAATGTCTATGATTGGGGAGATAAAATTCTTTTTAGGATTGTAGATTTCACAGACTGATAAAGGTATATTAATATGTCAAAAAAAAATACTTGAAGGAACTATTAAAGAAGTTTGGTGTGGAAAATTCCAAACCGGTAATTACTCCTATGACTACAACTGATAAATTAACATTCAAAGATGATTCAGCTCATGTTAATCCAACAAGATATAAGTCTATGATTGGAGTTTTACTAGATTTAACACAAACAAGACCTGATATAATGAATGTAGTATGTATTGTTTCAAGATTTTAGAGTAATCCTAAAGAAAATCATGAATCAGTAGTGAAAAGGATTTTCTTGTATCTACGAAGCATAACAAATCTTGGTTTATGGTATCCTCAAGATGAAAATTTTGATTTATGTGCATACACCGATGCAAATTGGGCAAGAGATGTAGATGACAAAAAGAGCACCACTGGCGGGGCATTCTTTCTTTGTAGCAGATTGATTTCATGGTTGAGAAAGAAATAGAGCTATACATCATTATCAACAACAGAATTAGAATATGTTGCAGTAGCAACTAATTGTACTCAGGTATTATAGATTAAGCAAATGTTTAAGGACATAAAGGTAAAATGCAAAGAATCTATAGTCATCTATTGTGATAATTCAACAACAATTGATATATCAAATAATACGGTATTTCACTCTAAGACTAAATATGTTTCTATTAAGTATAATTTTCTGAATGAGAATGTTGAAGCAAAAGAAGTGAGATTGGTTTATGTGAATACTAAAGAGCAGATTGCAGATATCTTTACTAAACCTTTACCTAAGGAAATGTTTGAATATCTCAGAGAGCAGCTTGGGGTAATACCCTCACTGGTAGAGACTTAGATAGTTGAAGATTGGCATCAAAACGATAGAAATTAACAGAGAAACCTTTTTTAAGCTTTGATGGAGGAGAGCTACTTCCTAGGGGGAGTAGTTGGTTATAGCAATTGGTTATTGTAATTGATTATATAAGTTGAGTTGTATATTCTAGTAATTGTATTGCTTTGACATTTGATGTCAATGGGGGAGAGATATCTATTGAAAACAATATCCTCTAGGGAGAGATTATTCATTGGGGGAGAGATTTACACTCTCTACATTTTGGTTTTTTATTTTTGGTATTGATCTATTCTGGAGATTGTTGGTTTTTGGTTTTTGGTATTTCTGCTTTGGCACTTAGATGTTTTTCCATCTAGTGTTGTCATCAATGCCAAAGGAGGAGATTATTGGTATTATGGATGTGTTGCATTATTTTTGTCATTGATGTCAACACTTATCCTTTTGGAGATCTATGGTTGTGTTGAACTAACACATTGTTGTTCACCAACATGTTTAGTGACTTATACACAATCACCGGTATATGCTCACTGATAAGTTATATTGTTCAACGGTACAAAGGATGAATTTTTATCATCTAGAGATCACTTGTTTCTGTCAAAGACATGGTTTGGATACTTGATTTTGGTATTTTGGTTATTGTTCTAATCGGGTTGACATATTTGTTGTTACTGGTAAATTGGTCTAGGTTATGCACCAGCAGACGTTATCTATGTTAGGGTTTCAAGTAGATCCAAAGAAAATATGAACTAACAATTATATGCAGATTTAAATACAAAAGATAAAGAAATAAAACAAGACATAGATAACACAGAGATTTAACGTGGTTCACCCAGAATGGGTTACGTCCACCATACACAGTCGTCCAATCTTTCTTATTATCCAACAAAAATAGTACATCAACCTTACAATGTCTTAAGCATCCCAGCCGCTTATAACATGCATTTTAGGGAAACGAACAAAGTCGGCTTTTTTAGGGTTTTATTACAATGTCGGTTTTCATCAACGAAAAAATGGCAAAAAAAATTTTCTCGGGGGCTGCCGCCCCTGAACCCCTGCCCGGGGCCTAGCCTGGCCCCAGACCCCAGCAAGGATACGTGCTGAGTGTACAGTACTTTGCTGATCAGTCACCACATTTCAACAATCTCCCACTTGGAGATTGATCAGGCTCCACATCAAACAATCTCCCACTTGGAGACTAATACTACACGACACCACTATACATGCAACATCCGCTGGATAAAACACTAGGACTTGACTAGTATAAATTCCACAATTATCAATCAAGAAGACCAACAGAAACTAATGAAGAAATCAGCTTCTCTTGTGGAACTGCCTTCGTGAACATATCGGCAGGATTCTCACTTGTGTGAATCTTCTCAAGCTGTAACTGACCCTCCTCCAAAATAGTTTGGATGAAGTGGTACCTGAGCTGAATGTGCTTTGTCCTTGAATGAAAAGAAGAGTTATTTGCAAGATGAATGACACTCTAGCTATCAGTATACAATGGGCTATCCTCTTATGTCTAACCTAATTCCTTCAGAAAACATTGCAACCAAATCATCTCCTTGCTGGCTTCTGTAGTAGCAACATACTCAGCTTCAGTGGTTGAAAGTGCAACAACCTTTTGTAGCCTAGAAATCCAACTGACTGCAGTTCCCCCTATAGTAAAAACATACCCTATAGTACTCCTCCATGAATCAATATCACCCACCAGATCAAAGTCAACAAATCCACTTAGAGCAGCATTAGATCCTTTGAAACATAATGCCTTCATAGTAGTTCCTTTCAAATACCGAAGAATCCATTTCACAGCATTCCAATGTTCCATACCCGGATTACTCATAAACTTGCTCACAACTCCCACTACATGTGCAATATCTTGCCTTGTACATACCATTGCATACATCAGACTGCCAACAACTGATGAATACGGGATGTTAGACATTTTATTAACCTCTTTCTGTGCCTTTGGGCACATCTCCTTAGTCAATTTGAAATGACTAACCAAAGGTGTACTAACTGCTTTTGCATCCTGCATGTTAAATCTTTTCAACACCTTCTTTATATACTCACTTTGGGACAAATTCAAGGTTCTATTTTTCCTGTCCCATGTAATCCTCATACCGAGAATTTGCTTAGCTGCACCCAAATCCTTCATAGCAAATGACCTAGCTAATTTTTGTTTAAGATCATTTATATGTTGCATGTTAGACCCAGCAACAAGCATGTCATCAACATAAAGCAACAAGATAATATAACTGCCATTATCAAATCTCTTAAAATATACACAATGATTAGAATGACATCTATGATAACTGTGTTTAGCCATGAAACTGTCAAATTTTAAATACCATTGTCAGGGTGCTTGCTTTAGGCCATACAGACTTTTCTTCAACCTGCACACCAAGTTCTCCTTACCTTTGACCTCATATCCCTGTGGTTGCAACATGTAAATTTCCTCCTCCAAATCTCCATGGAGAAAAGTTGTTTTGACATCTAATTGTTCAAGATGTAAATCATCTGCAGCCACAAGACTAAGTACAGTTCTAATTGAAGTCATTTTTACAACTGGAGAAAATATTTCATCATAATCTATACCCTTTTTCTATGCAAAACCTTTTACCACAAGTCTGGCCTTGTATCTTTTCTGACCTCCTTCCTCCTCCTTCAGCCGATAAACCCATTTGTCAGGCAAGGCTCTTTTTTTTTTGCAGGTAAAGGGACTAAGTCCCAAGTCTTATTTTTCATCAAGGAGTCCATCTCCTCTTTCATGCCTAGCTCCCACTATTGTTTGGCATCTACTTGCATTGCTTCTTCATATTCTTCTTGTTCACCAGAATCCGTTAATAAAATATAATACAAAGAAGGAGAAAATCTTTCAGGGGGTCTACTTGTACTCATAGAACGTCTAACACTTGCAGGAGTTTGTGGGACAATCTGTTGTTGCTGAGCATCAGGTACCTGTGGCATTTCATTTTCAGGAATCTCATCCAACACCACATATTCTTGTTTGTCCTATTCATGCTTCTTTTCCTGCATCTGTTCTTTATACATAACCTTCTCATTGAATATAACATCTCTACTTCTAATTATTTTCTTATTTTCAAAATCCCATAACCGATAGCCATATTCATCTATCCCATATCCAATAAAGGTACATTTCTGAGATTTAGCATCAAGCTTGGTTCTGTTTTCTTTATCAACATGGACAAAAGCTTTGCAACCAAAAGTTTTTAGAAAAGAATAATTTACCTTTTTACCATTCCATGCCTCCTCTGGAATACCACCATCCAAAGAGGTTGAAGGTCCTCTATTTATCAAATAGACAATAGTATGTACAACATCTTCCCAAAAATGTAAGAGCAATCCAACATGCAATCTCATGCTCCTCATGTGTTTCATGATATTCCTATTCATTCTCTCTAACACACCATTTTCTTGTGGAGTTCTTGGAACTATCTTCTACTTTTGAATCCCATTTAAGGAGCAGTAATCTTCAAATGATTTGCTGCAATACTCACCTCTATTATCTGATCTGAGACACTTCAACCTTTTTCCTGTCTCATTCTCAACCAAAGCTTTCCATTTCTTAAAAGTTTCAAAAACATCTAATTTTTTCTTTAGGAAATATACCCATGTTTTTTTGGTTGAGTCATCAATAAAAATAACATAATAACAAGAGCCACCAAGAGATGATACCTCAACCGGTCCCCATACATCTGAATGTACAAGCTCTAACTTCTCACTCTTCTTCTCTTTCCCAACCTTGAGAAATTTGACTCTTTTTTGTTTACCATAAACACAGTTTTCACAAAACTCTAAATCAATCTTCTTTAGTCCTGGCAATAGATTTTTGGAGTGAAGGATTTTCATCCCTTTCTCACTCATGTTCCCAAGCCTATGGTGCCACATTATCGAATCTGTTCTTGCAACATTTATTGTTGTTGTTCCTGTAGTAACTTTATCTGTAGCAGCTAAGGTAGAGTAAGTGTTACCAGTACATAGATATAATGTGCCTACCTTCACACCTTTAGCTACTACTAATGATCCTTTAGTGACCTTCCACATATTGTCTGAGAAGGTAACTATGCAACCTTCACTACCTAGTTGCCCTGCAGAAATTAAATTTCTTCTTAAATTAGGAACATGTCTTACCTCCTGCAGAAACCAGTCATTACCATTCTACAACTTGATCTTTATCTTTCCTTTTCCAAGAATTTGACAGGGCTCATCATCACCCAAATATACCTGTCCAAAATCACCTTGAACATAATCTAGAAAATATTTTCTATGGGGTGTAGCATGAAATGAAGCCCCAGAATCTATTACCTAGGAATCATTAACATTATCCAAACATAAGATTAAAGCATCTTGTAAAGTATTACTTGCAATATTAGCTTCCTTACTGTCATTTTCATTTTTGTCTCCTTCCTTATTTTTTCGAGACCAACAGTCTTTCTTTAGATGACCAGGCTTTCCGCAATACCAGCAATCTTTCTTTCCTCTAGATTGAGAGCGTCCTTTCTTTGACTTCCCTCGTGACTTCTCATTCCCAAGGCCTTTTCCTCTTTCCTTTGATCTTCCTCTGTTCTCCACATTCAAAACACTACCTGATGATGTTGGAGTCTCACCTATGCTTTTCCTTTGCATTTCCTCACTTAGGATAACACTAACAATATCATCAAATACCAAAGTATTTTTACCAGAGACAGAGTTACTTACAGCCATAACCAAGCTATTCCAGCTTTCTGGCAAAGAACATAAAATCAAGAGAGCCCTAACCTCTTCTGCAAAGGTAATTTTTACCGAAAACAATTGACTGGTAATTGTATTAAATTCATTTAAGTGCTTCGCTATAGATCCTCCCTCAGTCATTTTCAAATTAAACAAACGCTTCATAAGAAATACCTTATTCGAAGCCGAGGGTTTCTCATACAACTTAGCCAATGTTGCCATCAAATCTACAACCATTTTTGCTTATGTTATATTGAATGCTACAGATGGTGCGAAGCACAATCGAATGGATCCCAATGCCTTTCTATCTAAAATGTCCCACTCTTCATCTGACATTGTGGTCAGTTTCTTTGCCTTTCCTTCCAATGGCCGCCACAAATCCTTTTGATACAGGTAATCCTCCATCTACATTTTCCATAACTGATAATTCTGGCCGTTAAAATTTTTGACCTTGAATTTGGAATCCTCCATTGCTCCCACTCAAATCTGAAAGTCCTGCCAATTTATAGAAAACCTCGCTTTGATACTAATTGTTAGGGTTTCAAGCAGATCCGAAGCAAATATGAACTAACAATTATATGCATATTTAAATACAAAAGATAAAGAAATAAAATAGGACACATATAACACAAAGATTTAACGTGGTTCACTCAAAATGGGTTACGTCCACCATACATAGCCATCCAATCTTTCTTATTATCCAGCAAAAATAGTACATCAACCTTACAATGCCTTAAGCATCCCAGTCGCTTATAACATGCGTTTTTAGGGCAACGAACAAAGTCAGCTTTTTGAGGGTTTTATTACAATGTCGGTTTTCATCAACGAAAAAATGGCAAAAAAAATTTCAACAATCTATTCCAGATTAGCATGACACATTATGGAGATGATTTATTGATTGGATATCATTGTAAATATATTAAGTCAACATGATGCATCACATTTTATCTAATTGTAATATTCTTAGTAAGCCGACCTACACATTTGGTCTTAGGTTTTGGTATATATGCAAGATCTTGTATACACCTAAAAATGGTCTGAAGATAATTAATTAAATAAGCAATTATTAATTAATCCCCTTTCCTAATTTAATTGAATTCACTAAGCAATTTGATTAAAAATCCACCTTTCATCTACTTATTAATAAATCTAAGGATTTATTTAATAGGTTCATTTCATAATCCCCTTTGATTAATTAATTCAAATTAATTAATTCTCTGCCCATCTTCAATTAATTCTTCTAATCTTCTAATTGATTAAATTAAATCAATTTATGAGTTGTTGATAATTAATTAGTATTATTTGAATTTTAAATTCAAATTTACCCACATGCCTCCTAACTTCTAACCACCTAACCTAACCCCTTTCATCCAAGCTCTTCTAGAAGCCTCTTGACACTTGTCACCATAGAGATGGCAAATGTTCCCTTTCATCCAGCCTCTTCTAGAAGCTTCTTGACACTTGTCAACATAGAGATGACAAATGTTCCCTTTCATCCAACCTCTTTTCCAACCTCCTCCAATTTCATCATTGATATCTTCAGACTTAATCTTGACCATTGATTCTTGCCACCTCACCCCTGGCCATGGAAATCCTATAAATAGACCCCATTTTGGAACAATAAGGATCTAATCTCATTTGAATTTCAGGCATTATTACTATAGGCATATGCAAGTTTAGTTTATCATTTGAGCATTGTTATCATAGCTTAATTGCATCATTTTAGCATATTTTCTAGCATAATCATGGAATCATGTAGCTTAATCATTATCATTGCTAGCTTAAATGCATCATTTATCATTTTAGTTCTCCATCTAAGTGTAGTCAAGTCACTAGAATTTTCGTATCTAGATCTGAGAGCAAAATTCATACTCTCATTTAGTAGGAGGCGATAGATCGCTTAGCTATGGTTTTATCTTTCTTTGCTTTAAATTCATTAACCATTCTTGTAATGATCTATTGAATGTTTTGTGTTGCAGCTGTAGGTATACACTTAATAAGCACGACATTTTGGTGCCCACCGTGGGGCCGAAATCATCATTTTTGGCCTCTTAAGCTTCATTAACTTTCATCTATGTCGGGTCTAGTTCAGAATGTCATACGAGCTCCTTTTCTGGCTCGTATGAAATTCCTTATGATCTGGGATGAAATCTTATCCTAACTCATATCAGGTCATTTATGTGTCATACAAGCTTATTTTTGTTGTCGCACGAGATCTAAATTATTGTCGTACGAGTTTTTCTCTTGAGATTTCTTTGTCGTAGGAGCCTGTTTCTTCTCCTGTGCAAGATCTAAAGTTTTATCATTTCAGCTGTCAAATCATGTCATACAACACTCTACCTCTGTGTTTTTAAATAGACTGCATTTTTAGGGTTTCAAATTTTAATCCGATCATTGCTAATGCTAACCTTGATTGGTTTGTGAGATTTTTGGCAGCCTAACTCTTTTCTGTAGGACGATTGTCGAAGATACGCTAGTCAAAGACCAAATTCAAAACACATCAATTACTACTAATGGATTTATTTTGTAGGTTGCCTAAAAGAATTCAACAAGACTTTGTGTATTCCTTAAAGTTTTTTTTTAGCCATACTTATCTTTTGCTAAAGGAATGAACAATCATGTATTATGTGTTTTTGATGATAGGAGAGTATGCTCTCACCTTTCTTAGGTGATCAAAAGGCTAGACTCATCATTTTCTTTCATTAGTGCATTTCTTTAGCAGGCCTACCCTCCCGAGGAGTAATAACTCTTAGCCATTAAGGCCGGTGAGAGGGGAACGACCTAAGTGGGAATGGCTACCACCAAGTAATCCAACCCACTATAAAATAAATATGATTTGATAAAAATCAAGTCAACAGCAGTGCTCGGGAATAGCTCTCCTCCATACCTTTAGGTAAAGAAAACCTTGGTTTTCAAGGCTGAGAGACCTCTTAATTGAGTATTATACCCCGACGCATCGAACAGATCCATTACTAGTTCTAGTTAAAATTAGAATCTACCTGATTCACCTCCGAAAGCGTGATAATCTTTGTGTAAGAGAGATATTAACTCTCCCAAGATACTTGCCATATCGTGCCCCCATTAGTGTTTGGAGTCAGATAATACGACATTGAGAATCTATTGCGTGAGACTCAACGGTCATATTCTGATTAGCTATTGGGTATGTACCTAAGCTTGCAAGAAAAGGTTTTCTCTCCTCAATCATATTCCTTAGGGTTAGAATGCTTGTGGTCACTTATCATATCGCGTGTTTAATGTGTATTCATCCCTAAATTTTGAAATCAGATATCTAAAACTGGAAAACATAAGCAAAACATCAGATTTCATTGATCAAAATTTGACCAAACAAACAAATTTTTTTATCTCTACTCTGTTCTTTGTCATACAAGTTAGGCTCTCTATCGTACTGTTTGGTGATTTCTCATATGAGGTTAATCCTTTGTCGTATTATTAAAAAAGAAATGTCATACAAAACTGAGATTTTTACATAAAAATTTTTATTTGTCATATAGTCTGGTATCTGTTGTCATTTGGGGCTGGGTATTTTGTCATACGAGTCTTTGTATTTGTCAGTCTAGAGCTCTTCTTGCGTGCCTTTTTTGGATATGTCATTTCTGCTTGATCAATTTGCAGTGAGTATAAACACCTGTTCTCTATCATTTTGTGCTTGGATTGTCTCCTTTGTTCTCTTGATCAAGTTATCATCCATCAAAATTAGACTTTAGACATAAACACCTCAAGATTTTCAAGTGCTCACCCTCAACAAGTTTAAGATCTAAACATCTCAAAGTGCATTATCACCCTCTTTGGTAAAATTATCACTCAAAACATAGTTTCTCATTAGGATCTATCATCCTTTATCACGAAATTAAAATGTTTGGTTAGGATAATCTCATCCCACATCGTAGGATATATCATTCCTACTGGACTTGGTTTTTATCAAATCATCATCATTGCACTCCTAAACCGAAGATCGAAAAACTTGCAAAACTTTAAACACTTGAACACTCTTTTCATGTCATATCACGCTATCACATTTAGCTTGACAGTTGATCACTTATCAAAACAACTTTTGGACAATAGAAACATTTGCAATAGCTGAAAATCATATCAACATGAAATACCAAAGCAAAACACAAGAAGAAGACATAACAATCCAGCATATCAAAGAAATCAAACAAGTCCAAAATCAAAATCCAACTATGTTAAAACCTCACAAGGATTCAAATACATCTCAAAAGAAAGGTGGTTCTTTTATGCAATTCTTAAATATATCCCTAAAGGATTTCGCTAAAGAAGATCAAAATCATGCACCTATGTCTAGTAACGACTCATCCCTCCATAAGAAAATTGACTCTCCAAAGGCATCTATTCCTACACCTCTTGAAAGCTTGCAAGAATCTTCCATAGCATCATCACCAAAGAATACATCCAAAGATGAAGTTCCCCAGGGGATATCCATAATTGCCATCAAACCTATTTCAGAGGATCCTATTCAAAGCTCATCTCCTTCATATCCAAGCATTAATTCATTGCAACATCCCCATAACACTCCCTTGCAAATTGAAGTCCTCATTCATAGAACGCTTGTTAAATGTGTCCTAATAGATGGGGGAGTTGTCTTAAACATTTTCTCTTTGAGTCTTGTCTATGCTCTAGGTTATTCAAAAGATGCAGTTGATCCTCAGAAAAGGATAAAAATCAAATCATATAATGAAGAAGAACATTACTCTAAAGGAATTATGATATTACCCCTCAACATAGGACCTTTGCAAAAAGACACAACATGCCAAGTTCTAGACTTGGACCTACCATACAACATGCTCTTGGGAGGACCATGACTACATGACATTCAGGCTATTTCGTCAAAATGTTATCAGTGCCTGAAATTTATATACAATGGGTAGGAAATCACGATCTTAGTAGATTCAAATCCATTGAAGTGTTGTAGTAATTTGAAATCAGCTCAAGAGGTCATATTTTCACATAACAAAGAGGCAGCATCTTCAAGCACATAATCCAAGGAACAATTATTTGCATCAATTTTGTCAACAATGGAAAAATAAATGCAGCTAAAAGATTGGGGGAACAGAGAATATTTGCTATCATGGAAAAACAAACAAGAGAAACTTCAAATTGAAAGGGAAGAAGCAGATGTAGATGTTGATGTAATTCATGTGTATGCAGGACAAACATTAGGAACTAGCCTACTTGAATCAAAATCACATTCGGTTGACTTGGACTTATCCAAGGATGATCAGGAGCTACTTGCGTGAGGTCATTCTGATGAGAGTATCATTCTAGACATGGAAATACCTACTGGAAGCCTTGACATCTCTATCATGACCCCTAATATCCTTGACATAATCCAACATGAGGATCCTTTATCCTTAATTCATCTTGAACCTATGGATTGAGAAAATGAAGGACATACCACCATGGCTACCTTTCCTAATGACCATGCCATATCTTTATATCTTAATAAAATCGAACCCACAACAACTCTCACTAGGAATTTTAGCAACATATCTTCAAGTCAAATGGGTGTCAAATCTCCTAGTCTCAAAAGTGAACATAAAGAAAATGATATCAAGTCTAATGCTGAAAACCATTTATTAGCAACATTGGATTGGAAAAAAGTAAAAAGAAAGGATGCATCTAATGTTGAAAACCTCCTCGAGGCACCGAAAGATGGGAGATTTGACACCTTACCTGAATACTATCAAGAGAGATCATCTATTCTGATAGAACAGACAAAGGCAACTATCATTGGCACAACTGATCTATATCCAGCAACTTCTCTATCAAAACTAGCAAGGCAAAAATATTTGGAACCCTTCAAAAGGAGGAAAATCAATTTTACCTGATCATTTACAGACATTCCAGGGTTCGATCCATATCTTATAATACATCACCCAAATATCAATCCAAGAGTAGACATCAATAATGAGACACAACATGGATCAGGAGAAGGTATTCTATTCATCACACCATCTTTCCATCCACCAACAACACAATAGAGTATGAAGCTTTGGTTATAGGTATCAAAATGGCTATGAAATGGAACATTATGCAACTTCAAGTCTTTGGAGACTATCAGCTCATCATCAATCAAATTAATGATGACTATCAAACAAAGGATGAAAAATTAATGCCTTATAAAAAGCTGGTTGATGATATCAAGAAATACTTTGTAGAAATAACTTTCTAGCACATTCCAAGAAATGACAACAAAGCAGCAGACGCCATGGCTATAATTGCTTCTTTCCTTCAGACACAGGAAAATCAACAACGTTATGAATTCTTGGTGGAAGAGTTGTTTTACCCTGCTCATAATTGTCCTGATTCCCAAACTATCTATCACCTTGTTGGGCATGATTCCTCCCTCTACGGCCAAACTTACACATACTTGAAAGATAACACCCTACCTCCTGACTTATCAAAAAATAAAAAAAGAAACTTTATTCACCAATCCTCCCATTTTACTCTCGTCGCAGACACCTTGTTTAAACAAGGTCTAGACGATACTCTTTTAAGATGTTTCAAACAAGAAGAATCTGAGAAGGCCTTACGTGAATTCCATAACCATATTTGCAGCACTCATTCAAGTGGTCTTACCCTTTCAAAAAACCTCATATGCTTGGGCTATTATTGGCCGACTAGGGAACAAGATTCTTTTCAAATAGCTAGAAGATGCAAATAATGTCAGATCCATGGGAATTTGATTCATGCACTAGCACAAGAACTTCATGCTTTGGCAACATCTTGGCCTTTTTACCAATGGGGTCTTGATCTCGTAGGAAAGATAAATCCTTCTTCATCTAATGGTCACAAATTCATTCTTGTAGCTATAGAATACTTCACAAAATGGATTGAGGCAGTACCTCTCATAAATATCACAAGAAAAAAAATTGCTACATTTATCTTGAACTATATCATCTATCATTATGGAATACCAATGACCATTATCATTGATAATGGGTGACCATTCAAGAATCAAGATGTATAAGAGCTATGTGAGAAGTTCAAGATCCAACATAGATTCTCCACACCCTACTATCCATAGGGAAATGAACAAGCATAAGCATCAAACAAAACTATTCTAAAAAATCCTTAAAAAGATAGTGAATGATGCTGGAAGAGATTGGCATATTCAATTAAACCCTTCTCTATGGGCCTACCAAACCAATATTCGCACACCAATAGGTGTCACACCTTTCTCTCTTGTTTATGGATCAGAAGCAATACTGCCAATATAAGTAGAGATACCTTCTCTACGAGTATCTTTAAAAGGTCTCATCCCAGATGAAGAACAACGAGTAGCTAGATTACAACATTTATAACTGATCCATGAATAAAGACAAAATGCCTTTGATCATTTAAAGGTATATCAACAAAGAATGTGTCGGAGCTATAATCATAGTGTCAAACCATAAATTTTGCAAAGTAGGGGAACTAGTACTAACAGAAAATCCATGCAACCAGGCAGATCGAGAAAAGAAAGGAAAGTTTGAACCAAATTGGTTAGGTCCATTTGTGATCACAACAGTATTCGGATCAGGATCATATCAGCTATCAACACAAGACGAAGATCAACTTGAAGAACCCATCAATAGAATTCATCTGAAGAAGTTTTTTGTCTAAAAAAGCAGAAAAATAAAAAACATTGAAAAAGCAAAAAAATCAAAAAACAGTGAAAAAGCAAAAAATCAAAAAAAAAAAAAAAGAGAAAAAATGCAATAAAAATAGATGGTGAAAACCTAGCAAACAAGCGCTATCTGTCAGCTAGCTCTTCCATCTATTAGTTCATGCATCTTTTCACTTGCATTCATTTTCTATCAGTGTTGTTCATATGCATCATAAAGCTTTGTGCATACGCAAGCATCTCGGGTGGCTTCTTGCCATGGTTTGGATCATTGGGTATATCATAACAAATTTATTTCTAGGCTTGGGGGAAAAAATCCTACACTTAGCTAGAGGCAAAACTCTTGATCATTTTGAGCTTAATCAAACAGGTAGAACAACAGTTAGACAAATCTTATCAAGCAAAAACTATGACATATCCAACATTACAAACAAGATCAAATTATCAACCATCAAACTATCACAAAGTCAGTCAAAACAATGGATGATATCTTTTGGATAATGATTTTAACATTATTGTTCAACTTTTCTATAATTGTATTTCGCTATCATGATTTCTAAGTGACTCCAAGATGTCTTTGACTAGAGAAACAAGGAAGGAACATGATATTTTTCTTGTCTGCTATCTGAAAATTAATCATTAATATGTGCAAATTTGTCTCAAGACATGATCATCGGAGTATCATCAAAGACATTTCTGATTTGGGTATTGCAATGATTAATGCTGCTTGTTTTACACAAGCAACACTCAGGTCATCTTGGTTCAATTATACCTTGATAGTTGTGCTAACTTGCCATATCATAATCTAGGAAAGTAGTGCTCAGGTCATCAAGGTTAATTATACCATCGATCTTTGCACTCACTTCCCACATTTTAAAAAGCTCAATGATGATAAAACCCAATAATCTAGTGACTAGTCCGATCATAGCTTTGCATTTGCATTTATCTTGCATCACATTCTTGCATGGGATCATGCATGCTTCTTTTATCCAAGGTTCAATGTATCTCAGGAATCATCAAGGTATCATCACAAGTGTATATGCGATTGGACTGATGATTCATATCTTTCCAGATATTGTCAATCCAGCAAAAATTGTTGGCATTTTTTATGATTAATGTTATGATTGTCATTAATGGACACACACTTGATTTGAGCTCACTTTTTGTATGTATGAGTTAAATCTCAACCAGTATTTGTTCCAACTGGTATGATGTATTATAGTTTTTAGACTATCGGTGTTTTATAGAAAGTGTTTACTGATCTGAAGCGGTATGAAGACCCCAGGTGGTTTGAGGATCTCAAGCGGTACGAAGGAATGAAGCAGCAAAACTCATATTTCCTAGTCTTCATTTTGTCAAACCGGCAACCGGTATTTTGTTTGAACCGGTAATACTCTATGATGACTTACCAACTAGCATTTTGCAATGAGTTACCATCCACTGATTGTTTTGTGATGCTGACACTTTGATGGTGCATTTGTGTCATGTTACCAAAAGTGTCTAGATGCATTGAACCTAGGAAATTGTATTGTAATCCTATTGGACCAACATGAAATCAGATTCCTTTATAAGGACATCATGTCTAGGGTTTTAGGTTGTTCTGGGGTTTAGGGTGGTTGAGTTTTTCTAAGTGAGATTATAGAAGAGAAGTTCATGTCTATGAGAGAAGGTAGAATGTGAATGTGTTGAAGATTGAAGTAATGCTGGAATGCATTAGGAATGAGCTATCAAGGATCTAACCAAGCAATCTGTGCTATTTTCTAGATCTCTCACTTGTTGATTACTCATATCTTCGACAAGTCTGAAGCCCTTAACCGAGTAGGCCGAAAAAGTCTTTTGTAAATCCTCTAAAAAGTTGGTTCACATCTGTGGATCTAAAATCGTCTAGCAAGGTAGTCTTTAATCGAACTTATCTCCTAACAAAGATTGAGATTCCTAACAGGATCTATCCTGGTAAAGAACATTGTATGACCTTAACAGGTCTGGTTCCTATTTTGCAGATAGTTACTTGTGAGTTTCATTTGACTGTGGTTTTTCCCATTTGGGTTTCCACATCAAAATCTCTTGTGTTATGGTGATTATGCTTCAGTGGGTGAATGCATTATTTTCTATTTGGTTTGCATGTGTGCTAACCTGTTTGTTTGCTAAATTGTTTTACCGGTTTACTACTATACTTTTAAAGTGTTTAAGTACAGTAATTTTTGGCATACTAATTCACCCCCCCTCTTAGTATTCATCAATTGGTATCAGAGCCAACCTTTCTATAAGTTTAACCACTTGGAAAGAGATATGGGGGAATACACTATGATGGAACTTACTCATCGACTCACTCAGTTTGAGCAAGCCTATGATGAACTTATGATGAAATATAAGGCCTCTGAGGCAAAAAGGAGAGAACATGCTGAAAAACTAATGGAGCTAACTGAAAAATAGTTCCTCTGATGAAGCGGACATAGAAACCCTAATTCAAGAAGTAGAAAAGCTCAATGAATCCAATTCCAACCTAAGAAAGGAGTTGGATGGACTGACTATTTGAATGTGTCAAGAGCTTGAGAACCAAAGGAAAGTTGAAGATCTTGTAAAAGACAGAGATCATGAGATCTCCAAGTTAAAACAAGAAATCAATGCCCTAACCGCTCAACTCCATTTGAGCAAAGTGGAAAAGGAAGACATGCAAGGGGAACTGAACATAGCCATCTCTGAGAATGTAAACTTGATGGAAACAAATGGTGCTATTTCCAAAGAACTCTCTGAGTCAAATGAAATACTTGCTAAGTTCAACAAGAGTACTATTAAGCTAGAGCAAAAGCTTGAATCGGCCAAACCTGTCAAGAATACTGATGGACTTGGTTACTCCGGTCATGAGGAAGGTGAGACCTCTGGTGCAAATGCTAAAGCATTGAAGAAGCAACTAGCATTCAAAGGTAAAAGTAAGAAAAAGTTCAAACCTGTTTTCTTTAACTATCTTAAAGAAGGACATACTGCTAATGTGTGTAGGAGCAAAGCCTACAATAATTTTCCTTACTTTATAAACAATATACCTAGATCCAATAAGTTCAATGGTAATTGTTATGCATGCAACAAATTTGGGCATAGAGCATCTAAATGCAGGTTTGTTATGAACAACACTGGAAGATATCCTCAGAGGACTCAAGGAGTTGGTTCAGAACCTTTTGTGAACCGGAATCCCAATTAGTTTAATACCTTTAATCATCAACCAGGAAGTGGTGGCTATCAAGCGGCAACCGTATGGAGAGAAAACTATTTGATCTGTCATTGTCATGGTCACACTACTACAACATGTAGGAGGAAGAATGGTAACATGAATAATGGACCATGGAGAGCACCTGGAATGGTCTGCTATCATTGCAACAAACCGGGTCACATTGCAAATTCTGCAGAACAAGAAAGAACATATTGGATGACATACCGGTCACTCCGGAAGGAAAGATTGATATTGAAATTGTTCAAGTAGATATGAACAAAACTTGGAAAAAGAAACTAGTGGTGTTGGATGAAGAACCGGTTTCTACACCTAGTGTGGAAATCATGGAACCGGCAAACTAAGCATTAGAAAAGCTTAGGGGGAGCAAATGGAGAAATACTTCAAACCCCTGGTTTACACCGGTAAAAGACCTTAACCGGTATGTGATACCTATCAGTTGACAGAAGACTGGAAATGGTAAAAGGCAAATTAGGTTTTACGCCCTAATAGTGGAGCATTTATTATGGTAGGTGGAGAACCTGTTTAAAAGGAATTTTCAAATCATTTCTCACTTATCATTTTTTGAGAAAAGAAGTTTTTTCAAGTGCAGAGTGAAGAAAAGTGATTTACACTGCGATTCAAAGAGTTTATCAAAATCCTGAAGAAGAATCTGAAGCAAACATCTATTGGAGGAGTGTAGAACGCAAAGCAGTATCTCTACAATTGAAGGAGTGTGTGGCGAAGTTCAAATTTTGAAGCCCTAAATTTTGATCTACGAAGGTATTTTTTCATAATTCTCCGTTTATCATGGCTTTCACATAACATGATAGCTCTAGTGCACCCGTTGATTCTATGGACTTCATTCAATGAAAGTCGAAATACAATGCCATGTCTCAAGTACCTGCTGGTGTTATAATGGAAGAAGGCATTTCCGATTACATAGACTGCAAAATCGAAGACCTAGGGTCTCTTGTGATCCATTCCCAGCTGAGCTTGTTCTGCAGAAAGGATAAGAAGATTAAACTAGAATTAAGCATTCTGGAAAAGAAGAAACTTCACAATGCAGTTTACTTTCTTGAAGAATTTTTGGATGATCACATTTGTTTCATTCTAAGAAGGGTACATAGTGATAAGATGTACCTAGAGCGGACACATGATATCACACCAGAAGCTATTCATATTGTCACCGGTTTTTGTAAGATAGGGGAAGTGCCAACCCTAAGGAAGGTCAATAAGACTATAATGTCCAAGCTCATCGGTTTAGTGAGCGACTCATGTGGAATGACCATCAACTCAATCAAGGATGATCTAGTCAAGTATACCTACATGGTGATAGGTTACCAGACATTCTCTACTACACTAGTAAATGCCGCTTACAGGATGATCAAGGAAGATGCATCGTTTGATCTGTGCACTTGTATGCAAAGACAACTTCTGTTGAATCTTAATTCAATCAAATAGGACAATGCAATGAGATTTAAGTTTGGACAACTACTTGTTGGGTTGTTCTTTTACTTCCAAGGCTACTTTCCAGGAGAAGGTGACATTCAGTGGTCTGTTGACCAACCAGTGACAAAGCAAATCAAGGAAAGTCTACAAGTAGTTGGAACCGGCTATCCGGAAGTACTGAACAAATACTTTGATGAGTTCAGATGCAAAATGAACCAAAGGGTAAGAATATCTAGTGATATAGTCAAAAAGTATGAGGAAGACATCTACTTCACCATCAAAGTGGATGAATGCATATTGGAGGCCGTTGAGCCCAGATAGGAAGAAGTGGAGCCTATGGGCTATGAGGTAATGTATGGTATGCTAGATGAGTATGCTTCTACCCTAATCACCTCACCCCGTGATCCTAAGGCAAAGAGAACCAACACCTATTTGGAAAGGGTTACACTGGTTATAGAACCCTCAGAAAAGAAAGGAAAGGCAGTGCCTTCAGCATCGACACCAGTTACTGCAGCCAGTCCCAAAGTGACCAAGCGGTCACCGACTAAGAAGAAACCAGAAGTTGCACCTACCAAAGTCTTTGAGAGGAAGTAGAAGATGAAAAGCAATACACTAGACTCAGAAGAAACTGTGTAAGAAGAACTTCCTAAGAAGATTAGTCAAACAAGGAAAAAGACAAAGAATGAACCGACAACATCTGCACCGATAAATATTGATATTTCTTCTTACAAACTTTTGACACATTGTCAAAGAACTATAAAGAATATTAGGAGAAAATTGCTAAATGATTTAATTGATTGTTTTGATGACTTCAATGATGATGAAAAGGAAGAAGTTGAAGAGGAAATCATTAAGTATTTATGTGTTAATGACTGCTTGCCCTCAAAAATTAGATTTGAGACATCGGATTCTTTGTATAATTCTTTAGACAACAAATGGCACATTGCCATAGAGAAGGAACAGGAAATAAGGGAGAAAGTATTTGCCCAATAATTTCCTAACCTGTCCAATTCTGAGCTATTTGAAGTCATTAACCAAAACAAAGGACTCTTCTTCACTAGAAGGAGAAGACTCTAGTTATTAGAAGGGAGAATTGATGATGTTGAAAAAGACACTCATCTTCATATGACGACTGTTGTACATACTCATGAAATGTGTCAAGCCAAAAAGAAGGCTGAGCAAGAATTGGAAATATCAAAACTGCATGAAGTATATGACAGTGAAGGAGAATTGGTCACTGACAAATGGAACCCATTGACATTGATGCCTTAGATGGTGAAAATGTTACTTAGGGTACACCATCAGAAGGAACAAGATAGGAGAAGCAAGCATAAGAAGAAAAGAAGCAACAGGAAGAAGAAAAGAAGAAACAGGCAGATGAAGAGGATAAGAGAAAATAAGAGGAAGAGGAAGAGGATAAGAGACAAAAGGAGGAAAAGAGGAAAGATGAAGAGGATAAGAGAGAAGAAGAAGAGAAGAAGAAGAAGGAAGAGGAAAAGAAAGAAGAGGGGAAGAAGAGAAGAGAAGAGGAAAATAAGAAACAAGAGGAAGAGAAGAACAAGGAAGATGAAAAGAAAGAAGAGGAGAAGAAGAGAAGAGAATAGGAAAATAAGAGACAAGAGGAAGAGAAGAAATAGGATGAGGAGAAGAGAAAGAAGGAAGAGGAGAAGAATAAGGATGAAGAAGAGAAGAAGCGAAAAGATGAAGAGAAGAGACAAGAAGAAGAGAAAAGAAAGAAAGAAGAAGAGGAGCAGAGGAAGGCTCGAGAAGATAAGCAAAAAGCCAAGGACAAGGAAGCAATGACAAAGAGCACACAGGTGGAGACCCCAATGGAAACCGGTAGTCAGGCTAAACTGACTAACATTACTAGTCCCATTGACCCCCAGTCCACAAACAAATTAGAGTTGTTGTAGAGCATTAAGGTTGCTCAAGAATGCCTGGAAGTGATAAGGAGGAAAAAGGAGCAAGATGTGATCCAATTTGCGGTGGACACTCTTACCAGTTTGATACCCAATATGAACCTTCCCAGTACTGATTCCTCACTTGGACAATTGAAGCTCCTATGCACAGTTGTAGAAGACCAGGTGCAAAGCCTAGAAGAGGTTGCAGAAGCAAATGCCAAGAAGGAACATCAAAAGGCTCTGGACACTGCCTTGGTGAGAAAGTTAACAGAGCTCTAGTCTAATCTCGAGAAGGCACAAAAGGAGATTAGAGATGTAATTAATGAGGGCAATCTACTACTCAGCAAGATTTGTCAACCTCATTTATTCTGTGATGATGTGCTCACTTAGAAGGACAAACTGCAAACTAATATGCAGTCATTTATTAGCACCTTCAAGATGCCATATGACTCCTTCTCCACATATGGAAAAACTGCTCACCGGTTTCAACTTCAGTCTACAAGACTAGAGGCAGAGATAAGCAATCAGACACATAATTTGTGGGAACTTTAACTGGTCCTACTACCAAGACTGCAAATTCTCTAGAAATGCTACCTCAATATAGATGCCCTAACAATTACTCAAGAGATGAGTACCATGGATGCCATGGAGGAGCAGGTTTATCAAATGCAAACGGAGCATGAGGTTGCTACCTCATTGCTTGAATCATGGTCTTTACCCATGAAGACATTTATGCAAGACTTTAAATCAGTTTTTGACAAGTTTCACTCTTTATTTTCATAAACTCTTTAAATAAGTTATTAATGCAAAAAGAATAGGGGTTATTCAGCTATACTTTGTCATTGTTGGCAAAGGGGGAGAAGTGTACTGGTATTTAAATTTTGAGATGCATACTATTTGTAGACACCTAAAATTGTCATGTCTAATTAAATAAATATTTTTATTTATTTAATTATCTTGAGCCTAATTCTTCTATTAATTAAATAAAAAAATTTATTTAATTAATTCATTTATCCTCTTCTAGCCTTATTTCTCATTTAAATAAATACATTTATTTATTTAAATTATCCTTTTCCTAAATTAAATAAATATCTTATTTATTTAATTGATCCCACTTCTTCTATTAATTAAATAAATCTTTATTTATTTAATTAATTCATTAGCCTTTTCTACCCATGACACGTCATTCATCTCTTAATTCCTACACTACCTACCCTCTCATTATTTTGTTATTTTCTTTACCTACCCTCTAATAATAGCCGCCACTTATCTTTTACACCTCTCAATCTTATCCCTCCATTTTCTTATAGTGTCTTCTATATAAGGAGATGCTTCCTTCATTATCAACCCTATGCACTTAGCCTAGACATATACATTCTAATCAATCTATGCATCATGATTAATTGATGCCCTGACTACGCTTTCAAACTTGCATATGCAATCAAGCCTACTTGCAACCACATTTCTGTTCTTTGTTGAGCTCTTGTGCACACATAAAATTTGAGAGCAAATATATCAAGCAAGATCAATGGAGATAGGAAGAATGGAGATCCAAACCCTATTGGACATGTGATGGTATAATCTTTGTGATTTCATTTGATTTGCATTGTCTTAGGTAATCTTCATATGTTATGGTGGATCTTTGTTGTTGTTAGGCTAGGGTTTTGTGGTTGAATTCATTTAGTCTTTCAATATTGTTGTTATCCATTTTCACCATAAACACTATGTATACTTTCATGTTATTTATGTTAAGGAGTAGTATATATTATATTTTTTGCAAAAGGGATAGTGTATATGCTTAGGGGGAGTAATTTTGATTATGGCATATTTTTGTTGTAAAACACTTAAATGTCAAAATTTTCCTAAGTGTTGTCATCAATGCCAAAGGGGGAGATTGTTGGCATTTTTTATGATTGATGTTGTGATTGTCATTGATGGACACACACCTGATTTGAGATCACTTTTTGTATGTATGAGTTAAAGCTCAACCGGTATTTGTTCCAACCAGTATGATGTATTATATTCTTTAGACTATCGGTGTTTTGCAGAAAGTGTTTACCGATTTGAAGTGGTATGAAGACCCCAAGCAATTCGAGGATCTCAAGTGCTACAAAGGAATGAAGCGGCACAACTCATATTTCCTAGTCTTCTTTTTGTCAAACCAGCAACTGGTATTTTGCTTAAATCGATATTTTGTTTGAATCGGTAATACTCTGTGATGAGTTACCATCCATAGATTATTTTGCAGTGTTGACACTCTAGCGGTACATTTGTGTCATGTTACCAAAAGTGTCCAAATGCATTGAACCTAGGAAATTGTATTGTAATCCTATTGGACCAACATGAAATCAGATTCCTTTATAAGAACATCATATCTAGGGTTTTAGGTTGTTGCTAGGGTTTAAGGTGGTTGATGAGTTTTTGTAAGTGAGATTATAGAAGAGAAGTTCATGTCTGTGAGAGAAGGTAGACTGTGAATGTGTTGAAGACCGAAGTAATGCTAGAATGCATTTGGAACGATCTATCAAGGATCTAACCAAGAAATCTATGCTATTTGCTAGATCTCTCACTTGTTGATTACTCACATCTTCGACAAGTCTGAAGCCCTTAACCGGGTAGGCCCAAAAAGTCTTTTGTAAATCCTCTAACAAGGTGGTTCACATCTGTGGATATAAAATCCTCTAGCAAGGTAGTCTTTAATCAGACTTATCTCCTAATAGAGATTGAGATTCCTAACAGGATCTGTTCTGGTAAAGAACATTGTATGACCTTAACCAGTCTATTCTGTAGATAGTTACTTGTGAGTTTCATCTCACCGTGGTTTTTCCCATTTGGGTTTCCACGTCAAAATCTATTGTGTTATGGTGATTTTGCTTCTATGGGTGAATGCATTATTTTCTATTTGGTTTGCATGTGTGCTAACCGGTTTGTTTGCTAAACTGTTTTACTGGTTTACTGCTAGACTTGTAAAGTGTTTAAGTACAGTAATTTTTTGCATACTAATTCACCCTCTCTCTTAGTATTCATAAAAAATATTATGCTACCCTCTCATCAGAACCAACATCAGCATATCCAAATCTTTCTACAACTTGATATCAACAAACTGTCAGTTCTTTATCCAATAAATCACATCTAAATCGATTCTCTCATGTCTTATACAAGATGTATCTTTCCTGAAACCAAACATTCTGATCATGTCTTATATAGGATATATCGTTCCTGAAACCAGAAGCTTTGACCATCTTTGTCTTATACAGGAGGTGTCATTTCCAAAACTAGACTGAATCTCGATATTATCAATCAAATCAATCAAGATTTATCAATAATCAAGAACCACATAACCATAATTGTATAACCCGCATTTTCATCAAACACAGTTGTAGAAGTCAAATAATTTCTAATCAGGATATCAATTTCGCAAAAAATCCAAAAACCCCAAAGATCAATTATCTCAATTGATCTCTCGAGGGGGCATCATCGTATCACAATTTATCAATAAATAGTTGGGGCATCCCATCAAACCAATATCATCATCAAAATGAGATTATTATTTGAATCAATGCGTCACCACCCTTCGCTTCAAAGAGGGGCAAAGTGTATAACCTAAAAATGGCCTGAAGATAATTAATTAAATAAGCAATTATATAATTAATCCCCCTTCCTAATTTAATTGAATTCACTAAGCAATTTGATTAAAAATCCCCCTTTCATCTACTTATTAATAAATCTAAGGATTTATTTAATAGGTTCATTTTATAATCCCCTTTGATTAATTAATTCAAATTAATTAATCCTCCCCTCATCTTCAGTTAATTCTTATATTCTTCTAATCAATTAAAACAAATCAATTTATGATTTCTTGAGAATTAATTAGTATCATTTGAATTTTAAATTCAAATTTACCCACATGCCTCCTAACTTCTAACCACCTAACCTAACCCCTTTCTTCCAACCTCTTCTAAAAGCCTCTTGACACTTGTCACCATAGAGATGGCAAATGTTCCCTTTCATCCAGCCTCTTCTAGAAGCTTCTTGACACTTGTCACCATAGAGATGACAAATGTTCCCTTTCATCCAACCTCTTTTCCAACCTCCTCCAATTTCACCATTGATATCTTCAGACTTAATCTTGACCGTTGATTCCTGCCACCTCACCCTTGGCCTTGGAAATCCTATAAATAGACCCCATTTTGGAGCAATAAGGATCCCATCTCATTTGCATTTTAGGCATTGTTACTATAGGGATATGCAAGTTTAGTTTATCATTTAAGCATTGTTATCATAGCTTAATTGCATCATTTTAGCATATTTTCTAGCATAATCATGGAATCATGTAGCTTAATCATTATCATTGCTAGCTTAAATGCATCATTTATCATTTCAATCCTCCATCTAGGTGTAGTCAAGTCACTGAAATTTTCTTATCCAAATCTGAGAGCAAACTTCATACTCGCATTTACTAGGAGGTGATAGATTGCTTAGCTATGGTTTTATCTTTCTTTTCTTTAAATTCATTAACCATGCTTGTAAAGATCTATTGAGTGTTTTGTGTTGCAGCTGTAGGTATACACATCGTAGGCATGAGAGATCTCATTTGTGAGATAAATTTAACATCTAATAGGTATATGGCATATGGTTTTGTAACATGGTATGTACAAATATTGAAGATCATATGAGCAGACCATAAAGAAGGTTCAAGGAAGGTTTGGAGGTGATTATCAAAGCTTAACCAATACTGAATCCAACATTGAAGATTCTACTTTGAGCAGTACATTATCATTGGATTTAACCATCCAATTGTAGTCAGTGTGACTCCTATTTTGTGATTGAGCGGTGAGCTCTAGGCAGTTGGCCTTTCCGCATGTGCAAACCCCATTTATGTACACATACTATCTGGAGTAGTATCATCTGATTGTGGGTAAGGTTTCCCACCATGGTTTTTCCCCTTACAGGGTTTCCATGTACAAATCTCTATGTTATGAGTTGTGGATATTGTTTCTCTTTCTATTTCATGCATTAAGTTTCACCAGTATTAATATTAATTGCTAATATGTCAACTGGCAAAATTTGGTTCACTGGTATTATGCATCAAGTTTAATTAATTTATATTTGGGTTGAAATTAATAGACAACTGATTCACCCCCCCTCTCAATTGCCTCCTGGGTCCTAACATATATTTCATTTGAATTCCAATGAGAAAACATGTTTGATTGCATAAATTTATGAGAGTTGGCTATGGCATAAGAGGCTATGTCATGTGAATTTTGATTGCATTGTAAAGATTAGTTCAACTAAGGCAGTTAGAGATATACCTAAGATTGTGAAGCCCTATAATCTGGTATGTAAAGAATGTCAAATGGGTAAATAGGTCATAACCTCTTTTAAGAGTATACAAGATAAATCTAATGGTGTTCTTGATCTTATTCATATTGATTCGTGTGACCCTACTAGAGTTAAAAGTTTTCAAGGTGATAGATATTGTATGCTAATCATTGATGATTATTATGGAATGATGTGGGTTACTTTTCTAAGGGAGAAATCTGAGGCTTTTTAAAATTTTAAAATATTTACGGCTAAAGTGAAAATAGATACAAGATTGAAGATTAAATGTTTGAGGTCAGATCACGGTGGATAATTCACATGGGGTGAGTTTAATAACTTTTGTGAGAAGCATGGTATAACTAGACAAATTTTTGCTCCCCGAACACCTAAGCAGAATGGAGTTGTGGAAAGGAAGAACAGAACTATCTTGGATGCTGCTAGAACAATGATGATGGAAGCTAGTATACCTCATATCTATTGGAGATAAGCAGTGAGCACAATGGTTTATACATTTAACAGAGTGCATATCCGAAAAGACACCTTATGAATTATGGTTTGGCAATACACCTACAGTTAAGTATTTTAGAATATATGGTAGTAAATGTTATATCAAGAGAGATGATATCATTGGTAAATTTGATACTAGATGTGATGAAAGCATATTTCTTGGTTATTCTAATGAAAGAAAGGCATATAGATATTATAACAAGAGATTACAGAGAATTGTGGAGAGTGCTAATGTCAAGGTGGATGAGTTGAATAGATGTCGAATCAGAGTTTATGAGCAAGAACCAATAGTGGAAATGATTATATTTAAATTGGTTGCATCTTTACCAAAACAGAGTGTCAAACCACTTACTCTGATAGTATCATAAAATTCAACAGTAACTAAAGAACCGGGAAGAGGAACATAGAGTCAAAAGACTCCTAGGTATGTGAGATTGAATCATTGAGAAGATCAGATCATTGGGGATAAGAAAAATGGAGTGATGACAAGAAGAATACTGGCAACTAATGAGGTATGTTTAATTTCTCAAGTTGAACCGATATCATTAATTGAAGCATGCAAAGATAAATATTGGTTGGAAGCTATAGAAGAAGAATTAGATCAAATTGAGAAGAATAACACATGGACTTTAGTTCCCCGACCTAAAAATAAGAATGTTATTGGAACTAAATGGGTTTTTAGGAATAAATTGAATGAGGATGGTCAAGTTGTAAGGAATAAGGCTAGATTGGTTTATAAAGGATATTCTTAGAAGGAAGGAATTGATTATGCTGAGACTTTTGTACTTGTTGCTAGGATTAAAGCTGTAAGATTATTTCTTGCCTATGTTGCCCATTAAAAACTACAAGGTTTATCAGATGGATGTTATGTGTGCATTTTTGAATGGGGATCTTGATGAGGAAGTTTATATTGAGCAACCTGATGGTTTTTCACTTTCAGATGATACAAACATGGTTTACAGGTTAAGGAAAGATTTATATGGATTGAAACAAGCACCAAGAGCTTGGTATGCAAGGTTGGATAAAGATATTTTGAAGCTTGGTTTTAGTAAGGGTTATGCTGATAATAATTTATATTACAAGGTCACTGATGATGATATACTGATTATTGAAGTATTTGTTGATGGCATCATTTTTTGAGGTGAAGATAAGCTATGCATGGATTTTTTTTTAAATATGGAGAAAGAATTTGAAATGTCTATGATTGGGGAAATGAATTTTTTTTTAGGTTTGCAGATTACTCAGATTGACAAAGGTATATTCATCTATCAAAATAAGTATGCTAGGGAATTATTGAATATTCTAAACCGGTAAGTACTCCTATGGTTACAAGTGAGAAATTAACTAGGAAAGATGTTTCTGCACCGTTAAATCCTACAAGAAACAAATCTATGATTGGAGGTTTGCTTTATTTGACTCAAACTAGGCCTGACATAATGAATGTTGTTTGTATTGCATCTAGATTTCAAAGTGATCCTAGAGAAAATCATGTGAGTGCGGTGAAAAGAATTTTTAGATACTTACAAGGTATGTGATACCCTAAGGATGATGAATTTACTTTATGTGCATATATAGATGTTGATTGGGCTAGTGATGTTGATGACCATGAAAAGTACTTTCGATGGAGCTTTCATTCTTAGAAAGAAGTTGGTTTCATGGATCAGCAAGAAATAATCATGTACTTCTTTATCTACTATTGAAACTGAGTATGTTGTTGCTTCTACTAACTATACATAGGTTTTATGGATGAAGTAAATGTTGAAGGATATCAAAGTGCATTTCACTAGACCTATAGTTACTCATTGTGATAAGTCTACTGCTATTGACATATCAAAGAATCTGGTATTTCACTCTAAGATAAAACACATATCTATCAAGTATAACTTTTTGAAGGAGAAGTGGTGCAGGAGCACCTAGGACTTAGGCTAGTAGTGATTTCTCAATTTTGGCTTGTACTCTAGGAGGGTCCAAGAGTTAGTGTTTAGAGTCAATGTAGGTCTAGGTTGAGTTCATTCTTCTTACGTTTGCATTTTGTGCTAAATAGTGGTTTGACTAGGTAGTTGACCTTCTTGATGGTCAAAAGTGTCAAAACTTGGTATAGGAATTAGGGAGGGTTAAATTAGTTTTAGACATGTTTTAAAAGTCATGTGTGATGACTTAGAATAGGCCTCATAGGTTGAGAAGGCTAAAAAGTGAAAAAGTGCAAAGTTGCAAAAAGTTGCCATGACAACTTTTGTCCTAATTTGATTAGCGATGGAGTTAGGGATTTTACAACACCATAGAAAGACTCCACACATGGGAAATTATATAAGAACCCTCTCTTTCATGGTTACCAAGGTTGGAGACTTGGTTTTGTAAGTTCAACAATCTGAAACTACTCATTTTCAGACTAGTTGGCAACATTTTGGCTTGTTTTGATCATTTTTGTAAATGCAGATGGATTCAATCCATTAATCCAACAATGGATTGAGTTTCTTTGGTGTGTTACAAAGTTGTTAGTTATATTTCAAGCTTTTTAGATAGTTTGCATTAGTGTTTTCTTGTTTTGGTTTGCACACAACTAGTTTGGCTTGTATATAGCAATTTTATGTAAAATGGTGTCCCCATGAATTCCACACATGCTACCATCATGGCCTATTGGTACATGAAGGGAAACCAATTGTATAGTGTACATTTGTAGGGACAAGTGCTGGAGATGATTTTCAATATGATTGTCACCTTGTTCTGAGCGAGTCCAGGAGCAACCTGACTAAAGGAAACAGGGTGAAATTGATGTGCAAAGTGCAGGGGTGAATGCCAAACCACCATATAAGATTTTGGAGGGGTCCATGAAGTTGGGATAGAGTTTCCAATGCAAGGATAAGCCTTGAAAAAATCACTTGATTCCCAAACACCAACTTGACCAGTCACTACCGGCTAAAAGGCCTAGAAACCCTTCAAAACCCTCATTTTGGGGTTAGCATATTGTACGGCGAAGTAAGGAGCCAAAACCACAAAAATAACTTGAGGTTAGGTGTATCTTTGAATAAAATCCAAAATTTCTAGGGGGTCTTTTGGACTTTTTTTCTCCAAGCCCTAGAAAACCAGATTTTGGAGGCCTAATAGGGCAAATTCCTTGTAGCCCTTTTCTAGGCAAAATTTTTGAAATCGGTAAGAAAGCTAATGATTGAAAACCTCAAACGGACCCAAAAGGCATTCAAAACATTTTAGTAGCCACCTCCACACCTCTACATCAACTCATAATAGTAGGAGGTGAATTTGCCAAGTTGAAGCCAAGAAAGCCATAATTGAGCACATGGGAAGCATTGTAACTTGATAGGGTTCCTAGCTAAAACACTTTGGAATGGTTAAGAAGCAAGCCCTAGAAGAGATTAAGAAGGAATTGGAGGTATAGAATGCAATTAGGCCTAGAGACTTGGTGGAATTGAGCAACACCAACTGGGTGAAGTGTTGAGCAAACTAGGTGAACCCCTATCAAATTGGTAACATAGCCTATAAGATTTGGGCTAGGTGAGTAGATGTCCTTAGTGGAATCTATAAGAGATAATAGCATGGTGGCCAATGCAAAGTTGGCAAAGAAAGTGGATGATCAGGTGGAAGAAAATAGAATCTTGAAGGAGAAATTGCTTGAATTGGAGAGTAATCTTGGTGAGATTGAAACCAAGGCAGATGAAATGTTGGTAAAGGTTGAAGGGGTAGAAGGGAAGGGTAAAGAAGTGTCAGAGATAGAAAAAGTACCTAAACTTGATCCCATCCTAGAACAAAAACCTTTCCTAAAGGCATTGAAGGCATTGAGTGGTAAATCACTGGAAGGATTGCCATTGTTCACTAGTAAGATGGAGGCAGAAGTGGTCCTAGAATGGATAGAAGGCATGGAGAACCATTTTGAATGTGAAGGCATAACTGAAGCCTAGAGAGTCAAGGTAGCCAAGTCAAGGATGAAAGGAGCTGCTCTCACATGGTGGAAATTTTTGCAAGATCAGAGGAAGAAAATGGGTAAAGCACCCATCTCTTCTTGGAAAGGGATGCTAGTCAAAATCAAAGAAGTCTATCTCCCTGATGACTATGAAGTGCAAATTCATAGGAAGAGGCAAAACTTAAGACAAAAAGACCTTGATGTCAGTAGCTATATGGAGGAGTTTCACAAACTTAGCCTTAGATCTCATGTGGTGGAAGAAGAGAGTCTCAAGGTTGCTAGGTACCTAAATGGTCTATGGTGGAACATCCAAGAAGAAATCAGTCTAATGAGCCCAAAAAATGTCCATCAAACCTATCAACTTGCCCTTAAGGTGGAAGAAAAACTAAAAAGAAGACATGACTCAAGCAGCAATAGGGGCAGAGGTAGAGGAAAAGACAATAGAGGCCATAGGGGAGGCTTTGGAGGAAGAAGTTTTGAACAAAGAACACAAGGAGAGTCTAAACTCACTGAGTAGCAAGAGAGTGGTACTAGTAAAGGAGGATTCAATAGAGGAAGGGGGTCCAATAGTGGTTTCAGTGGAAGATCGTCACCAAGGTAGAGGTTCCTCATATTTTGCAACAATGAAGTGCTACCATTGCAACCAACTTAATCCTCCAACATATAGGTGTCTAGAGAAGGGAAGATCATCACATGGTAGTGAAAGAAGAGTGAACTATCTTCAAGAAAAGTCTTCAAGAAGCAAGACTTCAGAGGTTGCCTTAGAGTTAGAGGTAGGTGACAACTTGATGATAAGGACAACTTTGATCAAAGAACCGGTTAGAGAAAAGCCAAGCCAAAGAAGGTCCTTATTTAGGATCAAATGCAAGATTATGGACAAAGTTTGCAAAGTGATCATTGATTCAGGGTCAACAGACAACATTATGTTAGAAGAGGCAATGAGTAAGCTCAAATTGCAAAGGATACCTCATAACAACCCTTATAGAGTCACTTGGTTGAACAAAGGCCAACATGTCCTAGTCAATGAGCAAGCATGGGTGGATTTTACCATTGGGAGGTATAAGGACAAGGTGTTATGTGATGTCCTACCCATGGATGCATGCCATCTTCTACTAGGAAGGCCATGGCAATTTGATAGACAAGCTATTCATGATGGAGCCAAGAATGCATACTCATTCAAGAAAGATGGAGTCACATACAAGATTCAGTCTATCCTTGAGGAAGGTGAAAAGAGGGCAGTAGGTCCTTGTGTTCTTTTGCTGAGTGAAAAGAAATTCTTGAAGACACTTGAGGAAGGTGAAGGTATAGGTTTCGCACTAGTAATGAAGTCTAAGGAGGAAGACAAGAAAGAGCAGCCAAATTTGCCAATAGAGGTGCAAGATTTGTTGAACAAATTCAAAGGAATAGTAAGTGATGGATAGCTAGCCACATTACCTCCTAAAAGAACCATAAGCCATCAAATAGACTTCATTCCCGGAGCATCCTTACCTAACAAGGTAGCTTATAAAATGACTCCCCAACAAAATGTTGAGATTGCCAAGAAAATCCACGAGCTCTTAGACCAAGGCCTAATTAGGAAAAGCATTAGCCCTTGTGTTGTCCCTACCGTGTTAGCCCCAAAGAAAGGTGAAACTTGGAGATTGTGTACTGATTCTAGAGCTATAAATAGGATCACCATCAGATATATGTTCCCAATTCCTAGAATAGAAGACCTAATGGATTGTTTAGGGGAATCCAAGTACTTTCCCAAGATTAACCTTAAAAGTGGATATCACCAAACTAGGATTAAGGAGGGTGTTGAATGGAAAACTGCCTTTAAGACAACAAAGGGTCTCTATGAGTGGCTTGTAATGCCATTTGTCTTATCCAATGCTCCAAGCACCTTCATGAGACTCATGAATGAGGTGATGAAGGACTTCATAGGTAAATTTATGGTGGTATACCTAGATGATATTCTCATTTTCAGTAAGGATAGGGCAAATCATATTAATCATTTGCAAGATGTATTAGCTAACCATGAACTTGGATAAGTGTGAGTTTGTTAAGAATGAGTTGGTTTACCTTGGGTTTTTGTTGTCTCAAGGAAACCTCAAGATGGATCCCAACAAGGTTGAAGCCATAGTAAATTGGCCTACACCTAAGTTAGCAACAGAGGCGAGAAGCTTACATGGACTAGCTCAGTACTACAGGAAGTTCATTAGGCAATTCAGTGCAATATGTGCACCAATGTTAGACACCATTAGAGGTGAAACGAAGGAAAAGTTTCAGTGGGGTGAAGAAGCAAACAAAGGTTTTGAAACCTTGAAGGAGAGGATAGCTACTCAACTGGTGCTAGTGTTGCCTAGTTTTGAGAAACTTTTCATAGTGGAATGTGATGCAAGCAATGTTGCAGTAGGTGTTGTCCTAAGCCAAGAAGAAAGACCACTAGTCTTCCATAGTGAGAAGATAAGTGATTCAAAGAGGAAATACTCCTCTTATGATCTTGAGTTAAATGCTTTAGTGCAGGCTTTCAGGAAGTGGAGACACTATCTCCTCCCTAAAGAATTTGTAGTCATTACGAACAACCAAGCATTGAATTTCCTAAAGTCACAAGAAAAATACAGTCATAAACACATGAAATGGGTGGAGTACATGTAGGCCTATACATTCACAATTAAGCACAAGAAAGGGCAGTTAAACTGGGTTGCTGATGCATCAAGCAGGATACTTTTGACAGTCCAAGAAATCCAATTGAGAAGTGTAGGTGTTGACAGTTTTAAAGGCTTGTACACAGAGGATGAAGACTTCTCAAATGCCTACAGGGTGTGTAAGGAGTATCAAAATCACTTCCATAGTGAGTATTCTGATTTTACTTTGCAAAATGGACTATTGTTTAAAGGTGAGCAACTTTGTGTGCCTAGAGGCTCAATGAGAGAAAATCTCATACAAGAGAAGCATAATGGCAGCCTTAGTGGAGATTTTGGGGTCAATAAGACTCAAGATTTGGTTTAGAGGTATTACTATTGGCCAAGGATGAATCAAGATGTGAAAAAGTATGTGGAGACTTGCATAGTTTGCCAAAAGACCAAAGGTACTTCTACAAATGCCGGTTTATACCAACCTCTTCCCATACCAAGTAGACCTTGGGAATGCATTAGTATGGACTTTGTAGTAGGTTTACCAAGGACAAAGCAGGGATATGACAACATTTATGTCATTGTGGACATATTTAGAAAAATGTCTCACTTTACGCCTTGCAAGACTACTCATGATGCATGCCAAATAGCTTATTTGTTCTTCAAAGAGGTAGTTAGGATACCTGGTTTACCCATGAGCATTGTTTCAGATAGGGACTCAAAGTTCATGAGTCATTTTTGGAAGACACTTTGGCAAAATCTTGGCACCAACCCCTCTTTTGGATCAACCTACCATCCTCAAATAGATGGGCAAACCGAAGTTGTGAATAGAAGCTTGGTAAACTTACTAAGGTACCCTACTAAGGAATATGGTCATTCATGGGATCAAGTACTCTCACAAGCTGAATATGCATATAATGACACCATGAATAGGACTATCGGAAAGAGCCCTTTTGAAGTGGTCTATGGTGGGCACCCAAGAGGTATTTTGGACTTGAGAGACTTAGGAAGTGTAGCAGCAAGAAGTGGATATGCAGAAGACTTTTCTCAATCAATGAAGGAGGTCCATGAATCAGTCAAGAAAGGATTGGTAGAAAACACAAGCAAACTCAAACAAAAAGTTGATGAAAGAAGGAAGAACCTACAATTTCAAGTGGGAGATCTTTTCATGGTGCACCTAAACAAAGAAAGGCTACATCAAGGAGTTCCTAATAAGATGCAAATGAGAAGGATAGGTCCATGTGCCATTCTAGCCAAGTATGGAGAAAATGCATACATGGTGGATCTACCTAGTGACATAGGATTGTCACTGGTTTTCAACATAGCAGACTTAGTTGCCTACAAGGGACCAACTCAAGGTTCAAATTGCTATCACTCAGAGGTATCAAATGATGTGAACAACCTTCAGTTACCAGCCAAATCAAATCTAAAGGCCGAGAAGGTGTTGAGTTCAAGGATCACCAAGAAGACAAGACATCAAGCCTATTGGGAGAACCTAATAAAATGGTAGGGTATGAATGATGCTGAAGCAACATGGGTACTTGAGACAAAGTTTAAGAAGCTAGGAATTGATCAGAATCTAATTCTTAAGGAGGTGACATGATTTTCTTTTGTTTTGGAGAATGGTGCAGGAGCACCTAGGACTTAAGCTAGTATTGATTTCTCAATTTTGGCTTGTACTGACCCTAGCCAAGTTAGTTAGTGGATAAGGACTCCAGGAGGGTCCAAGATTTAGTGTTTAGAGTCAATGTAGGCCTAGGTTGAATTCATTCTTCTTAGGTTTGCATCTTGTGCTAAATAGTGGTTTTAGTAGGTAGTTGACCTTCTTGATAGTCAAAAGTGTTAAAACTTGGTATAGGCATTAGGGAGGGTTAAATTAGTCTTAGAAATGTTTTAAAAGTCATGTGTTATGACTTAGAATAGGCCTCATAGGTTGAGAAGGGCAAAAAGTGAAAAAGTGCAAAGTTGCAAAATGTTGTCATGACAACTTTTCTCCTATAATTTGATTAGAAATGGAGTTAGGGATTTTCCAATACCCTAGAAAGACTCCACACATGGGAAATGATATAATAATCCTCTCTTTCATGGTTACCAAGGTTGGAGACTTGGTTTTGTAAGGTCAACAATTTGAAACTACTCATTTTCAGACTAGTTGGCAACATTTTGGCTTGTTTTGATCATTTTTGTAAATGTAAATGGATTGAATCCATTAATCCAGCATTGGATTAAGTTTCTTTGGTGTGTTAAAAAGTTTTTAGTTCCATTTCAAGCTTTTTAGATAGTTTACATTAGTGTTTTCTTGTTTTGGTTTGCACACAACCAGTTTTGGCTTGTATATAGCAGTTTTATGTAAAATGGTTGCCCCATGAATTCCACATGTGCTACCATCACTTCCTATTGGTAAATGAAGGGAAACCACTTGTATAGTGTACATATGTAGGGACAAGTGTTGGAGATGATTTTCAATATGACTGTCACCTTGTTCTAGCCGAGTCGAGGAGCAACCTAGCTAGAGGAAATAAGGTGAAATTGATGTGCAAAGTGCAGGGGTGAATGCCAAACCACCATCTAAGATTTTGGATCTGTCCATGAAGTTGGGATATAGTTTCCAAAGCAAGGAGAAGCCTTCAAAAAATCATTTTATGCGCAAACACCAACTTGACTAGTCATTGCCGGCTAAAAGGCCTAAAAACCCTTCAAAACCCTCATTTTGGGGTTAGAATATTATACAGCAGAGTAAGGAGCAAAAACCACAAAAATCACTTGATTTTAGGTGTATCTTTGAATAAAATCCAAACTTTCTAGGGGGTCTTTTGGACCATTTTCCTACAAACCCTAGAAAATTAAATTTTGTAGGCCTAATAGGGCTATTTCCTTGTAGCCCTTTTCTAGGCAAAATCTTGAAATTGGTAAGAAAGCTAATGATTACAAACTTCAAATGGTCCCAAAATGAATTAAAAACATGTTAGTATCCACCTCCACACCTCTTCATCAACTCAAAATAGTAGGAGGTCAATTTGCTAAATTGAAGCCAAGAAAGCCATAATTGAGCACACATTGGAAGCATTGTAACTTGGTAGGGTTCCTAGCTAAAACACTTGAAGAAAACACTTGGAATGGTTAAGAAGAAATCCATAGAAGAGATTGAGAAGGACTTGGAGGTCTAGAATGAAATTAGGCCTAGAGATTTGGTGGAATTGAGCAACACCAATTGGGTGAAGTGTTGAGCAAACTAGGTGAACCCTTATCAAGAAGGTGGATGAAAGTAAAGTTAGTCTGGTTTATGTAAACACTAAAGAGTAGATTGGAAATATTTTCACTAGGCATTTTCCTAAATAACCATTTGAGTACCTGAGAGATAGGTTAGGGGTTTCTGCCTCTCTAACAAAGAACTGATTGATGCTTTTTGGCATCAGTTTGGTATGTATTATCAGAGATATTATTCATTCTGGCACTGATGTGGGTATTCTACTGCTTAGGGGGAGTATTCAGCTTTGTAATTAAGTGGTTTATGTTTTTTCTTTGATATTTATGTCAAAGGGGGAGAGTTATTGATGTTGAAAAAACCTTAAGGAGTTGTATACATTAGGGGGAGAGATACATGTGTAATTAAGAGCTTTACAGAGATATCATTTATAGGTGGAGTTTGGTATTTGTTTTAGAACTTCATTGCTATATCTTTGAGTGGATGTTTGTTGGTTTTCTACCATTGGGGGAGACTTGTTTGACATTTCTTGGCACTTAGATGTTTTTCACATCTAGTGTTTCCATCAATGCCAAAGGGAGATATTGTTGGCCATTTTGAGGAATTGATTATGTGTTGCATTGATGTTTTGTCATTGATGTCAACACTAGCTGTTTTGGATACTTTACTGACACCCTTCTGGTCCTGGTGGGTTGAGTGGTTTCTGGTTGGTTTGGATCTGGCATGATATGGTATGATCCTATATGATTTGGTTATGGAATTGGCTTACTCATGTTCATATTTAGTCAGTTGGTTTTGGACTGGTGATCGGATGCTATCCTATTTACTTGGAAGCTTCATTTGGGTTCCGATGAGGGTTTCATCGACAGAGCTTTGATGAAAATATTTGATGAATTGCATAAGTTGTGTTGGTGTAGCTTCTGGTATGGATTTAGGATGCTAATGGTGATCATGTTCAAGAATTGGCAGATTGGGATCATTTCTTTAGCATGTGGACCTATATTGGGTCCTGTTTGATCTAGGTTATGGATCGACTTAATATAACATGTGGATTGGACCTCTCGATGTGTTTCCAAGATGTCTTATGAGTTGGATATTATTTTTTTGGTATAAGGCCAACATGTTTTATAATAATCCAATTGGTTTATTTTCTGGTGGTCGACCTAATTGTCTATGGTCGAGGGTTTGTATATATATGATGTAAGATCGCATTGTAGATCATGGTCATCGAATGGGATATGATATGTAATATGAGAAATGTAATATTATTTAGGTAGAGGATTTGGTCGATCATTCAAGATCGAGTTGGGTTTATGTAAGAGGATTTAGTCCTTCGGTATTTAGCTTAACCAAAACTGTACTCAAACATAGGAGATGCTATCTTTGTAGTTCATCCATTCTTCTGGATTGTAGTCTGGATTTCTATGTAGTCAGTGAGACTCCTTTTATGTTGAGCAGTGCGCTTTGGGTTGTTGGCCTTCTTGCAAGTGCAGGCCCCTCAATTATAATTCACATACTTACCACAGAAGTATTATTTGACTGTGGGTAGGCTTCCCATTGTGTTTTTTCCCTTTACTAGGTTTTCCACGTATAAATCTTGGTTTCATGTGGATGGTATTTATTCTCTGATTATTGTTTATGCTTAATTAGTTTAATTGCTATTCTGGTATTTGGTATTAATATTTTAATTGATAAATATTTTGGTAATCTATGACAAATGATTCACCGCCCCCCTCCCCCCCGCCCTCTCAGTTGTCTTCTAGTTATTTGAACTGTCTAACAGTTTCATGTATACCACACCCTATATAAGACCCATGATAATGGTGACAAGGACCAATGATATTGATGTTGATGTTTTTTTATTGATGCGACAAATTTGATCAATTTGAATGCTTGGTTGAATGAACAATTCATTTGTTGATGCATGATTTCATTAAGCACAATGTTTAATATGTTTCTGTTTGACATCTGCTCAAACGTTTGTCTATGTACAAAGGGGACAGTTTATTGGCAAAATGAAACAAAAGCGATTGTTTTTGGATTTTCGATGTTTTTCAATTTTTAGGGTTTTAAAATTTTTTATTTTTTATTTTGGTGCTTTTTTTAGGGCATTTTATAATTTTTTTGTGAATTTTTCATGACATTTTTCAATTTTTTTGGATTATTTCAGGATATTTTTTGAATTTTTTCATGACATTTTTCAATTTTTTTGTGATTATTTCAAGATGTTTTTTTATTTTTTATGATTATTGCCCTAGTGTCTAGCAAGGAAAGGAATATGACAAATGGATAAATAGGCTAGCTAAAATGTTAGTGGATAGCAGGAGGATAGAGGCCATTTATTATGGAGACAATGCGGATGCAATTTTCAAGGGCGATCGCATGAGGGAATAAAATACTAGATATGACAATGTAAAGCAATGGCATGGCATGAGGGACATGTCAAAAGGTTTTTGAAACCATGTTTGTCAATTTTACGTCCTTATGTCAGATCAAGATCAAGGGATGGAAAGGAGTGTATGGATGGTGATAGGATATAGATAGGATAAGCAAGATCAAAAAAGTCGATAAGGGATATGGACTGAAGGTTGTGATAGGCTAAGGGATAGTGACAAAAAGGTTTCAATAAGCCAAGGAATATGGATGAAAGGTTGCAATAAGAAAATGGATATAGACCAAAAGTTTTGATAGACTGAAAGATGCAAATAGGAAGTATGATACTCATAAATATCATCAGCCTTGTCAAGATCAAAGGTGGAAAATATAATATGGATATCAGGAGCAATAGGATAATGGAGGGTATGATAGGGGTATGATAAGATAGGACAGGAAGGATGAAACCTGCTCCCAAGTATGGTATGTAAGAAGTTAATGGAGAATTATGTATGATGCTTGTTTTCTAGTTTTTCATCATGGTACTTTCCCAAGGTGCCTATTTGCCAGGTTTTCACTGGTGGACGAATTATTTTTCTTTACTCTTTTTTTTCTTTCTTTCTTTTTTGTATTTTTTTGGACTTTTTGGAAGAAAATGGACACATGATAGGGGATGGAAGAAGAAATTAAGCATCTTGTTGTTTGGACAAGAGCCTTGAAAGATACATCATGACTATTTAAAGCATACTCAAAGACGTTGGCAGGATAATGCCATGGAAATGAGATGGGACTTAAGGAAAATTTATGCAAAAGATTGGATAAGAGAGATGGAAGGATAGAAAATATGCACTGGATAATGGATAGGATATTGGAAGATTTGGGATTGATTATATGGAAATTTTGGCAAGATCAACATTGGCATACACCTTGAGGGGTGGTGGACTGATGGAGGAAAAATGGATTTCAGATAGTTAGATTTTAATGGAGGAAAGGATGGGGATTTTGGGACATAAGGGCCCAAAACAGATGAAGGAGGTGATGGAGGAATACCAATTTTGAATGCCAATATAGATTTTTCTTTAGACTGTTGTGCTTCAAGGAGTTGCATGGGAATACACATTGTTTTTTATTTTTCATTCTTTTGTGGTTCCTTGGAATGCATTCCTTGCACAAGCGATTTGGGAACCCATATATATTTTGATTTTTCTTTCTTTTTATCAATGGGAATTTGTGTCCTTTTGGATATTTCTTTTTCCTTTTGGATCATATTTTTCTTTTCTTTGACATGTCTATTAGATTGGACATGTTGATCTTGATTGTATGTGAATTACTGGACTTGTGAATTTTATGCTTGGCATCCAAATTGCTTGGACTGGGAAAGGAATGCATGGATGGATAGGTTCTCGAAGATGTGTGCCTTTTCTCACCTCAAATAGGGGACACAAGGATATAAGGACTTAAAATGTATGGAAGGGATGAAGGAGAAGGTGTGTGTTTGTATTTAGGTTTGGTGGGGATACCAATGTCTTGAGGAGTTTCACTAAGGCCATGACCATTAATATTTTATTTAATGAAGGGGTTCTTGCTTGTGAAGGTCTGACCCTTTGCCTTTATACATATTTTGACTTGTAGGAGACTCTTTTCTTTGGGAAGAACGTGCGAGTCCATAATGAGGTGGATGCAATATGGGATCATGAAGAGGATCAAACTGGACCAAAGTGGACGAACCCATTGTGCATGTAGGGGGTTCTTGAACATCTTGCACCAATATGTTAGAATCATGAGAGGGACTAAGATTGTGAGGGGAATCACGATCATGTGGTGGACATGGATCAATGACAGACTCTTCATGAGATAGAGTGGGAGGAATAATGGGATCATCAAAAGAAATGAGATCTTGGGGTATATATGGTGGATTAGGACATGGAGATGGAGGAACAAAGTAATCTTGTGGTGGACATGAAGCTAAAAGGATAGTTTGATCTTGACAAGGAGGAAGATCATTGGATTCATCTTTAAATGTGTTTTTCTCTTGGCTTTCAACAAGATAATTGGGGAATATCTCTTGATCTTTCTTAGGAAGTGGAATGTCATTGGGATTTAAAAGGACATTGTGTTCATGACTTGGAAGAGGCTCATTTGGGATAGGATGGACTAGGATATCATGATCTTTCTCAAGGACAGAAGTGTCAACAAGACTTTGGATAATATTTACAGGGATAGGGGGATTAGTATGAGTGTTTGGCAGGATGGGATCTTTGTCAATAATTGGATGTAATGATAAGGTTTCATGATCTTTATCTTCATTTGTTTTAGGACTCATTTATTTGTGCTCTAAATTATCCTCTTGACATGGGGTTGAACTTTGGATATGTGTAGGGGATTCTAGCAAGAAATAAATGCTTTGACATGAGGGAGATGGACTTTGAATGGAGTCCTCTAAAATAGCTGTGATAAGAAATGAATCACATAGGGACATTGGGTCTAGCATTTCTGAGAAATTATAGGGACATGCATCATGAACTAGATTAGTTTGGAAATCAAATGTACACTTCCCTTGGGAAATTCCATCCTTAGGTGCATTATTTAATGAGGATGATATGGATGGCTCTTGCAAATTTTCAAGACATTTAGGAATAGATGTCGTTGGAGATTCAATTTTCTTATGAGAGGATGAGTCATTGCTAGACATAGGTGGATGATTTTGATCTTCCTTAGAAGAATAGCTTAAGATTATATTTAAGAAATGTCTAAAAGAACTATCTTTCTTTGGAGATGTATTTGAATCCTTGCAAGGTTTTTACACGACTGGCTTTGGATCTTGAACTTGTTTAGCAAGAATTTGGTCTTGGTTTGATGCCATGTTTTGATTTTGAATTGGTTTTTGGTTGAGTTGGTTTGAAATGTTTGAAACTTGGCCTGATGTGAGTTGCAACTTTGGTTTTTGAATTTTTTGTTGTATTTGTTGATAGTGATTTGTTTGTTTACTTTGTTGTTGGTACTCCACATTTTGTTGAACCAATTGTTGACATTGTGTGTTTGGTTCAGCATACTGTTGAAATTGTAGCATTGGTTGTATTGATTGGATTTGTTGTATATGTTGAACCATTGGTTGCATGGGTTGGAAATGTTGGACCATTGGTTGTTGTTGGATCATTGGTTGTTGTTGGATAATTAGATGTTGTTGGATCATTGGTTGTTGATTCAAAATTTGATTGAATGGAGTTTGATCAAATGAGGTGTGATGGATTTGGTTGAATGAGGTTTCATTTGGAACTTGGTCAAATGAGACTTGATTTGGAACATGGTTAAAGTTTGTGCTCTTTGCTTGAAATTGTTTCATCATCTCTATTTGTGAGAGGAGAGCGGGTATGTCTGATTTTTCAGTGAGATCCTTCACATCAATTGGCTCAAGGTTTGTATTTGAACTTTGAAATTTTTGAAGTGTTTTCATCATTTGGGATCTAATCTTGTAACTATTTTTCTCTTTTTTCTCTACAATCTCTCTTTCTTGAGCTAGTTTTTCCTCCAGTTTTCGTATTTGGACACTTAATAATCATGATAAGTTTGATCCAAGTTTTGAGACATGTAGAAATTGGATTCACATGATTGATTATTCAATTGTGACGACATGGCTTCATAAGAAGGTTGGGACCTTATTCAACAAACATGTCACTATGCAATGCAACTAATGGAATTGACAAACACAACTTAAAAGGATAACAATGCAACTTATGTTTTTGGTCTTTTGAGATTTTTGAAATTACAATGATATGCAACTAAATGCAACCTTAGCAAATGATAATGCAAACTAGGGTGAAATTGCAACCTATGGTTTTTGTTGTTTTCAAGATTTGGAAAACCTTTGAAATGCAAACCTAAAGATACCACCTTAGGAAATTGAAATGAAGTCTAGACCTTAGCGAGACAAAGGACCAAATGACAATAGGACAAATGATAATATCACACCTATACACCTGCATACTAAACTGGGTTTGACAAAATGATGTTTGACAAGAAGAGAAGTTTTAAACAAGTTCAAGACTCCCTAACAACAACTTAGGGTTTAATATAGAGATTTGAATCTTTGAAGTTTCACAAAACCTAATTTTTAAACTAAATGTAAGAGGACAATGATAATGACAAAGACCTAGGGTATGATTAGAACCAAGAATGTGATATGAACTAAGAATATGGTATGATATGAAAATGATCTAAGGATATGATATGATATGACAAAATGATATGAGCCAAGGATATGAATGCAAGTGTATGACAATGTGAACCTAAGACAAACATAGGGTTTAGACTATTCCATGATATGATCTAATGCAAGAGAAGGATGCAAGGCAATAATATAACCTAAGTGAAAACCTAGATATGGTATGACATTACAATGAAAACTTGGAGAAATGATTCTAAACCTAAGTGCAAAATGAGGACGCTTGCAATGAAATGAACAAAAATGAAGGAAAGTGACAATATGTCCTAAGACCTAAGTTTGGACCATGCAAAGCCTAGCCCTAAGTGACATGTATTTTGAGACAAGGATTTCCAATATTTTGACAAGCCATGTTTGAATGTTGGATGAATACTTGGACGAGATTTTGGATGTTTGTTTGAACCTTATTTCGAATTTGGTTTGGAGAATGTTTGGACTTGTTTGAAATTGACTTTTTGTGACACTTGTGTTTTTTATCTAACTTTTAACAAACATAGAAGACAAAATTTCTGTTGGAATTTGACCCAAAACAATCATTCACCTTCACAACATTTCCTAAGGCTGGAAAGGACAATATCTGTTGAATCCTCTTACCATAAAATACCACATTCAATCAGATAATTAGAATCTTCGTAGCACTGGCTCCCCTCCACAACACTCACTTCTATGGGCATACCAAGATTCAAATTCAAGAGGCATCACTTCCCAAAAATTTACTATCTCTAATTGAGGGGTACATGAGAGGTTTTTTCAGCATGCACGTATCACAACGCCTGAGTCAACAAATAGAGAGATTTCGGTCTTTAAACAAAAGAGGTTTTAGTTAGGGCATCTGTTCGGGTGGGCATAAATTCGATGAATTTAATCATCGCTATGCCATTCCAGCACCCGTTACTTTCAACTTTCATTGCAAACACAATTATTTAGAGTGGTTTGGAAGAGATTGGCCTTAGCTCGTCACCACTTTGGGTTGTTCCCTCTCACCAATGTATGTGCGAAGTGCCAGACAAATCGTGAGGCAGGCCCACTTCTAAGGGTAAAAACACACAAGCAAAATGAAATATAACATAGCATACATGGTATTCATTAACCCTTAGAAAATGAAGTGTGCAACTATTCTAAAAATTGCAAACACTCAATTTTGTTGAAATTCTTTGGTCGCGTCATGCACCAAATACATTAGTAGTTTCAAAGTTTGTCTTCAATACACGAAGATGATAACCCCTAAACCTACACACATCAAAAGCCCCAAATTAGTTGCCAAAATAACATTAAAAAGCCAACCAAAAGAAAATACTAACATGCAAACTAACAAATTGTTCTAAAAAAAAATTAAAACTAACTAGACTAAACAATATAATAATCTAATTTAATAATAAATCTAAAAAAAATTAATCTGACTACCTTTAATTCTAAAAAAAACTGAACTAAATTAAATTTAATTACACAAACCAAAATTTAAATCTGATTAATTAAACAACACTAATTAACAAAATTTAAACTAAACTAATTAAATCTAATTAATGAAAACTAAATTAAAAACTAAACTAATCTTAAAAAAAAGCTAAACTAAACAATCTAACTAAAAAAAAAAATCAATTCTAATTAAAAAAAGCCAAAAAACTAAGCAAAATCTAAATTAAAAAGAAAAAACCAAACTAAATCTAAATGAAAATCTAAAACATAATTTAAAATTAAATTTAGTAAAAACTAAAAGCTAGCATGTAAGACTAACCAAACTTTAACAAAAGTTAAATGTCCCCATACGTTTCAAATTTGAGATGTATTTAATGGAAGTTTGCAGACGTGGGTGGTAGAGAACTCTTTTGTTTTTTTGCAGGTATGGAAACTTTTTTTGGCAGGATTTGAAACCTTTTTAGCACATTTTAGCAAAGTTAATGTTTCTGACAGGCAGATTTTTTTCAATGTTTTTTTTCTCTGTGCAGGTTCAGAAAATGATTTCGAATGTTTTTTTTTTTTTTCAAACTATTGATCGGATTTTCAATATTTTTTTTTTAACCAGATTACAATTGATTTGAATGTTCTTTTTACTCAGATTACACAAATTTGAAGATGAATTTTTAATGCTTTTGATAGTAGATTATAACATGTAATTAGCACAGTAATGAAATGATTTTTGAGCAGATTTAAAACATGTTTGTCAGTGATAAAAACCAGACATCAAATCTCCCAAACACCAAACATGTTAGAAATCCCATAAAGAGCAAAGAAGACGGATCTATGATCTGCAACCACCCATAAACATATATCAGTAAGAGGTTCACATCAGGTTCACTAGAATGTGCGCAAGAAAATTGGTTAGAATCATCAACTAAAAACAAATTGAACACATACAACAAGGTCATCAAAGAAAGTAAAATAAGTCAAAGGAAATCAAACCAATTTTACTCCATTCGACGGCTCAATCCATAATGCATTCAAACGAAGCAAGGGAAAACACATGATAAGCAAGAATACTCAAAGATATGAAAATGAAAGCAAAAGTGTGAGAATAATCACATATGTCAAGTGTTTGAAGTTGTTCAATATGAGGAAAATGACTCGAATTTATAGAGGAAGAAGATTAGAATGGACGGTTGTGATCAAAAAATGATCAACGAATCACATTAGTAAGAGTTAAGTGGAGGTAAATGGAAAACCTTCATTTTTGAACAAAAAGCAAAAGGAGAAGCGTTTATTTTCAACAAAAAGCAAAAAAAGAGAAAATTTCATAAATGAAAAATGAAGTGAGGTTCTTTTTGGGAGGTGGAAGAGTTAAGTGAAGAAAGGAAATGAGGTGGAAATTAATAATTATAAATTATTAAATTTTCCTCATTTCCAAATTAGCCAATTAAATAAATAAATCATATAATTGTGAACTTAGGATAAGAGGAGTAAATGAATAAATTCATTTACCTAGGAAGAAATGTTAATAAAGATGACATGAATGAAATGAAGAAATTGATGAAATAATTAGAGGAATCTAGCCCTAATATCGAATTAGGCCCAAATTATGATTGAAATAAAATGATTGATTGACAATATTGACAAAATTGATGATAATTGACAAGGAAAAATGAAAAAAAAGATCATAATCGAAAGGCATTTTGATAAAACGAGAAAATTGATAATGATGATAATGACAAGATAATTGAACACCATAAAGGCAAATGAGATGTCAAAATGATTAATTCTGACATTGCAATTGATTTAAATTGATAATGTTGATTGACAAAAGACTAATAGAAATTGATTAAAAATAATAGAAAAGTATTTGATAAAAATATTGAAGAGATTGATAATTAATGACTGATTAATTATCAATAAAGGTTGATTTAGGACCAAATGATCAAATGATAAAACTACCAATCATGATTATTTAGGGCCAAGTATGATTCAATAGTTTTGTTAGGGTTGGAAAGGAATCAAATAGAATAGGAAGACTGACCCAATGTCAACACATGATGAAAATCAAATGTGACATAGATGACATGTTAAAAATTAAAGTTTAGCGATGCAGGCATAAACCAATTTTTAGTGTCTACAATATCAAAAGATGAATTTGATAGGTTATTGAAGTTGGCTAAAGAAAAATTCAGAAGAAAGAGAAGGATTGATAGAATAATGCTTTGTAAGATAGATTAAGTGGTAAAGGAAATTGAGCATATTATGATGAAATTTTTGTTAGAATTGAGGTATGAAGTGAATCAAGAGGCTGACACCAATCTAGTAGAAGAAATACCTAAAGACACTTTCATTCTAGAAGTACCAACAACAGTCTCTAGTGTAGAGAAGGATAAACCATTTGTTGATCCAGTTCTGCAGGATGCTGCAAATGACCCCACTGATAATCAGGAATTCAATGTTTCTTGTGATGCCACTCAAGATCCTCTTGAAATTGAGATTATTGCAAAGATGCTAGCAAAAGAGTTGGGTGATGCAGGGAAAGAAAAAGGAAACTAAGAGAAGGGCAAAAAGGATGCATGATGCAGAGGCCTACCCAAACTCTTAATGAAAATACCAAATAAGGTTAGGCTAGTTACCCATTAACTACTCACAAGGGTCCTGGAAGGAAGGGCTCTACACCTTGGGTGAAACTACACATACATTCACTAGACTTGTGCCTACTCAAGATGAGTAAAAGGCTTCAACTCCTCAAACATGATTTACTAGTGACCCCTACTCCTTCGGATTTTGAAGTTGGCCAACACATGTCATCTAAGGAATCTTTCAAACACTAGTTTTGGTTCAGGGCTCCAATTCCTTATACTTCCTTTTTAAACCTACCCTCTCGGCTTGTAGCCCTATTTGGCGATAGAATAGACCTTAACTCAAAAATGTTCCACACAACTGTATAAAAAATTTAGCATTTCAGATACCCTTTTAAAATCTATATTGATCACCAAAATGGTTTGGTTAGATCTGAAATTACAAGGTCTGCTCCCTTTCGAGGCTAAGAGACCTAATGGGAGCAATTAGCCCTCTTTTCCAAAGCAACTACCTTTACCGGTACACCAAATGGAAAATAAACTCTATAGGTATGTGAAGGGTAGTTAGAAACCTCTAATTATAGGGTTATATGCCTGGAATCCACCGCTATGACAACTTATGATGACTGTCCTAAATCTTGTCCTAGGTAGTCACATAGAGATGCCTACCTAATCTTGCTCTTTTCTCCACACAACAAAATTTCCCCTGCAAAAAAGCATGAAATCACTAAAGTATAGAGGCTTATCTTACATCCCTCCCAAGGAAGATTCTTCTAATGGACTGGGGTGCAAGATAAGGCCATCTTTGTTCAAAACCCTCTCCAAACCCTCAATTTCCAGGTTACAGTCAGAAGAATGGAGGGTTATCTCTACTCTGGAATAGTTAAGACCTTAGACCACCACCAAAATAAATCTATCTAATCTCCCTATCTACTCCATGGATGGTTGGGTTCCAATAAAATCATATAGGCACATACAACTCCTGCAAACATAAAATTTCTGGGAAAACTGTAGTATTTTGTGTATTATTGATTCTCAAACTCCAACTCCAACAATAACAACATTTGGAATCATTCCCACAAGGCTTATAAAAATCTCCAATGTTTTTCCATCAAATTTGGAGTAGGTTGGAGCCATTTAAAGGCTTCCCCCAACTGATTTACAAAATGTTGCACTTTTGCACTCAAAAGTTGCATTTTACAAAAGTTGCATTTTTGCAATTTTGCACAAAAAGTTGTCATACTCTCTAAGGTTGGGATCCACACACATGGATCAACCAAAAACACATGAAACATGTCTAAAACCTATCAAACACACATCTAAACCATCTACTACCCCTTTCTACCACATTGTCCCAATTGGCTTTTCAAATTGCTTAATTGGTTACATGGGCTTATATGGTGGGGTTTATTGCATACATGAAACACAGGACACACTAAGACACCCTAATGATCCTAGTCTTCATCCTTACAGTCATGAATAGATTTTTAATGAGGTTCTCCTACAACATACTCCCTGGGAGAAGAGATCTCAAGCCCACTTGTTATCAGAGTTTGTAAATCTACACCATGATTGGATATTTTCTCACTTGTCATCCAAACCGCCTCATAATCTGGTTTATCCTACCAAGCCACCAAGTAATCAATGTACTCCTTGTTCCTTCTCTTCTTGGTGACTCTAGTGCCTATCACTTTTCTCAACTTAGGTGATTCCTACCTTGGAATGTCATTGTCTACTACAACTTGCATTGGCTCTTCTTCTTCATTGTCAGTATCTTTGAAAAGTGTAAGATCACATACATTAAAAATGGGTGATAATCCAAGATCGAGAGGAAGTTGGATCTCATACGCATTTTGTCCACATTTCTTCAATCTATAACATGGTCCAATCTTCCTCCGCATGAGCTTGGTGTATTTTCCTTTTCGGAGTCTCTTCTTCTTAAAATGTACCCATACCAAATCCCCAACATTAAAATATACTTCTCTCTTCGTCATGAGCCTTATACTTCACTACAGATTGTTGGAGATGAGACTTGACTTGGTCATGCACCTCTTTTATGCCTGATACAAAAGCTTCACCATTTGCAATAATGGCTTCTTCTTTGCGTAAATCTCTTAACTCCAACACTCCCCTTGGGTGTATGCCATAAACAATCTAGAAAGAAGATTTATCGGTACTCCTATTTATGGTGTGATAATTCTTCCTGTGACAAAATGTTGTCCCACTTCTCTCCATGTTGCCTTGTCAAACACCTTAATAGGTTTCCCAATGACCTATTCACAACATCAGTATGTCCATCCGTTTGAGGATGGTAGGCTGATGAGAAAGCTAGGTTAGTCCCCAGCTTCTTCCAAAGGGTCCTCCAAAAGTGACCTATGAACTTCACATCTCTGTCTGAAACAATGTTGAGGGGAAATCCATGTATCCAGACTATCTCTTTGAAGAATAATTCTGCAACATATGATGCATCACAAGAAGTCTTACATGGTAAGAAATGAGCCATTTTACTAAACCTGTCCACCACTACAAAAACACTGTCAAATCCTCTCTTTGTTCTAGGCAGACCCAACACAAAGTCTGTTGGATATCATTGGCATATGATGAACTAGCATGTTGATATGATGATAATGTATGTTGTCATTGAGGTCAATAAGTTCAAGTGAACTAGTATGAAGAGGTAGGAAGAGATGTGGTGAACCGGTGTCAGGGTTTCACTAAGTCAAAGTGTGATTACCGATTGGTAGTCTCAGCTCTAGGGTTATCAGTTTGGTGATCCATCTTGTCTGATGCAACCGATGATACTCTATGATGAGTTAGCTAAGAGATGTGAATGAGATTGAGGTGCCACATCATCTTTGTGCACGTGATGGATTTCCTTGAGGATCTTGCATGAGAAGATTGACTGTGTTTGAAGTCTACCTCGGAAATGATCATTCTTCTTAGTGGTATGAGAAGAGAGCATGGTGGGTTATTGATTCCCATGTGTGGTGAAGAATGAACAATGCATATTGTCTTGTGATTTGTTTGAAACTATAATACTCTATGCAATGTGTTTGGACGGTCAGGATTGGACTGCCTGTGTTGTAAACCTAAGATGCTTAGGGTTTAGGGTTTATGCTACCGACCTGAATATTGTCTATAAGGTCAATGATGTTTGTTATTGTAAAGCTGTTGGCAAATGTTGAGTGTTTATCTGAGTGATGAGGTACTTTCCAGACCAGTGAGTGGAGAACTACAAAGTGTGATTGCAGTATAGAAGAAATGAGAAGGATCTGCCTTGGCATGTAGTGATGTTATCAGATCAGAAGTTTTACCTATTATCTTCTAATCATTTCAATAGTTGGAAAATCCCTTTATTGGGTAGCTTTAACAAGCTTATTGTAAAACCTGTAACTAGGTGACTCAAGATCATTGAGTTCTTCAAATCCTCTAGAGAGGTAACCTTTAACAGGGTATATAGCCATCCCTTAACTGGGTGATCTCTAACAAGATTGGTTCCTAACAGAACCTTATCGTAAAGTCTTTAACTGGACTAGGATCCTAACAGGGTGAGCTTCAAAAGAGTTCAAAAACAATATTGTGGGTAGTAATCCCCACCGTGATTTTTCCCATTTGGGTTTCTACATGAAAAATCTGTGTGTTATGTGTTATGCATTTTTCATGTGATGTTTATGAATTATTTGGTTGAAAGATTATGCATGTAGAGTTAATAGGCTATGGTATTACTAGTATACCACATGCATATGTTTATGAGTGAATTTGATATCAAGTATTGATCATATTTGAAGTGTTCAGACTTATCAGTTTATGGTATCTAATATCTTATTGTGTTTAACTGGTATTGCCATGGTTAAGTTCAATAATGGTGACAACCAGTTGGTATTGCTTTAACTAAATAAGTTGTTGAGAAATTTTTTGCCTATACTGATTCACCCCCCCCCTTAGTACTGGTTGGGGTATCTGTTGTTCATCATTATTCATCAATTGGTATCAGAGCACCTCCAGGTCCTTAGTGATATAAGCTTAACTGCTTGAGGTAAAAGATCCCGCTGTAATGATGAAGAGGGAAGGTCCTAAGTTCAATAGAGATAACTTTAAGATATGGAAGGATAGAATGAAGACTTACATCAAGAGTATGGGTGCTCAACACCAGAGCTATGTTGAGAATTTCTATGTAATTCCAATTGGCACTCTGATTGATGATCAGAGCACCTCTAGGTCCTCGGTGATATAAGATTAACCGCTTGGGGTAAAAGATCCTATTGTAATGATGAAGAGGGAAGGTCCTAAATTCAATAGAGATAACTTTAAGATATGGAAGGACATAATGAAGATTTACATAAAGAGTATGGGTTCTCAATAGTGGAGCTATGTTGAGAATGTCTATGTAATTCCCACTAGCACTCTGACTGAAGATCAGAAGAGAGAGATCTAGGAAAATGTGCAAGTCATGGAACCCCTTATCAACAGCCTGCCAGATATTGAGTTTATTGATGTACAAGACAAGGACACACCTAAGAATGTATGGGATGCACTGGAAAACATCTATGGTGGTGATGAGCATGTAAAGAAAAGATAAGGAAGAGATCCTTAGAGGTAAATTTGAGGATATGAGGATGGTTGAAGGTGAGACCATTCAATAGTATGGCATTAGGATTAAAATTGTGGTTGGAGATATCAAAAGCACTGGTGGAACTATTAATGATACCACTGTTGTTAGTGAAGTCCTTAGATCATTGTTACCAATCTATGTAATCAGAGTTGCTGCTATCCAGGAACTAAGGTCTATTGATAAAACCAAGGTATCCTTAGATTCTATTATTGTAAAGTTAACTACATATGAGTTGAATAGCTATGATGTTGGCAAATGCACACTCCAATGAGACATTGTAGGTGATTGAAGGTTTTTTCATTGATGGCAATCTTACAATCCTATAACACCAACAAGGCAATCCACTGGCACCAGCAAAGTCAGATTCTACACCGGCACTGGCAGTGAAAGGAAACATATCAGCACATAAGTCGACAATAATTTTGTTTGTAATTTATTTTGTTTATTATTATTGTAAACTCATTGTAAGCCAACTTGGCAAATTGTAAAATGACTCATATATATAAGAGATCATTATAGAACAATTATGTAAGCATGGAGGAATGTAATTAGGCGAAATAAGGTAGACCTATTATGTGAATTATAGGTGTAGACGTATAAAAATGACCATATTCCTAAATGAATATTTTATGTTCATTTCTCTATTTGATTAAATCCAATTTAATTAAATTATCCACCTTCTTCTATTTAATTAAGTAAATTACTCAATTTATTTAAATTAAATTCATTATACCATTTAATGAATAAATCATTTTATTCAATTAAATCCCCCTATCTACTTTTAATTAAATTCAAATTCAATTAAATAGTTATTCTAAAATTGAATAAATCTAATTTATTTAATTTCCTCAAATAGCAACCAAATTGAAATAAATTATTTCAATTAAATCCTATTATCCCTCCATCCACTTGCAAAATCCCAAACCCCTTTCTAATCCCTTCTAGAATCTTCTAATCGCTTCTAATTAACCTAACCCCTCCTCTAAACTTTGTCACATTCCTAAGCAAAGAGAAGTCACTTCTCAAAAACCTCAAAATCTTTGATAACCATTAAAGGCTTTCAACCTTCAACCACTAAATGGCTCAAAGTCTTTGATAACCATTGAAGGTTTTCAACCTTCAACCACTTAATCCCCAAAGTCTCCAATAACCATTAATGGTTAACTCAAACCCTCCTACATGGTTAAAACATTTGTTTTGACTCAACCTTCATCCAACCCAAGGGTCTCATTAGGCCATTAATGCTTTGACCATGATTATCTCTTAATCATTTGCACAAAGGTTTATCCTTGGATTAACTCTTAATCCAGTGGGTAATCTTAATTTAGACTTGACCCTTAGCCTCTAGATAACCATAAGGTCTTCTCAGGCCTTTAATGCCTCCAACCTCTTCTCTCAACCCAACCCTATGTTGACACTTGTCACCATTTCATTGGTGCCAATTGTGCACATGGATCCCCAACTTTCAAACTCAGCCCTTGATTAAACCTTTCAATCTTGACCATCCATTGCCCTATTTGTGCTATAAATAGAGCTCTCATTCCTCCATTTTAAACAATCATCTTTCAAATTTGAAGCATTACACTTATGCTCAAATTCTTTCAAGCTTTCTCATTTCATATATGCTCCTCACTTAGCCTCTTTTAGATCGGGAATTAGACTAATATGCATGTTTAGAATAATTTCTTTATCATTTTAGCTCAATCATAGACTAAATATAGTATGCTAGGATAGTATTCATACTAATCTTGTCATCTTGTCATCTTATCATCTATTTTATTGCATTTCTAAGATCATACATAGCTTAGCATCCATTTCATACAAAAATATATCAAAGCATCCCTCGTTCTTACATTTGCCATCCCTAAACCATTTTGCTCAGTGATCTGAGAGAAAAAACATTGGTTTGAGGGACATTGTGAGATAGAGAACCATGGGACCCTCCTTGGGAAGCTGAGTAATACGTTACTCCATAGCTTGCACCAAGAAGTCCTGTGTGTGTGTGGACTAGTATTCTAACATATTTTCACATATTTAATTCTATCAACCCACTTTTACCGCACACATTTCTGGCACCCACCGTGGGGCCTGACCCCAAATAACAAATTGGTTTTTCAAATTAATCACTTTTGCAGGTCCATGGGAAACAGGAATCAGCATGTGGGAAATATTCCCTATCACATCTGATTAACAGTCTAACACATCCCGCTTACTGTTTAGCGCGTGCGGTCTACACTTTAGCGTGTGGAAACCTTTTCTTAATGCATGACTCCCTTTAACATTTTCCTGTAGGTCTCGACGCGGGCAAAACACAGAATAGCGCATTCAATAACCAGAATAGCGCATCTGATCCATAGTTCAGTGCTTATAGACCATCATCCAACGCATATATTTCAAACGTTAGTGCATCATATTTCAAAATTTCCTGTAGGGCTCAGCGGGAAAGAGAAAAAGACAGAACAGTGCTTCCAACACACAGAGTAGCACGTTGATCATTAATTTTAGCGCATCAAGAATATATTGTAGCACGTACAGTCTGTTCTGTAGCGCATCACAGACCAAAAAAAATAAAATAAAATTTATTATAACCGAACTGAAATTTTAGACTTGTGGAAGTCCCCCAAATTCTCTAACATTTTCTTTTTTTGGTTTGCTTGCAGGACTCTAACAAATTTCTTACAAGTGGACCAAACACTTTTCCTTTTTAAACCGATTTCTTTTGTTGACCGCAAAATTGAACATTTGCTTTGTTGACCATTTCCTTTTCATAGATCAGAAAATCATTCTTTTAAGGTAAAATGAACACCATGTTTTTGTGGAGCAACATCTCCGCATAGATTTTAGCAAATCACTGATTTGAAAGGATAAAATAAACCCAATTGATTGCTTTGTCTCGAAAGTGGAAGGAATATGCTCTCCCCTTAACTGGGTGATCAAAAATCCAGACCACTCTTACAGCTTTCAGTAATTCAAGCATTAAAACCTTTAGCAAGCCTGCCTTCCCGAGGAGTTGCAATCAACTCTTAAAGCCATTTATGGCTGGTGTGAAGGGAACGACCTAAGTGGGGAACGATTTTGATGCCAAGAATTCCAACCCACTATAATCAAATGTGGAAAGTGACGAAAGTCCTTTTCAACGGTTGCGCGTAGTGATTAGCCTTCCCCTAGTATCCTTGAGATACGTAAAGCCTTTTCTCTAAAGGTTGGGAAGCCTCCTGAGGGAGTTTATCACTGACGGCCGAACAGGAAGCCTAATTACGAACCATAGAAATAGAAACTTTGAGCCGAGTCAGTAACCAGACATTTATAACATCATAGTGCAAGGGTGGGGAAGAATCCGCCCCCAAGATTACTCACCATATATCTCCCAAGATAACTACTCAACTGTGAAGCAATTCACTTTGAGTTAATTTCTGGCAAAAGGCAAAAAAATGGGCGCCCTCTAGGGGTGACACGGCTGTTTGAGCTGATGGAGTATCGAGACTAGTGGGCTATGATGTTATTTATGACCCTTGACTAAAGAGTCTTTCTGAAGTGTCTTAATTGTATCAAAACCTATTAAAACATTGAGGATTTGAACACATCCTCACAAGAACATACACTTTTTGTTAGATTAGGCAAAATGGTTGTACTTTTTGTGTCGTGCTTGCATTTATTATTTCAAAAAATCATCCATCAAGCTTGAAAAATCCACAAAAACTTTCAAAATCAACAAAAACTGAAACAAAAGAAAAATCAACGCAGTCTAGCGCATAAGAGCAAACTCTTAGCGCGTGGAGTTCATCTGTTAGCACATTCAAACCTCAAGTTAGTGTGTTAGTCCAAAACAGTAGTGTTTTCATCTGAAGACAAAACAGTGTAAAGTCCTTTAGTGCATCCCAACAACAGTCTAGCGTGTGGAAGCAACATCTCAGCGCGTAGGAACCAAGAATTAGGGCAATAGAGTCTAAAATTTAGCACGTAACAGGCCCAGTATAGCACGTAGCTTTTTCAAACAAATCGAAAACAATTTTTCAATAGTCCGAACTTTAGCGCATGGAAGAAATAGCTTAGCGCATGGCATAGAAACATTAGCGCATAAGGTAGAACAGTTAGCGCATAGAAAACCCAGGATAGCACATAAACTTTTCAACTGTTAGACCGCCATTTTCAGAAAGTCCAAACTTTAGCGCGTGTCTAGGGGCAGCTTAGCGCATGTGCTCATTCTTTTAGTGCATCAAGTAAATTCAATAGCGCATGTAAACTCTGTTCTAGCACGTGATCCAAGGCTGAAAAACAGAAAGCAAAACTGAGAAAAATTTTGAAATTTCAAAAACATTTTTTAGAAGCCTTTTTCATCAAACATCATTTTCATCAAACCAGAGTGACAAAAACCAATCATTAAAACTATTTCTTGAGCAAAATTTGTGTTAAACAAAGTTGTCAGAATCCTAAACGAATCGCGCAATAGAGGACGTCTCTCCTATTATAATCCAGAAAAACCTCATCATCAGTATCAACAGAATCCTTTGCCATCTTGCGGATTTTTATCTCAAAAACACTTGTTTAGAATTTTCAAATTGTCAAATCCAGTTTCCAGATCAGGAAGCTTTTATCCATATCATTTGACACGCTTTGTCGTGAAGGGGCATCTAAACCTTCATTCTGATAAAGTAAGATTTGAAGTTTTTGAAAACAAGAATCAACTGAATCCAAACCAATCAAAGGAAACAATTGATCACTCATGCATGACTAATCCCCTTATTCTGAGAAGAAAGAACCTCTATCGTAACATCACGTTGAAGAAACAACAACCTAGTTTTTTCAAATTCATCAAGAGAAATAAGTTTTTATACATCAATCGTCAACTCTTCAAATCTCATCGGGTATTCCTTCATCACGTCAAAAAGTATATCCAAAACAAATCTAGCGAATTTGACAAAGAACCTTTGAAAATAAGAGCATACTGTCAAAAGTCTGCTTTTAATCAAACCATAAACCGTGGAGGAAAGATCAATCCAGCATTCTTGCCCGACGAGTGCATCACATATAACACATCTCGACCAGAACCACCAACACCCGAGCAACACATCGAAGAGGCTTTTGTCCCTTTCATCACTGAAAGTTTTTACTAAAATGCCTGTTACTCGCTCTCAACGAGACAAACAAAGCGAGACACACGCCGAATCAAGTATGAATCGCAGATTATCAAATCCTTTTGAAGTTCCACCCATAGAAGAACCTGAAATTACTGAAGCACTTCTTCGGGAATGTCAAGAAAATCCTTCCTTCCAAAAACTTGTTGAAAAACTCATGGAAAATGACAAAGAAAAATATCTATTGATGCTTACAAGCAAAGGCGTTAAACTTCTCGAAGATTTTGACCCAAACATTTTTCAAATTGGATCTCGACAATATACATATCAAGAACAACACAGAGAAGAAGAAACTCACATACCTGAACAACATATTCCAAAGCAACACATTCCAGAACAATGCATACCAGAAATGCATATACCTGAGCTAGAAACACCAGAGCAACATATACCATTTACCACACCTTTTCAACTAAGAACCAATACAAGGCAAAAACTTTTTCCTCGACAAGACAATATACCTTTGGCAACCCTTACTCAACAAATGCAAATGCTGCAAAGGCAAATACAGGATATGCAACAAGGGACAATAGTGCGGTACTCTTTAAATGAAATTTGTCCTTACCCCTTTGACAGAAGCTTGAACATGGTGCCTTTTCCTCCAAACTCAGACGTTCCCAAATTTGATAAATATGATGGGAAAAGTGATCCCCGAGATCATGTTCAGGAATTTTGCACACTGAGCCTTGAATTTGCTCATGATGACACCTATTTAATGAGGTTATTCCCCAGAAGCTTGGGAGGGCAAACCATGGAATGGTTATCCAAAATCTCACCACCTGTCAGATCATTTGATGAGTTGGTTAACAAATTCATAACCCACTATTCCTACAACATCCAACATGCCATAACCATGCTAGATGTTTGCAATACCAAACAAAAGAACAATGAAACATTCATGGTATTCCTTCAACGCTGGCGATGCATGGTCTCCAGATATCCTCGAGATATTCCCGAAAAGGAGAAAATGGAAATCTTCATCGATAACTTGAATGGCAAGATGAGTTACAGACTAAAACTTCAATGCATACCATCTTTCGCTAAATTGATTGAAAATGACATTCAAGTGGAAGAAGCATGTGTCAAAAAGGGCACACTCAAATTCTACAAGGAAGGAACAAACTCATCAAACTACAATAACCAGAACAACACCAACCTTGACAAATCTCGATTTTGGACTCAAAACAAAAATGAAGGCAACAACGAATCATATGATCCCAAATCTAAGCAACCAGTGCTTGCATTATCTGGAAATCCTTAGAACACGAAAAATCTTAAAAATGCTGCACCAAATGCTAACACATATGCACCAAACACTGATCAAGGATAGCTCAACACAAACAACACCAACGATACTCAAAGCAAAAACATGAATCCAGGACCTAACACCAATTCACACAACACAAACAATTTCCAAAAGCGTATCTTCACACCACTGGGACAATCATTAGAATCTGCATTTAGAGAACTTTTGGCAAACAAGATTCTGTCTTTGCCTCCAATCAACAATTATGAACCCCCAATCAAACCACCTTGGTGGAATGATTCACACTATTGTGATTTCCATCGCAACAAGAGTCATAGAACGAACGAATGCATGAGATTGAAACACATAGTGCAGGACATGATTGATCAAGGTGACTTAACGGTGGATGGTCTCAAAACAAATGGTGATCACGGAGCCTTCAAAAATCCTCTCCCAAATTACAACAAGGATGGAGCATCAACTTCAGATGATACACGTGGAGCTCATATTAATCACATCTACAATAACACTATCAACCATATATCAGCTGAAGATCATCAAGTCAATGTCATCACCATTCGAGATCGGCATGATCATGAATCTATCATGTGACCACCAGAACTCAAAAATATGTCTTGAAGGGAAATACTGCACCTACAACTACCACACCAAAAATCCAATACGACTTGGTTAGCCAACTACGCAAAACTCCAACACAAATATCTATACTAGAATTGCTGAAACTATCACCAAAGCACAAAGACATATTGGAGCAAGCACTATTGGAAACCAATGTACCTCAAAATCTGGATACAGACAGATTTCAAGCCATGGTCGCCCATATGACAGGACCTCATAACCTCACCTTCTCAGAGCATGATAATACTTCCTTGAGTCATCCGCATAATACTCCTCTCCATATTGAAGTCATTGTTTGCAAACACCGAGTCAAAAGAGTCCTAATAGATGGAGGAGCCGGACTTAATATATGTACTTTAAAGCTTATCTGTGCATTAGGCTTCTCAGAAGAATCTATTGATCCTTGCAAGAAAATTACCATAAAGGCATATGATGATGAGGAAAGGTCCTCTAAAGGAACAGTGATATTACCTATTCAAGTAGGACCAGTACAAAAGGATATTATATGTCAGGTCTTAGATATTGATCTCACCTACAATATCTTGTTAGGCCAACCCTGGATACATGAAATGCAAGCAGTACCTTCTACATATCACCAGTGTGTCAAGTTCCCTTATGATGGACAAGAAATCTCCATATCAGCTGATCATAATCCATTTCAACATTGCAACGCAATGGGGGCAGCCCAAGATAGTTTGGTTCCTCATAATAGAGAAAAGCAGAGATCTTCAATATCAGATCCACCAACAGCAAAATCCAACTCCTTATGGGGAGACTTCAAGTAGAAAATGCAAATCAAAGACCAAGGCATGGGTGAATATTCTTTGGAGCCTTTATGTTTGGCAAAGTTGCCAATCTCACCTAGATCGCATGGTTTGCCTACTACATCAACACAATTGGCTACTCAGCCCATCACCAAATTTGATGGTACTTCCATACAATTGGGTACTCTAGCACATGAATCAGAAGACAAAGACGTTCTTAGCTGGTTATACAAAGAGGAGGAAGAAGATCATAGAGCAGCCACTCTAAACATGGTTCTACCGACACACCTATATGGAAAGGGCTACTTAATCATGAAGCAAATGGGATATGGCGATAAAGGACCTATTGGGAAATGCAAAGAAGGAGTCACTAAACCTATAGATCTTCCTTCACAACCTAGTAGAAACAAAGCAGGATTGGGTTCTAAACTCACATTCCTATTGAAACGACCGTCACACACAATTACAAAACCTCAATGGAAGGAAAAGAAGAAGTACAAAGAAGAATCCTGGCAGGAAGCACTTTTTGAATCAGCAGAAACAATCCGCAAGGCACGGGAATGTCAAGATCAGAAGTTACATTAGGAAAAACTTCTAAGTCATAAGAAGGCCCTATCTGTAGCAGTAGCTCATATTCAAACACCAATATCTCAAGAACAAATCATGTCATCTCCAAATACCATTATCCCTCCCCGAGGAAGCACAGTCTATGAACAAATCCAGCAAGTAGAAGACGGATCTGATACAGAATCTACAAAGACCATCAAAATGGTATCCATTATCAAAGATTTATTTTCACCATACAACATACCTGTTTATAGCACAGATAGAATCTGGGATGATGCCTATGAGACAGATTCTAATGAATATGAATGGGGTACCTGCTCCAATGCTACTACTGATATCCTGGATGATATTGATTCTATATCCCTTTCTCAAGAAGAACATAATGCAGAAGATAGACCTCTTGAATTTGGACCACAAAATATCTATGATGCCTAGGAAAGCGAACAGAAACATTATGAACAAGTCTATGTGGAAGATGATACCATCGAGGACCTTGATGAAATCCTAAATTTCTTTAAACCAAAGAACCATCATGATGAAAACTCTATCCTAACACTTACAGTTGCCGAACTTGATTACCCCAATGATTCCTTACCACTTGTCTTTCCTAACCTCATTGACTGGGATGAACTTGAAATCCATGATATACCAAATTTCCCAGATGATGCATCTATTATCCATTACCTATGTACCATAAATCCTGAAACAGGCTCTACCAGTGAACAAAATAATGATATCTGTCAATCAGGGAGTGCCAAGTCTCTCAGTCGCAAAAATACAATAAATAAAGGATCTGATGCTGAAAACCAGTCAATGGCAGCTCTAGATCATAAAAAAGTAAAAATAAAGGACGCATCTGAGGGTGAAAACCTTTTCAAGGCACCTAACGATGGGAGACTTGACACTCTTCCTGAGCACTTTCATGAGCGATCGCCTATTTTGATTAAGCCCACTCAATCAATCAACATTGGTACTACAGAAGCAGCCAGAAACATACACCTTGTAGAATCTCTGACAGAGGCAGAAAGATCAGCATTTATCATTTTCTTTAAAGAACAACAAATTAACTTTGCTTGGTCATATGCTGATATGCCTGGAGTAGATCCGCACTTAATCATGCATCATCTATCCATTTCTACAGGAGTTAAGCCAGTCAAGCAAAAGCTATGAAAGATGAATCCATAGGTGGCACTCATGGTCAAAACTGAACTAAAGAAACTCTTAAATGTCGGATTCATCCGACCCATTGACTATGCAGAGTGGATTTCCAACATTGTTCCCATATCAAAACCAGATGGTAGTATCAGAATCTACACTGACTTTAGAGACGTCAACAAAGCTTGTCCAAAAGATGACTTTCCTCTACCCAGTATCGACATCATTGTAGATCTCACAGCAGGCCATGCTATGATCTCACTAATGGATGGTGTCTCAGGCTATAACCAAATCAAAATAGCCCTAGAAGATCAAGATAAAACCGCATTCACCTGTCCATGGGGAACGTACTTTTGGAATGTTATGCCTTTTGGCTTAAAGAATGCAGGGGCCACTTATCAAAGAGCAATGACCATAATATTCCATGACATGATGCACACATTTATGGAAGACTATGTGGATCACTTATTAGCTAAATCCTTCACCAAAGCAAAACATCTTGGCATCCTAACAAAGATTTTTGATCGATTGGAGAAATTCCAAGTCAGGCTTAACCCTAAGAAGTGTGTCTTCGGGGTTATATCAAGCAAGTTACTAGGCTACATAGTCTCAGCTAAAGGTATTGAAGTAGATCCAGCAAAGGTACAAGCCGTCATGGACATGCCACCACCAAAGAATATCAGTCAGCTTAGATCTCTACAAGGATGACTTCAATCAATCAGGCGATTCATCACTCAGCTAGCAGATAAAAGTATCCCATTTAACCATTTACTACACAAAAATGTACCATTCAAATGGGAGGCCAAGTGTGCAGAATCTTTTTACCAAATCAAATAGTACCTGATGAATCTACCAGTTCTAGTACCACCAGTTGCAGGAAAACCTCTAATTTTATATATCTCAACAACAGATATATCACTGGGGGCATTATTGGCACAAGAGGATCAACAAGGAAAGGAATGCGCCATATATTACATCAGTAGAACATTGAATGGCTATGAACTCAACTATACATTCATTGAAAAGGCTTGCCTAATAGTGGTCTTCGCATCTCAGAAATTCTGACATTATATGCTAGCACACACCATCAAGTTAGTAGCAAAAATTGATCCTCTCAAATATCTACTCAGCAAGGCAGCTCTTACAGGCCGATTGGCTAAATGGGTCATGATTCTCAGTGAATTTGACATCCAATACATAGAAAGACGAGCCATCAAAGGACAAGCAATTGCGGATCAGTTGGCCGATGCACCGCTACTAGGAAAACACACCATGGAGATTGAATTTCTGGACAGGGACGTTCTTGCTCTTTCTACTAAACAATGGACTCTTTACTTTGATGGATCTTATACACAACATGGTTCAGGTGCCGGCATTCTATTCATCATTCCTAAAGGACACACTATACCAAGATCATATAGGCTCATGTTTCCATGCACAAATAATGTGGCTGAATATGAGGCACTAGTTATAGGCATCAAAATGGCCGTAGAATGGAAAATCACAGAGTTAAAAGTCTATGGAGACTCGCAACTAGTCGTCCATCAAATCAACAATGACTATCAGACAAAGGATGACAAGCTCCTACCCTACAAACGAATGGTGGATGACTTCAAACAGTATTTTGTGCACATCTCCTTCGAGCAAATACCAAGGTTGAACAACAAAGCAGCAGATGCAATGGCTACAATCGCTTCATTACTACAAATTCCAGAGCAACAGAGTCATTATGAGTTCCTAGTAGAGCAACTGTTCTCCCCCGCCTATGACCACTCTGAATCCCATGTTATCTATGCCTTGACTGGTTCAGATTCTCCGTTATATGGACCAATATACGACTACCTCAAACACAATATCTTACCCATTGACCAATCCCGTAACCAAAAACGTAACTTTATCCAACAAGCTGCCCATTACACCCTTACCACTGATACTTTGTATCGTCGAGGTCTCGATGGTACTCTTCTTCGTTGTCTTGATCGTAATGATTCTGATTCTGCTTTACATGAGCTTCACGAAGGTATTTGTGGCACACATTTAAGTGGCACTACTCTTGCTAAAAAGCTTCTAAGGATGGGATACTACTGGGCTACAATAGAGAAAGACTCGTATCACTTTGCCAAGAAATGTCCTAAATGTCAAATCCATGGCAACCTGATACATGCACCAGCACAAGAACTGCAGCCATTTACAACATCCTAGCCCTTTTGTCAGTGGGGACTGAACCTTGTTGGCAAAATTCATCCTTCATCTTCAAATGGACACAAGTTCATTATAACAGCAATAGAGTACTTTACCAAATGGATAGAAGCAGTTCCCATGACCACAGTGACTAGGAAACAAATTGCCTCCTTTATCCTCAATTATCTGATCTGTAGATATGGTATTCCAAGTTCAATCATTACAGATAATAGACGACTCTTCAAGAATCAAGATGTCCAAGAACTATGTGAAAAATTCAAAATCCAACACCGGTTTTCTACACCATACTACCCATAGGGAAATGGTCAAGCAGAGGCATCTAACAAAACAATACTGAAAATCCTCAAGAAAATAGTGAATGATGCCGGTAAAGATTGGCATGTGCAACTCAATCCAACACTTTGGGCATACAGAACTAGCATCCGCACACCTATAGAAGCAACACCATACTCATTGGTATATGGATCAGAAGCAATTTTGCCCCTGGAGGTAGAAATCCCATCTCTTAGAGTCTCTTTGAAAGGCTTAATCCCAGATGAAGAGTATCGAGTTAACCGACTACAAGAACTTGAACTCTTAGATGAAAGATGTCAGCATGCTTACACTCATCTCAAAGCATATCAACAACGCATGTGCAGGAGCTACAATCACAAAGTCATCCCCCGTAACTTCAAGGTTGGTGACCTAGTCCTCAAAGAAAATCCAAGAAATCAGCACGATCGAGAAAAGAAAGAGAAATTTGAACCTAACTGGTTGGGTCCCTATGTTATCATATCAGTCTATGGATCAGGTGCTTATCAGCTAACAAATTCTGAAGGAGATGTGCTTGACATACCAACTAATAGCATTCATCTGAAAAGGTACTATACTTAAGTAGCCTAGTATATGGAAAAAGCCAAAATAAGCAAAAAAATCAAAAAATCCAGAAAAAAGCAAAAACAAAGTACAATAAAATCAAATGGTGAAAACCTGGTAAACAGGCGCTCTTGTGAAAGAATGGCTCCTCTATCTATTTCCATACCATTTTATCCATACAAACACTATTGGCCATCGCCTGACACTTAGCAAAATATCCATTCAGGACATACTTAGCGTAGTCACTATCCTGATTTGTCTATATATATCCTCTTACCACTAATCCACCATGGCTTGGAATCACTGTATATATTCACATCAAGAGGCACACTCAGCTAGGGGCATTAACTTGTTCACAACCTTGCAAACATTCAACAGATCACAACTAATGAAAAACGTAGAAGATCACATCCAACAAACCAAAACAATGCTTCATCACAAAAACAAAAACAAAACAAATCACAAAAAAACCAAGGATGGATGATTTTTTGAAGTACTGAATGTTGCACTATAGCATAAAATCTTAGCTAAGTTTTGCATTTTGAATTTTTGCATTATTGGATTCTCTTCCTTCTCTCACTAAATGCTTCACAGCTAGAGGTCAAGGGGAACTTCCAATATTTTCTTAGTCTTCTGTCTGGGAGGCGATCACTTGTACTGTTTGAATACTTGCCTTGAGACGTGATACATCAAATATCACTGAAGGCCTGATTCCACTTCATGCATATAAATGATCTAATCTTGTCTGTTTACGCAATATGCACTCAGGTCATCCTGGTTCAATTATACCTTAACACTTGTGGTATCTTGCAAAATCAAACATCATGTAAATTTTTCTCAGGTCATTATGGTTCAATTATACCATTATGCTTGTATAAATTTTCAACATATCCTAAACAAATCAATGCTCAATGATGAAACCTACAAAGAAAGCAAAAATATGGTTCTATCGGATGGCAAATATAGAATGAGGGATGCTCCAAAAACAATTAGTTACATCTCATTTTCCAATTAGTTGCACATCATTTTACAATTAGTTACATATCATTATTACATATCATTTAAAGCCTGTTTGCATATCATTTAACCTCATGGCATATCATTTTACAAGTAGTTTGCATATCATTTAACATCATTTACATATCACGATACATTTAGCAGCATATTAAAAACATACATCTCATTTTCAAGATACATCTCACAACATATAAAAGCATACATCCTGCATCATACATTACATCATATATTGCATCATCACATAAAATAACCCACATAACATGCATCCATATAAACACATCACATGATCAAAAATGGTGCCATCTATATATATATCTCAAAAATGATCAAAATCTACCACATGTGTCCAAACACTGTGTCCAGTACAAAGAATAAATGCTCAAAAATACAACAGAGACCATGTCTCTCAAGTATGACTATCCCCTAACGGAGATGGTCTCGCTCCAGATGCACCCGCCCCTAGATCTCCAGGAGGGTCCTGTCTCGGTGGACCCGTCACACCTCGGCTCTCAGATCATGACCTAGTGGCTAGAGATCGGCTAGATCTCGACTGAGAAAAACTCTCCACTCGCCGATCCCTAGGTGCTGTAGCCTCATAATGCCGCCTATAATACTTTGCCTCCTGCGCTCTCAGCGTCAGCTCTCTAAGGGTGTCTCTCATCGGACCACCCACTACTGCTCTCTGCACACTCACCACCACCTCCTCCGCTCACCCCCTCCGCTCTATCTCCATATCTCGCTCAGTAGTCAAGTGAGAGATCTGCCATTGATAAGTCAAAATCTGTGCCTGCAGCTGCTGCACAGTAATCTGCAACGTCCGTATCTGCGCATCCTCCATATGACCTGGAACTCGCACTCGCAGCGGTACCTGTGCTGGTGGCACCCCTCCCACTCGGCCTGTCCTCGGTGCTGGAGGTGGGAGTACATCCGTCCTCCTCCTCTATGCTGGTCAACTCAGCTCCTCCTCACCACCCACTGCAGCTAGCACCTCCCCCACTCTCCCCTCTCTACCGGTTCTGATAGCCAATCCACCTCTCCCCCTCTCTATCCTCCCCTGCCACACTGCTCGCTCCACACCTCTATCTCCCCGCCTCCCTCTGGCTCCTCTCCCTCCTCCTCCTCCTCCATCCTCTCCATCATCGCCATCATCTCCCCCATCTCCCTCCTCCTCATCTGAATCAAAGGCTGGCCTCATCTCCTCAGGATCTGATATCCTAGCCACCGCCCGCACAACAAACAAACGGGCGAACTCATCTGTCATCCCCGCATCCTGGATCTCTGGGGCATAATCCCAGATCTGCCCAGCCAACCCCACAAACTCCTCCACTGCCACAGCACTATCAATAGTAGGGCCCCAATCTGCCACATCCTACTGCTGCCGTGCATATAAACATGCTCCCTGAGCAATACCCTGCTGGCACTCGAACTGCCTCAAAACTCGGGTCACAACAAACTGCTCAATGACGAATGGGGTCCTCCCAATCAGATACCTCATCATAAATACAAAGGGCATCTTCAGCCCATCATCTGCCCATACCTCACATCCTATGTATGGTCTCCAGGTGACCGTATCTATGTCATCAAAAACCCTCCTCCAATGCTCTAGTTTGCCTAGCTTACGCTGGACAACTAGACCTCTGTATCATTAGGCATATGCTGTACCTACGGGCCTGTCCCTATCTGCCAGTAGCCTCACTACTGGAATGTGCTCCCAGCACCATACCTGTAAAAGGGTCACGCCAGCTGACAAACTGTCGTAACCGAGGTATACTACCTCATGCAGACTCCTGTAAAGATGTGTCAGCATCGTTGACCCCCATGCAAACCTCCTTCCCTGTGTGACCATCTCCTCCAACACTAACCCCCATCCCACTGAGAATCCCTTTGACCTACGATCAGGACAAAGGAATCCCCCAATGAATCCTGCCAGGACGGATGGCAGGGGTGCATAATCCAGGTTCAAAAACTCCTGCCAAGGGATCTCATAACCACAGACAGTATCATCCTAGAATATCTGGCACAGTGCCTCTGTGCCACCCTCCTCGGACTGCTCGTATGGTAGTAGTGCCCCTACTACAGGGATGCATAGAATCCTATAGCAATCCTCCGGTGTCACTGTCATCTCTCTAGTGGCAAAATGAAAGGTGTTCATGTCGCTATGCCACCTCTCTGCCAAAGCTGTCAAAAGCCCCCGGTTCACAGTGAACCGAGGCATGTCCAAGAGCGAGGTTAATCCACATCTCTCAATAATGTCCAAATCTGCCTGCGACAACCATGGTATCAATATCCACGGTCTGGGGAATCTCTCCCTTGACTGTACCATGCCCAATCGCTCTTGACAACAAACAAAACAAATCCAATATCAGTTCCCACATCAAAACAAAGATATCAAAATCAAACTTACATCAACAAACATGAAACAATTTGCTCATCTACAATCAAAGTTCAAAATCCTATCATTTCATATTGTAAAGCGGAAAAATCGTGATCGAACCCTAGTTGTTCTCCCCTCTTCTGACTCCGAGGAGAGAGAAGGGAGGTTCGCTAGGATTCGATGGTTTTTCACTTAGGGGAGAGACTTTACATTCAAAAGAGGGGTTGAAACTCATAAGATCCAATCCCATGCAATGCAAGATTGGATGCTAAATGAATTTCAGGGGTTAGGAAAGCAAGGCTACCCTCTTTTGTAAAGAATGTTGTTAAGGAAATTAAGCTAAGCATGCATAGAAAGTCATAAAGATTCGCTTATAAACTGAGTTCGGGTTATAGGATGAAGCTGCGGACCTGGAATTAGCAGTAAAATGTCGATACGGCGCTGTCCTGCAAATTTGAGCAAAAGTTGTCGGGACGATGGCGCCCAGCGCCATGGTCCTCCGAAAAATCCGTGAAACGAAGGGGGATCTGTTCATCTCTGCACAAGGATTCCAGATCTTCAATTTCAGCTGCGTACCTACAACCTACACACAGAAAAGCGAAGACGATTGGGGGGTTAGGGATTGGGGGTTTGCCTTTAGGTCAAACCCCGGTTTTGGAATTAACCAAGAAATGAGCAAGAGCTGTAAATGTAAATGACTGTAAAACAAGTACTAATACCTTGTTCTAAGGATGTTTGTATCCTTATGTGCGAAGGTTTAGATGTTGTATGTTGTATGTTGTAGTAGTATATTGTATGTGATCTCCTCTTCAATGGTTGAATCCTTGTCTTGAATGCAACATTTAGCCTTGAATGGAGACTTGAAATGATCAATTGCTTGAAGGAATGCTTGAATGCTTGAATGCTTGAGTATAGTTTCCACGCCTTTTTTCATCATATCGAATGAAAGAGGAAAATGTCATTTATATACTTGTCAATTAGGGCTGATAGACTGATTTTCCTGACCTTAGGCCGACCAGGGAAAGTTAATTTCCAAATTGCAAACAAAAAGACCCGAGCCCCTTAGGAGACCGGGCCCAAAATAGGACCCAGGGACCAGGGCGCTGGGCGCCATGGTCCTGGGGACTAGGGCGCTGGGCGCCCTGGTCCTGAGGGACCAGGGCACTGGGCGCCCTGGTCCTGAGGGACCAGGGCGCTGGGCGCTCTGGTCCCACCTCCCGGGACAGCAGGGTGCAAGGAGGTTCAGGCCAGGGTGCTTGAAAAATGCAGTTTTCAGTGTCGTGAGCAAGTTTCAGGGTCTCCATTCAGGTTGCGTGTTGCATCGCCATCGTGAAGACCGAAATGCAGTCGAAATTGCAAGTGTCACAATTTTAGGATGCTACATTTAGCCCCCACTTTAGCGGGAGTATGTATGCTCATACTTTCGGTAAAGTACAAGGAACAATCATTGAAAGACTTTCACCACGTCAAGGAGGCAAGATACACCAAGCCCCCAGTGGACTAAGGATCTTACGACTTCGATTGACAAAGTAAAAGGGAAGATCACGAGGGAGAACCATGACTGTCAGTAGTAAGGTTCCCTCACTATGAGTCATGCAAGAAAGATATCAAAAATTTTCAAGGCAAGGTTAAATTTGCCAAGAAATTTTCAAGTATCTTGAAAAGATATGAACGGGATGTATGCCCCCCTACGTTAAAGCGATCACACACGCCTCACCGGGGGTGATTGTTTTAACGTAGTGATACATATAAGAAATGAGAAAGGAGCACGTTATCGCAAGGATTTAGCCCCCAAGTGTGAGATAAACCCAAGGATAATAGACACAAAACACAAAGCACGAGGTGACTTCACTTTCCTCGGGGTCAGTATGCTGTATGATAATTCATGTATATATATCATATGTATGTATGCATAATTGTTCTTCATTCCCCAATCAAGGAAGGTCACCTAGAAGAAGGGAACACATGTGTCTTTTGAGTCAACATGAGAGAGACCAAAAGAGATCTCAATGCTTTGCATCGTCCTCAAGTAAACAACACTAGGGACGACAAATAGAAGAATGAGAATAACATATAGAAGAAGTGACAAAAGAGAGGGGGAGAGAGTCTACTATGCTAATGTAACTAGTCTAGCACGTCATCTACCCCCCCGATCTTGCTGATCAATGTTTCGGGAAGGCAGGGAACACGCTAGAGGAGGAACATCCAACACAACAGATGGAGCTATCACAAGATCCAAACAAGGGCTATGTTCATGTTCCGAGCCACATTGTTCTTGTCTAGGAGCTAGGATAAGTGCTTTAGAAAATTCATTAGATAAATGGTTATCAACATCAACAAGTTCATATTCACTATCAGAAGCAAGAGGAGTAACATTTTCATCTATATCATCATCAAGATTTATAAAAATAGGATCTTTAACTCGCACAGGATCAAGACCATCATGCATCTTATGTTTAGGAGATTTAGGCTCAATGTCCGGCTGAGGAGAAAATGGAATAATGCTTGTTGAAGGTGTTTTTGGAGATTGCAAAGTTTGAGCTCTAAGACGACGCTTTCGCCGGCGTTCACGTGCATAACGATTTCGTCTAGTCTTAGTAGGAAGTGGAGAAGACTAAGGAGGAGGAATGTTCTCATCCTTAGCACTTGGGTGTTTAGGTTGTGGTCTCTTAGGCTGGATAATAGGAGAAGAAGAAGGTCTCTTCTCTCTATAAAAAGAAGGAGGAGGAACTGCTCCATATAAAGGAGGAATATTTGGTTTAGGGAGAAGACCAAGTCCATCATGACGAGGAGGTATAGGTCTACTCTTAGGAAGTTTATTAGGTATAGACATAGTCACATCCATAGGGATGGGTTGGGAATCTTCTTGAGGAAAGACATTAGTTTTATCTTTCAAAGGAAGAACTTCCTTCTCAAGAATGATAGGAATGTCAAGTTTAGGTGTTCTAGGTTCACTTAGAGATAGGATCATATCTGTTTTCCACTTTTGATAAGATTTGAAAAGATGATCACTTTGCGGAGGAAGAGATTGGAATTGTTTAGGCCAAAAGTAATCAAGAGGAACACTAGAGGTTCTTTCAGCTGGTTTAAAGAGACTATGATTGACAGTAACAACTTCACCATTGTGGGGAAATTTCAAACACTTATGAATAGGAGAAGCAATAGCTTTCATGGAAGATAGCCAAGGATAGCCAAGCTTCACACGAAATTGTTCGGAAGATGGAATAATAGCAAAGTTCACATCAAGAGATTTGTTATGGACCTCAATAGGCAATGTAATAGAACCAATTGCAGGAGAAGAAAATGCATCAAATAATTTCACAATCACATCTATTTTGTCATAGATCACTTGATTCAATTAACCATGCACGAAGGATCAATAAGCACTCCACGGCAAGGTGTATTCTTAACTTTTGCAACTATGTATAAAGGACCATCAGGTGCCCTAATGGTTTCGCTAGAATCAAATGTGATGGAAGGTTCTTCAGGGATTTCTTGCTGCTCTACAAAGTTAATCACATTCGGGGTCATAGACACAAGACCATTAGATGAGAGAGAGGAATCATTAGTCTCAATCGCATTAGAGGTATGAGAAGGCAATGGATCAGTGAAAATATGAAGATTTTGATTAGGAGGAGCTACAGATGTGTTGCCTTTATCATTCACTCCAGAAACAGAAATAGTATTATTATCAATCAAATCTTGAATTTTACCCTTTAAAGAAAAACATTTTTCAGTATCATGCCCAGGCTGATGATGAAATTGACAAAAAGCTTTGTTATCAAAATAAGGTGAAGTAATCTTTGCAGGATCAATTTGTCTTATAGGAGGAAGAGTAAGCACATTTTGTTCCAATAACTTATTCATAATACTATGCAATGATTCATTCAAAGGAGTATACTTTCTTTCTTTCTTGAAAAATTTAGAAATAGGAGGCACACCTGATGCTGCATTCACATTGTTGTTGATGATGTTTTCATTGAATTTGATGGAATCTCTATTCAGTTTAAACTTCCCAAATGGTTGTTGACTGCTATCACCCTTATCACTCGGAGCCATAGGATGTGATTGTTCCATTTGACTCACAGTCAGTTGATAATTGTGAAGAGTGGCGCACAACTGTTGGAAAGAAGTAAACTCAGAAAATAGAAGTTTGTCTCGAATATCTTTTTGTAAATTAGAAATAAAGATTCTTTGAATATCATTGTCAGGCACTGGAAAAGAAATTTGAGCATACAAATGCTTATATCTACCAATGAAATCAGTCACTTTTTCTTTAACACCTTGTTTACAATGCATTAAATCAATCAAAGTAACTTTAGGACTTATATTGTTTTGAAATTGTTGAATGAAAGCATTTGCAAGTTGTTCGAAAGAAGAAATAGAATAGGAAGGCAATGAGCAATACCATTGTAGGGCTTTGTCTCTTAATGTTCTAGTAAATAGTTTTGCAAGCAACCTTTGGTCATAAGCAAAATCGGTACAAATTGTTTGAAAAGTCTTAACATGTGTTAGAGGATCTCCTTTACCATTATAAAGTTCCAAATGCGGGATTTCAACATGTTTAGTAGGAATAGCTCGAACAATGTCAAGAGAAAGTGGGCTCACAACATCAAATGTGGGCACACTAAACTTAGATTGATTCATAGAGGCAATTTGTTGCTGTAAAGAAGAGACAGTTTGTGCAAGATTGTTAACGGTCGCTTCAGTCGAAGAATTCATATTAGATGTGTTAGATTGAGATGGAGGTGTTATGTTATTGAAAGAAGGTAGAGAGTAAGGTGGTGGGACCCTATGATAATTAGTCATAGGAGACGATTGGACAGGAGGAACACTACAAGGAGGAATAGAATGATTAAATGAATTGCCCCTTGCGTCATGTTCATTTGTGATGATATAATAGGCACACTCATTGGAGGAATGAATGAAGAAGTCGGATTGAATGAAGGAATAGGGTTAATTGAAGAAGAAGGGTTGCCCCCATGACTGGTGATCACAGGAGGAATGTCTTGTGTAGAAGTAGCCATTATGTTTGATGTAAAAGTAGGTATGCTAGCAATAGAAGTCGTCAAAGGAACAGAATGATTGTCTTGTGTAGGAGGTTGTGTATAACCTAAGGTTTTGGCACAACTCTTCATAGGCATCACATTTGAATCCACAATGTGTGAAATACCACGCAAAATATCAATTCCATTCTTATCACTTTGAAGCATACGTTTTAGGCCCTCAATTAAAGGAAGAGCTTGACTATCAGGGTACTCTTGAGACATCCATTGTCGAAAATCGTCAAATTGGTTATCCAATTTCGAAAGTTGTTTTACAGAAACCTCATGGAGAGCTTCTTCATCATTAGGAGGATTAGAGGAATTACCCATGTCCTCATTAAAAAGGCTATTCAAATTAGGTTCCATCTCCTCAGTAGTTAAGCCTTGGAAAGACTTAATTCTATGGCTTCGTCTAACGGGAATAGTGTAAGTAGGGCTTATTGTTGTAAAACTCATGCACTAGAGAAGGAGAGAAAATTTTGAATTTAGAGGTAGCAATTTTCAGTAAGATCAACCAATTTTCTGGATTTAAGCTGTTAAATGCAATCACAACAGTCTCCCGAAATTTCAGAAAAAATGTCCGGGACCATGGCGCCCGGAGTGCAACACGGTCCCTGCAACTTTTTTCGAAATTTGCAGGGATGAAAGGTATGATGATGTTAGAGCTAATCTGAAAAAATTGAGTGATTTTACAATCTGTAGATAGGCCAAATTAAAGTTGCAAATTCAAAATTGAACCCTATCAAGATTGTCGAAAAATGCAAAATTTGAATTTTGAAAAAGAGAGGGAAACTGAAATTTTGAATTTTATGATTTTAGAGGGAATGTCAAAAGCAATGCAAATTTTGAAATTCAAAAATTGACTCAATTTCATGCAGAATTCAATTTTGAAAGCAGAAATCGAAGTTGTTGTAATTAAGCACTTAATTTCAAAAGTCACAAAATGTAAGAATTTGAATAAAGCACTGAAATTTCGAATGACTGCAACCACAATTTTCAGATTTATGATAATAAAAATGCAATTTTGACACAAAATTTTAATTTCAATGACTTTTGAATGATTAGAAGCCTTAGACCAAGCAATCGCAAGACCAACTTTGACTGTAATTTTGAAAGTGTTATAATTGATAAAATCAGCCAAAATTCTGGATTTTAGCAGGAAAATACAGCAAGATCTTGCTCCCGAAATTTTGGAAAAAATGTCGGGGACGATGGCGCTCGGAGTGCAACACGGTCCTCGCAACTTTTTTCCAAATTTTCAGGGATGAAAGATATTGTGATTTTATTGCGGAATCCAAAGTTACAGCTGATTTGGAGATGTTTTGATTGGTCAAATTGTCGGACAAAGGTTGAATTAAGAGGGTTTCAAAAATTAGGGTTTTGACATTTAACCACTTAATTTTCAGAATTAAAGCACAAATATGAATTGAAAATTTGTAATAGAAAGGCAGATCTGAAACAGGCATTAACATTTAGACATTTCGCAAGTTCAATTACCAAAAAGAAAATTTAGGGTTTTTATGCAATCACCTGTAAAATTTTGCAAAAGATTAAACATGGAAATGTAATCAATTTTTTTAGATCTAAGCATGAAAAATCAGAAAGGATGTTCACGTCGGGTTCACCAAAATGTAAAGCGGAAAAATCGCGATCGAACCCTAGTTGTTCTCCCCTCTTCCGACTCCGAGGAGAGAGAAGGGAGGTTCGCTAGGATTCGATGGTTTTTCACTTAGGGGAGAGACTTTACATTCAAAAGAGGGGTTGAAACTCATAAGATCCAATCCCACGCAATGCAAGATTGGATGCTAAATGAATTTCAAGGGTTAGGAAAGCAAGGCTACCCTCTTTCGTAAAGAATGTTGTTAAGGAAATTAAGCTAAGCATGCATAGAAAGTCATAAAGATTCGCTTATAAACTGAGTTCGGGTTATAGGATGAAGCTGCGGACCTAGAATTAGTAGTAAAATGTCGATACGGTGCTATCCTGCAAATTTGAGCAAAAGTTGTCGGGACGATGGCGCCCAGCACCACGGTCCTCCGAAAAATCCGTGAAACGAAGGGGGATCTGTTCGTCTCTGTACAAGGATTCCAGATCTTCAATTTCAGCCACGTACCTGCAACCTACACACAGAAAAGCGAAGACGATTGGGGGGTTAGGGATTGGGGGTTTGCCTTTAGGTCAAACCCCGGTTTTGGAATTAACCAAGAAATGAGCAAGAGCTGTAAATGTAAATGACTGTAAAACAAGTACTAATACCTTGTTCTAAGGATGTTTGTATCCTTATGTGCGATGGTTTAGATGTTGTATGTTGTATGTTGTAGTAATATATTGTATGTGATCTCCTCTTCAATGGTTGAATCCTTGTCTTGAATGCAACACTTAGCCTTGAATGGAGACTTGAAATGATCAATTGCTTGAAGGAATGCTTGAATGCTTGAATGCTTGAGTATAGTTTCCACGCCTTTTTTCATCATATCGAATGAAAGAGGAAAATGTCATTTATATACTTGTCAATTAGGGCTGATAGACTGATTTTCCTGACCTTAGGCCGACCAGGGAAAGTTAATTTCCAAATTGCAAACAAAAAGACCCGAGCCCCTTAAGAGACCGGGCCCAAAATAGGACCCAGGGACCAGGGCGCTGGGCGCCAGGGTCCTGGGGACCAGGGCGCTGGGCGCTCTGGTCCCACCTCCCGGGACAACACGGTGCAAGGAGGTTCAGGCCAGGGTGCTTGAAAAATGCAGTTTTCAGTGTCGTGAGCAAGTTTCAGGGTCTCCATTCAGGTTGCGTGTTACGTCGCCATCGTGAAGACCGAAATGCAGTCAAAATTGCAAGTGTCACAATTTTAGGACGCTACACATATCAACTTGTAAAACAACTCAAGTTCTCAAAAACTATATCAAAACTTGTAATACAACTCAAGTCTCCACAATCACATAAACTTGTAAAACAACTCAAGTTTCCCACCCATATCAACTTGTAATACAACTCAAGTTTCCAACCCATATCGGCTTGTAACATAACTCAGGCTTCACACAGATTGAACTTGAAACAGAACACGCAAATACATCATATTCTGATTAACGAAACACATTGATATCTATACATAACTTGGAAAATTGCAAATAAAAACAAGTTATACAAACACTCATATTGGATAAAATCATCAAAACACGACAGGCAAACAAAACAAGTTTTCAAATCGGCCAATACTGCAAAATTTTTCAAATGTGCTAAAACAAATATTCAATGCGCTAAAACAACCCCACGCACTAGGCTGCCTCTGCTACATGCTACTCTATTTACCCTATGCTCTAGACTCGGTCTACGCGCTAAAATTTTCACCCCATGCGCTACCTAACTCACCGCATGCGCTAGACTTTGTCTACGTGCTAATCTACCCCTTCTAAGCGCTACCCATTTAGCCCTATGCGCTAGGTTAAGCCTACGCACTAAACCCCCTTCCCTATGCGAACCCCTACGGCCCCTATACGCTAGGTCACCCCTACGCACTAACCTGTTGACACGACGCGCTCCCTGACACTTCCTATGCACTATTCTATATGCACGCGCTAACCTAATAATTTCATGCGCTAACCTATCTTTTTCAGACGTGACCCCTAATTTTGAACTCGATGCGCTACTCTAAACTTCATATGCGCTACTCTAGACCCTAGATGCGCTAAACCGTTAAACCCAAACTTTGAAATCCAAAAACTAACTAAAAATGACAAAATAAAAAATCAAAAAAGGGTAAAAAACATTGACTTACTGGTGGTCCACGCGCTGCAGGCCTCCGATACCTCCGAATGCGCTCGAATCGGTGTCTATGATAAGGAATAGGCATTTTCTCTCCAAAGCAAATTCTCTTTCTCCAAAGTCAACAAAGCACAAATGAGTCTCAATCAAGCCCTTTTCCCCTTTTATAAGAGGAAAATGAAATTAGGGTTAGCCCCATGCACCTGTAATATGGTCACGGTCTCCCCTATACTATCACATTTGTAACTTATCGGGAGATGAATCAATTTGCACACTTTTCACATGCACAAAATCATACAAATCATACGCAAATCATCAAATTAAATCAAAATTTTTATTTTTTTTCAAAATATTGATTCATCTCCTGAGGGGGCATCACCATCAAAATATCGAATCTGGGGCATCACCCATCAAATTAAAATAGGGGCACGACTGGCAAATCAAAAGAGCGACACAAAAAAATAAATTACATTTGATCATAAATCATGATAAAGCATCATTTTCTTTGAAATAACATGTGCACACACGTCACTTCAAAGAGCGGCAAAATGTAGATGTATAAAAATGACCATATTCCTAAATGAATATTTTATGTTCATTTCTCTATTTGATTAAATCCAATTTAATTAAATTATCCACCTTCTTCTATTTAATTAAGTAAATTACTCAATTTATTTAAATTAAATTCATTATACCATTTAATGAATAAATCATTTTATTCAATTAAATCCCCCTATCCACTTTTAATTAAATTCAAATTCAATTAAATAGTTATCCTAAAATTGAATAAATCTAATTTATTTAATTTCCTCAAATAGCAACCAAATTGAAATAAATTATTTCAATTAAATCCTATTATCCCTCCATCCACTTGCAAAATCCCAAACCCCTTTCTAATCCCTTCTAGAATCTTCTAATCACTTCTAATTAACCTAACCCCTCCTCTCAACTTTGTCACATTCCGAAGCAAAGAGAAGTCACTTCTCAAAAACCTCAAAGTCTTTGATAACCATTAAAGGCTTTCAACCTTCAACCACTAAATGGCTCAAAGTCTTTGATAACCATTGAAGGTTTTCAACCTTCAACCACTTAATCCCCAAAGTCTCCAATAACCATTAATGGTTAACTCAAACCCTCCTACATGGTTAAAACATTTGTTTTGACTCAACCTTCATCCAACCCAAGGGTCTCATCAGGCCATTAATGCTTTGACCATGATTATCTCTTAATCATTTGCACAAAGGTTTATCCTTGGATTAACTCTTAATCCAGTGGGTAATCTTAATTTAGACTTGACTCTTAGCCTCTGGATAACCATAAGGTCTTCTCAGGCTTTTAATGCCTCCAACCTCTTCTCTCAACCCAACCCTATGTTGACACTTGTCACCATTTCATTGGTGCCAATTGTGCACATGGATCCTCAACTTTCAAACTCAGCCCTTGATTAAACCTTTCAATCTTGACCATCCATTGCCCTGTTTGTGCTATAAATAGAGCTCTCATTCCTCCATTTTAAACAATCATCTTTCAAATTTGAAGCATTACACTTATGCTCAAATTCTTTCAAGCTTTCTCATTTCATATATGCTCCTCACTTAGCCTCTTTTAGATCAGGAATTAGATTAATATGCATGTTTAGAATAATTTCTTTATCATTTTAGCTCAATCATAGACTAAATATAGTATGCTAGGATAGTATTCATACTAATCTTGTCATCTTATCATCTAGTTTATTGCATTTCTAAGATCATACATAGCTTAGCATCCATTTCATACAAAAATATATCAAAGCATCCCTCGTTCTTACATTTGCCATCCCTAAACCATTTTGCTCAGTGATCTGAGAGCAAAAACATTAGTTTGAGGGACATTGTGAGATAGAGAACCATGGGACCCTCCTTGGGAAGCTGAGTAATACGTTACTCCATAGCTTGCACCAAGAAGTCCTGTGTGTGTGTGTGGACTAGTATTCTAACATATTTTCACATATTTAATTCTATCAGCCCACTTTTCCCGCACACAATAGGTTAAGGATTTATGTGAGAAGCAAAGCTATAAACCAGTACTGGATCTGGCATAGTAGATGCTATTTTGAAGCAGTACAAGACATTGGATTTATATAATCCATTTTGTAAGTCAATGAGACTTCCCATTTTGTAATTGAGTAGTGAGCTCTAGGCACTTGGCCTTCCTGCATATGTAGGCCCCTCTTGTAGCAGTAATATTCTCTTATTGGCCAGTAAGTGAATATTGTGGGTCACAAATCCCACTGAGGTTTTTTCCACACTGGGTTTCCTCGTTAAACTATTGTGCTATGGTGTGTTTTTCATATGGTTTCTTTTATCTCTGTTTATTGCATTACTTTCTATTTGCCAGTATACTACATTAATATGTTCTACATGTTTTAAGTCAAGAAAATCTTATTACCAGTTAGATACTGATTCACCCCCCCCCTCTCAGTATCTGTGGGAATCCTAACAATTGGTATCAGAGCCTGGTCCTCTATTTTCAAAAGCCTAACAGCTTGACGATGATATTGACACTGGTAAAGATGGAAAACTTGATGAAGAAACTAGAAGCAACTCTCTCAGACTATGATGCAGAAAAATTGAAAAATATCAAACTTGAAGATGATTTAAAGGCTGCACAGGATATTATTCAAGCACTTCAAGAAAATCTTACTATTGCAAGAAATAAGAGAAGAGAAATTTGTGAAAAGATGCAAAATGAGAATGATGAACAAGAAACTCTTAGTGATCTGATGGATAAGCTGAAACAAGAAAACATGACAACAAAGAATGAGATGTAGGATATGACTATGAGATTTTGTAAATAAATTGAAGATAGAAAAAAGAATGAAGAAGACTTGACTAGAAGACTGAATGATGTTGCAAATGAAAACACCAGACTTAGCTATGAAAATGATATATTGAAGACAGATCTGATGCATGCACAGAATGACTCAAATGAACTCATGAGACAAAAAGGTATCTTGGAAGGAGAACTAGCTACTGCAAATCAACATAAAGAAAAATTCAAGAAAAGCTCTGAAGAACTTGGTGATTTGTTGAAGAATCATAAACCTAATGGTGACACTAATGGTCTTGGCTTTGAAGCTGGTGAAAGCTCTGGTACTGCAAACAAATAGGATCATGGCAAACCGGTAAGACAACCTACTGCTTATAAATTCAATGGCAAATGCTTTAACTGTAATAAATATGGTCATAGAGAAAATCAATGTAGATCTAGAAATTATCTTAATACCAATACACCCACTGGTCAATGTTCAAAATGCAACAAAGTTGGTCATAATTCAGAGAATTGCAGAATGAATGTGAGATGTTATGTTTGTGGAAGATTAGGACACTTATTTAATCAATGCAGAACACAACCGGCATAGGTTATGGGAAAGCTATTTAGAAAATAATGTGACTTGTTATGCTTGTAACAAGATTGGACATATTGCAAAATTTTGTAGAAGCAAGTCCTCACCGGTAAACAACAAAGGTGCTAGTTTGAAAGGTAAAGAAAAGGTTGAAGAAGTAAAACAAGAATTCTCAAAACAATGGATCAGGAAATCAAAACTAAATGTTGATAGGAATAATCCTCCACCAACAGAACAGAGTAACACTCCATCGGCAGAAGAGAGTAACATTCCACCACCAGGAGAGTCTTCATCTAACTAAAGAAAATTTCTTTGAGGGTTTGGCAATCAAATTTGAAACATGCTATTATTCCCTCGGTTGATGGTAAGAAGTTGAAATTACTTCTACATCGGTAGATAAGTTAGGTCATTACTTAACCGACAAGCATTAAATATGGTGGTTGGCAAATTAACATTATAAATCAGTGTTTTTGGCTCCATTTTTCTTCACCAAGCATTCAAACATTCAAAGAGCACAAAAATTCTGAGCAAAGTAGCAAAGCAATTCAGCAATCAATCATTCCTAAGGTAGAGAAAGGTATTTATAATCATGGCATCCTCTTTTGTACCTAAATTCATAGCAAACCCTACTGTAGTTGAAGTAATCAAATGCCCTAGGCTCGTATTTCAGTTAGTTCCTAAAATTGCTAAGAAGGATGATAATGTTGGTGCATTTTCTCAAATTCCCAAAGGAGTAGTTTTTGCAGAAGACCCTAGAATGTACATTCATTGTCACATAGAAGAATTAGGTGATGAGTAAATAAAGAACATGTATAAGATAGTAATTTGTGATGATTCCGGGAATGTGAAACCTGAACACAAAATAGTCGAAACCCTAGGATTCATTGAAATCCTTAGTATTCTAAAATTCCCTAAGGATGTTATAAGGATAGTTTTAAGTAGGGTTCATGGTGAATTTTTCTGGTTGGATTCAATCCACAAAATTACTAAAGAGGCAGCAAAAGTTGTGACAGGGTTACCCTCCACCGGTAACAGACCTAATTAGACAAAGGTCTCAAATGACCTAGTGAATAACCTGATAGGTGCAACATCTGACAAGAGATCTTTAAGAGTAAATGATGTGACTGACATCAATGTCAGATTCATTAGCATGATTCTAGACTACAAAACAACACATGCAAATAGGTTAAATTCAGTTTCTAGTTTATGCATAAAAAGTGCTTATGATATGATCAAAGATAATGCAAAAATAAATGTGTGTGAATGGTTGAAGGATGAACTAATTGATAATCTTGGAAAGATCAAGAAAGACAAAAAGGGGACATTTAGATTTGGTAACCTACTTGTCTGTTTAATGTTGCACATAACAAAATAGGTGCCTCTTATTAGCAACAAAAATCTAGGTTTTGACATACCAGTAGGCAAACAACTATCTGATTTACTTCACAACATCGGTGAAAATAGAGAAAAGAATATAAATGAATATTTTCAAGCATTAAAGGCCCAGATGAATACTAGAGTCAGATTATCACAAGCAATTGTAGATAAGTATAAGGATGAAATATGCTTTGTTATTAACAAGGATGAGATCTAGATGGAGGCAGTTGTCCCAAGAACCATTTGGGTTATTGAAATGGGTTATGAAACTGATGACAACATAATTGAAACATATGCAAAATCCCTTCTAGAAGCACCCAAGGAACCTAAAGAAGTGGTATTTGGCAGTGTTGAGACTATTGAAAATCAAATTCAATCAAAGAAAAGGGTAAAGAAGGTAGAAGCAATAGTAAGAAGAGGATCTAGGCAAAAAAAGGCTATCAAAGAGGATGTACTTAAAACAAATCGGTATCACTGAAGATGAGTTAGAAACACTACAGCTAGAAACTCACCTTTCACTGGTAGCAACTTCTTCGGAGAGTGATATGCCAGCTACATTTAAAAGAGTTGTGAGGAAAAGAGAACCTTCACCAGTATCTACACCTTCACCTAGAAGAACCAGACAAAAACAACAAGCAGTAAGGCCCTAGGCTAAGAAGACAACTCCAAAGAAGAAAAACTTAACACCAAAGAAAAAGACTCAACAAAATATTGCTCCAATTGACAAACTTTTAGATGAAATAACAGAGGAACGAAAGCTTAAGAACATCAATAAATTATATGATACATTATCAGTTGATGACAAAGAAAAAGTTGAAAACAGTGTAATTCTACACTTGGATATCTATAAGAAATTTTTGATGCAAGTTGTAGATGAATTACCGACAGAACTATTTAAGAGACTTGAAGCTAGAAGGCAAGCTGTTGTAGAGCTTGACAAGAAAATAAAAATTGAGAAACTACTTCTTGTTTATCCTGTTAACTCACCAAAGGAGATAGATGATATGATCTCAGAGGCTAACCGGATAGTATTCTCAACTACACACCGACATGTAGCACTTATGGTTGGTAGAGTAAATGAGGTTGCAGAGGAAACTGCTAATGCATGGGACATATTCCTTGTTGAGAAAGAAAAGTAGGAAGAGTATAGAATCCTAAACCTATCAAAGTATATCAGAAAGATAAGGATAAGGATAAAGGAAAGGTTGGTGGACCTCCGAGCATAAAAATAAAAGACAACTTATGCCCACTGCCTCTGAATACTCCACTGGTAGTTACAACTAAACATCAACTAGCTAATGAGAGTATGAAGATACCACAAGAGGACACAAATCCAAACTCTGAGGTGTTATACACAATTGACATTGACACTCAGAAAGTTAACATTGTGGTAGATAAGGACACAATTAGAAAGACAAATATGGCTAGTGAGACACCGGTAATAGATAACACATAAGGTAAACCGGTAGATGGTAACATAGAACAACAAGCAGAGCAAAAGGCTCCATCACAGCAACAGGTTCACATAGAGTCAGTGCCACCGGCAACAACTAAGCAAGAAAAACCTTTGCTTAAGGAAATGGAAACACAAACTGACCTACTAGAGGTCACCACAAGAAAGGATTTTTCTCCCACCGGTAGGATACAGAGTGTTGGTACTTCAACTGCAGGATTCAAATCAACTAATGTAACAGAAGTTCTTTTGGACTCAAAAAAAATAATAGATTGTATCTCACAAGCATACAAGGCTATTGATGATACAATTCCAATTATGAAGATGATAGCTCCAAAATTTAATGTAGATAATAAAGATTCTTTGAGTCAACTTGACACTTTGTCTAAGTATATTACTAAAAAACTGTGACAGTTGAACAAATAAAAGAGGAAGCATTCAAGGAGGGATTAGAGAAGGAAAAACACAAATTCTTTGAGGAAGAAATAAAGAAGTGTACAAGGCAGTTTGACACACTTCTATCGGAATTATGTAGCACATTAAAGGAATTCAAAACTTTGTACAGAGATACTTGTAAGACTAAGTTTTTGACAGTTGACATAGACAAGAAGATCAACAAGATATAGGAGGAAATAAATCAACTAGCTGACAATTTCATTAACTCATCTAATTCATTATCAGTTTTTGAGCAGAAGATAACAGGTTTTGAGGAAGAACTATTAAAGCTGGAAAGAGAAAAGGAAAGAATAAAAGGTAAGACTAAGGATCTTAAATGGAGACTAAGTCCAAAACTAGACTACCTCGCCACCTTAAGGAAATAAATATCTAATGCCCTGATTCAAGGACATAAAACATCGACAGAGCAAATGAAACACCTCACCGATACAGTTTAGAGGACAGAGGCCGCAATAAAAGATAACAAAAAGTTCATTGAGAGCTTGAATCTGGTTTTGGCAAATCTTTTTCAGATTGTAACCAACCGGTTATATGGTTGAAATAGGAAACTACACTCTATTGACACTTTGACAACCTTTGTCATTGATGCCAAAGGGGGAGTAGTGGTATGAGAAAAATCCAATAACTTAGGGATCATCTGCTCAAGGGGAGCACACAGTTTTGGTAACAATTTTTGGACTTCAATTTTTGGACTTCAATTTTTGGATACACTTTTTGAATTTTTCTCATGAGTGTTGCCATCAATGCCAAAGGGGGAGATTGTTGGCAAATGCACACTCCAATGAGACATTGTAGGTGATTGAAGGTTTTGTCATTGATGGAAATCTTACAATCCTATGACACCGACAAGGCAATCCACCAGCACCAGCAAAGTCAGATTCTACACTGGCACACAGACCACTAGCACCGACAGTGAAAGGAAGCATACCGACATAGAAGCCGATAGGAATTTTGTTTGTAATTTATTTTGTTTATTATTATTGTAAAATCATTGTAAGCCAACTTGGCAAATTGTAAAATGACTTATATATATAAGAGATCATTGTAGAACAATTATGTAAGCATGGAGGAATGTAATTAGGCGAAATAAGGCAGACCTATTATGCAAATTATAGGTTAAGGATTTATGTAAGAAGTAGAGCTATAAACCAGTACTGGATCTGGCTTAGTAGATGCTATTTTGAAGTAGTACAAGACATTTGATTTATATAATCCATTTTGTAAGTCAGTGAGACTTCCCATTTTGTAATTGAGTAGTGAGCTCTAGGCACTTGGCCTTCCTGCATGTGCAGGCCCCTCTTGTAGCAATAATATTCTCTTATTGGCCAGTAAGTGAATATTGTGGGTCACAAATCCCACCGAGGTTTTTCCCACACTGGGTTTCCTCATTAAACTATTGTGTTATGGTGTGTTTTTCATATGGTTGCTTTTATCTCTATTTATTGCATTACTTTATGTTTGTTGGTATACTGCATTAATATGTTCTACATGTTTTAAGTCAAGAAAATCTTATTACCGGTTAGATATTGATTCACCCCCCTCTCAGTATCTATGGGAATCCCAACATATGATGGAAGTGTTCAGAAGACTGAGTCAACCTTTAAAGCATCTACTGTACCATCCAGAAAAGGAAAAGAAACTAGTACTAGTTATGAATCTAGACAATGTAGAGATATGGATGATGAAGAGATTCTGATAGAGTTTGAAGCTCTTCTTGTTAAAAGACTTCTGAAGGGAACAAGAAAATATAGAGGTAAACTTCCTTTGAAATGTTTTTCTTGCAACAAGATAGGACATATAGATGTTAATTTCCTTAAAAATGTCAATAAGCATAAATCAGAGAGGTTTAGAAAGTATAAAGGAGGAAACAAAAGAAATTGTCTAGTTGCTGTGGATGAAGGTGTCACTGATGAAGAATCAGAGGATGAAGAAAATGAAGACATAGTGTTTGTAGCAGTAAAGGAAGAAGTGTCTGACAAGAAAGATCTTGTCTCTCACATTGACAACTCTAATGAGTGGATAATTGATAATGGTTGTTCTCACCACATGACTGGTGACCAAAGAAAGTTTATGTCTCTAGAGGAATATGATGGAGGTGTTTTCAGATTTGGCAACGATGCACCATGTTTGGTAAAAGGTAAAGGATCTATCTCACTGAATGGAAAAAGAAGTGTTGATGATGTCTACTAGGTAGAAGGTCTTAAGCATAACCTATTGAGTGTTGCTCAGCTGAATAACAAAGGACTAGCTCTAGAATTCAAAGGTGGAGTCTGCAGTATAATTGGGAAGAGTGGTGAACTTATTGCCACCGGTAAGTAGACCAGAGGCAACCTGTTTCAGTTGAATGCCAAGATAAGTCAGTGTCTAATGGCTAAGTTTGATGATAGTTGGATATGGCATAGGAGACTCTATCATATGAACTTTGACAATATTGTTAAATCTAGTAAGATCAAGGCGGTAAGAGGATTACCTTTGCTGAACAAACCTGAGAATTCTTTATGTAGAGAATGTCAACTTGGGAAGATGTCTTCCTCAACATTTAAAGGTAAGTCTTTTTCAGCAGAAAATTTACTTGATCTTGTGCATACTGATTTATGTGGTCCTATGAAAACCAGAAGTATTTAGGGAGATAGGTATTTTATGATTCTTACTGATGACTGCTTACGAATGATGTGGGTCACATTCGTGAAAGACAAGTCTGGAGCATATGGAAAGTTCAAAGCTTTCAGTGTATTAGTAGAGAAAGAAAGTGGTAAAAAGATTAAATGCCTAAGAACTAATCAAGGAGGAGAATTCACTTCTAATGAATTCAATAAGTATTGTGAAGATAACGGTATTAAGAGGCAGTTGTCTACCCCAAGGACACCACAATAGAATGACATAGCAAAAAGAAATAATAAGACTATAGTTGAACCGGCTAGAACAATGCTGATCCAAGGAAAGGTTACTCACACTTTTTGGAGAGAAGCAGTGAGTACTACAGTCTATACTATGAACCAGGTACTCATTAATAAAGGTAAAGATAAAACCCCTTATGAGTATTGGACCGGGAAAACTCCCACTGTGAGTTACTTTAAAGTGTTTGGTAGTAAGTGCTATATCAAGAGAGGTGAGCATTTGAGAAAATTTGATGCAAAATGTGACGAAAGAATATTTCTAGGATATTCCACTAAGAGAAAAGCTCTCAAGTGCTACGACAATAGAGCTTAGAAAATTATTGAAAGTATCAATGTCAGGGTTGATGAATCCTCTGAAGAACCCAAGGAAACATACAATGAAGAAGTGGAAGATGAACCGGGTGTAGCCTTCTGGGAACTAGTTAAGAAAGAAACTTGTAAAGATCTCAGTGTTCCTATAACAATAGAAGCTGCAGTAAGAGAAGAAGAAGAGGTTAGTGAAGGAGAAGAAGAAAAGCTAGCAGATCAGGCTAGAGTCATTCCTAGATATGTGAAGCTACATCATGATCCAAAGCAAATCATAGGAGATAAAGATGCAGGGATACTCACAAGAAGAAAAGTAAAGGAGAATTCTTGGATGATTTTTGAATTTGAACCCAAGACTTCCAGAGAATCTCTTACAGGTGAAAACTAGATTAAAGAAATGGAAGAGGAGCTAGACCAAATAGAGAAGAATGCAACATGGTCTTTGGTGCTTGGACCAAAACATAAAAATGTCATAGGTACCAAATGGGTCTTCAGAAATAAGCTGAATGAAGAAGGCACAGTTGTAAGAAACAAGGATAGGCTTGTATGCAAGGGATACGATCAGGAGGAGGGAGAAGACTATGGAGAAACCTTTGGTCCTATGGCTAGACTAGAAGGTGTTTGAATGCTACTTGCATTTGCAACATTTAAGGGATTTATGGTTAATCAGACGGATGTGAAGTCTACTTTTTTAAATGGAATCCTAAAAGAGGAAGTGTATATAGAGCAACCAGAAGGGTTTGCCTTATCAAAAGATAGTGACATGGTGTGTAGGTTACACAAAGCCCTGTATGGATTGAAACAGGAACCTAGGGCATGGTATGAAAGACTACACTCTCATCTTGTGAAGATTGGATTTTAGAGAACAAGTGAAGATAGTAATAGCTACTTGAAATCAGAAGGTGAACAAATTATGATGTGTGAAGTGTTTGTGGATGACATATTCTTTGGAGGAGATGATAAAATGAGTCATGTGTTTGCGGATGAAATGAAGAAAGAGTTTGAGATGTCTTTAATAGGAGAGATTAAGTTCTTCATTGGTTTACAGATTCAATAAATGAAAGAAGGTATTTTTATTACCCAGTCCAAGTATGTCAAAGAGGTATTGAAGACTTTTGGCATGGAGGAAAGCAAATTGGTTGGTACACCGATGGTAACTGGTTGTAAACTGACTAAGGAAGATGATTCAGTACTAGTGAATGAAAAGGAGTACCGGTCAATGATCGGTAAGTTGCACTATGTGGTGCACAACAAACCAGCTATTGCTTATGTCGTGGGCATAGTAGCTCATTTTCAGAAATGTCCAAGAGAATCCCACTTGGCAGTTGTCAAAAGCATTCTTAGATATCTAAAAGGAATAGTTGATTATTGATTGTGGTATCTAGATAATGGTGACTATAATCTCAAGGTATATACCGATGTCGATTGGGCAGGTAATGTGGACGACCGAAAAAGAACAATCGATGGAGCATTCTTTCTTCGTGGAAGATTAGTATCATGGACAAGTAAGAAGCAGAGTTGTATTTCCCAATCTATAGCTGAAGTAGAATATGTGGTAGCATTTATGAACTGGACTCAAGCAATTTGGATGAAGCATGTACTGGAAGGTTTCAAAGTACGTTTATTTGAACTCGTGAATATATTTTGTGATAACACAAGTGCAATAAATATTTCCAAGAATCTGGTATTGCATGCTAGAACTAAGCACATTGAACTTAAATATCACTTCTTGAGAGATAAAGTTTAGAATAAGGAGGTTGTACTACAACATGTTTCTAGTAAGGAGCAACTAGCAGATATATTCACTAAGCTCTTACTGAAGACTACATTTACCTATTTGAGAGGTGAACTAGGGGTTCTGCCCCTTCATGAAGTCAAATAAATTTGTGTGCTCCGCATCAGTCAAGTACTATAGTGTTAAATCTTTTAGGATTGATGTGTTGAAGGATGCTACTCCTTAGGGGGAGCAACATAGTAGATTTTGGAAGCTTGTGCCTCCACTTTGGCATTGTTGTCAAAGGGGAGAAGATATCTGATGTTGAAGATACATTGGTCTATGATGTTTTCAGTTGCAATGCTACACTGAGTATTGTCATCAATACCAAAGGGGGAGATTGTTGGATATCATTGGCATATGATGAACTGACATTTTGATATGATGATAATGTATGTTGTCATTGATGTCAATAAGTTCAATTCTAATGGCTTCTTCTTTGGGTAAATCTCTTAATTCCAACACTCCCCTTGGGTGTATGCCATAAACAATCTAGAAAGGAGATTTATTGATACTCATATTTATGGTGTCATTGTATGAGAATTCTACCTGTGACAAAATGTTATCCCACTTCTCTCCATGTTGCCTTGTCAAAACACCTTAATAGGTTTCACAATGACCTATTCACAACATCAGTCTATCCATCCATTTGAGGATGGTAGGCTGATGAGAAAGCTAGGGTAGTCCCCAACTTCTTCCAAAGGGTCCTCCAAAAGTGACCTATGAACTTCACATCTCTGTCTGAAACAATGTTGAGGGGAAATCCATGTATCTAGACTGTCTCTTTGAAGAATAAGTATGCAACATATGATGCATCACAAGAAGTCTTACATGGTAAGAAATGAGCCATTTTACTAAACTTGTCCACCACTACAAAAACACTATCAAATCCTCTCTTTGTTCTAGGCAAACCCAACACAAAGTTTGTTGGATATCATTGGCATATGATGAACCGACATGTTGATATGATGATAATGTATGTTGTCATTGATGTCAATAAGTTCAAGTGAACTAGTATGAAGAGGTAGGAAGAGATGCAGTGAAACAGTGTCAGGGTTTCACTAAGTGTGACTGCCAGTTGGTAGTCTCAGCTCCAGGGTTACCGGTTTGGTGATCCAGCTCGTGTGATGCAACCCATGATACTCTGTGGTGTGCTAGCTAAGATATGTGAATGAGATTGAGGTGCCACGTCATCTTTGTGTGCGTGAAGGATTTCCTTGAGGATCTTGCATGAGAAGATCGACTGCATTTGAAGTCTACCTCAGGAATAATCATTCTTCTTAGCGGTATGAGAAGAGAGCGTGATGGGTTACTAATTCGCATGTGTGGTGAAGAATGAATGATGCAGATTGTCTTGTGATATGTTTGAAATCATAATACTCTATGCAATATGTTTGGACGGTCAAGATTCGACCGCCTATGTTGTAAACCTAAGATGCTTAGGGTTTAGGGTTTATGCTACCAACTTGACCATTGTCTATAAGGTAAATGATGTTTGTTATTGTAAATTTGTTGGCAAATGTTGCATGTGTATCCTAGTGATGAGATACTTGCCAGACCAGTGAGTGGAGAACTACAAAGTGCGATTGCAGTATAGAGGAAATGAAAAGGATCTGCCTTGGCATGTAGTGTTGTTATCAGATCAGAAGTTTTACCTGTTATCTTCTAATCATTTCAACTATTGGAAAATCCCTTTATCGGGTAGCTTTAATAGGCTTATTGTAAAACCTGTAACCAGGTGACTCAAGATCATTGAGTTCTTCAAATCCTTTAGTGAGGTAACCTTTAATAGGGTTTCAACCTTTAACAGGGTATATAGCCATCCCTTAACTGGGTGATTTCTAACAGGATTGGTTCCTAACATAACCTTATTGTAAAGTCTTTAACCAGACTAGTCTGCTAACCAGGTGAGCTTCAAAAGAGTTAAAAAACAAGCTTGTGGGTATACATCCCCACCGTGGTTTTTCCCATTTGGGTTTCCACGTGAAAAATCTGTGTGTTATGTGTTATGCATTTTTCATGTGATGTTTATGAATTATTTGGTTGAAAGATTATGTGTGTAGAGTTAATAGGTTATGGTATTACTAGTATAACACATGGGGTATCTATTAAATTTTAAATAAACTATTATAGTTAGTGTTAATAAATAATACCAACTATAGAGGTTGGAATGGTTGCTTCCTATAAAACAACCTCTCCAACTATACAAGTTGGTATTATTTATTGAAGTTTGTATTCTGGAGGAAGGGGTTGGTATTTTCAGGGAAAATAAATCAGAAGGAATTTGAAGGCTTAGGAGCAGGAAGAGAGATTTGCACAGGAAGGGGTTGGATTTTTGCTTGTTCTTTCTCAAAAGATTTTCTCCACAAGACCCAAGGTAGGCCTCATTCCAGGAAGAATCCATGTGGCTTGCTTGTGTTGTATGTTATGCTTGCATAATTTAAATGAATATTAGATGGAAATTTAAATTTAAAAATCTGCATATTATTTTGGAAATACTTTCTTCTGCTTCTTTCCTTGTTTGTGTAAGGGATATGCTTTGGTTGGGAAATTCAATTTGGAAAAAATGAGTGTCATGTTGCAGAGTAATACTCTTGTATTTATTTTTATTTTTTATATAAACATTATTTATGATCTATAGTGATTCAAATATAAAAATACATCTAGAATTCAATGCCATATCTCAACCAACAACTATTCTTCAAGTGTCAAGTATCAACCCAACAAATAAGATTTCCATTCTTATGATTGTCCCAGTTTTGATAGTTCTAATTATGTTATTCATAACTTTCATTATAGATAATATTTTTCAAATCTCTTTGGTGAACACATAAATATAGGTTTACTAAAACATATCCAAAATGTAAGGAAATCCAACAGTTCATTTGAAAGTTAAATTCATCATATCGAGACTAATGTTCTGTCAATAAAAATAAAAAAAATTCATTGTTTGTGTCACTAGGGCATCAAATATCTTCCTCAAACTAAAACAAAATGATTCTTAAATAAATATATATGAAAGATAACTCCAAATATTATAATAATTCAAAATATTTAATCTTTTAATGTTTTAAAATGAATTTATGAACAAACTCTTTTACACAGCTCTATCAAAGAGGGTTTTAAATAGTTTTAAGAAAATTTATTTAAAATTTTATTATAATCTTTGGTTGAGGCTAAAAATTATTTCAAATTATATATAAATCATTATATTATTTTCTCAAATATATTTCAGTCTTCACTCAAGCCATTTATCAAGATAAATATCTATTAAACACCAAGGAAACATGGTTCAATTTTATGGGTTTTTGAGTTGTTCTTTGGGTTGTTTTTCCTTCCTAGGGGTTTGGGTGCTTTCTATACTAGGTACCTCTATTTTAAAGACCTTTAATTCATGTATGTGAGGTGTTCATGATAAAAAAAAAAAAAAGTATTTTATATGTGTTATGCATTGGCCACCTCCTTCTCATGCTTGATTATGGCTTAGAGATAAGGGTCAGACTTATCCTTATGGTTTGGAGGACATGGGAGAGTACTTGAACTTATATGCTGATTGTGTGAGATGAATAATTTTATTTATTTGATGAATGTTTGAGTAGGGTAACTAGATACCCTAGGTGGGTGGCTCACTATAGGTCGCCAGAACCCAAAGTGGTTGCTAGGAGATCCTATGAGTGAGTTTAATTCAAGTGATAACTTTTATAAAATGAACTTGGGTTGGGTTGGGATATAACACACTAATACAAGATAAATGATTATTTTAGTCCATATAAGCTTGTTGGAGTACCGCGACCATTGTTACAGGTTGGGTGGATCCTTTTGAGAGGGGACCATTGTACATGGTAGGTAGGATGGATCCCCACATTAAGGCTATATGATGACACCCACCTAGTAGGTGTTCTGGTTCTCTCTCTCTCTCTTGTAATTTTATTTGATGTTGTTATGTGATATGTGGTTCTTGTTTATTGTTTTGGGGAATCATGTCTCATGGCCTTAGTATTGCCCTAGTACTTGCGTGAACCTTGGTTTTATCTCCTAGCATGGGGGAGTGGACCTTTGTGGTTCCATGTGGTTGGGTGGTAAATATTTTTTGAGATGTGTTCATGATCTCTTTTGATGATGCTTCTTGATCCTTGTTTGAAGATTTTGAAGACCTTGCTTTGAACTAGTACATCATGCCCCACCAGGCAACCCGGTAGGACAAGAAAAAAAGTTCCAAAATATGCTACCATTTTTTTTTAATAATATACATCTACCACTTCTAGAAAGTAAACATACTTAATGCCCTTACAGGTTCCCTTTGATGTTCATGAACATAATTGAAAGATATAACAACTTAACACATAACATAATGTGCATAAAATAAACATACAATGATCTTCTTAATTTTGAGCATGATATAATATTTCACAACACATTAACTTTACTATGTATTTGATACGCTACAAAGCTTTTATCATTTCATTTGAGACCAAAGTAAAAGTACATAACAATCCTATTTCCCATTATCCCATTTCCTCTATAGAATGAATAACTATCATTTGCATCATTTTCTCCTTAATTATTATTAACAACATCCATGCAATTAATACTTTTCGTTTGATAACAACATATATAATAATGCAATTGTAGTTTCTATTAATGTCTTCTACTTAATTTTCATAACAACACAATAAGATCATAAATATATAGGATAGGAAGGGTAACATAACTTTTAAAAACATTGTTTCAAATACAAAGTAATCATCCCTTATCATAGTTCCTATAAACTACCCTCCCTTTTACAATGCTTTTCATAAAATTACATGTTTATTATAAGCCCATTCATGGATTACAAATAATCTTTACAATATTTGAATGTACTAGTTCAAAAGAAAGGTCTTCAACATCTTCAACCAAGGATCAAGAAGCATCATCAAAAGAGATCACGAACACACCTCGAAAAATATTTACCACCCAGCCACATGGAACCACAAAGGTCCACTCCCCCATGCTAGGAGATAAAACCAAGGTCCACGCAAGTACTAGGGCAATACTAAGGCCATGAGACATGTTTCCCAAAAACAATAAACAAGAACCACATGTCACATAACAACATCAAATAACATCGCAAGAGAGAGAGAACCAGAACACCTACTAGGTGGGTGTCATGATATAGCCTTAATGTGGGGATCCACCCTGCCTACCATGTGCCGCGGTCCCCTCTCAAAAGGATCCACCCAACCTATAACAATGGTCGCGATACTCCAATAGGCCTATATGGACTAAAATAATCATTTATCTTGTATTAGTGTGTTATATCCCAACCCAACCCAAGTTCATTTTAAAAAGGTTATCACTTGAATTAAACCCACTCATAGGATCTCCTAGCAACCACTTTAGGTCCTGACAACCTATAGTGAGCCACCCACCTAGGGCACCTAGTTACCCCACTCAAACACTCATCAAATAAAAAATAATAATTCATCTCACACAATCAGCATATAAGTTCAAGTACTCTCCCATGTCCTCCAAACCATAAGGATGAGTCTGAACCTTATCTCTACACCACAATCAAGCATGAGAAGGAGGTGGCCAATGCATAACCTATATAAAACACTTATTTTTTTATTTTATTTGATCATGAACACCTCACATACATGAATTAGAGGTCTTTAAAATAGAGGTACCTACTATAGAAAGCACCCAAACCCCTAGGAAGGAAAAGCAACCCAAAGAACAACTCAAAAACCCATAAAATTGAACCATGTTTCCTTGTTTAATCGATATTTATCTTGATAAATGGTTTGAGTGAAGACTGAAATATATTTGAGAAAATAGTATAATGATTTATATTTAATTTGAAATAATTTTTAGCCTCAACCAAAGATTATAATAAAAGTTTAAATAAATTTTCTTATAACTATTTAAAACCCTCTTTGATATAGTTGTGTAAAAGGGTTTGTTCATAAATTCATTTTAAGCCATTAAAAGATGAAATATTTTGGATTATTATAATATTTAGAGTTATCTTTCATATCCATTTATTTTAGAATCATTTGGTTTTAGTTTGAGGAAGATATTTGATGCCCTAGTGACACAAACAATGAATTGTTTTTTGAGTTTTTATTGACAAAAAATTAGTCTCGGTACGGGGAACTTAACTTTCAAAACAACCGTTGGATTTCCCTACCTTTTTTATATGTTTTAGTACACCTAGATGTATAAGTTGGCACTAAAGTGATGTGAAATATATTATCTGTAATGAAGGTTATGAATAACAGAATCAGAACTATCAAAACTGGGACAATCATAAGAATGGAAATCTTGTTTGTTGGGTTGATACTTGACACTTGAAGAATAGTTGTTGGTTGCGATATGGCATTTAATTATAGATGTATTTTTATATTTGAATTACTACAGAACATAAATATATTTTATATAAAAAATAAAAAATAAAAATAAATACAAGAGTCATTACTCCCCAACATGACACTCATTTTCTCCAAATTGAATTTCTCAACCAAAGCATATCCCTTACACAAACAAGGAAAGAAGTAGAAGAAAGTATTTCTAGAATAATATACAGATTTTTTAATTTAAATTTTCATCTAATATTCATTTAAATTATTCAAGCATAACATACAGCACAAAAATCACAACACAAGAAAGTCACATGGATTCTTCCTGGAGTGAGGCCTACCTTGGGTCCTATGGAGAAAATCTTTTGAGAAAGAACAAGAAAAAATCCAACCCCTTCTTGTGCAAATTTCTCTTCCTGCTCCTAAACCTTCAAATTTCTTCTGATTTATCTTCTCGGAAAATACCAATCCCTTCCTCCAAAATACAAACTTCAATAAATAATACCAACTTGTATAGTTGGAGAGGTTGTTTTACGGAAAGCAACTATTCCAACTTATACGATTGGTATTATTTATTAAAACTAACTATAATAGTTTATTTAAAATTTAATAGATACCCCATGGAAATAAGTATACTAAATACTAGATAGCTAAATAAAAATCTCAAATACCACATATAGCTCAATAGTAACTATCAAGGCTCATACAAGAGAAGTCATAGGTTCAAAACTCATTGACTAAGATAACATTATTTTAAACCTCGATCTTTTTATTTTATCTTTTTTAATATATATAGAATTAATAAAAACAAATCTTATATTACACATACACACACACACAATATATATATATATATATATAGATAACATAATACTTCTATATTACTTATGTTTCATCTTTTTAATGCAACATAACATAAGCCACTTAAATCATTTAATGTGTAGGTATCCTATCAAAGAAATAATCAAACATTATATAAAAATAATTATGAACAACATAAATCAGAACCAATCAAAATACTCAAACCAATACCCATCATAAATGTGAAATTGCCCAACCCTCAAGATAGGGTGATCTTCCTAAATGGGAGACCTACATCCAATAGGCTTACTTGTGGGAACCTTGGTGTTATCTCCGCAACAAAAACATTTGAGGATTTAGAGGCACACTCAGACCTGTGTAGCCAGGTGGAGACAATGCCTAGTACTTGCAATCCTGCATCACCGAAAGAATAGAAATATATATTCATATACAAATGACAAACAAGGAGGGGGAGTGTGGAATTGTGTGGGTCTCTGTAGAGTAACTACGACTACCTCCCCTCATCCTACAGATATCTCATATAATAATCTACTCCAAGAATGATTGGGTTAGTATTGTTAGCTCAAGATAATAAACATATAATATAGGAGGCATATGAAAAGATTATCATAATGAGATCATGTACATAAAAAAATGAAACCCCTAACTCACTAATGCATCAGATAACATACTGAACCATAAAGGTTCAAATATAACTAAATATGTCTCATCATCTACTCTAACAAGGAAATATAGAGTCCAATATCACCAAATATAACAAATAATGTCCATGCCAAGAAAATTCACTAGGGTGGGTATTACATATATGTTGTTGGTTATGTTTCGGTGATTGCAGATCAGTGAATAAATCTATGGGAGATGTGTTTTTGTCCTCTCTTTCTGCTAGAGTGGATGAGCATGTGTGTATTTTTGGTTCAAAAAGTATATTTTATTTCAACCTATCTTGCTTCAAGCTTTTATGATCTATGTTGTATATAAGGATGTGTATGACTGAGCTGTGTGGAAGGAATTGTGATGAGCTATCAAATGTAGATGCAAGATGTGAAGACAATTAGTGAGGTTTGATAAAGTGCAGAGAACAAGAGTTGGGTTTGAATGATATGCAAGTTGTGCTAAGACTGTGATAGAGATATGAGACTCAATGTCAGCAAATGAGGTCTGAGTTGTGTGTTTTGATGTTGGTTGCTTGATGCAGAGTTCAAGGACAACTTCATGATTAAGAGATCTTTTTTTTCATATGATTTTGGTATCTTTGCCTGAGTATAGTTATCTTAATGTTTCACAAGTCCTCTTTTGTTTGTTGTGCCATGAGAAATAAACCTTGGTTTGCAACTTCAGAGAAGTTAGTTATTTTCTTTGTAATCTGATATGTATAGTAGATATATTTTATGGGCAAGTGCTCACTATGGTTTTTCCCTATTTTTCACCATAATAAACATCCACAAAAAGTAAAGCATCCACCATAACACAAGTGTTTATATGTGGAAAACCCAAATAGGTAAAAACCACGGGGAGATGGAACTCACAAGTTAACTATCTGTAGTAATAGATAGCTGACCGGTTAAGGTCTACAAAGTTATCTACTAGGAGTGAATCTTGTTAGAGATCCCAAAGCTTGATTAGAATCTTATAACTTGTTAAGAGGAGTACCCTATTAGGAGTAACCTCACTGGAGGATTTAAGAATCCAACCTAATGGATCACCCTGTTAGAGGATTTATACATTGAAGCTTGTTAGAGCTTACCCGGTTAAGGGATTTGATTCTGGTGTAATGATTAGAAAAAAACAAGAATTATTTGATCTTTTCTGAGTAGCACAATACTTGCTCGATTAGATCCTTCTAAGTACATTCAACATTTCTCTTCAACATACTCTTCATCTTAACACTTATTGCTAAAAAAAAGGACTTTTTCTTTTCATGCATACCATCAGGTGTGTAAGTTTTACTGAGATGTCGATATATATAGACATTCAGATTTCATGTCATTTTAGGAAATCATAACACAATTTCCTAGGTGCAATGTATCTAGACAAGTGACCATAACTCATCGTAAATATTACCACCAAGTAGTCGGTGCTAGTAACTCATCACAAAAATAACCAAATGCTGGTTGGAACAATTAATACCGATTTGAATAAAACATATGAACAATTGTCCTTGAGTCCCGGCTTGATCTCCATCTTGATCTTCATCTTGATGCCAACTTAGTATAACCATAGGTTGTCTCTTATGCACATACTAGTTGACACAAAGTACCCTTTAGAGATAAACCTTTAACATACCAGTTAACAATGTAAACAATTGAAGTTACACCGGTAGTTAATACAATCATATATGTGTGTGAGGTTGTTTCATCAATTTCAACAAGCGATGAATACATTACAATCATCAACAAGCCAACAATCTTCCCCTTTGGTATTGATGGCAACACTTAGAAGATTTTATAGTAATACCACTAAGTGTGCATCCACACCAAATTTAGACATATACTCATACTCCCCCTTAATGCATGCATAAATACAAAATTTTGAAAACACACATACATACATATTTCTACTCCCCCTTTGACAACAATGCCAAATTGAAAAAGAAAAATATATATAGAAAAATTGTATCACAGTTTTTAGCATATACAACAGTAACAAAAAAAATTGTATCAAAATTCAAGCATAAGAAAGTCTCATGAAAATAACATTGTAGCTTGTCTTCAATTTTGACAAAGTGTTTGTCCATGACTCCAAAATGTTCTCAATATACTCGAATGTAGACAACAAATATGAATGGAATTCTTCCATTGAGTCCAATGTGCAAGTTTCAAGGGTTGATAAAATAGCTTCTACATTTGATTAGGCTCTTTGTAATATGTCTACTTGTGATGTGAGCAAACTCTTGAGTTCCTTTAGAGATCAGAGTCTCTTAGCCTTCTCATTATTATATATGTAGTATGTTATGCAAATCATCTATAGATTTGTTAAAGGCAAGTATAGAGTGTAATGCCCCACCAGGAACCCTAAAGGAAAACAATACAACTAGGCAACTAAAGGGTGAAATAATTTTTTGTTTTTTAAAAACAAGTGCATTAATTATAACCATTGCACATCTAATAACACAGCGGAAGACTAACACATGAATTCCTAAGGGTTACCAACGAAGATTAATCGTAGATTATATTAACACCATGGTTAATCCAATTGTCCATTTAATTAAATAAAGTAAATGCTTAAGTTCAAACATACACATACATCTAAATTCCATAATGAAAGAAATCAAGTATTTCAATGCATTCAATTTTTCACAAATCATTTATACATAAGAACAAAGCAACTGAATTAACATATATTCCACTGATATACTATTACAATATCCATAACTACATGGCTTCCAATAATGCCACAAATTACAAAGTTTATAATATCAAGGTTACATAAAAGTTTGATACAATGACCACAAGGTCTCAACTAAACAATGATCTCGAATAAGAGCTGGTACATGAACCACGAACCAAGAAACACTAGCGAAGCCTTTCCTCACCTGAAGATACAATCCAAAACATCCGATGGGAAGTGGCATTACCACCTGACCATGTGATCCTTAAATGGAACCACCCCACCATGCTAGGAGATAGTAGAAAACCCTCAAGCAAGCAAAGTAGACAAGTACGAAAGAAATGCAAGACTTTACAAACATCCATGTGACTCAACTCACAAAACACTAGTGACTCTAAGGAGAGAGTGTCATCACATAGCTTAAGATGGATACCATGGTACAGCCTCCATAGGTCCCGACCCCCATCCTGGGTTATCCTACTAACCTCTCCCAAGCCTCTAGTTCCAACTAAGTCTCATGCGGACCCTACCAATCCTTTCGTGAAGACAAGGTGGTAAGTTTTCCATTCCAGGCCTTCTCAATACATTCTGAGCTCTATACTAGCACTCACATATGCACGGGGTACATTATCTTAATTAATATTTATCTCACCCCCCCCAATATATTATTAGGTTATCACTTTTTAACTGACTTTCAATGGGTTATCCTCTCATCCACTTTGGGCACGACCCTCACTTGAAAGCCACTCTCTCTCATAACACACTAATAGGAAAGGTCTCTCTACGAAAAACTCTATGGTGAAACAAACAATCATAACTAATCCTGACAAAGCACAGGTGAAGGATACACAATCATTAACCCAAGATTGACCATTTGGACAAACACACACAATGACTCACATCAATAAGGTTATACAACAACACTTGACCAAGGAGATATAACAACATAGGACACAATGACAACTCAACCAGAATTGCAACGGAATTAAGCTTGACTGCAAACACCATTTATACAAGATCCTAATACAGGCAATCTTTTCTTAAAACAACCAAAAACATAAATAACTTGCAATTAAAGATTTTCTAGACAATAAGAAAATACAACTATTTTAATACAAATAAATCAATTTTGTCATTTGTCCAGTAAGGTTTAAATCAATCACTCAAAAATGAACCCCCTAATTATATTTTCATTATTACTTTACAAATAAACCCAATTAGATTGTATCAATAATCTAAATTAAATTCCAAATTAAAAATTATATATAATAATATAATATAATTACATAAATATATATACTCTATGAATATAATATTATATAATTATATCACATTAAAATATATAATAAAAATCCATCTAAAATTCATGAATTGGGTTTATAAAGATACCTGCGTGTAAATATAAGGGGGAGGTTATATATATATACACAGGTATCTATATAATCCATCCATTTAAAAACAAATATATTCACCACCTTTATAAACTCAAATATCCAAAATTAGGAATAAAACGAACCCCAGCCAATTATAAAGATTTCCTCAAATATCTTCAGACAATCATATAACAATGACGAGACTTTAGTTTTTTTTTTAAATATAAAAGGAAAAAGAAGACGGAAAAAACTCTTATAAGATAATAATTGAGATCATCACCCAAAGCAAATAGCAATAATTAATCGGATCTCTATCTTTGCCACAATAAATAACAAAGATAGTATCAGTCACCACTGATGATTATGCCCTGCATTTGAATTCTCGAAGATCTTTGTCATGGGAATAATTGGCCCATAACTTAAAATATGGCCGATCATTATAGGGGTGGGCGAGGTCCCCTAGATTAAGGATTAATCAACCCAAAATTATGAATTAAATAATATTAAAATGTAGAGTATGTGAGATCCCCCTGTTATCTTAATAATTATGAGCTGTCAAAGATCTTGACTGTAGAGTATGCGATTGCCTCTATGTTCAAAATTATTCTGGGCTCCTTCTCATGATTTTACCTCTACGGTCGTATAATTTTAGGTTATGTATTTTTTCGGAAACCAATGACTTCCTTCCTAAGTGGAGTTTTTGTAATTCATATTTTCAGATTATGATTCTCTAGAGAGTTTAAAACATTTAACCTCAAGCCTCAACTTAAGGTCTGTCAAGCGGATAAGCTACTATTTTCCTACGAAACTGTGTGGTGATTCTTGAGATAATAGACACCCCAATTAAACTGTGTAGTTCAAAGAGACAAATGGCCTTTGAAGGGGCCATTACTCAGGATTGCCTTAAGCGCATTATGCGTCTCCCTCGCACCTTGGTAATTGATGCTATGGAGAATATCTTAGGCCCTGATTTCCTCACCAACTCGGATAGAACCAGGGCCAATATAGACGTGGCCGCTATGTTTCTTGTTGTCACTATGAGTTATACCAAAAGCCATGAAGATACCAGTGCTCTATGCAGAGAGGTTTTCGATGCCTCTATTCTGGGCAACCTTGAGAGGGTTTTAGTTAATATTGACAATGATGGGACTATTTCGCGGCCAAGGAATTACGACATTCTCATTCGGAATAATAGGCCAGTGCCTCGGTTCCCCATTATCTCCATGAATGGAGAGCCAGTATCTGTGGAAAGGTCTGAGGTAATTAGCCGTAATGTTAACTTTTTGCTTTTCTTATTCCGTGTGCGACTCCCTCCTAAGTCGAAATGGTTTGAAGACTACCTTAGAGCTGAGGGTCTGATTCTGGAGGAGGATAGGGCTTCTTCTCCATCCTCTAGGGAGGAGTGAAGTGACTCTGCTTTCAGGGGGAGCATGTTTCCTTTTTTGATATAGCACTACAGAGGCTAGTATATACGTGGACTTAAAGTAAAATTACAATTATAGTTATCTGTATTATGTTTGAGATAGCAAACAGTATAGTAGTTTTAACAGACAAACTTAAGCATCATATAAAAAAGACTTAATTAGTATGATATTTTACAAATTACTATTACCAAAGGAACATGTAGGAACAGCTACTATATAGATATACATCACAAACTTGTTATTAAAACAGTTAAATAGATATTCTAGATAGCATACTACTTCGGGTATCCACTTTGATTTATTTAAAGGGACATCTGCTAGAGTTTTAATGCCATCTGTTGATGTTTTCTATATTTTGATGTCTCTATGTAGTACCCCTGCCCTAATCAATTTCTAATCTCGGTTTAATCTTGTTCAGTTTATCTTAATATAATGTTATAGTCAAATGTTTGATTTAACGCATAGCTGTTGATGTGGTTTTCACACTAGTTGTATGCAAGTTGTTTAGTGTTCCTATTTTGTGGTATTAATATCGGGCTAACGCTTTCATTAAATTTTATATATGTATGCATGTATGACACTTGGTTGCAGGAGATTTCAGGTACAACGCCGCATGAGTACGAGGTTCGTCTTCACCTGGATTTGCAGGTTTGAGTGTACCTCTTTAATCCTTAGAGTTGGATTAGGTGGTCGTAGGACCCTACTTGACCTTAGTCATGCTCAAGTGAGCATCGTCAGTCGCCATCGGTAATCCCTTTTTGTTTGGGTTTGCGAGTCGTCTGTTTGGTTGACTTTCTTGGGTTGCGTGCTTGGTGTGTATGGTTAAATTGATTAATTAGTCCTTAGTATTTAATTTGATTAAATATCTGTTTGTGCATTAAAGATTAATGGACTAAATTAATCGGGATTTCATTATGCGATTTTCGTTGATATTGGATTGCTCGTCTTAAATTGGGAGTAAGTTCAATTAATGGTTGATTTTGAATATTAAATGCATTTTGTATATGCTGTTGAAAAGAAAGTTTTGTATTTAATTGCAATAGATTTAATTGTATTCTATTGGCTTTTTAAATTAGAAAGGTTAAATTGAATTAAATGAGAAAATCAATTTTTAAATGGGAAAAGCAACTCAATTTGTTGTTATAGTTAGAAAAGAATTATTTTTGAGAAGATTATTTTAAATAAAAATTTTAATTCCAAAAATGGAATTTTGGTCAACTCTTCCTTATAACCTAAATTCTTGGAAAATTTTGAGGAGGGATGTTTTTGGAAAAATGTTTTGTTGGAAAATATTTTGGGGGATGAAAGTTGGGGGTTTTGGATGGGGAAAGATTCCTGGAGCTACAGATTGGGACTTTTCAGTAGATCTTGCCAGGAATGCGAGATAAGGTAGGATCTGTGTATCAATTTAGTTTTTTAAAAAAAAAAAATATTTCCAATCTTTTAAAATGGATTTTAGATTTTAATTTTGGATTTGTGGGTTTAGATCTATGCCTGTGCCTGTTGTTCTTGCAAGCATAGCTGAATCGTTGTATTAAAATGGCTCCTTTTGGCCTAATATGGGTCTTTGTTGGAAATGGTTTGGGTTTGGGAAATTATTTTGTAAGTCTCTTTATGAGACTGTGTTTTTTTATATTATGGGGTTTTGCTGTTTAGAAAGGAAATGATTAAAACCCATATCTTGGATTATAGAAAATTGATTTCTTTTATGCTAAATCGAAATATGGAATTGTGAAACATTTCATTTGGGTATTTTTGAATTTAATCGAACTGTGTTAAAAAAAAAAAATAATAAATAATTTTGGTTGGGGTTCGGAGGGCGGGGAGCGGAGCTCCACCCGCCTCCTCCTCCCCCTTTTCCCTTGTTTCTGCGCAGCCCGCAGCCGACGGAGGCCGCAGCTCGCTGCGACCCCCGTGGCGGCCGCAGACTCTGCGTCTCCACCACGGTGGCCATAGGGAGCAGCGTGTTCCCCGCAGTGGACGCAGGGAGCTGCGTTCCCCGCATGGGAGCCACAGGTCTTGCGCCACTGCGGCTAGGGCATGGGCCCGGTTCCCCACGTGCGCGATTTGCTTCTTAGTTTTTTTTAGATGTTTTTTTTTTATGTATTTTTTTTTTAATTCAAAAAAAAATAATACATATAATATTTTTAATATTATTTAATGGAAATTTTTAATTAAGTTTTTATTTATGATTAATGTGGCATATTTCTATTTAATGATTAATTTGATATTAATTAATGGTATAATGGAATTTATACGTTAAGTAATATTCAATTTCATTTTAGGATTAATGCACTTTATTTTAATTAAATTCTAGAATTGTTAATTTCGCAATGGAATATTAATTGGTTATATTTTGATTGATCTTGGATTAATAAATATATACCTGGCCTTATAGCTAATTTGAGTATTTGGCTAATTGAGGAAGTATTGTTTAAAAAAAATATATAGAATATTATGTTATTGGAAAATTGTTGAATTATGATATATTTACTAATTGATTATGTTAAATTTTATTCAAGAACGTATCATTGAGTAATTGAGAAGTAAGTGAAATATTTTATCGTTGGATATTTTGAGCATTTAAACGATGTGCTTTTGGAAATTTAATTAAGTACCATTTGGGAAGATTGTTAGTTACTGATATTCTCATCTAGTAAAATGAATGGTTAATTTATATTTTTCCTCTGTTTGAGTAATAGACAATGGTACTATTACAAATTGTGGTATTGTACTCACCTGGTAACGGTGATTTTCCGTCAATGCATTTTTGAAACTTAGAGCAATCAGAAAATTGGATCAACTGTTAATGCTTAAATCAATTTGAGAAAATATTGTCTTTTTCGATTATTGCTTATGTGAGTTTAATTTCTGTATTCGCTTTTGCTTATGTAAGGGCAAGTCATGTTTTGTTTGATAGGTCCCTGTCGTATGGAATGATTTGGGGTAGCTGTTTCAGTCCTCGATTCCGAGTTGACTGTTGTATTGTGGTGGTGTCATAGTTGGTCATATCCTTTGTGTAGGTGTCGAATGATGATTCGTGTTTGACCAAATGAGGGATGTTTCCTCCTTGAACTCAGTTCGTCTAACCATGTGTATTCCTTGGGTTTCAAGTTCGTCTGAGTATAGTCTAGTGTCGTATGGGAAAGTGGCTTTCGATTGGGGGCCGTGCCCAAAGTGGCTGCTGGGTAACCCGTCGAAAGTGAGTCTAATAAGTGTTAACCTTTTAGTAGATTAGAATGTAATCTCTAAGTAAGATAATTGTGCCTCACACATGGGACGAGTGCTAACATAGACTCGACATGCTGTGGGTAGGCCTGAAATGCCAATCCATCATCCTTGTCTTCACGAAAGGATGTGTAGGTCTACATGAGGCTTGGATGGGCCGGAAGCTCGGATTAGGTTGCCAGGGTAACCCAGTGTATGGGGCCGGGACCTATGAAGACTTGCCATGGTAACCATACCAGGCTGTGTGATGACACTTGTCCCTACGTTCGCTAGTGTGTTGTCGTTTTGTCCTGTTAGGAGTACCTTTGTGGGTCGTCCTATTGTCTTTTCCCTTGTAAGTTCTTGGTTTCATGTTAGACCTTGGGTGGTGATGACTCAGTTTTGTGGATGCTCTCCTGGACCTTTGTTTTAGCTTTGATTATGTTCAGCTGGATCCTTTCCTTTTCAAGGATCGTTTATGTATTAATTGACCAATGTGGTCGTTTGTATATTGTTTATATTTCGCCTTGATGGCAGGATTGTAATGGTGTAACCTCTTGTATTCCTAACTTTATTAATTATCAGAGGGGTCTTGCAGTTGAGCAGACCCAGAGATGTAGCCCTTCAGGGGTGAACTCCAAGATCATTATGGTGTTATGTGGTGTTATTCTCTTATGTTTCCCTTATTCAACTATATCATGTATGAATAGCTTATGTTAGAACATATAAGTGGATAAGATGGAATTAACTTTAAATGCTTTTATGCAGTCCTTTCTTGAATGCCATTTTGATCGAATGCATAAGTGGTTTAGATGAGATTTATCGTAGATGCATGTATGCAATCGTCTTTTAAAATGCAATAAATTGGAATATGAAAGAATATAACTTAGAGTAATGGAATATATTTAGTTGTTGTTAAGGAAATTAAGTATGCTTGAAAAGATCTCATATGTTTATGATGAAATTCTAGTGTGTTAGAATATTAGATGTATGGCTTGTATTTTAATGAAAAGCTTGAATGAAGATTATGAATAGATCTTAATGGATGAATCTTTGCTTGTGATTTATATTTCCATCTTTTGAAAGAAATTATCCTGATTAAGAATTATCTCGTTATTAAGATAGTTAGCTTATTGGATTAATTGTGTGAGTTAAGTGAATTGTGAAATTTAAGTAATCTCGTTGGGAAACTCTTTAGGTGTTAGTTGATGTCTTCCGCTTTGTAATCTGAATCTTTGATATCTTGTTGTATCTTAATGTGGTGTAACTTTAAAAAAAAATAAAAATTATTGCACTCTATTCTTGTGTTTTGGCTTATCCCTTCGGGGTTTCCTGGCGGGGCATTACATTTGGTATTAGAGCCCATGTTGCAAACACTGGGATCTCTGGTGTCGCGTGTGCCCTTTATTGGTGTGAGGTGTATGAACCTTATGTGTATGCTTCTCCTCCTTTTGCATGTGAGTGATTGAGCAGACCTTAACTTGTGTGTAACGTGTGTGTTCACACCTTTTTTTCACCTTCTTGATGTTGGTGTTTTTGAGTGTTTATATGTGCATTGTGTGCTTATTGATGTCTTGGTCTATGATTACTCATATTTTGAAAGAGAGTCGTATGTACCTTCCCTTTTTAAGTGTTGTACTCTTTAGACTAATCCATTTGGGTTGGTCAGTGCTTGTCTTGAATCTGAAAGTGCGAATTGTGTTTGTTTAAGATTATGATCTAGCTTAGTGTTGTCCACTTGAAGGACTAGTATGGCAATTATTGAACGCTTATTTTGTAGAAAATTAAATGATCATCACCATTCCTCTCTCTCTCTCTCTAGAAATTAAAATGATTAGGATATGTGTAATTATCTCTGATTTGAGTTTCTTGTTTGCAAGAGAAAAGGGTGTGACTTCTTGAATCCTTGTGTGAGCCTTATGACGCTTATGTTTTTAGATTATTAAAGGGCTATGGGTTTAAAAATTTATATTGGATATTGGGAGAAAACTATATGTGTACGTTTAAAGAATTCTCCATGTGTATTTTGTAGGAGTAACATAATTAAATTTTATCTTAAGTAATGTGCATTAATATGCAGATAGTTGTTATGTGAAACTGCTTTGTTTGTAAAAGATGTATAAAAGGGAACATGTTATAGTAGCTTCGAGAGTGTATTAATGTGTTCCCCGAAAGATTGTTTTATGTGTTTCATTAAACCAGTTGATTGAAGATTTATTTTAGCAAATGCTCCATTGAACTCGCTTTTGGGTATATGTAATTACCTTAATGTGTTTAGAAAGTGTAGATGAAAAGCTTGTTTGATGTGCATGCATTAATATGTTTTATTTGGTTAATAGCTCCTCGCTTACCTTTTTATCATAATTTGATTTTAATGATAGGTTGCAAATTATGGCAAGTGTCTGTATTGTATTATTATAGTGAGTGTTCTCAAGAGCTCTGGTATTATCGAAAAGATTGCCTATCTTGATCTCTGTTTTGTTTGGAAAACTAGAACATTTTGTTGCAACCATAATTATTGGAAGTGTTTTGTTAGTCTGATTGTCATCCTTCTAAACGGTAGCGAAATGAAAACCATGTAATTAAAATGATAGGCTTATAGTGAGAAATTTTATGATGTAGTGTGACCTTGATTGATCTTGTGTCTTTGTAAGAAACAGTTTGATTATCAAACTCTCTTTCCCTTCTCTTTGCCTAATCATAAGATTTTTTTAGAAATGGTATTAAAGAATGCATTGATTTAAATAGAATGTTTATTAAACATGTGAAATTGTACTATTGCATTTTGGCTTCATAGTGATAGATGAAAGTCCTCTTTGGGAAAAAAATTTGCATAGTTAGTAATTTAGTTATGAATGCTCAGTGAGATTTGAGAAAGCTATAAGAATGATGTTATTTCCTTATATAATTGTGAATTGTTAATAATTTCAGTACTTGTATCTAGAGTAAACTTGATTCAGTTATTTATATAGAAAGCATAATTAAAATCTTCCTTGTATAGATGTTAGCGTACTGAAAAGTACTCCCCATGATTGTGACTAAACTAGTACTGGTGTTTTCGTGTGTATTGTAAGAAACCAATGCTTATTATATGTGCCATGGATTGGTGAAGTAATCAAACATGGAGGATATGTTGCTTATTTGTTTCCCTACTGAGTACCATACCTCGGGTTGTGGGTAACTCAGTATGTTAAGGGGTAGTATTCGAAGGAACCGTTCCTTGAATAGTATGGATGGGCGTACGAGTAATGTTGGCGCGAAGCGACTTTAGCTTCTCTACTTCGAGGAATGATATAGTTGTACTATGAAACTGTATCAAAGGTGTACTCAATATTTTCCCTTTTGATGAATCTATTTTATAGGTTTATTTGTGACAGCCTATTCCTCTCCTTTATTTGAGCATTTGGATGGTGATTCTTAAGCAGAGTGATGGTGTAATTTGGAGGATCCTTTGCCTTGTCTTCATGAAAGGTAGGTTTATTCACTTGTGCTACCAGTTAGTACGTGTTGGTGGGCATGTGGGTGGACCCAAGTCATGTATACCTCTGACTTACGGTGAGTATCCTTCTAGATACGTCGCTATGCAGGATGTGACCTGTGCGTGCTTTTTCTGTGAGGTACACTACCATGCGGGATACGTCCATTGTGTGTTTTCTCCACTTGGGGTATTGCCATGCCACGTGACGACATGATGCGGGGTGATGTCGAGGTGCACACCGCCATGCCATGTGGGTAGTGTGACTATGTCGCACCACATGATGAGCTACTGCAATGGCTAGTCAGTTGTTCCTTCCTTCCTCATTTGTGGTTAGATGCTAGTCACATAGTGATGTTATGTGCAGTTGTGATATTCTTATTATTTCTTTGGGGATCAGCAATTTATTTTACTTTGACTTTGAAGGTTTAGCCACGATCTTGTGATCTTTTGCACTTTTGATTTGGTGTTGCAATTCCAGATTATTTTCTTACCTTACTGTTGGAATTGATGATTTATTATCTTTATTCATCTGTACCTTGGTGGCTAAATTGGTTTATCCTTATTGTTTTCGTATGTTGGTCTTGTGTCAAAATGTAAAATTCCTCTCCAAAGATGTATGATATGGATTTGGTAGAGTGTGTACAAGGAAGTTGAAGTAGGGAACCTTGAGGATGGGGGTATGTGAGGCTGGGTTGTAGCTAGTATCCACTACCTACCTATGTGTGGTGACTATCTCTTGGAGGCTAACCACCTTGCTCAATAAGAGATGTTCATGAAGGTCTTTTATGGAAGGTAGCACCGCTATGGTGTGCCTAGCACCATCGAGCCTTTGAGTGAGATATTGGATATTTATGATCATATTGTTGTTATGAGATCAGGCATAGAGATGTTGATCATGCATGTTACCTTTGACCGAGCATTAGGACATGCTCACATGTGGCCTTTTGAGTTATGTATTCCAGTTATGTGGATGGTTATTAATTGTATCATGGAGTAAATTGTGTTAACTTGTCACTATGTTATGGGACATAGTCTTTGGAAAGGTTTTTATATGCCTGGCAAGTGTAAACAATTGAGTTATTTATGTTGCTCTTATTTCATGAAAGTTAATTTGGTTGTAGAAATTGATATTTTAAACTAGTTCTAGGTTATAAAGTTTATGAAATAGATGTATTGGTAAAAGAATTGATCTTGATGGCATGTTTTCTTGTCATGTTTGATAGATGATTATGGTAATTGTTGTTTACCTCTTTGTAATGCTTTAATTTGGTGTAATGAAAGGGAGAAAATTCTTGCTTCCTTGCTCTGATTATTGATAATTCCTAGAATATTTTAAGGAATGTATGGTTTTAGATGTATCTTGCCAATGGATAATGGCATTTGTAAATTATTTTGCAATAATATTTCATTTGATTATGGAAAGATTTCTATGTGCAATTTGATCTTTGTTGAATGAGTTTCAGGGCTGATGCGTACGTCATGTTCTCCATCTAGCCTTACGACTTCCAGGAGTAAGTCGGAACCTAGGGGGGGAGAATGTAGTACCCCTACCCTAATCAATTTCTAATCTCGATTTAATCTTGTTCAGTTTATCTTAATATAATGTTATAGTCAGATGTTTGATTTAACGCATAGCTGTTGATGTGGTTTTCACACTAGTTGTATGCAAGTTGTTTAGTGTTCCTATTTTGTGGTATTAATATTGGGCTAACAATTTCATTAAATTTTATATATGTATGCATGTATGACTCTTGGTTGTAGGAGATTTCAAGTACAACGCCGCATGAGTGCGAAGTTCGTCTTCACCTAGATTTGTAGGTTTGAGTGTACCTCTTTAATCCTTAGAGTTGGATTAGGTGGTCGTAGGACCCTAGTTGACCTTAGTCGTGCTCAAGTGAGCATCGTCAGTCGCCATCAGTAATCCCTTTTTGTTTGGGTTTGCGAGTCGTCTGTTTGGTTGACTTTCTTGGGTTGCATGCTTGGTGTGTATGGTTAAATTGATTAATTAGTCCTTAGTATTTAATTTGATTAAATATCTGTTTGTGCATTAAAGATTAATGGACTAAATTAATCAGGATTTCGTTATGCGATTTTCGTTGATATTGGATTGCTCGTCTTAAATTGGGAGTAAGTTCAATTAATGGTTGATTTTGAATATTAAATGCATTTTGTATATGTTGTTGAAAAGAAAGTTTTGTATTTAATTGCAATAGATTTAATTGTATTCTGTTGGTTTTTTAAATTAGAAAGGTTAAATTGAATTAAATGAGAAAATCAATTTTTAAATGGGAAAAGCAATTCAATTTGTTGTTATAGTTAGAAAAGAATTATTTTTGGGAAGATTATTTTAAATAAAAATTTTAATTCCAAAAATGGAATTTTGGTCAACTCTTCCTTATAACCTAAATTCTTGGAAAATTTTGAGGAGGGATGTTTTTGGAAAAATGTTTTGTTGGAAAATATTTTGGGGGATGAAAATTGGGGGTTTTGGATGGGGAAAGATTCCTGGAGCTGCAGATTGGGACTTTTCAGTAGATCTTGCCAGGAATGCGAGATAAGGTAGGATCTGTGTATCAATTTAGTTTTAAAAAAAAAACAAATATTTCCAATCTTTTAAAATGGATTTTAGATTTTAATTTTGGATTTGTGGGTTTAGATCTATGCCTATGCCTGGTGTTCTTGCAAGCATAGCTGAATCGTTGTGTTAAAATGGCTCCTTTTGGCCCAATATGGGTCTTTGTTGGAAATGGTTTGGGTTTGGGAAATTATTTTGTAAGTCTCTTTATGAGACTATGTTTTTTTATATTATGGGGTTTTGCTGTTTAGAAAGGAAATGATTAAAACCCATATCTTGGATTATAGAAAATTGATTTCTTTTATGTTAAATCGAAATATGGAATTGTGAAACATTTCATTTGGGTATTTTTGAATGTAATCGAACTGTGTTAAAAAAAAAATAATAATAAATAATTTTGGTTGGGGTTCAAAGGGCGGGGAGCGGAGCTCCACCCGCCTCCTCCTCCACCTTTTACCTTGTTTCTGCACAGCCCACAGCCGGTGGAGGCCGCAACTCGCTGTGACCCCCGTGGCGGCCGCAGACTCTACGTCTCCGCTGCGGTGGCCATAGCGGAGCGGCGCGTTCCCCGCGGTGGACGCAGGGAGCTGCGTTCCCCGCGTGGGAGCCGCAGGTCTTGCACCGCTGCGGCTAGGGCATGGGCCCAGTTCCCCGCGCGCGCGATTTGCTTCTTAGTTTTTTTTTCAGATGTTTTTTTTTTATGTATTTTTTTTTAATTCAAAAAAAAATAATACATATAATATTTTTAATATTATTTAATGGAAATTTTTAATTAAGTTTTTATTTATGATTAATGTGGCATATTTCTATTTAATGATTAATTTGATATTAATTAATGGTATAATGGAATTTATACGTTAAGTAATATTCAATTTCATTTTAGGATTAATGAACTTTTTTTTAATTAAATTCTAGAATTGTTAATTTCGCAATGGAATATTAATTGGTTATATTTTGATTGATCTTGGATTCATAAATATATACCTGGCCTTATAGCTAATTTGAGTATTTGGCTAATTGAGGAAGTATTGTTAAAAAAAAAAATATAGAATATTATGTTATTGGAAAATTGTTGAATTATGATATATTTACTAATTGATTATGTTAAATTTTATTCGAGAACGTATCATTGAGTAATTGAGAAGTAAGTGAAATATTTTATCGTTGGATATTTTGATCATTTAAACGATGTGCTTTTGGAAATTTAATTAAGTACCATTTGGGAAGATTGTTAGTTACTGATATTCTCATTTAGTAAAATGAATGGTTAATTTATATTTTTCCTCTGTTTGAGTAATAGACAATGGTACTATTACAAATTGTGGTATTGTACTCACCTGGTAACGGTGATTTTCCGTCAATGCATTTTTGAAACTTAGAGCAATCAGAAAATTGGATCAACTGTTAATGCTTAAATCAATTTGAAAAAATATTGTCTTTTCCAATTATTGCTTATGCGAGTTTAATTTCTGTATTCGCTTTTGCTTATGTAATGGCAAGTCGTGTTTTGTTTGATAGGTCCCTATCGTATGGAATGATTTGGGGTACCTGTTTCAGTCCTCGATTCCGAGTTGACTGTTGTATTGTGGTGGTGTCATAGTTGGTCATATCCTTTGTGTAGGTGTCGAATGATGATTTGTGTTTGACCAAATGAGGGATGTTTCCTCCTTCTTGAACTCAGTTCGTCTGACCATGTGTATTCCTTGAGTTTGGAGTTCGTCTGAGTATAGTCTAGTGTCGTATGGGAAAGTGGCTTTCGATTGGGGGCCGCGCCCAAAGTGGCTGCTGGGTAACCCGTCGAAAGTGAGTCTAATAAGTGTTAACCTTTCAGTAGATTATAATGTAATCTCTAAGTAAGATAATTGTGCCTCACACATGGGACGAGTGCTAACATAGACTCGACATGCTGTGGGAAGGCCTGAAATGGCAATCCATCATCCTTGTCTTCACGAAAGGATGTGTAGGTCTACATGAGGCTTGGATGGGCCGGAAGCTCGGATTAGGTTGCCAGGGTAACCCAGTGTATGGGGCCGGGACCTATGAAGACTTGCCATGGTAACCATACTAGGCTGTCTGATGACACTTGTCCCTACGTTCGCTAGTGTGTTGTCATTTTGTCCTATTAGGAGTACCTTTGTGGGTCGTCCTATTGTCTTTGCCCTTGTAAGTTCTTGGTTTCATGTTAGACCTTGGGTGGTGATGACTCAGTTTTGTAGATGCTCTCCTGGACCTTTGTTTTAGCTTTGATTATGTTCAGCTGGATCCTTTCCTTTACAAGGATCGTTTATGTATTAATTGACCGATGTGGTCGTTTGTATATTGTTTATATTTCACCTTGATGGCAGGATTGTAATGGTGTAACCTCTTGTATTCCTAACTTCATTAATTATCAGAGGGGTCTTGCAGTTGAGCAGACCCGAAGATGTAGCCCTTCAGGGGTGAACTCCGAGATCATTATGGTGTTATGTGGTGTTATTCTCTTATGTTTCCCTTATTCAACTTTATCATGTATGAATAGCTTATGTTAGAACGTATAAGTGGATAAGATGGAATTAACATTAAATGCTTTTATGCAGTCCTTTTTGGAATGCCATTTTGATCGAATGCATAAGTGGTTTAGATGAGATTTATCGTAGATGCATGTATGCAATCGTCTTTTAAAATGCAATAAATTGGAATATGAAAGAATATAACTTAGAGTAATGGAATATATTCAGTCGTTGTTAAGGAAATTAAGTATGCTTGAAAAGATCTCATATGTTTATGATGAAATTCTAGTGTGTTAGAATATTAGATGTATGGCTTGTATTTTAATGAAAAGTTTGAATGAAGATTATGAATAGATCTTAATGGATGAATCTTTGCTTGTGATTTATATTTCCATCTTCTGAAAGAAATTATCCTGATTAAGAATTATCTCGTTATTAAGATAGTTAGCTTATTGGATTAATTGTGTGAGTTAAGTGAATTGTGAAATTTAAGTAATCTCGTTGGGAAACTCTTTAGGTGTTAGTTGATGTCTTCCACTATGTAATCTGAATCTTTGATATCTTGTTGTATCTTAATGTGGTGTAACTTTAAAAAAAATAAAAAATTATTGCACTCTATTCTTGTGTTTTGGCTTATCCCTTCGGGGTTTCCTGGCAGGGCTTTACACTCTATGTCAATTTTAAGTCGGCCAACTTTACGTGGCTACCTAGCAAACTGTGAACTGCTTATGCTATAAAACTTCAAGGCAAGGAAGGATGGATTATATGAATCTCCCTCTCCCACTCTTGTTGTTGTAGCTTGGATTTTACCCTTACTAAGGATAATGTCCAGGATCATAAACAAGAATTGGAGGACTGAGGTTTTATGGTAGGAAGGACCTCTTGGCAACTCTTCTCTATCCTAAGCATATCTGGTACTTAAAATTTTGTCTCTAAAATTTACTATTTTCTAAAAATTTAGTAGATATGTATTCTTTGGAAATAATTTTAGGTTTTATCAGGCAATAAACTATTGACTGATTTTACCCATACTATTTTCTTTGGAAATAATTTTAGGTTTTATCAGGCAATAATACTAACATAATTGTCAAGCTGTGGAACAACTGACATTGTAGGTCGAACAGGTTGTTACTAACAAATTTGTTGAGTGTATGAATAACTATTATTGCAGGCTACCAGGTGATCTTGGGCAATCTTGGAGCAACTCTCAATCACTATAGAACAACTACAACATTAAAGAGGAGAGGGAGCATTTGGCTAATGAAAACATTTCTTTCTGGGCTTGTAAGGGAAGGAAATATTAAAAACCTTCCCACCCAATAACCCTAGCCTGGGGGTTTTTTTCATGTATAAAAACTGAAATTTATCTAGAAATATGTCGGACTTTGGTCCCAGGCTAGGCCGGAGGTTTTCTCGACTCCACTCTTTCCTACCAACGCCCGCATGAGTGGAGTTATGTATAATTTCATAAATAAATAATAAATATCTGGCTTCGGCCTTTTACTGATAAAAAAATATATATATATAATAAAAAGAAGATTTAATTTTGAAATATCTTTCATTTCCAAAATAACATAATTAAAACCACAGAAAATACTATATACATACATACATACATACATACCTATATATATATAATACTATTATTATTATATATTTTTTCTTAATTTAGTAATTTATTTTTATTTTTTTTAATTTAATTTTTTTTTAAATTTTTTTTTTAACAAAAAAATTCCAATAACCTAAAAAAACATTAAATTTTATTTCCAATAAAATTTATTTCTAGGGAATCTAATTAATACAGATTTTGTCCAAAATACTAAAATAAAACAATTTCTCCATAACTTTTAATAACCCAATAAATTTAATTAAAATTAAATTCATTACCATAGTAATTAAATAATTACACAGAGATGTACAAATATTGACAGAACAACTATAGCAAAATATCGAAATGAAAAATCAAACAAGAGGGAATGATTTCTCTAGTAAATCTCATTCCTCCCAAATCTTGCAATTTTCATGCATAATAAAAATCTTGGCAAAAATTACCATATTAACTTTTCCCAATTTTCTCAAAATTTTAATCTAAAAACACCGATTTTAGATTTGACAAACATCTTAACACACACATCATCTAGAAAGATAGAAGAAATATAAATATTTTATTTAAAACAAACAATCAAAAGAAGCCATCCAACCTGGTATAGCTTTCTTGGAAGAAATTTGTAGAAGAGAACCAATCCTTCAACAAGCTTCCAAATAAATTTCTCTTCACCTAAATCCCTAACCCGTTTCCTATCTATTCTAAAATAACGACCTATTCCTCTTTTAAACTAAAATTCTAGGTTTTCTTTTCCAATTTTCTAACAAAAGATAAGTTAACATGCAATAATTAAAAAATCATTTTTCTTTCTTTTCTTTTCTCATGCAAATTAATTAATTTTCTAAATAAAGAAATTAAAGCAATACTTCAATTCTAATTAATTATTTAATTTATTTATCTATTTATTTATTTAGTCTTTTATTTATTTATTTATTTATTCTTTTATTTATTTAAAATTCTAGGAAACTATAAATGAAATTAATCTAATTTATTTTTCACTAAAATTTAAATAAAATATATTTCTAATATCATGCAGCTTGCAACTTAATTTAATAACTTCTTTTAATTAACTAAATTTATAATCTCAATGCATAAAATACATAATTCTCAAAAATACCAACTATGAGATAAATCCATAAATTTAATTAATTAATTAAAACCACTAAACATACAACTAAACAAACCTCAAGCAAATACTCATAAAAAGATCAAACGACAATACACGATGGTCGAACAAACTGATAGGATGACCAAATTACGACACTCACAAGAGTGTAACTAAGTAAAATAGGGTCAACTACTATCTCCTCCACTTCCATCAGAAAATATAAGGCACACTCAGACCTATGAAGCCAGGTGGAGACGATACCCCATACCTACCTAGTAATTGTACCTGCAATATCCTACAACACTGAACCACACATGCATATATACAATATAGAAAACATGGTATACACACCGATGAAGGAGAATCACGATGTTCCCTGTCTCATTGAAATGAGTGAAGGAAAATCGTCCCCTTGCATCCAATACACTCGCAAACACAACATATAATTCCACATTGCATAGATAAAGTAAAGTGTCAATACATAACAATAATCCATAAAATGCCATAAATCACAAGTACTAAAATACTACAAATAACTTATGCATCTCATATCTAGATAAAGCATGAAATAACGTCATATAATTCTGAATAACACATCATGGTAATGTATCCACTGAAAGTAAACAATAATAAAATATGAGTCTAATGAGTTCAAACGAGTAGGGGTACTACATAGAGTCCTAGAGTGGGACATATGCCTTACATATCCTTTCTAGCTCTTGTTCTATTTCTGTTTGTCTTTTTGAAATGTCAAAATAAAAGAAAGAAACATTAGAGGTGGAAGCAAGATACTTTCCTCTCGTTTCAATAGCATTTCTCAACAAATCCTTACTATGTGACAGAACCATTTTCCCACTATCAATATCCTTTACCATTTTTTCTCCATACTTATTCTTGTGATTCTTTTTAGCATATAGTTGAGAAGCATCTTCTAGTGACTTGATTTGATCAGATGCATCTGCAACTAACTGACCAAGTTATCTAATGGGTGTAGAAAGATGTGCTATAGATGTTTCCGATAGTAAACCAAACAAAATTTCTACCACAGTCTGAATTGTCTCTTCTTTAACCCTTTGCTCTTTTAGTCTCTTCTTATGCACTCTATATTGCATAGCGTTAGCAATCTTCATCATTTGTGATGTGCTCAAAGTGTTCACATTAATAGGTCTTGAAATAATTAAATAATCATCATCATCTTCTTCAAGTTGTTTCTACTTTGCCGGTTCAGGGGATACAACATTAATGATATCTTTCTCTGTATTTTGCTTTGTTGTCTTTTCAAGTGACTTTGTGGCAACATTTTTAGTAGTCTCCTTCTGAATTTCTTGAATGATCGGTGGAGATTGGGGTTCCTCCAGTTGTTTTGTTGTTGGTGGATTGACCACTTTTAGTTGAGTAGTCGATTGCTCAACTAGTGTAACCTGTACATTTGTGATTGTTGGGGGCTCCATATCTAGTGCAATATTCTCTCTAGATATGTCCACTATGTTCTAAACATTATCATCAACAAGAATAATGGAATCATCCTTCTTCTTGAGTGGATAGACCTCATCAGGTTGAATAATTTTCTCTTCATCGATTTCTGGTAGAGTAACATCATTAGTGGCATTATCCTCATTCATAGAGGATTGGATGAGCTCTTCCATCCATTTAATTTCACAGGCTATATGATGGGTCTCAGTTTCAATGATTTCCCTCTTTCCACTGAGTAACTTCAATCTTCTTGCTTTGAATGTAAACATAACTTCAATCTTCTTGCTTTGAATGTAAACTGAGATTGTATCGAGCAACTAAGGCAATAATATCATCCTTAGGAAAATATTGTACAAGTACCTCATCAATGATTTCTTTTTCTAATCTAATAGCTTCCTCCCATTTATTCAAAAGAATAGTATACAAAGAATCTGAGATATCCTTTTCTAATTCATGTGGATATCTACTGTAATGACACATATGAGTGATTACCTATTGAATCACTTGCTCTTTCTCATCTTCAGTGAAGGAATCAAAATGCTCCTTTACATTGTCAAACCTATTCCCCCTTAGTGTCTTCATTGTCCTTTCAAAATGGGTTTCAGGTTTGAAGGATGCTATATCAATAGGCATAGTTGCCTTTGGCACTTCCTTAACCTTCTTGAATATTCTGCCAGTTGTTTTTGCCTTCTTTGGTTCTTCATCAAAATCTGTTCCCTCAGATTCTGGTTGCAAAATCAATTTCCTGCCTCTCTTCTTTGTCTCTTTCTTAAGATATACTTTGGGTTTCGGTTCCTTTTTGGTTAGGATACTACTGGTAACCCTAGTACTCTTTGTTGTTGGAGATGCTTCATCAGACTTTTTATTCTTTCCTTGTGTACTTTTAGCAAGTGCAGTTCTAGTTTGTTCAGGTGCCTCTTGGACTGCTACAATGTCCAATTTTGCCTGCTTCTTGTCTATAGGTGATGCTAATAGGGTATTAGCATAACCAACCAGTAAGTCATGGTTAACCTCATAACTCATGTCTTCCATTTCTTCTTCTCTTGGCTCAATTGCTTACATTAAGAAAAAGTCAGTGGTAACGGTGAAGATTATGTCCTTCTCAAAGTGTTTTGCCACATCTTCCGGTAGCCTCATTCTCATTCTCATCTTCTTTTGGAACTCATTGAAATACCTATTCATGGCAGCATGGAAAGTACTCTTTACAACCTTAATGTTGTTCTTAATTTGTGCAGAGAGCGGTGAGTCTTTTGACCACTCAATGTCTCCAATTCCTAGTAGAAAGTTGTGAAAATAAAAGAATAATCTGACCAGTGAAAATAAAAGAATAATCTGACCAATAGCTGACCATACTTGAATTTTTGATTGTTATCCTTTTTAGTTGATTGCAAATTTTGAAACAATTGCCTCTTGATAGCTTCATAGAGATCAGGTCTGCATTATCAACAATCATTCTATAAGCAGTATGAATTGCCGCCGATTTAACACTATTAAGTCTACTGGAGTAAAATAATCGGTAGGCTATCACCATTGCTACTAGTTTTACTATAGGGTCCTTAATATTGTTGATAGAAAAGGCATGCCTATCAGAAGTAGAACCAGTTAGGTTGAAGACAATGTCCTTAGAAATTTTCCTTAACTCGGGTACTTCACCGATTGAGAAATAGCCAGTCATAGCCTGAATGGCTTCCTTTGTAATTGTGTGAGTCCTTTCTAAGTACATATTTTCTCCATGAACTCTTCTCAAAATTATTTTGATATGTGCTTTTTCGAAATCTTCAAGAAAATAAGAGGCATTATGAAAACCCTTTTCAAAAACCCTAGCATACTGTGTCTTAATTTTACCATCCTCATCACAAAGTGATTTCAACTGTGTGTAGATGTATAGAGACCCTAAGTCTTATAACTTGCAGTCTATATAACCGAATAAATCACCTTTGACCAAAACTCCACTTGGAACTTGTGACAATGCATTATATGACACAATGGTGACCGGATAAGGAACTTTGATAACTAGGTAAACCTGAACTAGAAAATATCCTACAACAACCGATTTAGGCCATTCGAGAAGGGGGGGGTGAATTAGTGACACCAAATAAAATACTACTTCAAACACTAACAGGTAGATGAACTTAACAAAGCTTTTACACACAATTTGTTCTACCTTTGTAGCTTCCATAGGCTTAGAAGTGATCATCAACCTCTCTACAGACTTTGAAGTAGATGCCATTCTAGATAAACAAGATTCGAAGTAGTATGCTCAAATAAATACCTTGTTTCATGCACTTTGCCCCGTCTACTGGTTCAAACACCCAAGTGCACACCAATTCAACTTTCTGCAACCTTCAATTCAGCTTAATTTCTCAAATCACAAAACAATTCGACAATTGACAACAAGACAATCTTATTCAGCTTTGCAATCACTTCAAATTACTTTCTCGAATGAGTTAGGGTAAAAATGACAAAGTAAAACTCATTTTTATCCTTTTTACCTACTGCAATAAATGCTTTCCCTTAGGGTTACAAACCCTAATTTCACCGGTCAAGTGGAAAACCAGTTGATAATAGTTTAACAAAAGTTATCAAAATTTCATGATTCAAAATTCTTTCTTGCTCATTTTTCACAAGGGGTCCAGAGATGTTTTACCGTTAAGCTCCCCTTAGCCATATTAAAAAGGCTTAAGTCACCAGTGCAGGGTTCTCTTCACTGTGCAAAGGAATAGTTTCTTCTCCAAGTGAGTCATCACTTTTCTTCTTCCAAATCTGAATCATATCCTCTTTGGTTTCTTCAATATCAACTTTCTGCTTTCCTTTCTTATCCTTGGAAGAGTTGATCGGTTTGCTATTTCTTGATCTACAAAATTTTGCTAAGTGCCCTGGTTTGTTACAGTGATAACAGGCCATACCAGATGATCTTCCTGTTCTTCTTTTGCAGTTCATAGCCACATCACCAAAGTTATTATAGAAGGTTCAAATAACATTTGTTACCATTTCCATCTCAAATGGACTAAACTGGTTGTTGTAGGATCTTTGCTAGTTTAGGTTTACCCGGTTATCAAAGTTCCTTATCCAGTAACCATTTGGTCTTGGATGCATGTGTGGTACAAGATTGTTTTCTTCATATCTACACTCAATAGATCTATGTCCATACATTCCACATGTGAAGCAATGACCTTCAAATTTCTTGGACACATACCTAGCATTAGTATTGTAGTTTGCATTTCTATTAGGTTTGTCCCTACAAACATTTGCAATGTGACCAAGTTTATGGAAAATGAGGCAGACAGGTTTAAAGATCTTTTTACCCATAGGTTTATTTATCTTAGGAGCAAATTTGTTCTTAGGATTGTTTCTCTTTGTACCGGAGGATTCACCTTTTTCAGTTGTGTAAAAACCTAGTCCAAAGATATCACCCTTCATTCTTTGTGATTGAATTTGTTCTTCCAGTATGGTAGAACTTTTGACAAACTTCTCCAATTTCTCATTGTCTTCAGTAAGCTATTTGATGAGATCTTCATTATGCTTGGATAGGTTCTCTTTCAGAGATGATGCACGCTCAAGATCTAGCTGTAGGTTCTCCTTTTCTTCACTTTTAGCAATCAAATTCTCATGCATATTGTCTTTTTCTCATTTGATCTTTGTAATCTATTGATCTCTTTCCTTGATAAGATCTTCAGCAGCTCTTCTGGCTTCCAGTTCCTCACTCATGTGGATAGTGAGACCTTCTAGCTCTCTCCTCAAATATAGTTTCTCATTGTTTAGCTTTTCAACTTCCTCTACTAAAGCATCAATACTGGCTTCATCTAAAGAACTATTATTAGATATCTCTAATAGTTGTTTAGTTATCTCTCTCCTTTTGATTTGAGAAGCTTTTAGTTTGACCCTTAGGTTTTCAAGATCATTTATGCTAGCTTCTATCTCTCTAGCCATCTTGAAGTAGCTCCTTTCCCCCATGGTGGTTTCAAGGCTCCCTTCTAAGCGGTTAGGATTCTGTGAGGCCTCACCTCGACTCAGTCTATCATTCAGTGGATTTTATATTTAGACTATTATGGATACTTTATTTTGATGCATTTTGATACTTAGAACTTACATGATTTCAGGATTTGGATAACATTTCTATGATTTGATGATTTTACTTATATGCTTTATGAGATAGAACACTACATGATTGTTAGATAAGATGATATTCCAATGATAGATGTCGTTATTGAATTTGCAGGACTTTACTATGAATATAGTACTATGATGTATGGTTAAGTTTATGTGTATTGGGATGAAATTGTTTATGAGAATTTTGCTTGATAAAAGATGTATTTAATCTGTGCAGATGAAATTGTATGCAAGTAATGATGTGCATTGTTATTTCTTTGAATTATATTATATGTGGATATTTGAAAGTACTAATGTGTAAATTGAGATGCGTAGGAAATTTACCATGTGACCATGGAAATTACGGAGAACCAAACCTAGACTTATGTATGTTCGTAAGCCAGGGGTTGTCTATTTGGAGAGACAACACCCCGTTTGTGTTGTATTTTATTCGTAACAGTATATGCTACATGAGTGTTAAGTGTTATTTAATTTAATGTGTAAAAACCACAAGAGACAATTCCATATTTTAATTTGTAAAAGTGTTTTATTTGTGTCACTTGACACGTGTGGATTTGAATTTAAATGTTTTATTTGTGTCTCGAGGTGGGAAAGTGTTTAACTATAGTTTTTCTTAAATAATATAATGTGTTGTCATAAATACTTTGGGAATATAATCTTTGGAGTGGTCAACATATGTTTGACCCGAAAATAAACTTCAGAGGGGTTTAAAATGGGTTAAATGAACACCTAGGGGTAGTTTAAAAGGGTTTCCTAAAGCCCATAAGGTATACCTAGGGGTTAGGGGTAATTTTAGGCAAGTTTCTACTTTTTAATGATCTTTTTAACACTTTAAAAATTGGCTTTTTTGAGTTGTGCAAAAATTGAAAATTAGAAGTTTAAATCTAATTGAGATTTTTCCTTTTGGGAGGAGAGTCTTTTTGCTTTCTGCTTTACTTTCCTTTTTGGTTTTTAGAAACTTGTGAGAACTCAGAGAATGAGCTTCTTAAGCAAGATTTTTGAGAATTGGAGGGTAATCACCCACTCTCCATTTTTGGAGACAAGAGAAATTGTGAAAAGAAAAGAATAGTTTTGGAATAGAAAATTTAACTAAGGGTAGAAGAAGAAGAATCGTGGATTGGGTAGCTCTTCCTCAGATATTATACTACCATTGGGCAGATTAAGGTTGGTTTGATAATTCCTTGAAATGGTTATTTTCTTGCATGTGTTTGAGTGAATGATTGGTGAAAGAAATCTGTGTTTTTGCATGTCTTGTTTTAGAATTTCATTTGAAAATCTTGCATTATGCTTTGCTGTGTTTTGGGATTTTTCTCAAGACCTCTTACTCTTGGGAGAGAAGAGGACCTTGTGGGTGGTAGCAGTGACAACCCTCGAGTGAGAGACTCTCATTTGAGAGCGATCACAAGGGATCTTTGTGTGACCCTTGCTGCATGGCCTGTTTGTGCAATGGGGGTCATAAGGAGGGATATAAGGCTAGAATGCCTTTGGGAGACATAAGGAATATGGGGTTGAGATTCTTGATGTATTTATTGTGCCATGAGGTGGCTACTTGTTTTTTATCATACTTGCAGTTCTCCTCGGGGTATTGGTCCACTACCACCCTTTGAAAAGATCATCACCAAAGTGTGGTGCTATGTAGCCAACTTGGGAGTGTGTCTGAAAATCTGTATGTATTTTGCCTTCTATGTGTTTGCCTATTTGTTACCCATCTAGGAATTGGTTCTCCAAGCTCGAGGGTGGCTACCAATTAGCCTAGGCTGGAAGGTGAGCACTCTGTGGTCATATTGTGTTTTATAATGCAGGAAAGTCAGGAGAAGAGAATAGGAACAGTGATAAGATGCAGAAGATTATTGTTGAAGATACTTAGATCCATTTGCAGTTATTTGTTTAAATTTGTTAGTAGAAATATACCTCATTCGTTGAATGAGAGGCAAGTTGTAATTTTGAAATAGGACATGAGATTTAGTATTGTAGTTAAATAAAGAAACATCTTGTAAAGTTGCAGAATATTGAAAGGGTTGTAAAAAGCTAGATATGCTTCCATTTTCTACTTTGAAAAAAGAAAGAGTTGCTTTGATTTGCATGCAAAAGTCTTTTTTTTGAAATATAAAAGAAAATCAGCTTTTTAATTAATTTTTACCTTCATTCTACTTGCAAAAAAAAATAAAAATATGGTTAGTATTTATTGTTAATATTTTAATGAATGTATGCATGTTGTTTTAAAGGTGAATATTGATTTTATTTCTCTATTATAAGATTTAAGTTTCTTTTTGGATCCTAGAAAATAATAGTAACAAGAATGAAATTTCACAATTAAGCTTATGAATAAAATCAAAGCATTCATCTCTTCTAATTTCTTAATTTGAATTTATTAAACTTTAGATTATTTCTTTTAGTCGCTATGAAGTTATTGAATCCTATGGTTATTTAATTGCAAGATATAAACCTATTACTTTGCTTTTATCTTAATAAATTTATTCATCTTAGACACCAGCATATCATAAATTTTGCCTTTGATAAAACTTAGAAAAGAAAAGAAATCAGAGTGTTAAATAGATGGAAATTTCTTCTAAATCCCTATATTCATAAAACAAATGAAAAAAGAGCCTAAGTTTATTTACAAATATATATATATATATAGCATTATGAAGTTTCTTTATTATTTTGTGTCCTTTATAAAAAAAAAATTTGCATATTAAATTAGTTCTGAGCATTATATATATATATAAATATATATATATATATATATAAATATATATATATATATAAATATATATATATATATTTATATTATATATAAATAAAAAAATTAAAAAAAATTTATTAATTAAAAAAAAGGGTTTGCGGGCTGTGTGGGTATCGGCCGCATCCCACTGTGTGAACACATAGTGGGCGGCGCCGAAAATGTCACCACTATGTGGGCACACAGTGGGAGGCACTGAACGCCACCACTGTGTGGCCACACAGTGGCGCGGCGCCCAGTGCCACCACTATGTGGGTACATAGTGGGTAGCGCCCAGCGCTCCACTGTGTCACTGCATAGTGGGCGGCGCTTGGTCCGCCTCCCCTACTCGACCCACCATGTATATTAAAAACGTCACCGACCCTGCATAAAATCCAATGCGGCCATGGACATTCGGCCCTGTGAGTTATGGTATCAAAAATATTAAACCCTAGCTCGGGTAGGGCTAGGGTAAGTAAGTAAAATAATATGTTAAATTTAAATTAGATTAGATGCCTTTTTATATATAAAAAAAAGAATCCCTAATTAGGGTTGGAAAAATATTGACTATTATATTGGAAAGATATTTTTAAAGGATTAATATATATATATATATATATATATACTGGTTGTATTTTTGGAGTAAATATTCAATAGAGAATTAAATATTTAAATACCTTCATATGATTACTAATAGGAAGTAAAAGAAAGAGAAATATATAAATTTAGGAAAAAGCCTAGTCTTATAATTTTAAATGTATTTAATGTGTTAAATGCTTAATATTGCCCTAGTTAATTTAATTAGAGCATTAAAATTTTAAAATGGATGTTTAGACTGTATAGTCATATTGGAGATTGAATTAATCTTCCTTTCCTAATTTTTTTAATGTGATTGATTTAATAAAATTTAATGACTAGGTATCTGGTGGAGATAAGATTATACCAGTTAGATTTCCGCAAATAAAATTAAACAATAATCGATGCTTGGTTCGTTTCAGAATTAGCTCGAATATAGATTTGGCAAATGCATTAACGCTTGTCGTGTGAGCAAACTTGTTAATTAATTAGTATTTAAAAAAAAAAAATCATTCTATTTTTGCCTAAATTTTGGGCATGACAGATTCAAAGAATTTTTGCTCTGATACCAGTTGATGGACTTGAAAACAACTGAGGGGGCGGGAGGGGGGGGTTAATCAGTGACACCAAATAAAATACTACTTCAAACACTAACTGGTAGATGAACTTAACAAAGCTTTTGCATACAATGCATGCAATCCAAAAAGTAAAGCATCCACCATAACACAAGCGTTTATATGTGGAAAACCCAAATAGGTAAAAACCACGGTGAGATGGAACTCACAAGTTAACTATCTCCAGTAATAGATAACTGACCAGTTAAGGTCTACAAAGTTCTCTGCTAGGAGTGAATCTTGTTAGAGATCCCAAAGCTTGATTAGAAGTTTATACCCTATTAAGAGTAGTACCCTATTAGGAGTAACCTCGCTGGAGGATTTAAGAATCCAAACTAATGGATCACCCTATTAGATGATTTATACATTGAAGCTTGTTAGAGCTTACCTGGTTAAGGGATTTGATTATGTTTTAATGATTAGAAAATAAAAAGAATGATTTTATCTATTCTGAGTAGCACAATACTTGCTTGATCAGATCCTTTTAAGTACATTCAACATTTCTCTTCAACATACTCTTCATCTTAACACTTATCGCTAAAAAAAAAAATTTGCTCTTCATGCATACCATCAATTGTGTAAGTTTTACTGAGATGTTGATATATATAGACATTCAAATTTCACGTCGGCTTAGGAAATCATAACACAATTTCCTAGGTGCAGTGTATCTAGACAACTGACCATAACTCATCACAAAAATTACTGCCAAGTAGTCGGTGCTGGTAACTCATCACAAAAATAACCAAATACTGGTTGGAACAATTAATACCGGTTTGAATAAAACATATGAATAGTTGTCTTTGAGTCTCTGCTTGATCTCCATCTTGATCTTCATCTTGATGTTGACTTAGTATAACCATAGGTTGTCTCTTATGCACATACCGGTTGACACAATGTACCAGTTAGAGATAAACCTTTGACATACCGGTTGATAGTGTAAACAATTGAAGTTACACCGGTAGTTAATATAATCATATATGTCTATGAGTGAGTGTTTTATCAATGACAACAAGTGATGAATACATTACAATCATCATCAAGTCAAAAACAAGTGTGGAGTAGCTATGGTTGATGCTTGATGGATTGAAGGAACATGCTTCAAAATTGGAAACCATAATTTTTAAGGATGTAGAGAAGAAGTTGAAATGCTAAAAACTAGGATAATTCATAAATAGGTGTGCAATAGCACATATCTAGCTACAAGAAGCCATAAATATTTTGAGAAGAGCGTAAATAATGTATTAGAGGTATACCAATTTTTTCATCAATGGCCCATATCTACTAAGAGTATTACAAATCAAATATACATTATAGAGTCATAAATTGTGCAACTATCTAATATAATAGATTTGAAGAAACATGTAGTAGGAGATGACAGGATCCAGTTTGGAAATTTGTACATAAAATGGAATTTATTGGTTAATTAGAAGAAAATTAAGAAGCATTTATGTCATTTGAGAGATGTTGTAGATTTGAAACTCACTAGCATGGTGAAACTTTTTGAAGACTCAAAAACTTAATTAGGTAGTTAAGGTTCCCAATAGTAAGAAGGAGGCATAGCATTTTCTTTTGACGATTTAAAGTTAATGAAAAAGTTTTCCTTTGTAGGAGACGATTGGAAATTCCAAATAATTTTAGAAGTATTTAAGTGTTTGCAATAGATTATGACTTACTATAATTATTTCGGTGAGGAGCAAGGTTAAATATTTTGGTCCACATTGTGTTGCATCAATTCATTATTTCTTGTGGTTGTAATATGATGCTAGTGGATGCAAATAATTTGAGATGTTAGGTTTCACATTCCTATTTTTTCTACAGGTGAATTTGTGATAGTTTGAGTGTCAATCCTATTGAAATAAGTTACCAATTTGTAGGAATACATTGCATTACTCTGCCTTCTAAAGATTTGGTATTGTGGTTCATTAATAAAGTGTTGTTGGTATTAGGTGAAGCTATGTTGTGCATCTATAGATGTTCTGGAGGTCTACATCATATTCTATGTATGTTTGGTTGGATTTCATTATCAATTATATAATTTAGAGCCAACTTGAGTTTTTTTGGTCTATGCAATAGTGTGGGAACTTGAAGATGATTATTTAAAATTAATAGGAAAGTGTGTTGAGATGATGTTTTTATTCACATATCTTTTTCCCTTTTGCATTTGTTTGGAGAGTATAATTAGGACCAACTATTTATATTCTACATGTTATATGTTAGATCGCATTTTTTTACATTTCTATTTGTTCCACAGTTGAACTTGTGATAGTCAAAATGTTAATCATATGAAAATAATGTACCAATTTGCAAGAATGAATTGCATTCCTCTACCTTTTGAATATTTGGTATTGAGGTTCATTGATAAAGTGTTTTTTATATCAAGTGATGTTGTGTTGTTCATCTATAGATGTTTTGGACGTATGCATCATATTCTGAGTATTTTTTGCTAGATTGCACTATCAGTTATATTATTTAGAGCTGACTTGAGTGCTTTTGATCTATGTAGTAATCTAGGAAGTTGAAGGAAATGATTTAGAATTAATAGGAAGGTGTGTGTAGTGTCATAACATTGCAACCCTAGTAATTTTGACTATATTAGGGTCCTCACGCATGCAAGATTGAATCCTCTAGCCCGATCGGAGATCGAAGATTGCTCAACCCTCAGAAATAGCTTCTTTCTTGGCCTCTCCATCACCCCATCCATACTCTGCCTTGGAGAAAGGGGTAGGATAGGGGCATGGTGCCACTATCCCCCCTTGGGTAGGGGCATGGCACCATTGTCCTCCTAGGATAGGGGTGTGGCACCCCTACCCCTGCCCTATTTTGGGGAAAGACCCTTCCTAGGGTTGCATTGTTAGGTGTGCATTGGGTGGGAAACTCCCTCAATGTCGGCCTTTGATAAAAATAAAATCCACTAACATATATTTAAGAGGCATTCATCCTCTCATTTGCATAAGTTGGATAGGTTGAAGTTGGATGGATTCAAGTTGCACAAGTGATCAAGCATTCTTTCCCAGCATTGAGCATCCTCAAGTCTCCCTTCAAGACTAGGTGTTGCATTCATGTCAAGGATTCAACCATTGAAGAGGAGATTGATTTCAACATTCACTACCACACAAGAATTTCTATTAACATTGCTACCACAACCTCCCTTGAGGTGATTTACAATTCAGTCTTTCATTTACAGTTACTTGCAAGTACTTTCTTTCATTACTTCGTTAATTCCAAAACTGGGGTTTGATCTAAAGGCAAACCCCCAATTCCAACCCATTTTCCTCTCTTTTCTATGTGTAGGTTGCAGGTGTGCAACTGTACTTTTGAATTCAGGCTCCATTTGCAAAGGCAGAAAACCCTTTTCATTTTGTGGATTTTTCAAAGGACCGTGTACATTCCCACCACGATCCAGGCAACTTTTCCTCAAATTCATAGGGTAGCTTTGTCTCAACATATTACTACTAGATCCAGGTGTAAAACTTCATCCCATATTATGATCTTAAGTTATAATCAGTTCTTTACAATCACTCTTGCACTAGATAATTCAATCAATTCCTTTACATTTCAAATAAGGAAGATGGGATCAACTTATCATTCCCATTTCATTTAGAATTCAATCTTTATTTTTGAAGGTTGAATCTAGTGAATTCTCCTCTCCTCTTCCAAAAGTAATTTCATGAAAAGTGTTTGAAGGGTAATCAATAGTGAAACTCTCATCTCTCTTTGAGGGAAAGGGTAGTTTTCCTCTTGATCTCATCAATCACCATTTTTCCAAATTAAATTTTGGTGAGCTCAATGTCTTGCATGCTTTCCTTTGACAAGAATTGCATTATTTTCATTTACAAGTTTCAAATTTCTACAAACTTAGTGGTTAAATCATTAAAAACCCTAGTTTTTAAATTTAAAATTGAACTTGTAATTTGTAAAAATTTGCTTGTGGTTATCTTAGATCTGAAAAAAAAATTGATTGTCAAATTCAATTTCCTCATTATCTTGTTCAATTTGCAATTAAAATTTACAAAATTAAGAGGTTACTTGTTAAAACCCTAATTTTTAAAAATCATCTTGAACTTATACAAAAAATGGATTTTCATTTAATTTTTAGATTTTTTATTGTTCTCAGATTTGTCTTCATTCCTACAATTCAAAATTTCAATTTTCGCCCCTTTTCCCAAAATTCAAATTTTAAAATTAAGTGTTTAGGTCATAAAACCCTAATTTTCAAAATTAATTGGATTTTGTGCAGATTTCAAATTAATTTCATTCCAATTCAAATTTCTAAACATTTTCCAAGGTGTCCCTATCGATTAGGTTTGACCTTTTTCAAATTTGCAATCCAATTCCTCTTTTTCTTCAAAACCCTAATAGGGTCCTAATTTCACATTTGTGCCTTCATTTCGCCCATCTAGAGGTCGTTAATTTTGTCAATTTTGGGGGGCTAGCTTTAAAATCATCGTAATATCCATTCCTGAAAAAATTTGAAAAAAGTTGGTGGGACCATGTAAGTTCTTGCCATGGTTGGCTTTTTTCTTGAAATTTTGGGAGACTGTTATGACTATATTTAATAGCCTAAATCCAGAAGATTGGCTGATTTTATCAATTTTTGATCCCTCTAGAATCGGAAATACCTTCTAAATTTAACATTTCAAATTTCAATAAAAAATTTAAAATTAAGAGGTTAACTATGTTAGGATATCTAGTGAACAACTGAGAACCAGGGGGGGGGGGTGAATCAGTTGTTAACAAATTATAGCATTTAATCCATAATACAACCTAAAAAAAATCAAGTACTGGTAGAGCACATAGATATGCCAATAGGAATAGATACCGGTAAACAATACAACTTAACACTTAACTAGATAATCAATGCAAAACAACCATACCTCATAACACCATGATTTGTACGTGGAACACCCAGAAAGGGAAAAACCACGATGGGAAGCCTACCCATAATCAAATGATACTTCTATAGAAAGTATGTGCTACAATGAGGAGCCTACACTTGCAGGAAGGCACACTACCTAGAGTGTACTGCTCATTACAAAAGATTCTTACTGACTACAGAGGTTAAAACCACCTCAAGAAGAATGGACAACAATCCAATAAACTGAACTGCAAGAGATAGCATCTACCATTCTTGATAACAATCCTAGTTAAGCTTAATGTCGAAGGACTAAATCCTCTTTTGAATCCAATTCGATCACCAAATATCAACCAACTCCTCTTCCTGAATGATATTATAATATTTGCACATTACAATCCTTTACTATGACCTTTTCCACAACGATGATACTTTCTACCTTTTATTTATACAAACCCTAAGGCCAAAACCAATTAGGTTGGCCACCTGAAAGATATTACAATATAAATCCACATTACAATGATATGCCATGTCGGCTTAAGACCAAAACAATCATAACAAATCCATAGAACATCCCAAAACATCCCGATAATGTGTAGAGTACTTTTTTAGCATGATACCGGTCCATAACCTAGATAGGTACCGAACCTATTCTGAGTCCACCATGCCAAAGAAATATCTTCAAGAAGTTGAAGTATGATCAAAGTACATCTTCAACATCTTGAAAGCCATCTAAAAGCTCCACCAATACCACTTATGCATACTGTCAAGATTCCTCAATGAAAGCTCTGTCAGTAAAGCCATAAACCAGTGCTAGTAAGGGTTTACTAGAGTGTGTGACAACATCCGATTACCAAGTCCATACCATCTAACCAAGAAATTCTCTAGGAGCACATACCACATAAAGTCAAACATATCCCATAGATCAAAACATGCCAGAAGTGTCCAATAGAGAGTCTCATCTACTGGTAACACTAGATCTCTTACCGGTAACCAAAACCTATATGTCGATGCCGGTAACCAACCATATTAGGTAGTGTTGACATCAATGGAAAAATATCAATACAACACATAATCAATTCATCCATAATGCCAACAATGTCCCCCTTTGGCATTGATGGCAACACTAGACGTGAAAAACATCTAAGTACCAAGAAGTTCCAAACAAGTCTCCCCTGTGGAAGAAAACCAACAATCAATAGCTCTCCCCTTGTGAATGATATCTCTGTAAGGATCTAAATGATTTTTCACATTACTATCACTTCCCCTTTGACATCAATGTCAGAAATCTGACAAAAATATCAAAGCAATGATATAAACCTCTGAATCTCAAAGCTGACTACTCCCCCTGAGTAGAAGCACCACTCATCAGTACTAGAATGAATAATGCATGTCGGATTGATGACAAACTACATCAATCAAGTCTCTACTAGAGGGGAATAAACCCCTAACATGTCTCTTAAGTATTCAAATGATTCCTTACACAACGGTTTAGTGAATATGTCTGCAATCTGTTTGTTAGTGTTCACATAAACCAATTTGACTTCCTTTCCTTCTACCTTGTACTTCAAAAAGTTATACTTTATTGATATATCCTTAGCCTTAGATTGAAATGCCACATTCTTAGACATGTCAATAGCTACTGAGTTATCATGGTAGCTAACTACCAGTTCACTACAATTTACCATGATATCCTTCAACATTTTCTTCATCTACAAGACTTGAGTGCAATTAGTTGCTGCTGCAACATACTCACCTTCTGTAGTAGATAAAGAAATGCATGACTTTTTTTACTGATCCATGTAACCAATTTATTTCCAAGAAAGAAAGCTCCACTAGAAGTGCTCTTCCTGTCATCATTATCACCTGCCCAATTTGAGTCTGTATATGCATATAGAGTGAAGTCATCATTCCTAGAGTACCATAAACCATATTCTATTGTTCCTTGCAAATACCGAAATATCCTCTTTACTACACATTCATGATTTTCTTTAGGATTACTTTAATATATTGAAACAATACTTATTGCATTCATAATATCCGGTCTAGTCTGTGTCAAATATAACAGATCACCAATCATAGATTTATACTTTGTTATATTTACCGGTGAAGTATCCTTTATAGATAATTTCTCACTTGTCACCATAGGAGTACTTATCGGTTTGGAATTATCCATACCAAACTTCTTCAACAATTCCCTCAGATACTTAGTTTGACAGATAAAAATTCCTTTATCAGTTTGAGTAATTTGCAAACCTAAGAAAAATCTCTTTTAACTAATCATGGACATTTCAAATTCATTCTTCATATTGTTAGCAAATTCCATGCACAATTTATCTTCTCCTCCAAAAATGATATCATCAACAAATACTTCAATAGTCAGAATATCATTTTTAGTGATCTTATAATATAAATTACTATCAGCACTGCTTTTAGTAAAACCAAGCTTCAAAAGATATTTATCCAACCCTGCATACCAAGCTCTAGGAGCCTGTTTCAAACCATATAAAGCTTTCTTCAGTATGCAAACCATATCTTTATCATCTATCAATGAAAATCCATCAGGTTTATACATGTAAACTTCTTCCTCAAGCTCACAATTCAAAAATGCACATTTAACATTCATCTGATAAGCATTATAGTTCCTATAAGCTACATGGGCAAGAAATAGTCTAACAGCTTCAATTCTAGCTACAGGTGCAAATGTTTCACCATAATAAATTCCCTCCATTTGAGAATATCCTTTACAAACCAATCTAGCCTTGTTTCTTATAACTTGACCATCCTCATTCAATTTATTTCTAAAAACCCATTTAGTTCCAATAACATTCTTAATTTTAGGTCAGGGAACTAAAGACCAAGTTTCATTCTTCTCTATTTGATCTAATTCATCTTCCATAGCCTTCAACCAATGTTTATCCTTACAAGATTCAATAATAGTTGTTGGTTCAACTTGATAAATAAGACATACCTCTTCATTTGTCAGTTTTCTTCTTTTAATAACTCCCTTGTTTCTATCTCCAATAATTTGATCTTCAGAATGATTTAATCTTACATACCTTGATGTCTTTTGAATTTCAAGTTCTCTCCTCTAATCATCAGTCACAGTTGAATTTTTTGATTGTGTCAGTGTAACTATTTCAGCTTCCTATACTAGTTGAGGTATTGTCGGTTCTATTATGATCATTTCCACTGTCGGTTCCCTATCATGTGATATAGAATGATTTCTGTACTGTTCATCCACTTTCACATTAGCACTCTCAACAATTTTCTATAATCTTTTGTTATAACATCTATATGCTTTTCTTTGAATTGAATAACCAAGAAATATCCCTTCATCACATCTAGGATCAAACTGTCTAATTGAATCATCTCTTTTGATATAGCATTTACTTCCAAAAATTTTGAAATACTTAACAGTAGGTGTATGTCCAAACCATAGTTCATAAGAGGTCTTATCGGTTTCACCTTTGATGTGAATTATGTTGAATGTGTAGACTGTTGTACTCATTGCTTCTCTCTAGTAGATATGAGGAAATTTGGCTTCCATCATCATAAATCTAGCTGCATCCAAAATGGTTTTGTTCTTACTTTCGACTACTTCATTTTGTTGAGGAGTCCTAGGTGCAGATAGTTGTCTTCTGATTCCATTTGTCTCACAATAACTATTAAATTTATGAGAAGTGAACTCACCACCATGATCTCATTTTAGACATTTGATTTTCAATCCAGTTTCTGTTTCAACCTTCACTTTAAAGATCTTAAATTTCTCAAAGGCTTCAGACTTCTCCCTAAGAAAAGTCACCCACATCATTCTAGAATAGTCATCAATAATCAACATGAAATACCTATCACCTTGAAAGCTTCTAGTCCTTACTGGACCACATAAGTTAGTGTGAATCAAATCAGGTACATCATTAGATTTATCATGTATGCTATTAAAATAACTTTTGACTTGCTTACCCAATTGACATTCCTTACATACTATATTATGGGGCTTCATAATCCTAGGTATATCTCTAATTACCTTAGTTGAACTGATCTTAACAATGCAATCAAAATTAACATGGAAACCTCTTATGCCATAGCCAACTCTCATCAATATGATTAATCAACCATGTCTTATTACCAGTGTTCAAGTGAAAGATGTTACTTTCAGTTTGAATACCATTTGCAATTTCTAAACTAGTCTTGTTAATGATTTGGCATTTTCTAAACTGAAGTTGAAAACCCTCATCAACTAACTGACCAACACTCAAAGGATTATGCTTCAAACCTTCTACATAATACACATTATCAGTATCATATTTTCCATCCAAAGAAATAATACCTCTACCTTTGATCATACATGCCTTGTCATTTCCAAATCTGACTTGACCACCATTGTATACTTGCAGGGACAAAAATTTCCCTTTATCTCCACTCATATGGTGTGAGAATCCACTATCAATTACCCATTCATTTTTATCTTCAATTTTTCCTTCCAGGGCCTTTTCTTCATTTTTGATAGTTGGTTCTGGTTCATCTTCCTTCAAAGCATAGAACACTCATTCTTTTCCATTTCCAGATCCACTAGTAGAGTCTTCTATTAGTTCATCTCCTTCCTCCTTCCTCGTCTACTATGTAACATTGTTTATACTTCTTGAATCTATATCTATTCGGGTTAGGCTTAAAAGATTTCTTAACTCTTTCCTCAAACCTTTCATTCCTTTTAGGACATCTAGATGCAGAATGACCAATCTTATTACATGCAAAACATTTCAAAGGTTCTTTTCCTTCCTACTTACTTCTAGTTGGTTCTTTAGGTATTCTTCTAGCAAATAAGGCTTCAAGTTGCTCAAGGTCTTTATCTTCTTTCCTCATTTCTTCCAGTTCTTTTGCATATAGGGCTCTCCAATCACTCTTGCTGGTAGATGTTGATGATGATGCATGAAAAGATGGTTTTGACTTTACAACTCCAGAAGATCCAAATTCTTCAAGCTCAAAAGCAGATAATTTCCCAATCAGAATGTCTCTATTATGTGAAGTGTTTGCCATTGTTCTTAACTCATTAATAGAAGTTTCCTTCATCTTGTAAGCTAGTGGAAGGGATCTCAAGGCTTTGGAAACTATTTCATCTTCACTTAGAAGTCATCCACAACATTGAATTCCCATAACAATCTCATTTACTCTTTCCATAAACATAGAAATTCTTTCATCATCTTCCATTTTCAAATTTTCATATCTTACCCGGTAACCATCAAGTTTAGCAATTTTCATAGTAGGGTCACCTTCATTCAGCATTTTCAATTTGTCCCATATAAACTTAGCCAATGATTTGTCAGTCAATCCCATAATCTACTGATCAATAAGTGCACACAAGAGGGCTTCTCTAGCTCTGCAATCATTGTCAATGTTCTTATCCAAGTCTACAGGAGTAGGATTGCTAGATGCCAGATCATAAGGTGAGTATCCTTTCTCAGTGATCTCCCAAATATCCTTTCCAAGACATATAAGATGATTCTCCATCCCGATCTTCCATATTCCATAGTTTATTCCATCAACCTTAGGGATTTTTGCTCTGAAAATAGTTATCGGTGGATTAGAAGTGTTAGCTGCCATAGGATCTACCTCATGCAGTTAATATTCTGTAAAAGAGGACCAAAGCTCTAATACCAATTGTTAGGATAACCGGTGAACAAATGAGAGGGGGGGTGAATTAGTTGTTAACAGATTATAACTTTTAATCCACAATATGACCTTAAATAAATTAAGTACCAGTAAAGCACAAACAGATGCCGGTAGGAATAGATACCGATAAACAAAGCAACTTAACAATTTAACCAGATAATCAATGCAAAGAAACCATACCACATAACAACATGATTTGTACATGGAAATCCAAGAAAGGGAAAAACCATGGTGGGAAGCCTACCCATAGTCAGATGATACTTCTACAAAAAGTATGTGTTACAATGAGGGGTTGTACTTGCAGGAAGGCACACTACCTAGAGTGTACTTCTCATTACAAAAGAGTCTCACTGACTACAAAGAGGCTACAATATTCTCAAGATAAATGGACAACAATCAAATAGAGTGAATTGCTGGAAATAGCATCTACCATGCCTGATTACAGTCCTGGTTAAGCTTAGTGTCAGAGGACTAAATCCTCTTCTAAATCCAATTCGATCACCAATAATCAACCAATTCCTCTGCCTGAATGATATTGCAATATTTGCACATTACATTCCTTGACCATGACCTTTTCAATAACCATGATACATTACAAAGAGTTTCTACCTCTTATTTATACAAACCCTAAGGCCTAAACCAATTAGGTCAGCCAACTAGAGATATTACAACAAGATCATTACATAATTCCATTTAGAATGATATGCCATGTCATATTAAGACTAAAACGATAATAAAAAATGCATAGAATATCTCAAAGCATCCTGGTAACGTGTAGAGTACACACTAGCATAATACTAGTCCATAACCTAGATAGGTACCAGACCTATTCTAGGTCCACCACACCAAAGCAAAGTGTTCAAGCAACTAAAGCATGATCAACGAACACCTTCAACATCCTTAAATCCATGAAGAAGCTGCACCAACACCAATTATGCATTCTGTCATAATTCCTCAATGAAAGCTCTACCAGTAAAGCCTTAAACTAGTGCTGGTAAGAGTTTAACAAAATGTGTGATAATATCCAATTACCAAGCCAATACCAACTGACCAAAACACTAGAATGGAGACGAATGACTCCAACGGTGAAGACAGCTAGAAAGACGAGGAGCTAGGTAACGAGGAAGAAAGTGGCGATAATGAGCCTGGTCAAGAAAGCCCTACCCTCAGCGATTGCCTTGGTAAGGACAATAGCCATCTCATAGAAGAAGCATAACCCAAGGACAATGAGGAAACCAGTGTGAATTCTGAGAAGGAAATGAACAAAGACTTTGAGAAGGACCTGACTGAGGATAGGGATAGCGAGGACAAGGAAAGTGCTGGTAAAGGGCTTATCTTAGATAACCTCAAGAAGCTCTCTGAGGCTAGAATGGATTTTGATAGATGGACCTACGAGACCCTGAAAAACCTGGATAAGAAAGGGATAAAAATGGATGAAAAGAGGGAGGATGAAAATAGAGAGCAGATTAATTGGAAGCAAGAAATGGAGAATAAGGTAAAATCGCTGGAAGAGGGAAAATAAGTGATGAAAAATCTAATGGGAGTTATCCCAAGTATCCTCTCTGCTGTCACTAAAAACCTGGAGGACATCACCAAGGTTGTTGATCATACCTACACTCCAAAACCGGTCATGGATCTTGACCTGGAGGAAGAGACCATCCAGACTCAAAGCGGTGATGCTACTCCGATGGGTGGTACAACGAAGAGAACCAGGGCCAGTATCAAGAAAGTTGTGGTTGCTTCAGCAAAGGATCCCCCTAACTTCAAAGACAACATCAAAGAGTTGTATGAAATTAGCAACACCCTAGCTAAAGCCCTAGAAAAATCTGAATGGTGGAAGGCCTGCTGGCTTTATGGGGCTTTTTTGGGTTTTCTTTGGTTTTTTGCTAGTTTTTTTGTGGTTTTGTTCTTTTCTATTTCTCATAGCTTTGCTGTTTAAGTTCTACTTGTAAAGGGTTTCGGGGCCCCTTCAAAACTTGCCTTTTCCTTAATAAAAAACTGACCAAAATACATGAAATCAAATATACTTCACCGATCTAAACATGTCGGAAGTGTCCTACAGATAGTCTCTTCTACCGGTAACACTAGATCTTCTACTAGTAACCTATCTACCAATAACCATCCATAACAACTAGTGTTGACATCAATGACAAACATCGATACAACATATAATCAGTTCATCCATAATGCGAATAGTTTTATCTTTGTGTAGGAGTGGTGTGCCATTGAAGAAATATTTCTCTTAATTAGATGGATAAATTAAGGAAGGTTACTATCTCATTGCCTTATTTGAATTTTTAATAAGTTCTTGCTTAACGAATTCTAATGAGATAAAATAATAATTCATTCTATAAAATTGTGTTGGGATTCTTAACTGTCAATTTTTCTTGAAATGCCAAAAATACATAGCCTATGAAAGATAATAATCAAGTAATGATAGGAAGTGAGTTTGAATAGAATGATGCATGTATTCTTAGAATTCAAGTGACATTAGATGAAAATAAAACTAAGTTTTGAAAGTAGGACTGAGATATTCTTAATTTAATAACTATAAGTATATCAGAAGATTATTATTGATAAGAGTAGAAATTGATATTAAACTTTGGCTTTAGTAATGAGACCTATTTTTCTTGTTTAAATATATGATTGACTAAATTTCTTAAAGACCTTATTAAGGATGTTCTAATCTTCTATAGGTTATTAGTTGTGCATTAATGGAAATGATTCATGTTATAGTCTTCTATCAAGTGATTAATTGAAGCTCTAACCTCTGTTTCTATTAGAACTTGGTGAATATGATCATGGTATAGATAAGATATCTTGAACATTAGTCATAGTATGAGTGTATTCCTTGTGTGTGTGTGAGTGCGTAGTCACTTTATCTCTTCCTACCTATGTCAACTTTCATAAAGGATAATTGTCTAGACTTTTAAAAATATTGCATTGCATTAAAAAAAACATAATGAAAAGAATACGGACATATGGATTAAATAAAAGTCATTTATTTTTCCTTGAGTTAATTTATGATTTGTGTAATGTGTCATTAGGATTAATGTTTTTTTGAGATTTCTTTACTCTTGCGATGACCACTGAGTTCTTATTTCTTTTATTTTTCCCTTATGGTGGCACTTGTCACACTTAAATTTCTTGATTGATTTTGCCAGCAAATTTTCTTCTCTTTTAATTTAATGAATTGATTTGAGGATATTTCCTTGACCTCCTGTGACCATCATTTTGAGTGTCGATGTATTGTGGGCCCATTTCTTGTGTCAAGTGTTGTCTCTATCATGTTCATATTGAACCTTTGATAGTGTGTGCGAGGGAGGACACTGCAGAAAAGTGCACTAGACTAAAAAAATAGCCAGGTAATGTTGATATTAGCTGAGTAAATAAAAGGTGTTAATAAGATGAAATATATGGGTAACTTTCTGAATTTTATAGTAGATAGAAGTGCCTTGGAATTTTGAAGTCTGAAATTTATGCAATAGTTAAATAAAAAGATGTTGTTGATTTCTTGCCTTCAAAATCTTTTGTATACAAATAATGGATTAAGGATACCCTTGAATGATTTGATTGGATAAAGATTGCATCTAATTCTTGTAGAAAGAGTAGCGTAATGGAAACATGGTGGAAATTAGGACATTTGAATGTCATGAATTTTGTTCTTTTAAATAAATGGGTTATATATGATTGGTTATCATGCGATGTCTTCAATATATCTAACTTGAGGAAACTTATTTCTAAGAAATTTTCCCTCATTTAGGCTTATGACATGATTTATTCAATAATATAATATGTGCATATGTGTAAGATATTGTGCAAAATTTATATATCTATGTCTCTCTCTCTCTCTCTATTTGCATGCAACTAGATGTCGAAGGAGTGTTACTATGAATATTGGTGTGAAATATAGTGATTTCTACTTATTGATGCTTAACTCAGTGACTAAAATTATAGTTTTGTATTACAAGTGTGGTTAAAATGAAGTTCCCTTGTAAATATTTTAACAATTTAGCATACATATCATAATTAATAGGAGTCGGTGCTTCCTTTACCTCTTGTGTAACATGTTTATTTCGAATAATTGAAGCATAAGGAGGAAATTTAGTTGTCATTATCTTTCTTGAGTTTAAAAATATTATAATATGTTTGTGTTAAAGGGAAGCTTTTGATTAATGTGTGCTAGTTGTCACCCTAACTCTTATGACTTCGAAGAGTAAGTTGAGTCTAAGGGGGGGAGGATGTAGTTTCCACCCTTGACTTGACTTTCTTTGATTGGAGTTGACTTTTATTCCATGCATGATAAACTTATCTCAACTATTTATGATGATTTGGATGATGACTATTCATGTGTTTTACTTATGCATCGGGATGATAGACATTGTTGGGCATAAGCTATTTTGGATGATTTATACGATGTTGATACTATCATTATTGATCATGTGATTTGATAGACACTATATACTTACTATGTGATTAGTTATCAAAAGACTATATTGATCATATGATTTGATGAGCATAAGTGTTGATGGATCATATACGTGTTCATATGCTTGATGGATTTTACATGCCTTACTATACTCATGAATTATACTAATCATGCACTTGATGATGTTTCGATGTACTGACCATATTTAATGATTATCTATGATGAGTTGATCTTATGGCGTGCTTGATTGTTGTATGACTATCTTCGGGATAGAGATGATGTCACATCACTCATTGTGAGCGGGATGTGTCATTGTGATTCTCTAACCCTTGTCCGTTCTAATAAATATATATATGCATACGTTGTATCGTTGGTTTGTGGATGCAAGATTTGTAGGTACTGACATCGACTCCACCTGTAGTACCCCTACTCATTTGAACTTATTAGACTCATATTTTATTACTATTTACTTCCAGTGGATACATTACCATGATGTGTTATTCAAACTTATATGACATTATTTCATGCTTTATCTAGATATGGGATGCATAATTTATTTGCATTATTTCAGTACTTTTGATTTATGGCATTTTATGGATTATTGCTATGTACTGACATTTTACTTTATCTATGCAATGTGTAATTATATGTTGTGTGTCTGCGAGTGTATTGGATGCAAGGGGATGATTTTCCTTCACTCAATTTGGTGAGACAGGGAATGTCATGATTCTCCGTCATTGGTGTGTATGTCATGGTTTCTATATTGTATATATGCATGTGTGGTTCGGTGATGCCGGATATTGTAGGTACAAGTATCGGGTAGGTATGGGGTATCGTCTCCACCTGGCTTCATAGGTCTAAGCGTGCCTTATATTTTTTGATAGAAGTGAAGGAGATAGTAGTTGACCCTATTTTACTCATTTACACTTGTGTGAGTTTCGTCAGTTGGTTGTCCTGTCAGTTAGTTCAGCCTTCGTATTTTTTTGTTTGATCTTTTTATGAGTACTTGCTTGAGGTTTGTTTAGTTTGTGTGTTTTAGTGGATTTGATTAATTAATTAAGTTTATGGAGTTATCTCATAGTTGAATTAGGTATGCATTGAGATTATAAATTTAGTTAATTAAAAGAAGTTATTAAATTAAGTTGCAAGTTGCATGATTTTAGAAATATAATTATTTAAATTTTAATGGAAAAATAAACTAGATTAAATGCATTTATTATTTCCTAGAATTTTAAATAGAATAAAAGAATAAAAAAAATAATTAGAATTATAGTATTGCTTTAATTTCTTTATTTAGAAAATTAATTAGAGTTGCATGAGAAAAGAAAAGAAAGAAAAATGATTTTCAATTATTGCATGTTAACTTATCCTTGACTAGAATATTAGAAAAAAAAAAAAAATTGCTTTTATTACTAAATTTAGGTTTTTGGGGAAAAAGATATTCAACCGATAACTTTAGTTTAAAAAGGGGAATAGGCCATTATTTTAGGGGATACAGGAAATAGGTCAGGGATTTAGGTGAAGAAATTTATTTGGAAGCTTGTTGAAAGGATTAGGGCTCTTCTACAGATTTCTTCCAGGAAAGCTATACCAGGTTGAGTGGCTTCTTTTGATTGTTGTTTTAAGAAAATATTTCTATTTCTTCTATCTTTCTGAATGATGTGTTTGTTAAGATGTTTGTCAAATCTAATATCCTTCCTGCATATTTCTTGTTCTTGGCTAAAGTCCATTCCTGAAGTTAATTTCTAGATTATGAAAAGAAATTATTTTCTGAGTGTTTGTGGATTAAATTTTGAGAAAATTGGTAAAATTATTATGGCAAATTTTGTCAAGATTTTTATTATGCATGTAAATTGCAAGGTTTGGGAGGAATGGGATTTACCAGAGAAATCATTCCCTCTTGTTTGATTTGTTCTGATATTGGCTATGATAGTCTTTTTGATAATTGAGTCTCTGTGAAACTGTTGATTTCCATTCGAAATAAATTTAATTATCAATTAAATTTATTTGATTAATTAGGTTTTGGGAAAAGTTATTTTTACTATATTATTCTTTTTCGAAAATTCCTTTTAGAAAAAAATGTATTGAATTATATAAAAGTTCATTGGAAATAAATTTTATAAATAAAATAAAGTTTAATGTAAATTAGGTTTTTTTGGTTTCTTAAAAAAAAAAATATATATATATATATATATATATATAAGTAGTAAGCTACCTATGGTAGCAGTACTATCGGCGGTAGCAGTGCTAACGAGCGGTAGTACATGCTACCGTGTGATAGTAGTGCTACCGGCTGTAGCATGTGCTACCGTGCACGGTGGCAGGGACATGGTTAAATTCGTTTTTCCCTAAAATTTTGTTGTGCAATCCGAAATACAGAGTTTTGATATCCATGCAGGGTATTTAATTTGGTATTAAATTAACTTATTAATATATGAAATATGTATAAATAAATAAATACATACATATATATATATATATATATATATATATATATATATATATATATATATATATATATATATATATATATATAAAATTATTTGTAAGTTAATATTATTTTGAACATTATGTTATTTGGTATTGATATTTTAATATTGTGGAAATTAAATTCTAAGTTGATAAATATATATTCTATAATATTATTATCAGTAAATTATTTATAGGTATTCATATAATTTAATTTATAGTTATAATTATATTTTATGAATGAAATTAAATTATAGTTTGGTAGCATCTACTACCGGCAGTAGTAGCTGCTACCTACAGTAGCAGTGCTACCAAGTGGTAGTACTTGCTACCATGTGGTAGTTGTGCTACTGGCGATAGCATGTGCTACCGTGCATGGTGGCAGGGACATGGTTAAATTCGCTTTTCCCTAAAATTTCATTGTGTAGTCTGAAATATAGAGTTTCGATATCCATGTAGGGTATTTAATTTGGTATTAAATTAAATTATTAATATATGAAATATGTATATATATATATGTATATATATATGTATATATATATATATATGTATATATATATATGTATATATATAAATATATATATGTATATATATATATAATTATTTGTAAGTTAATATTATTTTGGACATTATGTTATTTGGTATTGATATTTTAATATTGTGGAAATTAAATTTTGAGTTGATAAATATATATTCTGTAATATTGCAGTGCTACCATATGGTAGCATTGCTACTGGCGGTAGCATGTGCTACCGTGCACAGTGGCAGCGATATGGTTAAATTTTCTTTTCCCTAAAATTTCGCTGTGTATTCCAAAATACAGAGTTTCGATATCCATGCAGGGTATTTAATTTGGTATTAAATTAACTTATTAATATATGAAATATGTATATATATAAATATATATATATATACATATATATGTATATATATATATATATTTATATATATATATATATATAATTATTTGTAAGTTAATATTATTTTGGACATTATGTTATTTGGTATTGATATTTTAATACCGTGGAAATTAAATTTTGAGTTGATAAATATATATGCTGTAATATTATTATCAGTGATTATTTATAGGTATTCATATAATTTGTTTTATGAATATAATTTAATTTATAGTTATAATTATATTTTATGAATGAAATTAAATTATAGTTTGGTGTTTTTAGAAAAGCTTGTAAATTTAGAGATTTTATATTTATGCTTGAAAATATTAGGAGATTAATTTTTATGTGCTTGATTTAAACCTTATTGGACAAATGACAAAATTGATTTATTTGTATCAATATAGTTGTATTTTCTTATTTTCTGGAAAATCTTTAATTGCAAGTTATTTATGCATTTGGCTGTTTTAAGGAAAGATTGTTTGTATTAGGATCTTGTGTAAATGGTGTTTGCAGTCCATCTTAATTTCATTGCATTACTGGTTGAGTTGTCATTGTGTCCTATGTTATTATATCTCCTTGGTCAAGTGTTGTAGTATAATCTTATTGATGTGAGCCATTGTGTGTTTTGTCCAAATGGTCAATCTTGGGTTAGTGATTGTATATCCTTCACCTGTGCTTTGTCAGAATTAGTTATGGTTGTTTGTTTCACCATAGAGTTCTCATAGAGAGACCTTTCCTTTTAGTGTCCTATGAAAGAGAGTGGCTTTCGAGTGGGGGCCATGCCCAAAGTGGATGATAGGATAACCCATCGAAAGTTAGTTAAAAAGTGATAACCTAATAATATATTGGGGGGGAGTGGAATAAATATTAATTATGATAATGTACCTCGTGCATAGGTGAAGTGCTTGTATAGGGCTCATTATGTTGCGAGAAGGTCTGGAATTGCAAAATTACCACCTTGTCTTCACAAAAGGATTGGTAGGGTCCGCATGAGACTTAGTTGGAGCCGGAAGCTGAGAGAGGTTACCAGGATAGAGAGCCGGGACCTAGGAGGCCTACCATGGTAGCCATCAAGCTATGTGACGATACTCTCTCCTTAGAGTCACTAGTGTTGTGAGTTGAGTCACATGGATGTTTGTGGAGTCTTGTAGTTCTTTCGTACTTGTCTTACTTTGCTTGCTTGTGGGTTTTCTACTATCTCCTAGGATGGTGGGGTGGTTCCATTTCAGGATCACATGGTTGGGTGGTAGTGCCACTTCCCATCGGATGTTCTGGATTGTATCTTCAGGTGAGGAAAGGCTTTGCTAGTGTTTCTTGGTTCGTGGTTCATGTACCAGCTCATGTTCGTGATCATTGTTCAGTTGAGACCTTGTGGTCATTGTATCAGATTTTTATGTAACATTGATATTGTAACTTTGTAATCCATGTATTTATGGATATTGTAATGTTATGTTAGTGGAATGTATGATTATTCAGTTACTTTGATCTTATGTATAAATGAATTATGGATAAATAAATGCATTGGAATACTTTGATTCTTTCATTATGGAATTTAGATGTATATGTAGTTTTACACTTAAGCATTTAATTTATCTAATTAAATGGACAATTGGATTAACCATGGTGTTAATATAATCTACAATTAATCTTTGTTGGTAACCCTAAGGAAATCATGTGTTAGTCTTCCACAGTGTTATTAAACGTGCAATGGTTATAATTAATGCACTTAGTCTTTAAAAAAAAAAAAAATTTCACCCTTTAGTTGCCTAGTTGTGTTGTTTTCCTTTAGGGTTCCTGGCGAGGCATTACACCACCTGACTCCATAGGTCTGAGTGTGTCTTCAAATCCCAATGGCATATGGTTCAAAGTTGACACAAGTTCCCCTCACATATTTTAGGTCTAAGGTGTTCACTATGTGTCATGAGCGTCTTCGCATAATTCGCCATGTCAGTTAGTAAGATTGGTTTGTTCTATGTTGGGAGTATGCTAGCATTGGTTGGTTAGTTCTATTATGTTGAGACTGATTATTTGATTATTGATGCGAGATTAAATAGTTAATAACATTTATTTTAATTATTTTGATTAATAGTGATTTGATTATTTGATTATCTAATGTTTAATTTAATTTATTGGATTATTAGCCTTTTTGGGTATTTAACTACTTGATATTTAAATGTTTATTTATTTTAATGATGATTTAATATTTATTGTTTATCCTATGTTGTAGTTTTATATTTATTTGATATTTGTGATTTAACTTTTATTGGTATTTATTTATTTAATCGTTTATGGTTTAATATTTATTTGGTTCTTTAATTCATTTATGAGCCTTTGGTTTGTTTAATTTAATTCCCCCATTTGATTTATTTTTATTTTTTTGATAAAAGTGGACAAGCCACTAAACCTATATTTTATTAAATTTAAGAGTTGAAAATACATAATGGGTTCAAAAGGGCATATCGATAGGAAAGAAACCGCAAGAAAACCTCTGGTTGTGGCCCGAAAAAGAGGAAAAACTAAAATTTAGATCCCCATATACCCTATTACAAGTTTGAGTTTGATCACCCTCCCGTTACAAAGCTTTATCAGAATATACCTGACATCATCCAAAAAACCCCATAGACCCATTACATACTTGATATAAACACCCTCCCCTTACATGATTCTTCGAAGATGCTTATCATTCTCCATAGGACCCAAAAAGAATTTTGGAGAATAAATTTGTAGAAAAGGGGAAGACAGCACGCTTCCATGCTTGACAGGATTTTGTAGCACCTGCCCAATAGCAGGCATGTAGAAAACCACCCCTTATATCCCACAAACAACAATACTGCTTGCCAAAAAGATGAAAGAACCAGATGGAAGCATACCCCTACTCAAAAAACCTGCAGGCAAAACCTGTTACACTCAAACTAGAAACCCAAGATCATGTTGTCAAGTAAAAGAGAGCCATGAGCTAGGCCCTTCTAACGACGGAGAGGAAGGAGGCACCATTTGTATGGGAGGAATCCAGACTGGCAAAGCTTGAACATTAGACAATGCTTCTAAGAGAAAATGCAATCCTGCAAAAACATTAACCGCTACAGCCAGACAATCTGGTGATATATGATCTAAAAGGGCTGCCAATTCAAATAATGTGTCATCATATATGTTAGATATTAGCCCATTCCTTAAAACTGAAAGGAGTTCCCCATGCCTCCTAGAGGATAATAACTGAGAATGAGTAATAAAACCAGCATATGCAAAATTACCAAAATCAAAGCGGTAATTAGAGAGAGCATTATCCAAATCAACTGAAGAGTAAAAGTGTGGGTTGAAATATGTATCACAAATTGCCCTAACCATAGCAGAATCCAAAAGCACATCCATACATACCATGAGAAACCGAGATGCAATATCAGCAAGGAAGCAACCTAGATTATCCACAAGCCATCGCTTTCCCAAAACTTTGTGAATAGCTAGAGAAAAATCCACCAAATGAATTTGAAACAAATGCTTGAGCTTCTCATTGTCCAAAACAAAAGAGTCTTGAAAATAATAGTTCTTGAAAGGCAATAGAATGCGATAACCCACTAATTCCATCAGAAAAGCAAATGCAAAACCAGGAAAGTTGAGGAGAATTAAAGAACCCAATGCCATCATAAGACAGTAAAAACAACCATGAGAGGACGACACACTAATAAAAAATGATGTCATTATCCAAGCTGCCACCCTAAACAAATAATGATGATATTTTCAAAACAGCTCGGCACCAAGAATGCAAGACAGAAACAAAAGCCGCCATCTTACTAAATGATGATGACAATGCCCATGTGAAGCATAAAACCAACCAAGCAAATTAATGACTCAAGATATCCACATGAACAAAATTACTCAGAGGATCACAAATTTTGCCACGTTATGAAAACATGAAGAAACCAAAATCATGCAATCAACAAGGGTGAAAAAACCAATTATAAAATTTATGAGGGAAGGATTAACCACGTACAAGAAATAACTCCCCCATACCCCAAAAACATGCAAACATTACTCTCAATAATGACACCCTGTGTGATGAAAAAATAGAAGTGCATTCCTATGATTTAACTTCCAGCCACCATACATAGACAAGCTTTTTGCCAATGAGTAAGAAACAAAAACTCTTGAAAGTGGTACCAAAGAGTAAAGCACAATAAAAAACAAATTCCAAACACCATAAGACCAACCGGATAGGGGAAGCAAAGGCCTCAAGCCCTGTTTGGGATTACACACAAACTATGTCAAAATAATGCATCAATCACCCAAAATAAGATACCACCACTTTAAATTTTTATGTTTGAAAGTGAATAATATAAGGGGCATTCTTAAAACAACATTTATAGATGATAGAACAAGCACCCATAGTTAAAAGCAATAAGCAAAAATGCCCCCTCCTTCTGCTTGACCTAGATATATCTCCAGGACATATGTAACTCATGAATTAATAGAATTAACTAAAACAAACCTCTCCATTCCTCAAGGAAATACACACATTAACATCTACCCCAAGAACAGAGATGTATAAGTACTTCAAATGCAGATAGAAATAAAAGACTCCTATCAGCACAAAAAGAATAGATACAGACTGTACTGGGGAGAGGATAATATGTATACTTCAGTGAGAAATGAAGATAAAGAGAAGGCACTAATTATAATGTATTGCCAGCTGCCTTACTGCCTCCCCAATCCTCAAGAAGTACATATATTACCTTCTAACCCAATAAAAAATTTGAGAAGGAGATAATCTATATACTTCAAAAAGAAGTGGAGGAAAGGCTCCAAACAGATGAAATTAATATTTGGGAAGAGGCATATACTCGAGGAGGACATCTTGAGGAATGTCACCTCTTTCCACAATCTTATGAAAAGCAACCGAGTCAATTGCCAAATTAGCCAGGAAATCTACCAATTTATTTAACTCTTGAAAACAATGAGATAACAAATAGGTATCAAAAAAAGATAATTTCTCCAAAATGTGGTCAATTAAATACTTCAAGTGCCAACAATTACTTTTACAATTCAAATCACTTTGGATAACAACCATTGAGTCCCCCTGAATGTGAAGATGTTTTATCCCAAGGGAAATAGCCATGTCAATCCCAAGTGACAGAGCTTGACATTCAGCAAAGTTGTTTGACTGAGACACAAGGGCATGACATTGAGCTGATATTAAGATTGCATTATGATCCAGAATAGCCATACTAGCCCCTACCATACTCGGGTTCCCCCTTGAAGCACCATCAAAGTGAAGTTTATAATGACCCGGAGGAGGAGGAACCCAGGTAGCCATAATTCTCTTATTTTTAAAAGCCATACCTTTAAAACTGACCCATGGGAGGGAATAATAGACAGGGATTTCCATGTTCTTGTGATCATGCCATCCTAATGGGAGAAGGATGTCAAATGATCTAAATTCTTATGAATATATGACAGGGCCACCTCTGAGATAGAAGCCTCTATCTTAACTAATATATCAGAGAGCAGCATGGATGATTTTTTGAAGATCCTATTATTTCTCTCTAACCATATGTTCCAAACAATGATCGATGGAGCTATGATCCAAAGACATGCATAAAAAGAATAAGGGAACAAAAGAGGCCAAGCTCTGAAGTGTGAGAGGAGCCCCATTTGATTTATTTAATTGTGACTCATGTTTTATTTATTAGTTTGAATTTTATGTTCAGTGGGATGTATAAATACACTTTAAAATAAAATAATAAAATACTCCCGCCTAATTGTAAAAACATGATTTATATTTATCTCACCTACCCTCTTCTCTCGTTGGTTGAATTCGAAAAGGGATGTATAACTACATTATATGGTGGGGTTGGTAAAATATATTATATAATCGAATATTCTGATTTGTTCTTGTAGAGGCTAGGGTTTTAGCTATTGTTTGGCTTTTTATTTCATTCTCATGATGTGTTTCAGGTTGGCTTCTTCTTTGTAAAATTTTCTCTGCAATATTTTCCTTTGGTTTTGGCTTTGATTGTTTTTGGAGCTTGTTGATTTGGATTTTAGATTTAGGGAGCCCTTCTTCAACTTCTTCCCATCACATGGGTTGTAGGTTGGTGATATTTTCTCCTTTTTGTATTTTTTTTTACAACTTCCTATATGCACCATGTCTGTAGATAGTATGTGTGAGCTTGGGGAAAATAAATCTATAGTTTGTATAGTTTGGGAGGAAATATGTAAATGCATAAATTTATTATAAATTTTTACTCTATAGTTTGTGGGAAAATATTTATATTTCTAGGTTGTTTGTAAATGTCGTTCATGGCTCTGAGAATGCTCATTCTCTGTGGTCTCTCTTCCTTGATTCGATTTGTTTTCTTTGAGGGTGAATTTTTCATCCTCATTTTGAGTATGAAGATATAGTGTGTTCATTCTGGGATTGCTGAGAGTCTGTATTTGTTCTTCTGGTGTGTTTTCTAAGTATTATGCCGTGAAAGAAGTTTTGATTTATTATTTATTCCATTTGTGCCCATTTAATCTATTGTTCTAGGCGACTCTATGTATATATTTTTCAAAGCTTTATGTTTAAAGTCTATTTTTTAAGCTTTTCCAAAAGTTTTGTGCTTTCCGTATGTATTTATGTAAAAGCACTAATTCTATATATGTGTTGTCCTTCATTGTATTTATGTTGTCCTTTAGTGTATTTGCACTGTCTTTTGTTGCATTCACGTTGTCCTTCAGTGTATTTGCAGTGTCTTTTTTGTAAAAGCATTTTCTTTAATTGTGAAGGTGCTAACCTATAATATAAGTGCCAAACTGTAATGTAAAAATGTTAAACTATAATGTGAAAGTGTTGTACCGCATGGTGCATGCGATGTTCTATCTTGTAAAGGTATTTTTACCTGTTTTGCTTTATCTGTCTTTCTTTTATGAATTTGATCTTGTACCAAAGGCTTTTTGGATGGTCTGTAGATGTTTTCCAGTATTTGCATTTATCTCATTTGAGATTTTTATGTGATTTTTGCATCTTGGTAAGTGGATATGCCTTACTTTTGTGTTCTTGAGATTTCTCCTCTCATGTTGATGAGCCATGATTGTGAGGGTTTTTATATTGATTTTGGACCAGCAAGTTGATGAGCCTTGTTTCTATCTTTTATTTCATGATGAAAAATTGGTTTCCTTATTATGGCTTGATGTTTATTCCGAGTATGAGGCTCAAGGTTTCTTACTTATTAGTATGGCTTTCTAGATGTTCAATCTTATATGCATGTCATGGCTGCATAATAATGATTTTGGTTTTCTAATTTGTATTTGATTTAGAGCCTCCTACTTTTCTATTGTTATTTTGGGAGCATGATAGGTGGAGTGGGCTTTCATGTGATGACTGGAGTCATGAGAGATAGGTGGTTAAGTTGATAAGCCTTCCGTATAGACTTCCAGGGCACATGGGGGTTTTCCTATTGATAAGAAATTGATAACTTAAATAATAAATTAGATGGGTTTGGTAACTAGGACTCACCTAACAAGATAATAAATTTTTTTGAGCCTCATGACTTGATCCTAGGGAGGATGTTTTAGGATAAGTATGACAATGCTGTGAAGATGGTAAGTCAAATCTCCCTTGATTCTCTCATGGGTAGAAATGGCTCCACATGTCTATTGGGGTTATGCCTTGAAAAGTTATGTTGGCAATATTATGGGGAGGGTAGTGTGTAATGACACTCCACTCCTACGTGTGTCCTTTCTTCAGATGTATTGATGCCTTGTTGATTTGTGCACCTCTGGGAGTTTCTATTTGTCCTTTCCTTGTGTTTGATTCTTTCTTGAGTGTCCTTGTATTGTTTAGTCTCTTTGGTTTTAAGTGTAAGCCTAGATGTAGAGTGTGTGTTGGGACCTTGTGTCATCTCCTAGCACGAGGGGTGGTTCCTTTGGTTCCACATGGTCAGGTGGTTGGTTATTTTAACCATTGGGATATTCCTATCTTTGGATTCTTCTTGTGTGGATGAGGATGCTTCTTTAGTTAGTTCATGGATAATAATTGCAGCAAGAATGTAAATGATGACATGATTTATGTAATGAAATTATCATGTAATGGTTGCAAAAGAAATCATGCTCTTGAGAAATGTTTATGTTGTTCTAGTTATAGTGATGGATTTTGGTTATAGTATAGGATTGTGGTGATGGACCTTGAGTTGTATTGTAACACATTTATATATTAAATGAAATGGATGCATGAGATGTGAATAATTATTATGGTTTGGAATAAAATGATGCAATTTGTATTCTTGATGAGCCATGTTAAAAGGAAATTGTGAAAATGTTATGACAATGGTAATAGCCTAGTAATGATGTCTTTAACTAATGCTTTAAGTAGAGAAAGGTTATGCCTTGGTAGGATGTATAAGTATGAGTAATGATAGAAGATATCTTAGGAAATGTTTATGATTTGTTATTGAAGAATTTGAACTCATAGTATCATACCTCGTAGTCAGTGATCTAATGGTAGGATTGAAATCTTATAATGCTTGGGGATGTAACTGAATGTTCCTTATGAAAATATTATATGGATGTTCTTAATGAGCGAATTACTAATCTTATTAATGGAAATTACTAGTAAGTGTATGGGTAGACGGTAAAATGAATGCTTGTCTATCAAAGGATTAGATTTTATTGTATGTTATGGTTTAGGATTATAACTCCATTTGGTGGATACTAATAATTGTTATGGATATTATTATTATCATATTTTAAGTTGTGTGGAGTTTAATTCATGTAGTTACTTAATTGGTAATAATATGTTTTTGGTTAATTGATATAGTGTAAGAGTTTTTATGAGTATTAAATGAGCTATGGATTAAGTGTTAAGGAAGACTTGGTGATTATTGCATTTCATACTTTAGAAATGATGATTTAAGTGATAGACATGCTAGGATCATAGAATCATAAATGATTATGTGGAAGTTAATTATAAATGGAAATTATTTTAATGCAATGTAAGAGTTAATATTGGTGTGTGGATAGTGATCATAATAGTTGAAGGTTGGTTAATAGTAATAGGAACATTTGGACTTGGTGTATAAAATGAACCTAAGGAAAAAAGGGAAATAGATATGCATTTGAAGATAAAATATCATATTAAATGAATGATTAAGTAGGTTGCATATCATGAGTGTTAGGTATTCCTATGTTGCACCTATGCTTGAATAATGGTTAAGATTATTAGGTATTGATCTGGAAGGAAGTAAATGTTTATTACTTATATAAGTAGATTAAGTAATGGTATTGAGATACCCTGGGGAGTTAGTGGTAATGATTTATTATATTCTGCTTGCGTAATTGATTAATAGTTGAGTGAATTATTCAATGTTCGTAACACTTAAATGTTGATGACTGCTCGTTGCATTGCTTAAGTGATTTTATGTGTTGTATTGATAAATAAGATAAAAAAAATTAAATTAGTGTGTATTTAGCTATATTTCTCTAGGGTATTTTGGATGACATTACACCTATCAAGAGTTGTACCAAAGCCCTAGGTTATTGATAACCTTCAACACAAGTCAATCCTTCTATTCTTTTGACTGCTCCTATGACTAGTATTCCTACTTTCACCTCCAACATCATGGCTACTTCAACTCAAAATGTTATTCCTAGAAACATTGGTCATGGGGGAAATCCCTCTTCTTCATTTAATCCTCCATCTTTACCTATGTCTTCCATGAATGTTCCTATTATTCCTCAACCAATCAGTGTGACACAAGGGGGAAATTCCTTCAACAACTTTATTCCTCCTTTAAGTGTCCTTTTTCCTACCCAATCATTACCTATGCCTACTTATCATAATGTCACACCACCTTATCCTCAGTCCATGCCTTCTTTCAATAACATCACACCACCTTCTCAATCACCTATTTCTAACAACAAGTCTTCTATCGAAATGATAATTAACAAACTTACTCCAACCGTGTCTTCCTTACAACAACAAATTGCTTCTATGAGTCAATCCAAGTTTAGTGTGCCCACCTTTGATGTTGTGAGGCCACTTTCTCTTGAAATTGTTAAATCCGTACCACCTAAACATGTTGAGATCCCTCAATTTGAACTCTATAATGGAAAAGGTGATCCTCTTACTCATGTAAAAACATTTCAAACCTTGTGCACTGATTTTGCTTATGATCAACGATTTCTTGCAAAACTGTTTACAACAACATTAAGAGATAAGGATTTACAATGGTATTTCTCTTTTCATTCTTACTCCATCACTTCTTTTCAACAATTGGAAAATGCTTTCATCCAACGATTTCACAACAACATTGGTCCTAAAATCACTATGACTAATTTAATGCATTGTAAACAAGGTGTTAAAGAAAAAGTGACTGATTTCATTGGTAGATATAAGCATTTGTGTGCTCAAATTTATTTTCATGTACCTGATAATGATATTCAAAGAATTTTAATTTCTAATTTACAAAAAGATATTAGGGAAAAGCTTATTTTGTCTGAGTTTACTTCCTTCCCACAATTGTGCACAACACTCCATAATTATCAACTGGTTGTGAGTCAAATGGAGCAATCCACTCCTATGGCTCTGAGTGATAAGGGTGAGAGTGTTCAACAACTATTTACAAAGTTCAAACCAATAAAATATTCATCAAGTTTAATGGTACAATCAACAACAACAATGTGAATGCTACAACAGGTGTGCCTTCTATTACTAAATTTTCCAAAAAGAAAGACAGTTTACTTCCTTGAATGAATCTTTACATAGTATTATGTCTCAGTTGTTGCACATAAATGTTATCAAACTTCCTCCTATAAATCAATTGATCCTTCTAAACTTGCATCCCCTTATTTTGATAACAATTCCTTTTTCCAATTTCATTGTCAGCCTGGTCATGATACTATGAAATGTTTTGCATTGAAAAATAAGATTCAAGACTTGATTGATAATAATACTATATATGTGCACGGTGTGATTGATATAGGGAATAAATTAGTAGCTCCTCCTAATCAAAATCTTAATATTTTCACTGATCCCTTGCCTTCTCATACCTCTAATGTTATTGAGATTGTGCCTAGTTCTTTCTCTTTTGAATAATTCACCTATATGGCTCCAAACTTGGTTAATATGGTAGAAACACAAGATATGCCTAAGGATCCTTGTATTACATTTGACCCTAGTGAGACCATTAGAGCACCCAATGGCCCTTTATACATAGTTTCAAAGGTTAAATACATCCCTTATCATGGTGCCCTTATTGATCCCTCTTTCATGAGTAATGCCATAACTGAAGAGCATCATTACACTTTATGATTGCATAAACCAATATATGATGTTTCTCATGTGGTTGTGAAGTTATTTGATGGCTTCTCTTGTCCTACCATTGGTTCTATCACCCTTCTTGTTGAAGTTAATGCTAAATCCATGGATGTTGACTTTGTTAACATACCTTCTTCTAATCAATTCCATGTGAAGTTGGGCTATCCTTGGATATCTTCTATGAAGGATATTGCTTCTCCAATCCACAAGTGTCTAAAATTTCCTCACAATGGAGAAATCATAACCATGAACCATAGCTTATTTCGTCCATTGAAAAGAATCCCCGGTGTTCCTATTGATTTCTTTTAGCCTAAAAAATTTCAATCTCTTCCATCACAGAGAGAGACTCTTTTTCAATCTTATAAAAAAGAAAGAATGATATGATCTTATCCTTAAGTCAACCTAGATCTCCAACACTTGACATTCCTATTATTCTTCAAGATATGGTTCTTTCCCTCACAGACAAAACTAATCTCCCTCCTAAGGAAGATTTTCCACCTATACCTATGGATGTGACTTTACCTTCTCTTAAGGAGAACAACAATATTATTCCTAAAGTTAGACCTATACCTCCTCCTCATGATGGACCTGGTCTCCTTCCTAACCTAATATTCCTCTTTTCTATGGCACAATTTCACCTCCTTCCTCTTATCTAGAGAAGAGGCCTACCTCTCCTATTGTTCAACCAAAAAGACCTCAACCTAGACCTTCCACTATCAAGGAGATAAATATTCCTACTTTTTCAAGTGTTCCTCCTCCTTATTAGCCTTACACTAAGACTCAACATAATCGTTGTGCAAGAGAATGCTGACAAAGATGTCATGTTCGAGCTCGTGAAGCTATCCCTCAAAATACTCAATCTTCTCAAACTCTGACAGTTGACATGATTCCCTTTTCTCCTAAGAAATATGTTCAACCTATATCTCCAAATCATAAGTTGCACAAAACATGTGATGGTTTTACTCCTATTCATGTTCTTGCTCCTCTTTCTCTAAAATTTGATTAAGAAATGGGTGAAAATATTATTCATAATGGCAATACAACTCCTAATGCTTCTGATAGTGAGTATGAGTATGCTGATGTGGATAGGAATTTATCATATGACTTTTCACAAACCCTAATCCAAGCTTCTAGAAATGAACAAAGTGACTTACAACATGAGCATAGTTCTCATTTGGATCTTGTGATAGCTCCATCTGTTGTGCTTGATGCCACTCCTCTGGCATGTTGCTCGCCTTCCTGAAATAGTGATCAACAAGATCAAGAGGTGGATGTTGTGTTAGATTAGCAATATTAATATGACAAATCTTTCACTCTCTCATTTCTTTCTCTTTTGTGACCATTCTTCTATATGTATCCCTCTTCTTCTATTGTTCCCTTAATGTCTAGTTAGGGACAATGCAAAGCATTGAGATCTTTTCTTGGTCTCTTTCATGTTGACTCAAAAGACATCCTCTCTTCCCTTTCTTATAAGGTAGTGTCCTTCTTTGGGGAATGATGATTATTATATGCATATACATACATGATACACATGAGTTATCATACAACATACTGACCCCGAGGAAAGTGACACTACTTCATGTTTTGTGTTCATTATCCTTGGGTTTATTCCTTGATTGGGGGCTAAATCCTTGCTATAACTTGGTCACTCCCTTATCTTTCTCTTGGGTGTATCCTACCTTAAAGGGATCACTCCCGATAAGGTGCATGTGATCTCTTTAACATGAGAGCATACACTTCACTAATATTTTCTTTCTTTGATACTTAGAATTACCTAGTGAACTTTGTTTTGTTTTCTAATATTTGGTATCCTTTCTTTCATGACTCATAGTGAAGGGAATTTTGATACTTGTAGTCATGGTTCTCCCCTTCTCAATCTTCCCTTTTACTTTGTCAATTGAAGTCATAAGATCCTAAGTCCACTATGGGCTTAGCGCATCTTTCCTTCTTGACATGGTAAAACTCTTTCAATCTAGCTTCCTTGTACTTTACCGATAGTATTGACATATGCTTATACTCTCTCTAAAGTGGGGGCTAAATGTAGTGTCATAAAATTGTGACCCTAGCAATTTTTTACTACATTAGGGTCCTCATGCATGGGAGATCAAATCGTCTACCCTGATCGAAGACTAGAGATTGCTCAACCGTCAGAAACAACTTCTTTCTTGGCGTCTACATCACCTCGTCCACACTTTGCCCTGGAGAAAGGGGTAGGATAGGGGCGTGGCACCATTGTCTCACATTGGACAAGGGTGTGGCACCATTTTCCTCCCAGGAAAAGGGCATGGTGCCCCTATCCCTACCTTATTTTGGGGAAAGACCCCTCCTAGGGTTGCATTGTTGGTTGTGCATTAGGTGGGAAACTCCCCCGATGATGACCTGTGACAAAAATCAAACTACTAACATGTATTTAAGGGGAATTCACCCTCTCATTTGCAAAAGTAGGATAGGTTGCAGTTGGATATATTCAAGTTGCACAAGCAATCAAGAATTCAAGAGCCTTCAAGCATTCTTTTCCAGCATTAAGCATCCTCAAGTCTCCCTTCAAGGCTTAGTGTTGCATTGAAGTGAAGTATTCAACCATTGAAGAGGAGATTTATTTCAACACTCAATTCCACACAAGAATTTATATCAACATTACTACCACAACTTGCCTTGAGGTGATTTACAATTCAGTCTTTCATTTACAAACACTTGCAAGTACTTTCTTTCATTACTTGGTTAATTCTAAAATTGGGGTTTGACCTAAAGGAAAACCCCCAATCCCAACCCATTTTACTCTCTTTTCTATGTGTAGGTTGCAGGTACACAAATGTACTTTAGAATTCGGTCTCCATTTGTAGAGGCAGAAAACCCTTTTTCATGTCGCTGATTTTTCAGAGGATCATGTACGTTTCCGCCACATTCTGGGCAACTTTTCCTCAAATTTGCATGGTGACTTTCTATCAACATATTACTATCAGATCTAGGTGCACAACTTTATCCCATATTCTAATCTCAAGTTATAACCAGTTCTTTGTCACTTTTGTACTACATAATTTAATCAATTCCTTTACATTTCAAATAAGGAAGAGGGGAGCAACTTATCATTCCCATTTCATTCAAAATTCAATCTTTATCTTTGAAGGTTGAATCTAGTGAATTCTCCTCTCCTCTTCCAAATGTAATTTGGTGAAAAGTTTTTGAAGGGTAATCAATAGTGAAACTCTCATCTCTCTTTGAGGGAAAGGGTAGTTTTCCTCTTGATCTCATCAATCACCATTATTTCACATTAGAGTGTGTTAACATGGTTTTTTTCTTCACATATCTTTTCCCTTTTGCATTTCTTTGCAGAGTGTATTTGAGCCCAACTATTTATATATTTACACATTACATAAAATTAGGCTAACCTAATTGATGTATCTCTTTGTTGTAGATGATATATATAGGATGAGATCTTTTGGAGGATAGTAATAAATTGGATAATTAGTAGTGTATGGTCTATTGTGCAAAAGAAAAGATGCACATTTGCAGACGAGAAGCAATGAAGTCGGTTTTAGATGTTTAGAACAAAGAATTATAATCAATTTTTTAGAGAATACACCTCTTCAGTTCATCATTAATAAGTCATTGTAATCAAATATAGTATATCTTTCTCAGAAGAAGTGATCTTTAGTGTTTTGCAAGTCCATTATATCTTTCTGTAAGGTTGTGTGCCTTAGTTTGCAAGTCCAAATAAGGAGCAATGAGCTTCCTTTTCCAAGAGCCTTAATATATATAATTAGTTTACATATAGCGAGATAGTTCTCACTATGTTTTTTCCCACATTGAGATTTCCAGGTAAAAATCCTAGTGTCCTTGTGTGTTTGATCTATCTGTTTGTAGTTATTTGCTTACGCATATGTGATAATTGGAATGAATGAATAATTTTTTGTATATGTTGATTCATCTCCCACTCTTAGAATGTGGAAGTGTATCTGCATTATCAGATATCTTCTCACTATACATCTATCATATCTTCTCCCCCTTTGAAAATAATGCCAAAGTGGAGGCATAAGCTTCCAAAATCTACTATGTTTCTCCCCCTAAGGAGTAGCATCCTTCAACACATCAATCCTGAAATATTTTTCACTTTAGTAATTGACTAATGCAGAGCACACAACCTTAGTTGACTTCATGAAGGGGCAGGACCCCTAATTCACCTCTCAAATAGGTAACTATAGTATTCGGTAAGGGCTTAGTGAATATATCTGCTAGCTACTCCTTACTGGAAACATGTTGTAATACAACCTCCTTATTCTGAACTTTCTCTCTCAAGAAATGATACTTAAGTTCAATGTGCTTAGTTCTAGCATGCAATACCGAATTCTTGGAAATATTTATTGCACTTGTATTATCACAAAATATGTTCACCGGTTCAGATACAGGTACCTTGAAACCTTCCAGTACATGCTTCATCCAAATTGCTTGAGTGGAGTTCATAAATGCTGCCACATACTCTGCTTCAGCTATAGATTGAGAAGTACAACTCTACTTCTTTCTTTTCCATGATACTAATCTTCCACCAAGAAAGAACACTCCACCGATTGTGCTCTTCCAGTCGTCCACATTACCTGCCCAATCAACATCGATATATACTTTGAGATTCTAGTCACCATTATATAGATACCACAATCCATAATCAATTGTTCCTTTTAGATATCTAAGAATCATCTTCACAGCTACCAAGTGAGATTCTCTCGGACATTTCTAAAAATGAGCTACTATGCCCACTACATGAGAAATATCTGGTCTGTTGTGCACCACATAGTACAGTTTACCGATCATTGACCGATACTCTTTTTCATTCACCAGTGTTGAATCATCTTCTTTTGTCAATTTACAGCCAGTTACCATTGGTGTACCAACCGGTTTGCTTTCCTCCATGCCAAAAGTCTTCAATACCTCTTTGAGATATTTGGACTGGGTAATAAAGATACCCTCTTTCATTTGCTGAATCTGTAAACCAATGAATAATTTTATTTCTCCTATCAAAGACATCTCAAACTCTTTCTTCATTTCATCTGCAAATGCATGACTCATTCTATCATCTCTTCCAAAGATTATGTCATCCACAAACACTTCACAAATTAGAATTCGATCACCTTTTGATTTCAAGTAAATGTTGTTATCTTCACTTGTTCTCTAAAATCCAATCTTCACAAGATGAGAGCATAGTCTTTCATACCATTCCCTAGGTACTTGTTTTAGTCCATACAGGGCTTTGTGTAATCTACACACCATGTCACTATCTTCTGATAAGGCAAACCCTTTTGGTTGCTCTATGTAAACTTCTTCTAGGATTCCATTCAGAAAAGCAGACTTCACATCCATCTAATAGACATTAAATCCCTTAAAAGCTGCAAATGCAAGTAGCATTTGAACACCTTCTAATCTAGCCACAGGAGCAAAAGTTTCTCCATAGTCTTCTCCTTCCTCCCGAGCATATCCCTTACATACAAGCTTAGCCTTGTTCTTGACAACTGTGCCTTCTTCATTTAGCTTATTCTTGAAGACCCATTTGGTACCTATGACATTTTTATGTTCCAGTCTGGGCACCAAAGAGCATGTTGCATTCTTTTCTATCTGATCTAGCTCCTCTTCCATTTCTTTAATCCAGTCTTCATCTGTAAGAGCTTCTTTTGAAGTCTTGGGTTCAAATTCATAAATCATGCAAGAGTTTTCTTTCACTTTTCTTCTAGTGAGTATCCCTGCATCTTTATCTCTTATGATTTTCTTTGGATAATGGTGCAAATTTACATATCTAGGAATGATTCTAGCCTGATCTGCTAGTTTTTCTTCTTCTTCCTCACTAACCTCTTCTTCTTCTCTTACTATGGCTTCTACTGGTATAGGAACAGTAAGATCTTTGCAAGTTTCTTTCTTAACTGGTTCCCAGAAGGCTATACCCGCTTCATCTTCTACTTCTTCGTTACATGTTACCTCAGGTTCCTTAGGGGATTCATCAACCCTGACATTGATACTTTTAACAATATTCTATGTTCTATTGTTGTAGCACTTGACAGATTTTCTCTTAGTGAAATATCAGAGAAATATTCCTTCATCACATTTTGCATCAAATTTTTTCATAATGCTCACCTCTCTTGATATAGCACTTACTACCAAACACTTTAAAATAATTCACAGTGGGAGTTTTCCCTATCCAATACTCATAAGGGGTTTTATCTTTTCCTTTCTTGATGAGTACTTGGTTGATAGTGTAGAATGCAGTGCTCACCGCTTCTCTCCAAAAAGTATGAGCAACCTTTAATTGGATCAGCATTGTTCTTGCCGCTTAAACTACAGTCCTATTATTTCTTTCCGCTACGCCATTTTTCTGTGGTGTCCTTGTGTAGCGTCCTAAAATTGCGACACTTGCAATTTTGACTGCATTTCGGTCTTCACGATGGCGACGCAACACGCAACCTGAATGGAGACCCTGAAACCTGATTATGACACCAAAAACTGTATTTTCTTGCACCCTGGCCTGAACCTCCTTTGCACCCTGTTGTCCCGAGAGGTGGGACCAGAGCGCCCAACGCCCTGGTCCTTCAGGACTAGGGTGCCCAGCGCCCTGGTCCCCAGGACCATGGCGCCTAGCGCCCTGGTCCCTGGGTCCTATTTTGGGCCCGGTCTCTTTTGGACTTCGGGTCTTTGTGTTTGCAAATTGTAAAATTATCTTTCCTGGTCGGCCTAAGGTCAGGAAAATCAGTCTTTTAACCCTAATTGGCAAGTATATAAACTACATTTTCCTCTCTCATTTGGATATATACATACATGATGGAAAAAGCGTGAAAACTATACTCAAGCATTCAAGCATTCAAGCATTCCTTCAAGCAATTGATCATTCTAAGTCTCCATTCAAGGCTAAGTGTTGCATTCAAGACAAGGATTCAACCATTGAAGAGGAGATCACATACTACATGCTACATACAACATACAACATACAACATACAACAAACAACAACATCTATACCTTCGCACATAAGGATACAAACATCCTTACAACAAGGTATTAGTACTTGTTTTACATTACATTTACAACAATTTCTCATTTCTTGGTTAATTCCAAAACCGGGGTTTGACCTAAAGGCAAACCCCTAATCCCTAACCCCCCAATCGTCTTCGCTTTTCTGTGTGTAGGTTGCAGGTACCCGGCTGAAATTGAAGATCTGGAATCCTTGTGCAGAGACGAACAGATCCCCCTTCGTTTCGTGGATTTTTCGGAGGACCGTGTGCACACCGGGCGCCATCGTCCTGACAACTTTTGCCCAAATTTGTAGGACAACGCCGTATCGACATTTTACTGCTAATTTCAGGTCCGCAGCTTCATCCTATATCCCTATCTCAGTCTATAAGCGAATCTTTGTCACTTTCTATGCATTCCTAGCTTAATTCTTCTATCAACATTCTTTACAAAAGAGGGTAGCCTTGCTTTCTTAACCCTTGAAACACATTTAGCATCCAATCTTGCATTGTGTGGGATTGGATCTTGTGGGTTTCAACCCCTCTTTTGAATGTAAAGTCTCTCCCCTAAGTGAAAACCATCAACCCTAGTGAACCTCCCTTCTCTCTCCTTGGAGTTGGAAGAGGGGAGAGCAACTAGGGTTCGATCATGATTTTCCGCTTTACATTTTGGTGAACCCGACGTGAACATCCTTTTTGATTATTCATAGTTAGATCTGAAAATTGGATTCCTTGATTACATTTCCATGTTTGATCTTTTGCAAAATTTTAGAGGTTAATTGCATAAAAACCCTAAATTTTCTTTTTAAGTAATTAAACTTGTGAAATGTTTAATTGTTAATGCTTGTTTCAGATCTACCCTTCTATTACAAATTATCAATTCATATTTGTGCTTTAATTTTTAAAATTAAGTGGTTAAGTGTCAAAACCCTAATTTTTGAAACCCTCTTGATTCAACCTTTGTCCGACAATTTCACTGATCAAAACATCTCCAAATTAGCTGTAACTTTGGATTCCGCAATAAAATCACAATATCTTTCATCCCTGAAAATTTGGAAAAAAGTTGCGAGAACCGTGTGCACCCCAAGCGGCATCGTCCCCGACATTTTTTCCGAAATTTCGGGAGCTAGATCTTACTGTATTTTCCTACTAAAATCCAGAATTTTGGCTGAATTTATCAATTACAACACTTTCAAAATTACAGTCAAAGTTGGTCTTGTGATTGCTTGGATTAAGGCCTCTAAACATTCAAAAATTGTTGAAATTGAAATTTGTGTCAAAATTGTGTTTCTTATAGTCCTAAATCTGAAATGTGTGTTAACATTCATTCGAAATTTCAGTGATTCATTCAAATTTTTGCAATTTGTGACTTTTGAAATTAAGTGCTTAATTACAACAACTTTGATTTCCACTTCCAAAATTGAATTTTGCATGAAATTGAGTCAACTTTTGAATTTCAAAACTTGCATTGCTTTTGGTATTCCCTCTAAAATCATAAAATTCAAAATTTCAGTTTCCCTCTCTTTTTCAAAATTCAAATTTTGCATTTTTCGACAATCTTGGTAGGGTTCCATTTCGAGATTGCAACTTTAATTTGGCCTATCTACAGATCGTAAAATCACTCAATTTTTTCAGGTTAGCTGTAAAATCATCATAACTTTCATCCCTGTAAATTTCGAAAAAAAGTTGCAAGGACCGTGTGCACTCCGAGCGCCACGGTCCCATACATTTTTTCTGAAATTTCAGGAGATTGTCCTGATTGTATTTAACAGCTTAAATCTGGAAGATTGGCTAGTTTTACTAAAATTTGCTACCTCTAAAATTCAAAATCTTCTCTCTTTCTTTAGTGCATGAGTTTTACAACAATAAGCCCTACTTACACTATTCCCGTTAGACGAAGCCTTAGAATTAAGTCCTTCCAAGGTTTAATTACTGAGGAGATGGAACCTAATTTGAATGGCCTTTTTAACGAGGACATGTGTAATTCCTCTAATCCTCTTAATGATGAAGAAGCTCTCCATGAGGTTTCTGTAGAACAACTTTCAAAATTGGATAACCAATTTGATGATTTTCGACAATGGATGTCTCAAGAATACCCTGATAGTCAAGCTCTTCCTTTAATTGAGGGTCTAAAACGTATGCTTCAAAGTGATAAGAATGGAATTGATATTTTGCGTGGTATTGTACACATTGTGGATTCAAATGTGATGCCTATGAAGAGTTGTGCTGAAACCTTAGGTTATACACAACCTCCTACTCAAGACAATCATTCTATTCCTTTGACGACTCCTATTGCTAGTATACCTACTTTTACATCAAACATAATGACTACTTCAATACAAGACATTCCTCCTATGATCACTAGTCATGGGGGCAATCCCTCTTCTTCATTCATTCCTTGAATGAGTGTGCCTATTATATCACCACAAATGAACATGACGCAAGGGGGCAATTCATTTAACCATTCCATTCCTCCTTGTAGTGTTCCTCCTTTCCAATCATCTCCTATGACTAACTATCATAGTGTCCCACCACCTTACTCTCTACCTTTTTTCAATAACATAACACCTCCATCACAATCTAACACGTCTAATATGAACTCTTCGACTGAAGCGACCATTAACAATCTTGCACAAACTGTCTCTTCTTTACAGCAACAAATTGCCTCTATGAATCAATCGAAGTTTAGTGTGCCCACATTTGATGTTGCGAGCCCACTTTCTCTTGATATTGTTCGAGCTATCCCCCCTAAACATGTTGAAATTCCGCATTTGGAGCTTTATAATGGTAAAGGTGATCCTCTAACACATGTTAAGACCTTTCAAACAATATGTACTGATTTTGCTTATGACCAAAGGTTGCTTGCAAAATTGTTTACTAGAACATTAAGAGACAAAGCCCTACAATGGTATTGCTCGTTGCCTTCCTATTCTATTACTTCTTTTGAACAACTTGCAAATGCTTTCATTCAACAATTTCAAAACAATATAAGTCCTAAAGTTACTTTGATTGATTTAATGCATTGTAAACAAGGTGTTAAGGAAAACGTGACTGATTTCATTGGTATATATAAGCATTTGTATGCTCAAATTTCTTTTCCAGTGCCTGACAATGATATTCAAAGAATCTTCATTTCTAATTTACAAAAAGATATTCGAGACAAACTCCTGTTTTCTGAGTTTACTTCTTTCCAACAGTTGTGCGCAACTCTTCACAATTATCAACTGACTGTGAGTCAAATGGAACAATCACATCCTATGACTCCGAGTGATAAGGGTGATAGTAGTCAACAACCATTTGGGAAGTTTAAACCGAACAGAGAGTCCATTAAATTCAATGAAAACATCATCAACAACAATGTGAATGCAGCATCAGGTGTGCCTCCTATTTCTAAGTTTTTCAAGAGAGAAAGAAAGTTTACTCCTTTGAATGAATCATTGCATAGTATTATGAATAAATTATTGGAACAAAATGTGCTTACTCTTCCGCCTATAAGGCAAATTGATCCTGCAAAGATTACTTCACCTTATTTTGATAACAAATCTTTTTGTCAATTTCATCGTCAACCTGGGCATGATACTGAAAAATGTTTTTCTTTAAAGGGTAAAATTCAAGATTTGATTGATAATAATACTATCTCTGTTTCTGGAGTGAATGATAAAGGCAACACATCTGTAGCTCCTCCTAACCAAAATCTTCAGATTTTTACTGATCCATTACCTTCTCATACCTCTAATGCAATTGATACTACTGATTCCTCTGTCTCACCTAATGATCTCGTGTCTATGACTCTGAATGTGATTAACTTTGTGGAGCAGTAGAAAATCCCTAAAGAACTTTCCATCACATTTGATTCCAATGAAACTATCAGGGCACCTGATGGTCCTTTATATATAGTTGCAAAAGTCAAGAACACACCTTGTCGTGGAGTGCTTATTGATCCTTCTTGTATGGTTAATGTTATTACTGAAGAATTTCTATTTACTTTGCAATTGAATCAAGTGATCTATGACGAAACAAATGTGGTTGTGAAATTATTTGATGCATTTTCTTCTCCTGCAATTGGTTCTATTACATTACCTATTGAGGTCCGTAACAAATCCCTTGATGTGGACTTTGCTATTATTCCTTCATCCGAACAATTTTGTGTGAAGCTTGGCTATCCTTGGCTGTCTTCCATGAAAGCTATTGCTTCTCCTATTCACAAGTGTTTGAAATTTCCCCATAATGGTGAAGTTGTTACTATCAATCATAGTCTCTTTAAACCAGCTGAAAGAACTTCTAGCATTCCTATTGATTATTTTTGGCCTAAACAATTCCAATCTCTTCCTCCGCGAAGTGATCATCTTTTCAAATCTTATCAAAAGTGGAAAAAAGACATGATCCTATCTCTAAGTGAACCTAGAACACCCAAACTTGACATTCCTATCATTCTTGAGAAGGAAGCTCTCCCTTTGAAAGATAAAACCAATGTCTTTCCTCAAGAAGATTCCCAACCCATCCCTATGGATGTGACTATGCCTATGATTAATAAACTTCCTAAGAGTAGACCTATACCTCCTTGTCATGATGGACTTGGTCTCCTTCCTAAACCAAATATTCCTCCTTTATATGGAGCAGTTCCTCCTCCTTCCTTTTATGGAGAGAAGAGACCTTCCTCTTCTCCTATTATCTAGCCTAAGAGACCACAACCTAAACACCCAAGTGATAAGGATGAGAACATTCCTCCTCCTCAATCTTCTCAACTTCCTACTAAGACTAGACAAAATCATTCTGCACGTGAACACCGATGAAAGCGTCGTCTTAGGGCTCAAGCAGCTGCTTCTCAAACTTTGCAATCTCCAAAAACACCTTCAACAAGCATTATTCCATTTTCTCCTCAGCCGGAAATTGAGCCTAAATCTCCTAAACATAAGATGCATGATGGTCTTGATCCTGTGCGAGTTAAAGATCCTATTTTTATAAATCTTGATGATGATATAGATGAAAATGTTATTCATGATGCAAATGTTTCTCCTGTTCATTCTGAAAGTGAATATGAACTTGTTGATATTGATAACCATTTATCTAATGAATTTTCTAAAGCACTTATCCTAGCTCCTAGACAAGAACACCGCGGCTTGGGATATGAACATAGCCCTTGTTTGGATCTTGTGATAGCTCCATCTGCTGTGTTGGATGTTCCTCCTCTAGCGTGTTCCCTACCTTTCCGAAGCATTGATCAGCAAGATCGAGGGGGTAGATGACGTGCTAGACTAGTTTCATTAGCATAGAAGATTCTCTCCCCCTCTCTTTTTTTACTTCTTCTATATGTTATTCTCATTCTTCTATTTGTTGTCCTTAGTGTTGTCTACTTGAGGACGATGCAAAGCATTGAGATCTCTCGATCTCTCTCATGTTGACTCAAAAGACACATGTGTTCCCTTCTTCTAGGTGACCTTCCTTGATTGGGGAATGAAGAACAATTATGCATACATACATATGATATACATGAATTATCATACAACATATTGACCCCGAGGAAAGAAAAGTCACCTTGTGCTTTGTGTTTTGTGTCTATTATCCTTGGGCTTATCTCACACTTGGGGGCTAAATCCTTGTGATAACGTGCTCCTTTCCTTTCTCATTCTTATATGTATCACTACCTTAAAGCAATCACCCCTGGTGAGGCGTGTGCGATCGCTTTAATGTAGGGGGGCATACATCTCGTTCATATCTTTTCAAGATACTTGAAAATTTCTTGGCGAACTTAGCTTTGCCTTGAAAATTTTTGGTATTTCTTTTGCATGACTCATAGTGAGGGAACCTTACTACTAACAGTCATGGTTCTCCCTCATGATCTTCCCTTTTACTTTGTCAATCGAAGTCGTAAGATCCTTAGTCCACTGGGGGCTTGGTGTATCTTGCCTCCTTGACGTGGTGAAAGTTTTTCAATGTTGTTTCCTTGTACTTTACCGGAAGTATGAGCGTACGCTTATACTCCCGCTAAAGTGGGGGCTAAATGTAGCGTCCTAAAATTGTGACACTTGCAATTTTGACTACATTTCGGTCTTCACGATGGCGACGCAACACGCAACCTGAATGGAGACCCCGAAACCTGATTATGACACCAAAAACTGCATTTTCTTGCACCCTGGCCTGAACCTCCTTTGCACCCTGCTGTCCCGGGAGGTGGGACCAGAGCGCCCAGCGTCCCTGGGTCCTATTTTGGGCCCGGTCTCTTTTGGACTTCGGGTCTTTATGTTTGCAAATTGGAAAATTATCTTTCTTGGTTGGCCTAAGGTCGGGAAAATCAGTCTTTTAACCCTAATTGGCAAGTATATAAACTACATTTTCCTCTCTCATTTGGATATATACATACATGATGGAAAAAGCGTGAAAACTATACTCAAGCATTCAAGCATTCCTTCAAGCAATTGATCATTCTAAGTCTCCATTCAAGGCTAAGTGTTGCATTCAAGACAAGGATTCAACCATTGAAGAGGAGATCACATACTACATGCTACATACAACATACAACATACAACAAACAACAACATCTATACCTTTGCACATAAGGATACAAACATCCTTACAACAAGGTATTAGTACTTGTTTTACATTACATTTACAGCAATTTCTCATTTCTTGGTTAATTCCAAAACCGGGGTTTGACCTAAAGGCAAACCCCTAATCCTTAACCCCCCAATCATCTTCACTTTTCTATGTGTAGGTTGCAGGTACACAGCTGAAATTGAAGATCTGGAATCCTTGTGCAGAGACGAACAGATCCCCCTTCGTTTCGCGGATTTTTCGGAGGACCGTGTGCACGCCGGGCACCATCGTCCTGACAAATTTTGCCCAAATTTGTAGAACAGCGCCGTATCGACATTTTACTACTAATTCCAGGTCCGTAGCTTCATCCTATATCCCTATCTTAGTCTATAAGCGAATCTTTGTCACTTTCTATGCATTCCTAGCTTAATTCTTCTATCAACATTCTTTACAAAAGAGGGTAGCCTTGCTTTCTTAACCCTTGAAACACATTTAGCATCCAATCTTGCATTGTGTGGGATTGGATCTTGTGGGTTTCAACCCCTCTTTTGAATGTAAAGTCTCTCCCGTAAGTGAAAACCATCAACCCTAGTGAACCTCCCTTCTCTCTCCTTGGAGTTGGAAGAAGGGAGAGCAACTAGGGTTCGATCGTGATTTTCCGCTTTACACCTTGGAGTAGACAACTGTCTCTTAATACTGTTATCTTCACAGTACTTATTTAATTCATCAGAAGTGAATTCTCCTCCTTGATTAGTTCTCAGGCATTTTATCTTTTTACCACTTTCTTTCTCTACTAATTCTCTGAAAGCTTTGAACTTTCCAAATGCTTACAACTTGTCTTTCAAGAATGTGACCCACATCATTCTTGAGCAATCATCAGTAAGAATCATAGGACCACACAAATCAGTATGCACAAGATCAAGTAAATTTTCTGCTAAAAAAGACTTACCTTTAAAAGTTGAGGAAGACATCTTCCCAAGTTGACACTCTCTGCATAAAGAATTCTCAGGTTTTTCTAGCAACGGTAATCCTCTTATCACCTTGATCTTTTTGGCTTTAACAATATTGTTAAAGTTCATATGACACAGTCTCCTATGCCATATCCAACTATCATCAAACTTAGCCATTAGACATCGACTTATCTTGGCAATCAACTGAAATAGGTTACCTCTTGTCTGCTTACCAGTGGAAATAACTTCACCATTCTTCCTGATTATACTGCAAATTCCACCTTTGAATTCCAGAACTAATCCTTTGTCATTCAGTTGAGCAACACTCAATAGGTTATGCTTAAGACCTTCTACCTAGTAAACATCATCTGTACTACTTTTACCATTCAGTGAGATGGATCCTTTACCTTTCACTAAGCATGGTGCATCGTTGCCAAATCTGACAACACCACCTTCATATTCTTCCAAAGATAGAAACTTTCTTCGGTCATTGGTCATGTGGTGAGAACAACCACTATCAATTATCCACTCATTAGAGTTGTCAATGCGGGAGACAAGAGCTTTCTTGTCTAACACTTCTTCCTTTACTACTACAAACACTATGTCTTCATTTTCTTCATCTTCTAATTCTTTATGAGTAACACCTTCATCCATGGCAACTAGACAATTTCTTCGATTTCCACTTTTATATTTTTTGAACCTCTCTGGTTTATCCTTATTGTCATTGTTAGGATAGTTAATAGCTAAATGTCCTATCTTGTTGTAGGAAAAACATTTCAAAGGAATTTTACCTCTATATATTTCGGTTCCCTTCAGAAGTCTTCTAGCAAGAAGAGCTTCAAACTCCATCAGAATCTCTTCATCATCCATATCTTTGCATTGTCTGGATACATAACTAGTACTAATTTCTTTTCCTTTTTTGGATGATACAGTAGATGATTTAAAGACTGACTCAGTCTTCTAAACACTACCATCATAGCTATTCAACTCATATGCATTTAACTTTGCAATAATAGAATCTAAGGATACCTTGGTCTTATCAATAGACCTTAGCTCCTAGATAGTAGCAACTCTAATTGCATAGAATGGTAACAATGATGTAAGAACTTTACTGACAATAGTGGCATCATCAATAGTTCCACCAATGATTTTGATATCTCCAACTGTTGAATGGTCTCTCCAACCATCCTCATCCTCAAATTTACCTCTAAGGCTTTCTTAACTTTCTTTACTTCCTCATGACCACCATAAATGGTTTCCAGTGCATCACATACTTCCTTAGGTTTGTCCTTGTCTTGAACATCAATAAACTCAATATCTGATAGGCTGTTGATAAGGGCTTCCATGACTTGCCCATTTTCTTGGATTTCTCTCTTTTGATCATCAGTCAGAGTGCCAATGGGAATCACATAGGCAGTGGCAACATAACTCCAGTGTTGAGAACCCATACTCTTGATGTAAATCTTCATTCTGTCCTTCCATATCTTAAATTTATCTCTATTGAACTTAGGACCTTCCCTCTTCATCATTGCAGTAGGATCTTTTACCTCAAGCAGTTAAGTTTATATCACCGAGGACCTGGAGGCACTCTGATACCAATTGATGAATAATGATGAACAACAGATACCCCAACTAGTATTGAGAGGGGGGGGTGAATCGATATAGTTAAAAACTCTCACAACTTATCTTGCTAAAGAAAATTGTCATGCCCAAACTTTTGGGCAAAAACAGAACAACAATTTTTTTTTTTTTAAAACATCCTAATAAAACTAATTAAGCTAATGAAAGATACAATAATTAAATTTTGTCTTAACTATAATTTAACTCTGGAAATTAAAAGAGTTGTTTACTAAAGTTACTCTAATTAACTTAATCAAGCATGCGTAATTAAATTCAATGCAGAAAATAACTCTCCAAAAGAATCATTATTATTTCATTAATTAATTTAAACAATAATCTACAACTAAATTGACAAGGGATATTAATACCCTACAATAATCCTTTACATTCTCCCAGAATTAATTAAATTGATTCTAGTATTTAAACTATTGAAATTTATTAACCAATTAAACAATAAATATAATGTCTCAAATTTGACTAAAGGATTAAGTAAATTTATAATATACATTTCCCTATATAATTTAAATAATGTAAGCAATAAATCCCTAAGGCCTAATTATTTGCAATAGACTTTTATTAATACTTATTAATATAAATCAAACCAAAAAGGATTTAACTTATATATATATATATATATATATATATATATATATATATATATATATATATATATATATATATATATATATATATATATATACTCAATCTAAATCTATACCCTTAATCCAAATCTACACTTACACATCTATATATATATATAAATATGATATCATAAAATTAATCAACTATACCATATAAAACCCAAATAAATGTGGGGTTACCCCTTTCAACTTTGAAAGAGGTTTCCCCCCAAAAAATTAAAACTTAAACTTAACATTAAAATAATCCCCATGAAAACCTAACTAAATGTTATAAAATGAAATTACTAGACTACATTTTTTTTAAAACAATCTTATGTTTCTACCCTAACTCGAGTCGGGTTAGGGTTTCTTTTGTGTTATGCAAGGGTGTGAATAATGGCGGAGGCCGTGGAGAGGGTTTCGCATAGGGGCATTTATACTATGCAAGAGGGAGGAGTTTTCACATAGTGGGGCGGTGAGGGAGATACCGTAGAGGGCTCCCCACAGGGACGACTGCAGCCATGCCTGTGGGTCACGACCCATAGTGCGGTTGTTGCTACCACTATGGGGCACCGTCCATAGGGAATGGTCGAAGCCATCCCCCTATGGGTTGTGGCCCACAACATGGCAGCGGCCACCCTGCGGACCCTCTCGTAGGGAGCCGAGGGCAGCCCCTCCCTTCAATAATTTTTATTTTTATTTTTATTTTATATATATATACTACATAAAATATGTATAACATATATGTATATATATATATATATATATATAGAGAGAGAGAGAGAGAGAGAGAGAGAGAGAGAGAGAGAGAGAGAGAGAGAGAGAGAGGTAAAATATATTTTAAATAAGCAACATCAAATAATTATGGCAGTTAGATTTTAACCAGCATGATAAATGTTTCAAATAGTCCATTTCTTCTTTTAAAATAAACATAAATCTATTTAGCATGTATTAGATTTTTTTTTGTTGTATTCCTTTTTTTTTAAATACAGTAATAAAATAAATTAATGATTGACAAAAAGAAAAATAAAACAACAATACAATAGTTATCTTTTTCTTTCATTTCTTTAATAGGTTTAAAGTAAAAACCTTTTCGATATGAATACAATAGGTTTTCCCTTTGTTGCATTTTTGACACTAATTATTTAAAACTAATTAGTTACTTTAAGAGGACTAACAATATGAAGTTAAATAATTCTCATATATCTAAGACATATATTTTTCCTAAGAGGATTAAAGTAGATTATAGTAGGTTAGATTAAATGTATTTCTTTTCATTTTTAATGCCATATAGTTAACTATAGGAAAAGATTAATTTATCTACCTTTATTTTTCTATTTTTTTTTAAATAAATGACAGAAATAAATATATTATAGCAACATTAATATAGTCTAGAAATCTCTTAAAAACATTAAAAATGCAAAACTATTATTCTTCTAATATCTATTGAGCTTATTTGTATTTGGAAATAAATAAATAGGACTAAATGATTATTTCTAGCTTACTAACATTCATGCTTTCCTACTTCATTTATTTCTATTATTTTCAATAAGCATAAAGAGATAGAACACCTTTTTTATTTTCAAGAAATAAAAGCAATAGATTTTAACTCAAACTATAGATAACTTAACCCATAAATATATATTTCATTTTGCAATATCAACTTAACAAAAGAATGCATTTCTTAAAAGAATACTTTAAATACAATATGTCAGCTTTACAAATGGGTGAAATACCCAACTGGCCTCTCATTTCTAATAAATGAGGACTTAAATAAATAAATACATTATTCTTTTGCAACTCAAATAAATAATATTGTAGCAACTCCTAGCTTTCCTTTTTCTTCTTTTCCAAGCAAACCTGCATTACAAAATCTTAAGGTTGTGACCATGGAGGGCTCACCTCCCAACCTAGGCTTACAAGAAGCCACCCCCGAGCTTGGAGAACCAAGACCTAGACAAGTTACACTCAAGTAAACAAAAAAAAGCATGACAAACTTACAATAAACATATTCCCATCCCAATGCTTAACATCATCACCAAATGTGATTTTTACATGGGTGGAGGTGGACTAAGCACCTTGAGGAGAAACTGCAAAATAGTAGAACACAAGCCATCTCGTGGCAACTAAGAACACATCACAAGTCCAACTTGTCCCAACATCCTTATGACCCCCCAAGGCATACAAGCCATAATATCTCCCCTTATGACCCCCAAATGCATAAACAATAACTATGCAATAAGGGTCACAAAAAAAAAACCCTTGAGGTCACTCTCTTCCAAAGAGAGCCTCTCACTCTAAGGTTGTCATACAACCCTCCACCCCAAGGCCACTCTAATCTCCCAAGGGTGAGTTGGCCCTGGATACTCCCAAAACACAAATAAAATTCATAACCAAAACAAGTGAAAGCTCACATATATTTCTTCACAAATTAAACACAAAGGAAGAAAACAAACTACATTCAAGCAATCTTTCAAAGCAAAATTGTAACATACAAGGAAAAAGATTGAACCAACCTTGAATTTTCCAAGGGTTTACAAGGGATAGTTTGGAGAAGAGAAGCCCAAATCCACACTTCTTTCCTTCAACACTTAGCTAGAAAATTCTATCCTAAACTTGCTTCCAAAATTTCAAGAACTAGTCCCCAAAGATGGAGAGTGGGTGATTACCATCCTAAGTCTCTAACCCTTTCCTTAGAAGGCTTCTCTCACTCTTTCCAACCTCTTGGATAGAGTGAGAGCTCAAATTGGTTGGTCTTCCCAACCTCTTACAGGTTACTAAAACTAGAAACTGAAAAGGTAAGAGAAAGTGGGGAAGAGAAATTGACACAAGAAAGGAAGGTTATCTAACCTAGGAGGAATCCTCCAGGTTGGATTTCCGTTCATCTTGAGAAAACCAATTTTTGAGGTGACTAAACAATCACATGGGAGTGGTCACATGCTTAAAAATACCCCTAACCCATAGGTATACCCTATGGACCTTCGGAAAAGCCCCTAAACTAACCCTAGGAGTCCATTTGACCCCTTAGAAACCCATCTGAAGTTAACCTATGTGTCAGACTTGAGTTGACCATTCCAAAGACTCTCTACCCAAGGAAAATTTGGGACCACACTCAAATATTTGAAAAAGCCTTTGGTTGAAACAATTCCCCTCCAAGAGACATGTCAAAATCAAAACACTATTCAGCACATGTGTCAAGTGACACAATAAAATACATTACTTAATTTACACATGGAAATTGTCTCTTGTTGGATTTAAAAAAATTAATAAATATAATTTAACACACATGCAACCATTTACATTTACGAATAAAATACGATACATACGGGGTGTTGTCTTTACAAATAGACAACCCCTAGTTTTACGAACGTACATAGGTCTAGGCTTGATTCTCCATAATGTTTCCATGGTCACACGGATAATTTTCCTGTGCATCTCAATTACACATTAGTAATTCCCAAATAGCCTCATATAATATTAAACACATAATTAAGAATACAAATCAATCACTCTGTATACAGTTGACATTATACAAATCAATTCACCATATATCCAAAGCAATCCACATAAACAATTATCATAATCCTCATAAATTTCATCCATTCATAAGATATACATCATATTTCTAACATCATAATAAAGTCCTACAAATAAAAATGACATGCACCATCTCAATGTTATCCTATCTTAGAATCATATAAAATTCTATATCCATAATGAATAGAAATGAAGCATCAATATAACAATGTTACCCAATCTTGGGATCATATAAAGTTCTATATCCATAATGTATAGAAATAAAACATCCATAATAGTTCCAACATGAAAATCACTAAAATGCTAGGATGGGTCGAGGTAGGGCCTCATGTAGTAACCCACCATAATTAACTCAACAAAATTGACCATTCTTTTTTTTTGTTTAATTTATTCATTGTGTTTGATTCAATTGCATACTCTGGGCATCCATCCATTTGGATTAGGCATTCATCCATCCAGGATGAGCATCTAACCATACAGGTTAGGCATTTGTCCATACGGGACATAAGATTTCATCTATCCAATATAGGATAGGCATCTACCCATACAGGGTAGGCATAAGATTTCATCTATCCAATACGGGATAGGCATCTACCCATACAAGGTAGGCATCTATCCAATTGGGATAGGAGGTGCTCTGGCCAGAGACTTAGACTCATCGAGACCATTCGGGTCCTGAGCCACTCACTAAGTACTACACTCTTCTTAGGAGTAATTAAATAACATAATACAAGCTTGAATTCCACCTCGGAATTCAGCTTGAAGCCTTGAGAAGTCAGGCGAATCCATATGGGATTCCTTCTGAGTATGCATTGAATTACTTTTTCAAATTTAATTATCTTATCTTTCAAATTAGGATTCTTACTCAATCTTTCTTTTACCAAGCCTAGACCCCACCCATGAACGCCTGAGTATGAGGGACAACTCCATCCCAAGACTGCCTATATACCTGCTTCGGCATGAGATCAAGGCGTAAAGTATGTAGTTCTATTTTCTACTCTATGGTTTGATGTAAATTGATTAGTGGGTACGCAACCCTTTCTAGGGTCAATGTCCTAGACAGTTTCTCTATGGTTGCTACCCACGGTGGTAGCGCTTAATCAAAGGCTCAAGATGGCCTATTACTTATGGCCTAAAACACTAGATCCTAAATTCTTATCATAAGCGTCACCCATGACCAATTGTCAATTGACAATAATTTTTGAGATCAAATCAATTTCATAAAATCATTTCATTCACCATCCCTATAGGGGTTTACTATAGTTTAACTCAGTGGATGAAAGATCGTTTTAGAGTTATCTTATTAATTATCAATCCAAGGGGGATTACCCACCCCTTGGATTTTAACTTCCAAGTGTCCCTTATTACTCCCCAACGATTTATAGGGATGATGCCACAAACATTGTTGATGTAGCTTTATTAGGCCTTAAGTGCAGTAGTTCAACATGATGGCATTACCCGTAAGCGTGACCCAGAGGCACTGTATATACCGAACACTACTTGGTTTTGGTTTTCCAACTTCCTTTATTTAAATTTTTCTAACTTATGATAAACATCATGTTTGGAAAATAATTATGAATTGAACGCGTATATTTAGACATTGCAAAGCTCAATTAATCGAAATAACTACTTGATGAAAGACATGGGATAAAAACCATAACTATTATTTATCATTCAAAACTTGAATATAACTTGCATAATAATGACAACTAGGTAACTTGCATACTAACAATTAAACGTATAATTTGCATGAAGATGGGGACACCAATAATTGAAATCAATGTAAAGACATTTGCATGAAGCGAAGGTAGGGTAAGTTACATGTGCGAATATCGCTTATAAAACCACTAATCGCAACATAGAATTTAGCTTCAAGTCATTTAATATGGATTAATTGTTAAGTGGATCTTAAGAGGATCTAAGTATCATTTAATATAAATTTGTTAAAACTTAGTTATAAATCTAACAATTACCTAAGTTAAAAAATTTATTAACTAAAATTTATATATATACATAAAAAAAGGGATTTAAATAAACTAAAATTTTAAACATATATGAAAAAAAGAATTTTTTTTTTTTTTTAAATTAACATTTCCCTTCAAATTATGTTTGATCAGCATTAATAAGGGTTAATGGGAGTGTGACCCCATGGGTCCCCTCCACTACCCTGTGGCCACTGCCGCAACAGTGACCATAGGCTAGTGGGGGGTACTGTTACGGTACCACTCCCTGCGGAGTATTAACTCCGTCCTCCACCTGCGAGCCGGTACGCACAGGCATTATATCATGCAATATAATTATTAATTGCTTCACATAAACTATTAGTACCTTATATATATATATATATATATATATATATGTAATTTTTTTCTATAGTTCATTCCAGAATAATAAATTGCATAAAAGGAGAATACTTAAACAGGTATGTAAACTTAAGAAAATATTAATGTAAGAGAGAATATCATATTAATCCCAAGAACGAAATATAATAGAGAAATAAAAATAACCAGAGAAGTAATTTGCTCTAGCAATGCATAGATTATCGAGAAGTAGGTAGGTGTTTAAACTGAGAAATACAAGCCAACACAGAGGAATTATATTCTATTTCTCAACCAATGTCCAGAAGGGGGGATAGAGAGTTATTTACAGGAAGATTATTTATTTTCAGATTTCATAGGGAGAGAGTTTGTGCGACTGATATTCACAGAGATTCAACTAATATTCACAGAGAAATTTTTATTCAACTCATTTAACTAATATTCACATATAAATTTTATTCAACTCATTTAACTAATGTTCACAGAGAAATTTATTTAACTAAAAATCACAAAGAGATTTAAAATAATCACAGAGAGATTTTAAAAATTATCACAGAGAGATTAAAGAATGAGATTCAGATTTCCATTCGAAGGACTAGAGAAATGAATCAGAGGGAGGAATAAAGATTCAAATCACACAAGAAGAATTTTGAATTTAGAAAAAGAGATTTTAAACAAATAAAGGAATATGATTTTCTTTTGCTAAAATTTTTGGAAGATAAACAAAAGGAAGATCATGTGCATATTTTCTTGAGGGAAATAAAATAATTTAAATAACTATATTTTACATGCACTATATGAAAGCATCATCATTACTATTTATCCTCAAATAAAAGATTTAAAATCAAATAAAAGAATTTCTTTATATAAAGGAAGATCTATAACTATTGATAATACAAATTCCTCATAAGTAAATGTAAAGATAAACAATGAGGAGAGAACCTGGTTTGTCGAGCTTGATGTTGAATCCACTAGCTACCCTTATGATCTTTCCTTGCAACTTGAGAGAAATCCTTCAAACAACAACTTAAAACTCCTGCAACAAAAATGAGATTACCAAAAAGATCTATTTCTAAAACTTGGGAAATTTCCTTCAAAACATAATCAACTCCCTTCTTTGAAACTTGCATATAATTTTATAAGAAAATTCCCTCCATTCCACTATCTAGAAAATTTAATTAAAAAGGAGATTATTTCCCAATTTTGGACTTCATGCAAATTGATTAGACTTAGTCGAGGAGTTACATGCAAGATGGTGGAGAATCCTCTAGAATCTTCTTATTCTTCCTACAACATGTGCCATAATTGGATGTGGAAAATAAATAAATAAAAATAGTGTATATTTTCCATGTGTGTGTGTGTGTTAATATTTTTAATTCTTTTTATAACATTTATTCAATCATTTAAATAGCTTATCCAAAGATAAAATAAAATTATAATTTAAATCCAAAAGTGATAAAGGAGGGTTGTGATATCCTCCCCCCCTTAATTTGTGCATCGTCCCAATGCACTTATTGAACGTGTTGGCATATGCACACTCCAATGAGACGTTGTATGTGATTAAAGGTTTTTTCATTGATTGCAACCTTGCAATCCTATGGCATTGGCAAAGACATTATATCGGCATCAGCTGATCACACTCAGGACACCGGTACCGACACAGAGGCCAACATGATTTGGTTATATTACATTTTGTTTATTATTGTAAAAATGTGTAAGCCGACTTGGAAAATTGTAAAATGACTCTTATATATAAAAGAGATCATTGTAGACATTTGAGTGATGTAATAGAGAAGTATTAAGGAAAATATTAGGTAGACCTAATGTGCAAAATATAGGTCAAGAGGTATATGAAAAGAATAGAGCAGGAACAGGTACTGAATCTAGCATAGAAGATGCTATTGTAAATCATTACAAGATATTGGATTTGTATAATCCTTATTGTAAGTCAGTGTGACTTTGCATTGAGCAGTGAGCTCTAGGCAATTGGCCTTCCTGCATGTGCAGGCCCCTATTGTAAGTAATATTCTCTTATTGGCCAGTGAGTGAATATTGTGGGTCACAAATCCCACCGAGGTTTTTCCCACACTAGGTTTCCTTGTTAACATCTTGTGTTATGGTGTGTTTTTCATGTGGATGTTCTTGTTTCTATTTATTGCATTATTTCTTGCATACCGGTACACTGTTATATTATGTTCTACATGTTTTAAGTTAAGAAATTCTAATTACCGGTCAGCTACTAATTCACTCCCCCTCTCAGTATCTATGGGACCCTAACAATTTGTATCAGAGCTTGGTCCTCTATTTTCAAAAGCCTAACAACTTGAGGAAGATCTTGACACCGGTAAAGATGGAAAATCTAATGAAGCAACTGGAAGGAGCTCTTACAGACTATGATGCAGAAAAGTTAAAAAATATCAAATTAGAAGATGATTTAAGAGTAGCTCAGGACATCATTCAGGCACTTCAAGAAAATTTTACTGTTGCAAGAAATAAGAGAAGAGAACTTTGTGAAAAATTGCAAAATGAGAATGATGAAAAGGAATCACTTAATGATATGATAAGCAAGTTGAAACAAGAGATCATGACAACAAAGAATGAGATGCAGGATATGACTATGAGATTTTGCAAAGAGATTGAGGATAGGAAGAAGAATGAAGAAGAATTGACCAAAAGACTAAGTGATGTAGCAAATGAGAACACAAGACTTAGCTATGAAAATGACATGTTGAAGATAGATCTAATGCATACTCAGAATAATTCAAATGAACTGATGAGACAAAAAGAAGTCCTAGAAAGAGAACTAGAAACTGCAAATCAACACAAAGTAAAATTCAAGAAAAGCTCAGAGGAACTTGGCACCTTGCTGAAAAATCAAAAACCTAAAGGTGACACTTCTGGAATTGGCTTTGAAGTTGGTGAAAGCTTCAGTACTGTAAATACTCAGGATCATAGCAAACCGGTAAGACAACCTAATGCTTATAAATTCAATGGTAAATGCTTTAATTATACTAAGTATGGTCATAGAGAAAATGAATGTAGATCTAGAAATTATTAGAATATCAACACACCCACCTATCAATGTTCTAGATGCAACAAAGTTGGTCACAACTCTGAAAACTATAGAATGAATGTAATATGTTATGTTTGTGGAAGATTTGGACATTTATCTAGTCAATGCAGAACACAAATCAACATAGATTATGGGAAAGCTATTCAAAAAAATAATGTAACTTGTTATGCATGTAACAAGATTGGGCATATTGCTAAATTTTGTAGAAGTAAAGGAACACCGATAGACAACAAAAGTTCTAGCTTGAAAGGTAAAGAAAAAGTTGAAGAGGTTAAGCAAGAATTCTCAAAACAATGGATTAGAAAAGGTGATCTAAATATTGGGAATACTCCTCCACCAGTAGAACCAATCAATACTTCACTGGCAGGACAGAGTGATGCTTCACTGGAAGGACACAGCAGTGCTCCACCGGTAGGAAGTTCTTCATCTAATTCAAGAAAATTTCCTTGAGGGTTTGGCAATCTATTGATACATGTGCTATTATTCCCTCGGTTAGAGATAAGAAGTTGGAAATTACTTATTATCGGCAAACAATGTTAAGTGAATACTTAACCGACATGCAATTAATGTGGTAGATGGTGAAGAGACATTATAAAGTTAAGATTTTGGCTCCATTTCATTTCACCGTGATTTCAAAATTTTCAAGAGCACAAAGACTCTGAGCTAAAGCATTTCGAGCAAGAAGCAAGAACACTCCAAGAAATCATCCATCCAAGGTAGTAAAAGGTATTTAATCATGGCATCCACCTCTGCAATTAAATATATAGAAAACCCTACTATTGTGGAAGTAATAAAAAGACCTAGGCCTATATTTCAGTTAGTTCCCAAGATAGCAAAGAAGGATGATACCCGAGGTTCTTTTTCTCAAATTCCTAAGCGAGTTGTATATGCTGAAGACCCTAGAATGTATATCCACTACAACATTGAAGAGTTAGGAGATGAGGAAATTAAAACCATGTATAAAACCGTGATATGTGATAATACCGACAATATAAAGGATCAACACAAGATCATTGAGTCCCTAGGATTTACAAAAATCCTTAGCATTCCTGAATCTCCAAAGGTTGTGATTAGGATAGTTTTAAGTAGGGTACATGGAGAATTTTTCTGGCTAGATGCAATTCATAAGATCACCAAGGAAGCTATGAAAGTTGTCACAGGGTTACCAGCCACTGGTAAAAGACCAAATAAAACCAAGAAAGTTTCCAATAACCTAGTTATAAACCTAACTAGTGCAACATTTGACAAGAGGTCCCTAAGGGTTAATGATGTAAAAGATATCAATGTAAGATTCATCAGTATGATATTAGGGTATAAAGCTACTCATGCTACTAGAATTAATTCAGTTTCAAGTTTATACATTAAGAGTGCTCATGACATGATCACAGACAATGCAAAAATTGGCATATGTGAGTGGTTAAAGGATGAATTAATTGACAATCTTGGAAAGATCAAGAAGGACAAGAAAGGAACTTTCAGATTTGGAAATCTGTTAGTATGCCTAATGCTACATATAACAAAATAGGTTCTCGGTATAGGTTACAAAGAACTTGGATATGACATACCGGTAGGCAAACAATTGACTGAACTATTCAATAACATGGGTGAGAACAAGGAAAACAATATTCATGACTTTTTCCAAGCATTAAAGACCAAAATGAAGAAAAGAGTAAGGTTATCACAAAAGATTGTAGACAAATACAAAGATGATATATTCTTTGTCATCAAGAAAGATGAAATCTAGATGGAAGCAGTCATCCCAAGGACAGTTTGGGTAACCGAGATGGGATATGAAATAGATGATCACATAGTTGAATCATATGGTAAAGCACTTCTGGAAGCCCCCAGAGAACCTAAGGAAGAAATATTTGGTAGTGCAGAGAATATTGAAAGACAAATTCAATCAAAGAAAAGGGTAAAAATGGTTGAGGCAGTTGTAAGGAAAGGGTCCAGACAAGCAAAAGCCATTAAGGAAGATGTATTGAAGAAAACTAGCATTACAAAGGATGAGTTAGCAGCTCCACAGCCTGAAACTCACCTATCACCGGTAGGTACTTCTTCAGGAAGTAACATGCCTGCAACTTTTAAAAGAGTTGTAAGAAAAAAGGATCCCTCACCGGCAACCACACCTTCACCTAGGAGGACAAGGCAAAAGCAACAAGCTATGAGATCTCCAGTTAGAAAGGCCACACCAAAGAAGAAATTGACACCCAAGAAGAAGAAAAGGACAAACAGAGACTTGGCCCCTCTTGATATACTGTTGAATGAAATCACAGAGGAAGGTAAACTGAAGAACATAGAGAAAATATATGTCACTCTAACAGTTGATTAGAAAGAACAAGTTGAAAATAGTGTTATATTGCACATGGATATATACAAGAAATTTCTGATGGAAGTAGTCAATGAAATACCAGATGAATTATTCAAAAGAGTAGAGGCAAGAAGAGAGGCAGTGATAGAATTGGATAAGAAAATAAAAATTGAGAAGTTACTTGTTGTATATCTGGTAAACTCTCCACAAGAAATTGATGATCTGATTGCAAAGGCCAACTGGTTAGTATTCTCTACTGTACACTGGCATATTTCACTAATGGCAGGAAGAGTTAATGAAGTGATAGAGGAAATAGAAGATGGATGGGATATATTCCTAGTTGAGAAAGAAAAACAAGAAGAGTACAAGAACCCTAAACCCATAAAGGTGTATCAGAAAGATAGAGACAAGAGGAAAGGTAAAGTTGGTGGACCACCAAGTATCAAGGTTAGAGACAACTTACCCCCACCTTCTTTAAATACTCCACTGATAAAATAAACAACTACTAAAGATCAACCAGTAGCTGAGAGTATGGATGTAGAGGATAATAATCCTAATCCTAAAGTCCTATATACTGTGAATGTTGATACTCAGAAGATCAACATAGTAGTAGACAAAGATACAACAGAAGAGTTAAATATGGCTAGTGAGCCTCCGATGACTGAGGAAACTAATAAACTGGCAGAAAATAAAGAGAAAAAGATAGAGACTGAGACACAGACTGAGGAAATGAAACCTACAAAGAAACAAATAGAGAAAAAGGCTCCATAACAACAACAACCAAAATAGGTACATAAGGAAACAATGCCACCGGCAACTAGTGAAGTAGGAAAACTAGTGTTTAAAGAAATGCAGACACAAATTGACCTACCAGAGGTTAATATAAGCTTGGTTACTTCCACTGGTACTCAAATTGTTGAATCATCATCAAGATACAAATCAACAAATGTGACTGAGGTACTACTTGATTCTATCAAGAAAATAACTGACTGCAGCTCACAGACTTACAAAGCAATTGATGATACCATACCAATTTTGAAGGTAATTGCACCTAACTATAATATAGATAACAAAGATTCTTTAGGACAATTAGATACAATGTGTAAATACATCTCAGAAAACATTGAGAAAATAAAGGAAGATTCAGTGAAGGATAAGGTAGAAATTGAAAAACATAAATTCTTTGATGAGAAAATAAAGAAGTGTAATAGAGATTTTGACACACTTCTACCAGAACTATGTAATTTGTTGAAAGAATACAAAAATCTGTATAAAGATACCTGTAAAAAAAACTTTTTGACTGTAGATATTGACAAGAAAATGAGCAAGGTATAGGATGAGATAAATAAACTTGCAGACAACTTTGTCAACTCACCTGATACACTATCAGTTTTTGAGGAGAAGATAACAAATTTTGAGGAAGAACTACTCAAATTGGAAAGAGAGAAAGAAAGAATAATAAATAAGGCAACATATTTGAGATCTAAACTAAGTCCATGATTGGACTATCTAGCATCTCTGCGGAAGGAAATTTCTGAGGCATTAATACAGGGAAGCAAAACATCAGCAGAGCATTTGCAGCATCTCACTGGTACAGTGAAGAGAATAGAGACAACAATAAAGGATAGAAAAAAGTTTATGGACAGTATAAACTTGATTTTGGGAGATCTTTTTCAAATTATAACTACCTAGCTACAAGGTTGAAACCACAAACTCTACTGACATCTTGACAACCTTTGTCATTGATGCCAAAGGGGGAGTAGTGGGATGAGAAAATTCATATCACAGGACAAGAATCATATGCTCAGGGGGAGCACACACATTTTTGGATACTTTTTTGAAATTTCTCGTTGAGTGTTGCCATCAATGTCAAAGGGGGAGATTGTTGGCATATGCACACTCCAATGAGACACTGTATGTGATTGAAGGTTTTGTCATTGATGGCAACCATGCAATCCTATGGCACCGGCAAAGACATTATACCAGCATCAGCTGATCACACTCAAGACACCGACATCGACACAGAAGAAAGGAAGTATACTGGCACAGAGGCTGACAGGATTTTGTTATATTACATTTTGTTTATTATTGTAAAAGTGTGTAAGCCGACTTGGAAAATTGTAAAATGACTCTTATATATAAAAGAGATCATTGTAGACATCTGAGTGATGTGATAGAGAAGTATTAAGGAAAATATTAGGCAGACCTAATGTGCGAAATATAGGTCAAGAGGTATATGAAAAGAACAGAGCAGGAACCGGTACTAAATCTAGCATAGAAGATGCTATTGTAAAGCAGTACAAGATATTGTATTTGTATAATCCTTATTGTAAGTCAGTGTGACTTTACATTGAGTAGTGAGCTCTAGGAAATTGGCCTTCCTACATGTGTAGGCCCCTATTGTAAGTAATATTCTCTTATTGGCTAGTGAGTGAATATTGTGGGTCACAAATCCCACTGAGGTTTTTCCCACACCGGGTTTCCTCATTAACATCTTGTGTTATGGTGTGTTTTTCATGTGGATGTTCTTGATTCTGTTTATTGCATTATTTCTTGCATACTAGTACACTATTATATTATGTTCTACATGTTTTAAGTTAAGAAATTTTAATTACCGGTCAAATACTAATTCACCCCCCTCTCAGTATCTGTGGGACCCCTAATAGAATGCATCCAAAAGAGTCTATAGTTCATGATTAAAACAAAAAAAGAAACAACTGCTGCATTTCCTTAGTATCTTCCCACGTGGCATTCTTTTCATCATACTGGTCCCATTGTACCTTGCACTGATCAACCTCTCTATTGCACAAATAGCACTGGTGCCTCTCCAAGATTTTGAATGGCTCTATCATTATTCCTCCCATTTCCTGGACCTGTAAAGCATCCCAATTCAAAATGCGTTTCTCATCACATACATACTTTTTAAGAAGAGATACATGGAAGACATCATGGATTTGGCTCAATTGGGGAGGTAAGGCCAATTGGTATGCAACTGGATTAATCCTTCCCAATATTTCAAAGGGTCCAACATAACAATGTGCAAGCTTAGTCTTTTTCCCAAATCTTATGGAACTCTTGTGTGGCCTAACCCTTAGGAAGACTTTCTCTCTCACCTCAAACTCCCTTGGAGTCTTGTTTTTGTCTGCATAACTTTTCTGCCTATCTGAGGCTTCCTTCAATCTTTGCCTAATTTCCTTAGTTTTCCTCTCCATCTCTTTCAACATATCTAGTCCAATAATTACTCTATCTTCAAGACTATCCCAACTCAAAGGTGTTCGACATGGTCTACCATACAATGCTTCGAAAGGTGCCATTCCCAAAGATGTTTGATATGTATTATTGTAAGAAAACTCTACCAGAGGTAGGTACTCTTCCCATTTCTTCTATTGGTCCATGCAATACATGCAAAGTAGGTCTTCCATAATCTGATTTGTCCTTTCTTTCTGGCCGTCAGTTTCAGGATGGTATGCAGTGCTAAAATTTAGTTGAGTTCCTAGAGCTGATTGAAGAGTGGTCCAAAACCTTGAAGTGAATCTAGCATCTCTATCTGATATGATTTTCTCTGGTATTCCATGCAACCTAAATATTTCCTTAACAAAACGTCTAGCCAAGGTAGGTGCATCATCCATCAGATTCCCTAGTATAAAGTGTACCACCTTAGTGAGTTTGTCAGTTACCACCATTATTGCATCATGCCTAGAAGGTGACATGGGTAACCCTTGCACAAAATCCATGCTAATAACTTGCCACTTGTGTTGAGGTACATCGTGCAATTGTAACAATCCAGTTGGATGTCTATGTTCTGCCTTTACTCTTTGACACTCCAAACATTTAGCCACATACTTGACAATGTCATTCTTCATCCCTTGCCAGAAGTATAACTTCTTTAAATCTTCATAAAGCTTGTTAACTCCTGGGTGTCCTGAATAAGGGGCATTGTGAGCCTCTAACTAGACTACTTCCCTTAAGTTTCCTGAATTAGGAATATAGATTCTATTATGGTATCTGAGCAACCCATTTTTGTCTAATGTATACCCTTCAATCTTAGGATCGGTTGGATCATATTCTAAAGTCAATTTGACTTGCTCATACAATGGGTCATGTCCATGTTCATCCATTACATGCCTTTGAAAGAAGTTTTGAATGTTGCTATAGTCATCAAGTGTCTCCTCCTACTTAAGGCATCTGCCACCCTATTTTCCTTCCCCTTAATATATTCAATTTCAAAATCATATTCACTTAGAAACTCTAACCACCTTCTTTGTCTGGCATTTAAGTGGGGTTCAGTAAAGATGTACTTTAGTCCTTGGTTATCGGACTTTAACTCAAAGGGCTTCCCTAGCAAGAAGTGTCTCCATTTCTGTAGGGCATGCACAATCGCTGCCAACTCTAAGTCGCGGGGTGCATAATTGACTTCATGAGTCTTTAGCTTTCTAGATTCGTAAGATACTACCCCTTCATCTTGGACAATTACTCCTCCTAAACCTTCAATAGAAGCATCAGTTACAACTGTGAAGTGTCCATTCAGATCTGGTACTTTTAGAATGGGTGCTGAAGTTAGTTTCCCTTTCAAAATTTGGAATGCCTTATCACTTTGTTCTATCCACACAAACCTTTTACCCTTCCTTTGTAATGATGTGATGGGGTTTTCTATCTTAGAGAATCCTTCCACAAACCTCCTATAGTAACCTGCTAGCCCCATAAAGCTTCTTACCTGTGAAACATTTTTAGGGAACGATCATTTTACTATTGCCTTTATTTTATCTAGATCAATTGCTATTCCTTCCTTTGATATTATATGCCCAAGGTAGTGAATCTTCTCCTAGAAGAAGGCACATTTTGACAATTTCCCATATAGCTTATGTTCTCTCAACCTTTGCAAAACAATTTGTAGGTGTACTAAATGTTCCTCCTCATTCCTAGAGTAAATCAATATGTCATCCAAAAATACCAAAACAAATTTATCCAAGTAGTCATGGAGTACACTATTCATTAGGTTCATAAATGCAGTGAGGGCATTGGTTACACCAAAAGGAACTATTGTGAACTCATAATGCCCATATCTAGTCCTGAAAGTTGTCTTTGGAATGCATTCCTCCTTAATTCTGAGTTGATGGGACCCTAATCGGAGGTCTATCTTTGAGAAAACTATTGCTCCTTTCATTTGGTCAAAAATATTCTCTATGCGAGGTAAGTGATACCTATTCTTTATGGTGACCTTGTTCAACATCCTATAGTCGATGCATAGTCTTAAGGTTCCATCCTTCTGCTTAACAAATAAGACTGGCGCTCCCCATGGTGATATACTTGGCCTTATTAATCCCTTAGCTAAGAGTTCCTCTAATTGCATTTTGAGCTCTTGTAATTCAGTTGTGTTCATTCATTAAGGTGCCCTTGATACTAGTTCAGCTCCTGGTAGTACTTCAATAGAAAAGTCAAACTTCCTTTTAGGGGGTAAGCCAGACAATTCTTCTCAAAAAAAATCCTTGAATTCTTTTAAGAAAGGGGTATTTTCAAAGGTTGGTGTATTTTCCTCTTTTCCTTCATCAATTTCAACCATATAGATTTGGCCTCCTCTTCTTCTTTCCTTCTTTAATTGCATGGCTGATATGGTTTCTATATTAATGGGTTTAAACTTTCCTTGGATTTTTACCCTTTTTCCTCCATCATCCAAACATTCAACAACTTTGCTATAGCAATCTAAATTAGCTTGATGGTTTGTTAACCAACTCATTCCAATAAATATATCATATAATCCTAGGGGTGCCACATAGAGATCTACCCTTTTTTCAAACTCAGGAAATTGTACCCTTGCCCTCGACAAACACTTAGTTACTTTCTGTAGCGTCGTAAATTGTACGCACTTGCTAGGGTGGTACAATTTCACACCTAGTTTAGCACCCGCCTTAGCGCATTTTGCATTTTGCATCACATTTCCCCTTTGGCACTTAATTAATTAAATTAATTAGGTCTAAGGTTCTATTTCATCATCTTCCACATCATAAAGTTGGGCCCTTTCATTAAAGTGTGCCCTTTTCATTTTATTCCTCCTATACATCATTTAATCAAAAACCCTAATTAGGTCCTATTTTGAACTTGGGGGCTTGATTTCGGGGGTCAAAACATCTCGAAATCACCTGTAACTTCGGGATTCTCTCTAAAATCATCATATCCGACGGCCCTGAAAATTTGGTGAAAAGTTGTCGGGACCATGGCGCCCAGAGTGCACATGGTCCCGGACATTTTTCCCGAAATTTTAGGAGCACGATCCAATCATAAAATAAAGCTTAACCCCAAGAAATTGGCGGGAGATTCAATCTCTAGGTCAGCCAAAAGTCAAAATTAAGACCTAGGGTTTCATATATAAGAGCTCTCTTTCTTCATTTGGAAAGGATCCGAATTTTGGGCTTTCAAGGACCTTCTATGTAGCGAAAGAGCAGATCTTTGAAGACTTCAACAACATTCAACATCCATCCATCAAGCATTCATCAATTTCATTCATTTAGGGCTTGGGAGACATTGAAGAACAATAGGAGATTACCGACTGAAGATTGGCTTGTACTCCTCCCTTGAGGGTTGGGTATGATTTTATGTTGTTTTCATGTCTTTGCATAAGCTTCAATATATCCTTTATTCATGCTTTAGATCACTTTGCATCTTGATTTAGAGCATTTACATTATCATTTACAAGCAATTAGGGTTTACTTTCTAGGTTGCTCTAGTTTGCTTTCTTGCATTTAAGGACCTTGCACACACACTAGGTCTGCACACACAATACATTTTACAATACAACTTGGCTATTCATGGAGGTGGAAATCACCGAAGCGGGGGTTTGACTAAGGCAAAACCCTATATAGCCGCCCATACCCTTTTCAGATATAAGTGCAGGTTTCAGGACTCGGACGACGCCGCAGGTTACAAATCTGGAAGAAGCAGATGGAGACCGAACTTCACACCAAATCTCAGAGCAAAAGACCAGGACAGGGACGTGGGGCACCTTGGTCCTGCCAGGACAGGGGTGCTGGGTGCCCTGGTCCCTGGGACAGGGGCGCTGGGCGCCCTAGTCCTTCTGACAGCATTTTTCAGCATTTTTGACAACTTTGCAAAACAACAGTTTCTGGAGCAGTTTCAGGGGTAGAATCAGGACAGTGGCGCTCGCGCCCCCATCTCGAACATTTTCAGTTAGATTTTAACTTCGGGTATGCATTTGCATTCTTGTCTTGTCCTTGTGTTTACAGCTTTCCATTGTTTAAGTTCAATTCTGCAATCTTGTTATTAGTTCATACTTGCACTTTGGGGTTAGGAATTGAACTTGCATCATTTTATCTTTCAATTACAACAAAGGAATAGAAACCCTAATAGGTAGCCCGTGGCTCTCTCTTTCACAAAAAGAAGTAGCCAATTGTGTGATACCTCTAGGCTCTTTCGTATTCCACAACTGTGTGGTTGAAAGTGAGATTAGGGCATGTTTGCTTAGTGTCACTTTTTCTCCCACACATTTTGGTGAACCCGACGTGAATCTATCATTGCTTCCTCTTGCATTGCATTTGTTAGATCTAGATCTAGATTTAGTGTGTTTTCATTTCATTTTCATTAAAAAGGAAAAAAGAAAAAAAAAAAAGTGTGTTTCTTTGCATTGTGTGTTTAAAATTTTATGCAATTTCAAAATGTCATATTTTTATTTGCAAGATGTTCATATTTGTGATGATTATGAGTTAGATGAAGCTTTAAATGAATTTTTGAAACCTAAATATACCAAACCTTCATTTTACCAAAAACTCATAAACATTGTTACTATGCCATTTCGTTGTGATGAGAAAGATAAGTCGAATGATTCCTCTCAAGGGTACATTCCTATCAGCTCTTCCACTAAATCTAGTAACATGGTTGTTTTCAATGATCCCCTCTATGAAGAGATATCTCCTTTTGAATCAAAAGATAAACCTTTTAATAGATATGATCATGCTTTGTTGAATGATTCCCTTGATACCTTTGTGTCCCCTAAAAAACACTCCCTTCATGAGGATCCTTTTGTGCAAGAAGATGACATTATCCCTACATTTCCTAGTGATGGCCTTTCCTTTTCCAACAAAATTCCCACTAGAGATGATGAATTAATGGTAAATTCTTACCCTTCTCCTAAAGTTGGTCTTACCCATAAGCATCCCTTAGAGAAAGAAGATGAAATAATAAGCAATTTCCTTAATTCTCTCTCCCCTATTGAACATATTTTGAGGAAAGAGGATGAGTTTAACACATCTATTGATGCTCTCCCTCCTAAGGATGCAGAATTAATAAACAATGTTATCTCCTCTCCCAAAATTGACAATGCTTCAAACATTCCTTTCAACAACTTCACTATTTGGGATGAACCATTAGAAGAAGGTGTTGATTATTCTCTACCCTATGAGAGAACCCTAGCCAAAGGGGATGAAGTCAAGATTAAAAACTCCCTTGAGAGTTTCTCACCTTCCTTGAATCTCAATTATTCTCCCTCTAAAAATAAAGCATCTCCCTCTCCTCAGCTTGGTTCTACTCATATGGAAACCCTAGCTCAAAGAAAAACGGTTAACATCTCTTTCAAAGATCTCCCTCTCAAAAGTGAGACTTTAGAGAGTAATGTTGATCCTTCTCCTAGAGATTTTATTCCCCATGTAGATCCTTTGATGATAGAGGATGATATGACCTTTCCTAGTATTACTCTTCCTACTAGAACATCAATGCCTACCCCTTGTCTCTCTCCTAAAATTGATTTAATCTGTGATAAGATTTTAGTGCAAGAGAAGACTATCAATAATTCTTCCAACACTTTTGTTCATTCCTCTAAACCATCCTCAATCAATTTGATACATGTGAATGAAACACCTAACAAACCTCTCTTCACTGTCCAAGGTGCTTGTCCTTCTCAAAATTCTCAACCTTTAAATAAGCCTATCTTAGTGGTTCAAGGTGGTTATGCTAATGATTCTTTTTGCACTCCTAAGAAACCAGTTATTACTGTGCAAGGAGGTTATTCCTCTAAGAGCCCTTATGAGTATGCTAAGCAATTAACTAGAGAGAGTTATCATGCGGTTGCCCATACTTATAATACTAGAAACAATAGGCAACCTAATCCTCCTCCAGTTATCCCAACTTCACTTCCTCCTTCCCAACCTATTCTTCCCCAAGCTCCACGTATTTCAGAAGTCCTTGGTAAGGAATATGATCTCATAGAACAACTTAAAGCTACCCCTACTAAGATATCCCTTTGGGATTTGATCCAAACTTCTTCCGCTCATCATGGAATGTTACAAGATGCCTTGAAAGATTTGAATGTTCCTCCACCTAATACATCTAGTAATATAGTGTCTTTGGTTAACTCTGTGATGAATCCTAAAACTCAAATTGTGTTTACTCAAGATGAGTTGCCTACTAGTGAAATTCAAAATCAATATGATCCCTTGATGATTGTGGTTATCATAAATGACACTGCTATAAGACGAACACTGGTAGATAATGGTTCTGGCCTTAATGTGTGTAGCATTAATCTATTGCATAAGATGAATGTGGATACATCCCTTATTGAGCCTGACTCTCATCCCATTCGAGGCTTTGATAATGTGGCTAAGTCTTCATTAGGTATTATCACCTTACCCATCACAGTGGGACCCGTTACTTTGCCTACTCCTATCCATGTTATGTCAGGAAATCTAACATACAACTTGTTATTAGGGAGACCTTGGATTCACGGTATGCAAGTTGTCCCCTCTACATTGCATAGACAAGTTAAATTCATTTATAACAATAAGACATATACCTTGATAGGTGATACTAATTTTCAAGCTTGTTTGCAAACATCTAAGCCTTCCTCTTCTAGTAATGACTCTTTGAACAAGATACCTATGGATGAATCCTTACCCTCTGATAATCAAAATTCTTTGGATGAGTCTGAAGCTCCTGAAGAAGATCCTTCTCGACTTGAATATACGCATAAAAAGGCTTTTGATCCTGAGAAGGTTCTCGCAGATGATGATTGGGGATCTCTTGAATTTAATCCCACCTTTGTAGGTGAGTATAGGGTTCCTCCTAGAGAGTTTAAAGTTAAAAAGAAGGAAGAAACTAAAAACCAATCAATCTTACCTGAACCTACGAGCAATAATTTTGTGGCCGCTTCTCAAACTTCTTCTCCTCACACCTCTAATTATGAAGAGTTTGATTCTTTGTCTTATGAAAAACCACCTTCTCTTCCTGAAATGGCTGATCGTTATGGTCATGGTTTTCGCATTTTTGCTAAGCATGGGTATCATGGAAATGGTTGTCGTGCTCATGAACAAGGGATAAAAGTTCCTCTAGAGACTAATTTTCACAATTATGCCTTTGGACTCGACTATAATCCCTGCAAACGTACCAAAGCATCTAAAAGACCATCTCTCAATGTGAATGCTATATTTAGTAGTGATGATGATCTCACTTCAACTAAATCATCTTCTACTTCTATCAACTCTCATTCCCCTCATAAGGAAATCTTGGCAATGAACAAATCTCTTTATGAATCCCCTCAAATTTCTAAATCCACTTATGAATCTTTATCTCCTATTCATCATAAAGTCCTTTCCTCTAGGGATAAGGCTCTAATAAATTACACTCATCCCTCTTCTAAGATTTCATGTGACTTTTCTTCTTCAATCTTTATCATTTTATACATGTTCTTGATCTCACTTATAGTTGAGCATTTCACATGTCATATTCAAATACCTCATTTAGTCTATCATGTCTTTAAATAACATTAATGGCTATTATGTTGCTCATCATTATGTGACATTGGTAGCTCATTTACTAGGGGCTCATTGTCATTCATGATGGTACAATTTCAAGTGCAACCATATTTTTTGAAGCAACATAATAGCCTAATTTTCTTGTTCCTATGGGGACAAGAATGATTTCATACATCTCTTCTTTTGCTTATGTCCAAATCTCTCCCTAGAAGATTGTGTAAGTCCTTCTCATTGTCCTTATCCTTGGGAGGCAATGATCTTTCCTTATTTTTATCTAAGGATCCACTTTTTCCTATTTTGTGGATGGTGTGGACTTTATTACTTGATGTTATGCCTTGTACACATTTGTTGTTGTTTGTTCAAGGGTTCTCTCTTACAAGAGGTGTAAGTCCTTGACTACAACCTCTTTTGCACTTGGTAAAATACATCCATAATGAATTCACTCTCCTAATTGGGTTAAAAAGAGTGTCATCCTTCATTAAGAATCACTTTCACCTCTCAAAAGAAGGAAGTATTGCATTCTTATTCTCTTCTTTGTCTTATTCTAGAAGATGTTATATTTGTCTAAGACAATTTCTCTCAGGGATAGGTGTCTTTTGTACAAATATCTCTTCTCCTCTAAGGATCTCCTTTACACATACTACAAGATATCCCTTTTCAACTATCTTATCCTTGCTTAAGGAGTGCAGAACTCTCTTGCTTGGATCTATGACATTGTTGCATTTTTGGGGTATCTTCTTGTGTGATGAAGGTAGGTATCCTTGTTCTACTTTTCTTATGACATAAAACTTACACTTTTTGAGCAATGGGTCATTCTCGGAACTAGAGCACAGACTCTTAGAGCGAGATGTCACGCTTTTGCACTATACATATATAGGTTGTAGCATACTCGAGCATAGACTCCTATGAGGTGCTTCTAACCTCCCTTACACACACATGCACAAGGTTGAGTGGAACTAGCGGCATAAGGCTAGACTTTCTCACTCTCCTCCCTTACATGGATCACCTAGACAGACTCTAGGGGCTAGTTTTCCATGTCCTTTTTCACATGGATCACCTAGACAAGATCTAGGGGTGAGAAGTCCATGTTTTCTCTCTCACTATTCTTCTCATGGATCACCAATGTGTGTATTCATGCTTTTTTTCCTTTCTTTTCTTCTCTTTGCATTTTGTTTCCATTTACATCCTTCATCTTGTGTTAGAGAACTCTCAAATCCTCACACTCTTTGTTGTGTTGGAATTGAGATTTAGTCCTCTTTCTTACCAAATGATTCTCCATTAGTTTTTGATCTCATATCAAATCTTCTTGTGAGCATTTGTCATCAATATTCTTTAACAATTCGAAGTGGTAAACATGATACCCTGTTTCAACTCACTAAAATTAGCAAGCCGAAACTGGGGGGGCATATAGCTACCCTCGAATTTTCATCACCTTCCTTAGTAAGCATTAGGTGATTTTGTGATCTAACATGTGGTTTTGTAGGTTGTGGTTCCTAACTGTGTACTACAGATATCGCTAGGGGCTTCGTTCGACAGACTTATGGATATATCCTTTTTCAAATAATGTTTACTTTTCTGTACTTTATCTTGCATATGCACATAGTGTTCATATGACCGCTAAAGTGGGGACTAAATGTAGCATCGTAAATTGTACACACTTGCTAGGGTGGTACAATTTCACACCTAGTTTAGCACCCACCTTGGCGCATTTTGCATTTTGCATCACATTTCCCCTTTGGCACTTAATTAATTAAATTAATTAGGTCTAAGGTTCTATTTCATCATCTTCCACATCATAAAGTTGGGCCCTTTCATTAAAGTGTGCCCTTTTCATTTTATTCCTCCTATACATCATTTAATCAAAAACCCTAATTAGGTCGTATTTTGAACTTGGGGGCTTGATTTCAGGGGTCAAAACATCTCAAAATCACCTGTAACTTCGGGATTCTCTCTAAAATCATCATATCCGACGACCCTAAAAATTTGGTGAAAAGTTGTCGGGACCATGGTGTCCGGAGTGCACATGGTCCCGGACATTTTTCCCGAAATTTTAGGAGCACGATCCAATCATAAAATAAAGCTTAACCCCAAGAAATTGGCGGGAGATTCAATCTCTAGGTCAGCCAAAAGTCAAAATTAAGACCTAGGGTTTCATATATAAGAGCTCTCTTTCTTCATTTGGAAAGGATCCGAATTTTGGGCTTTCAAGGACCTTCTATGCAGCGAAAGAGCAGATCTTTGAAGACTTCAACAACATTCAACATCCATCCATCAAGCATTCATCAATTTCATTCATTTAGGGCTTGGGAGACATTGAAGAACAATAGGAGATTACCAACTGAAGATTGGCTTGTACTCCTCCCTTGAGGGTTGGGTATGATTTTATGTTGTTTTCATGTCTTTGCATAAGCTTCAATATATCCTTTATTCATGCTTTAGATCACTTTGCATCTTGATTTAGAGCATTTACATTATCATTTACAAGCAATTAGGGTTTACTTTCTAGGTTGCTCTAGTTTTCTTTCTTGCATTTAAGGACCTTGCACACACACTAGGTCTGCACACACAATACATTTTACAATACAACTTGGCTATTCGTGGAGGTGGAAATCACCGAAGTGGGGGTTTGACTAAGGCAAAACCCTATATAGCCGCCCATACCCTTTTCAGATATAAGTGCAGGTTTCGGGACTCGGACGATGCCACAGGTTACAGATCCGGAAGAAGTAGACAAAGACCGAACTTCACACCAAATATTAGAGCAAAAGACTAGGACAGGGGCGTGGGGCACCCTGGTCCTGCCAGGATAGGGGTGCTGGGTGCCCTAGTCCCTGGGACAGGGGCGCTGGGTGCCCTAGTCCTTCTGACAGCAATTTTCAGCATTTTTGAAAACTTTGCAAAACAACAGTTTCCGGAGTAGTTTCAGGGGTAGAATCAGGACAGTGGCGCCCGCGCCCCCGTCCCAAACATTTTCAGTCAGATTTTAACTCTGGGTATGCATTTTCATTCTTGTCTTGTCCTTGTGTTTACAGCTTTCCATTGTTTAAGTTCAATTCTGCAATCTTGTTATTAGTTCATACTTGCACTTTGGGGTTAGGAATTGAACTTGCATCATTTTATCTTTCAATTACAACAAAGGAATAGAAACCCTAATAGGTAGCCCGTGGCTCTCTCTTTCACAAAAAGAAGTAGCCAATTGTGTGATACCTCTAGGCTCTTTCGTATTCCACAACTGTGTGGTTGAAAGTGAGATTAGGGCATGTTTGCTTAGTGTCACTTTTTCTCCCACACACTTTCCTAGTTGCCTTATCCCCATATTGAACCATCCATGATGACTCCATTTGATTAACTTTTAATGCATATTTGCTTACTAATTCAGGTGAGATGAAACATTCAAATGATCCAGTGTCAATTAGAATTGAAATTGGTTGTTCAAATAGTGTACCTATAGTTTCCACAGGAACATTCTGGTATCTTCCTCTTCGGTTCCTAACTACTGCGTGAATCCTTTATTGGGGCCCTTATTGGGGTTGATTGGCTCTAATCCTTCCTTGCATCCTCGGACACTCTCTATCAAAATGGTTTTCCCCACACATGAAGCATCCACCTGGAGGACCCCTCCTACCTTGATTCATAGGGGGATCATTCCTTTTTTCATTGGCCCTAGTTGGATAAGTTACCCTGTTCTGCTGGTCATTCCTATTATAGTTGCCTCTGTTATTATTTCCATTCCTCTGATATTGATTAGGAAGTGGCCTTATTTCGGAAGAATTATTACTTTGACCTTTGTTGAAATTAGTGTTCCCATTGAATTCCTGCTTCCTTTTAAATGAGTGGTTCCCATTATAGTTCCACCCTGCTAGTGTTTGAATCTTCCTCTCTTGCCTTAGGGACTTTTCAAGTACTTCATTCATGTTTTTGGGTCCATGCATGTCAACCTCTGCCCCTATGTTGGTATTTAGCCCCAAAATGAACTTCCTTTCTTGGCCTTCTTCATCTTTTTGGTACATAGGTACATATTTAAGAAACTTGGCGAACTTATCCCAATATTGTTGAATGGATAGTGTCCCTTGACATAGATTATGGAATTTTGTCACCTTCTCATCAAAGAACAATTGAGGGAGCCACCTCTCTCAAAAGTGGTGAATAAATTGATCCCATGTGACCGTATCCCTTCTATACCCATTTTGCTCCTTGGTGTTGGTCAACCAACTAGCTGCCTCCCCTGTGAGTTGATAGGAACCCCATAAAGCCTTGGTTCTTTTGCTAAAATCTCTTAGTTCAAAATACTTTTCCATTTCATTTAACCAATTCTCATCTCCTTCACCAATTTGCCTCCCATCGAACTTAGGAGGGGTGATTTTCTTTAAGTCCTTGGAGAGTTCCAATATGTTATTTTCTTTTCTATTACCCATCATATTCCCTTGATTGCTACCAGGGTTTTCATTTTTGGTACCACTCCTATTTTCAAAGTCATTTTGCCTTTCCCTAAGGTCCTGCATTGTTTGTTCTAAGAAGTTGATTTTATCTCTTTGTTCGGTTAGAAGGTCAATTATAGCTTTGACCCCATCTTTGTTGTTTCCTGTTGTGTTGATCCTCTTCATCATCTTCCTCATGGTTTTCTTCTCTTTGACTCCTAGTATGTCTTCCATTACCCCTTCCTCTTCCTCTTCCTCTTCCTCTTCCTCTTCCTCTAGCCATTCTAGGTTTTTACCTGAAAGTTAAATTATGTAGTTAGTTCTTGATTTAGGAATTTTAAAATTTAATTTCTACCATTGCAAAACATTCCCTTAGTTTTATAAATTGAAGTGAGCACAAGGCCTAGATTTAAACCTCTGCTCTGATACCACATGTAGTAACCCACCATAATTAACTCAACAAAATTGACCATTCTTTTTTTTTCTTTAATTTATTCATTGTGTTTGATTCAATCACATACTTTGGGCATCCATCCGAGATGAGCATCCAACCATATGGATTAGGCATTTGTCCATATGGGACATAAGATTTCATCTATCTAATACAAGATAGGCATCTACCCATACGGGGTAGGCATAAGATTTCATCTGTCCAATATCGGATAGGCATCTACCCATACGGGGTAGGCATCTATCCAATCGGGATAGGAGGTGCTCTGGCCAGAGACTTAGACTCATCGGGACCATTCGGGTCCTGAGCCACTCACTAAGTACTACACTCTTCTAATAGAAGTGCACCGAGGTCGCCATCCTTAGGAGTAATTAAATAACATAATACAAGCTTGAATTCCACCTCAGAGTTTGGCTTAAAGCCTTGAGAAGTCAAGCGAATCCATATCGGATTCCTTCCGAGTATGCATTGAATTAATTTTTCAAATTTAATTATCTTATCTTTCAAATTAGGATTCTTACTCAATCTTTCTTTTACCAAGCCTAGACCCCACCCACGAACACCTGAGTATGAGGGACAACTCCATCCCAAGACTGCCTACATACCCGCTTCGGCACAAGATCAAGGCGTAAAGTATGTAGTTCTATTTTCTACTCTATGGTTTGATGTAAACTGATTAGTGGGTACGTAACCCTTTCTAGGGTCAATGTCCTAGACAGTTTCTCTACGGTTGCTACCCACGGTGGTAGCGCTTAAGCAAAGGAAGATGGCCTATTGCTTGTGGCCTAAAACACTAGATCCTAAATTCTTATCATAAGCATCACCCATGACCAATTGTCAATTGACAATAATTTTTGAGATCAAATCAATTTCATAAAAGCATTTCACTCACCATCTCTATAGTGGTTTACTATAGTTTAACTCAGCGGATGAAAGATCGTTTTAGAGTTATCTTATTAATTAACGATCCAAGGGGGATTACCTGCCCCTTGGATTTTAACTTCCAAGTGTCCCTTATTACTCCCCAACGATTTATAGGGATGATGCCACAAACTTATGAGAGATTAAAGAATGAGATTCAGATTTCCATTTGAAGGACCAGAGAAATGAATCAGAGGGAGGAATAAAGATTCAAATCACACAGGAAGAATTTTGATTTCAAACAAAGAGATTTTAAACAAATAAAGGAATGTGATTTTCTTTTGCTAAAATTTTTGGAAGAAAAAAAAATGCAAGATCATGTACATATTTTCTTGAGGGAAATAAAATAATTTAAATAGCCATATTTTACATGCACTATATGAAAGCATCATCATTACTATTTATCCTCAAATAAAAGATTTAAAATCAAATAAAAGAATTTCTTTATATAAAGGTAGATGTATAACTATTGATAATACAAATTTCTCATAAGTAACTGTAAAGATAAATAATGAGGAGGGAACCTGGTTTATCGAGCTTGATGTTGAATCCACTAGCTACCCTTATGATCTTTCCTTGCAACTTGAGAGAAATCCTTCAAACAACAACTTAAAATTCCTGCAACGAAAATGCGACTACCAAAAAGATGTTTTTCTAAAACTTGGGAAATTTCTTTCAAAACATAATCAACTCCCTTCTTTGAAACTTGCATATAATTTTATAAGAAAATTCCCTCCATTCCCCTATCTAGAAAATTTAATTAAAAAGGAGATTCTTTCCCAATTTTGGACTTCGTGCAAATTGATTAGACTTAGTGGAGGAGTTACATGCAAGATGGTGGAGAATCCTCTAGAAGCTTCTTATTCTTCCTACAACATGTGCCATAGTTGGATGCGGAAAATAAATAAATAAAAATAATGTATATTTTCCATGTGTGTGTGTGTGTTATTATTTTTCATTCTTTTTATAACATTTATCCAATCAATTAAATAGCTTATCCAAAGATAAAATAAAATTATAATTTAAATCCAAAAGTGATAAAGGAGGGTTTTGACACCTCACACCCTCCCCCTATAGGCATTAACTTCCTCCTAATGTTCATCAAAAAGATGGGGGTACTGTGATCTTATACGTGCTGCGTCCTACCATGAAGCTGTAACCTCATCATAGCAATCCCACTTGACCCTAACCTGGTCCAACTCTTGATCTTGAAGGGCCAACATCCAGTGAGCCAAAATGCGAATGGGCTCCGAAGGTAGCTGCCCATCTGACTCCACCTGCAAGGCATCCCAATCTAAAGTATGAGACTCATCAAAGATATATTTCTTGAAAATTGATACATGAAACACATTATGGATGCGTGATAGGCTAGGTAACAATGCTAAATGATAGGCAACTAGTCCTATCCTCTCAAGGATCTCAAATTGTCCTACAAAGAAAGGTGCGAGCTTAGAACCCTTTCCATAATGGATTGGACTCTTATGCATTCGCACTCTCAAGAGGACTCTATCTCCAACCAAGAAGCTACAATCTATCCTCTTCGCATCTGCATACTTCTTCTATCTATCCTAGGCCTCTCTAAGATGTTGTCTAATCAAATCCACCTATTGCTCCATATCCCAAACTATCTTAGGACCAATAGCAACTCTGTCCTCTATGCGGTCCCAACTCAATGGTGTTCTACAAGGCCTACCATATAATGCCTGATAGGGTGGCATCCCCAAAGAAGTGTGATGCCCATTGTTATAGCCAAACTCTACCAAGGGAAGGTACTCTTCCCATCTAGTCTGGTGATCCATGAAGTACATGTGAAGCATATCCTCTAACACCTGGTTAACCCTCTATGTATGTCCATTCATTTTTGGATGATAGTTTGTGCTGAAATTGAACTTGGTGCCCATAGCTACTTGTAATGCCTTCCAAAAGGAAGAAGTGAAGAGGGAATCCTTGTCAAAAATAATCTTGCATGGAATGCCATGAAGTTTGACAATGTCTCACAAGAACACCTGTGCCACTGTTGGTGTTGTGAAGGTAGTCTGAATTGGTGAGAAGTGGGCCACTTTGGTTAACTTGTCAATTGTCACCAAGATGGCATCACACCGATGGGATGACATGGGAAGACCAATGATGAAATACATGGATATAGTATCCCACTTCCACTATGGTATAGCATGAGACTAGAGCAACCCAACTGGATGGTGGTGCTCTGTCTTGACTCTCTGGCACTCAAGACATCGGGCTACTAACTTAGCAATAAGCTGCCGTATACTTGGCCAATGATATAACTGTCTCAAGTCAGCATGCATCTTCTTAACTTTGGGATGTGTTGCATAAGGAGCTCTATGAGCTTCCATCATAATGAACTCTCACAAATCTTCAGAAGAAGGTACATAGATGTGCCCTCTATGGCGTAATAGTCCATTAGACTCTAAGGAATAATCAACATACTTCCCCTCTAGGGTATCCTAAGATCGAATCACCTAAAAAACCTCTAAATACCATCCATCCTCTAGCAATTGCTGCAATATAGGATCTCTCAAATCTATGCGCATAGATATGGAGTATACCTCATGACGTCTCCTACTCAAGGCATCTATAACTATGTTTTCTTTCCCCTTGATGTAGTGAACATCAAAATCATACTCGCATAAGAACTCCATCCATCTCCTCTGACGTGCATTAAGATTCGGCTGAGTGAATATGTACTATAGGCTCTGATGGTTCAAATGAAGCTCAAAATGATCACCCAAAAGGAAGTGTCTCCACCTCACAAGTGCATGCACTACTACTGCAAGCTCAAGGTCATGAGTAGGGTAGGTAAGCTTGTGAGTCTTAAGTTTCCTAGACTCAAAAGCTATAGCTCTACCATCCTACATGAGGATTGCTCCTAAACCCTCTAGGGAAGCATCTATGCAAACCATGAAGTCAGCTGAGGGATCTGACACTATAAGGATGGGTGAATTAGTAAGTGCCTTTTTGAGTTCCTAAAAGGCCCTCTCGCACTTCTCTATCTACTTGAATTTCTTCCCTTTACGTTGAAGAGAAGTAATAGGATGGGCAACTCTAGAGAATCCCTCAACAAAGCATTGGTAATAACCTGCTAGGCCCATGAAGCTCCTGACCTCTATCACACTAGTTGGTGCTGGCCAATCCATGATAGCTCTGATCTTTGATGGGTCAACTGAGATCCCATCACCAGATATAACATGCCCAAGATACTTAACCTCTGATCTAAAGAAAGAACACTTCGACAAAATACCATACAACTGATTATCCCTCAAACACTGCAAAACCTACCTCAAGTGTTCCTCATGCTCCTTCTCATTCCAAGAATATATCAATATGTCATCAAGGAACAGAATCAAAAAATGGTCAAGGAATGTATGGAATACCCCATTCATGAGGCTCATGAAAATAGCTGGAGCATTTGTAAGACCGAATGGAACCATAGTGAACTCATAGTGGCCATATCTAGTGCGAAATGTGGTCTTGTGGATATCGTTCTCCACTATTCTCAACTGATGGTACCCTGACTTCAGATCTATTTTGGAAAATACTTTGGCACCCTGAAGTTGGTCGAAGAAATCATCGATCCTAGGAAAAGGGTATCGGTTCTTGATGGATACTTTGTTCAACTAACAATAATCCATGCATAACCAAAGAGATCCGTCCTTCTTCACAAACATGACTGGTGCACCCCAAGGGGATATGCTAGGATGAATGTGACCCTTCTCTATGAGTTCCTCAAGCTACATCTTATTGTGACCATAATGCTTTTTTCAAAAACATAAATATTTAAGTCTTATTGTCTCTTTCTATCTATCATTTGATGAATAATGATGAACAACAAATACCCCAACCGATACTGAGATGGGGGGGTCAATTAGTACAAGCAAAATAAACTTTCTCAACAACTTATTTAGTTAACACAATACCAACTGGTTGTCACCATTACTGAACTTAACCATGACAACACTGGTTAAACATAGTAAGACATCAAATACCATAAATTGATAAGTCTGATCACTTCAAATATGATCAATACTAGATATCAACTTCACCCATAAACATATGCATGTGCTATACTAGAAATACCATAACCTATTAACTCTGCATGCATAATCTTTTAACCAAATACTTCATAAACATCACATGAAAAATGCATAACACATAACACAGAAATTTTAAACGTGGAAACCCAAATGGGAAAAACCACGGTGGGGATGAATAACCACTTGTTTTTTAACTCTTTTGAAGCTCGCCTTGTTAGGAGCCTAGTCCGATTAAAGATTTTATAATAAGGTTCTGCTAGGAACCGATCCTGTTAGAGATCACCCAATTAAGGGATGGCTATATACCCTGTTAAAGGTTGAAATCCTGTTAGAGGTTACCTCACTAGAGGATTTGAAGAACTCAATGATCTTGAGTCACCTAGTTATAGGTTTTACAATAAGCCTATTAAAGCTACCCAGTAAAGGGATTTTCCATCTGTTGAAATGATTAGAAGACAACAAGAAAAACTTATGATCTGATAACAACACTACATGCTAAGGTAGATCCTTTTTATTTCCTCTACTCTACAATCACACTGCAGTTTTCCTCTTACTGGCCTAGAAAGTATCTCATCAATTGGATACACACACAATTTACCAACAAATTTTCAATAACAAACATCATTGACCTTGTAGACAATAGATAGGTCAGTAGCATAAACCCTAAACCCTTAGCATCTTAGGTTTACAACATAGGCAGTCCAATCCTGACCATCCAAACACATTGCATAGAGTATTACAATTTTGAACATATCACAAGACAATATGCATTGTTCATTCATCACCACTCATGGGAATTAGTAACCCATCACACTTTCTTTTCATACCACTAAGAAGAATGATCATTACCGAGGTAGACTTCAAACATAGTCGATCTTCTCATATCTCAATCCTTCATGTGCACAAGGTTGACGTGGAACCTTGATCTCATTCATATCTCTTAGCTAATTCATCATAGAGTATCACTGGTTACATTGCACAAGATGGATCACCAAATTGATAACCATAGAGCTGAGACTACCAACTGGTAGTCACACTTAGTGAAACTGTGACACCGGTTCACTGCATCTCTTCATACCTCTTAATAATGGTTCACTTGAACTTTATTGACATCAATGACAACATACATTATCATCTATGCTAACAATATCCAACAATCTCCCCATATGCCAAAAATATCTAGCATCATTAACATTGTTAACAATGATACATTTGATCACTTGAATGATATGGTTGAGCTCTCCTTGATAACCAGAGACTTTACTTCTCAAGATTAAATACTTTGTTATAGTTTTCTTCCTTCCATTTCTTAAATTTTACCACTTTTAAAAGCACTATTCTCTTTCAAAAATTGATTACGTTCTCTCCTTGAATAATTTTTTGTCCTCCCACCTCCTTGGATATGATTGTTTTGTGCTCTAGAAATATCTTTGTGTTCTCCGGATGTTGTAGTAGTATTAGTTCTTGGTTGTGATATTCTATGTTTGACCTATTCTTAGGTCCATATATGGGTTGTGGGAGATTGTTTGATGTGTTGTGGGTCTCACCATAGTGTGTGGAGATTGGATTTGAGTTTCTTGCATTGGAAAATATATTTTGACCATTAACTGCTTATATGGATATGTAGCGTGTGGATTGTTAGGATAACTGGTGAACAATAGAGGGGGGGGGGGTGAATCAGTTGTTTATAGATTATGTGAATTAAAGCACATAAAACCTTATACCGGAATCATTGATTAAGCATTAAAGAAAAAAAGAAAACTAGAGAATCAATACCATGCAACCATAACACATAAAACCATTATTTGTACATGGAAAACTTGGTAAAGGGGAAAAAAATGGTGGGAAACCCTACCCACAGTCAGATGATACTTCTACAACAAGTATATGCTTACAATAGGGGCCTACACATGTAGGATGGCACACTACCTAGAGTGCACCACTCATCACAATAGAGTCTCACTAACTAAAGAGATGTCAGCCACCTCAAGATATTTGAAATTCAATCTAGAAAGAAGAATTGCCAGTGATAGAATCAAACATGTCAGATTATAGTCCCGATCAACTCAATGTGAAGGTCTAAAACCTCTTACATAAACCCAACTCGATCACCTATGATTGACCAAATCATTTGCACCAATGATTATTATATTATTTTCTCCTTGCCATTCCCATATATGATCTACAATGAGATCTTACATATATTTATACCAACCCGGGACCTAACCAATTAGGTCGGCCACACAAATGATAATTAAATAGATCCATTACATAATCTTGAAATAAAATCATAACACATGTCAGCCTAAGGCCAAACAAATATCATCCAATCAATAAAACATATCGGAGGTTCCACCAACATGTTTCATGCAAACTGGTCCATAACCTAGATAGCACCATACCTAAATTAGATCCACACATGCCAAAGAAATGACACTAATTAGTCAAGGCACAAATAAAATCACCATCAACATCCTAAATCCCTTCTAGAAGCTGGACCAACACCACTTATGCATTACATCAAAGATCATCAATAAAGATATGTTGATGAAACCCTTACCGGACCTATAAAGCAGGCTTACTAGAACATGAGATAGCATATGATCATCAATTCAATACCAACTGACTAAAACATACTTCAGAAGCATATGAATCATCCATACAAACTTATTCCATCAAGCAGATCATACCGGTCACAATCAAGTGATAATCTTCCCAATCCAATCTAACTACCAGAAGTCATAAACAACCATAACAAAATGTGTTGACATCAATGACAAAACATCAATGCAATAGATAATCAATTCCATCATATGGCCAACAATCTCCCCCAATGGAAGATTGCCAACATTCTCCCATTAAATGATATAGTAATGAAGCTCTGAACCAAATCTAAAGCAAAAGACCAAATATCGCCAAACTCCCCCTAAGGAGTGCAATGAGACTGAAAAAAAAATAACAATGGTTTTTCACATATATTCCTCCCCCTTTGACAACAATGCCAAAGAATCAAACAAAACATCAAAACTCTAAATCTCAAGGCTGAGTACTCCCCCTAAGTAGTAGCATTGTTTCATCAATCCGGAGCAAAACATAGCTCTGATATTGCATACCGGACTGATGCACATCTGCTTCATTTAAGTCTCTACCAGAGGGGTAGAAACCCCCAATCTATCTCTCAAATACTCAAATGATTCCTGAGACAAATGTTTAGTGAAGATGTCTGATATCTTCTCTTTAGTGTTCACATAAACCAATCTGACTTCTTTTGCTTCCACCTTTTCCTTCAAAAAGTTATACTTGATTGATATGTGCTTAGTCTTGGAGTGAAATACTGGATTCTTTGATATATCAATAGATGTAGAGTTATCATAGTGGATAACAACTGGATCATTACAACTAACTTGTATATCCTTCAACATCTTCTTTATCCATATAACTTGAGTAAAATTGGTTATGGCTGCAACATATTCAGCTTCAATAGTAGATAAAGAAATGCATGATTGCTTCTTGTTGATCCATGAAACCAACTTCTTCCCAAGGAAGAATGCTCCACCGGATGTGCTCTTCCTGTAATCAACATCACATGCCCAATCTACATTTGTATATGCACATAAAGTAAAGTCATCATCTTTTGGATACCATAAACCATATTCAGTTGTTCCTTGTAAATACCAAAATATTATTTTTATTGAACTTTCATGATTTTCTCTTGGATTACTTTGAATTTTTGATACAATATTGATTACATTCATTCTATCCAGTCTAGTCTGAGTTAAATATAGCAAACTACCAATCATGGATTTATATATTGTAGAATTTACTAAAGGGGATACATCCTTAATTGACAAATTTTCACTTGTAACCATAGGAGTACTAATTGGTTTAGAATTTTGCATACTAAATTTCTTCAACAATTCCCTTAGATACCTAGTTTAATAGATAAAAATGCCTTTGTCAGTCTGAGTAATCTGAAAACCTTGAAACAATCTTATTTCTCTAGTCATAAACATTTCAAATTCGCTCTCCATATTATTATAAAATTCCATGCACAATTTTTCTTCACCTTCAAATATGATATCATTAACAAATACTTCAATAATCAGAATATCATAATTAGTGATCTGATAATATAGGTTGTTGTTAGCATTACCTGTTATAAAATCAAACTTCAAAAGATACTTATCCAACCTTGCATACCAGGATCTAGGAGCCTCTTTTAGTCCATATAGGGCTTTCCTTAATCTACAAATCATGTTTTTTTCATATGTCAGTAAGAATCCATCTAGTTGCTCAATAAAGACTTCCTCTTCAAGTTCTCCATTCAGAAATGCACACTTTACATCCATCTAATAGACCTTGTAGTTTTTATAGGTTGCATAAACAAGAAATATTCTAACAACTTCAATTCTAGCTATCGGTGCAAAATTTTCACCATAATCAATTCCTTCCTTCTTAGAATATCCTTTGCAGACCAATCTAGCCTTGTTTGTTACAACTTGTCCATCCTAATTCAATTTATTTCTGAAAACCCATTTAGTTCCAATAACTTTCTTATTTTTAGGTCGGGGAACTAAAGTCCAAGTATTGTTCTTTTCTATCTGATCTAATTCATCTTCCATATCTTTCATCCAACAGTCATCTTTACAAGCTTCAATTACCAACACTGGTTCAATCCTAGAAATGAAACACACCTCTTGATTTCCCAATCTTCTCCTTGTCATAACTCCCATGTTTTTGTCTCCAATGATCTGATTTTAAGAATGTTTTAGCCTTACATACCTTGGTGTTTTCTAATTTTTCAGGTTCTATGTGCTCCTCTTTAGTTACAGTTGAGTGTTTTTATGATGTCGGGGTATTTGGTTCAGCATTTTGTTCTGGTATAGGCACTACCGGTTCAGTTATGATCATTTCCACTGTCGATTCACTGTCATCAAAATTAGCTTGGTCTTTGTACTGCTCATCCACTTTCACATTAGCACTCTCCACAATTCTCTGCAATATTTTGTTATAACATCTATATGCCTTTATTTTAGTTGAATAACCAAGAAATATTCCTTCATCACATCTAGGGTCAAACTTTACAATGGAATCATCTCTTTTGATATAACACTTACTTCCAAATATTTTGAAATATTTAAGAGTAGGGGAATGACCAAACCATAATTCATCATGTGTTTTATAGGTATCTCCTTTGATATGAACTCTATTAAATGTATAAATTGTTGTACTTATTGCTTCTCTCTAGTAAATATGAGGCAAATTAGCTTTCATCATCATGCTTTTGGCTACATCTAAAATGGTTATGTTATTTCTTTCCACAATGCCATTCTACTAAGGTGTCTGGGGTGCAGTTAACTGTCTCCTAATGCCATTTTTCTCATAATAGTTGTTGAACTCACTTAATGTGAATTCACCACCTTGATCTAATCTCAGACACTTGATTTTCATTCGCATCTCTATCTCAACCATAGCTTTAAAGATCTTGAATTTCTCAAAGGCTTCAGATTTCTCCCTTAGAAAAGCAATGCACATCACTCTAGAATAGTCATCAATGATTAACATGAAATATCTATCTCCTTGAAAGCTTCTTGTATTAGTAGGATCACATAGGTTAGTATGAATCAAATCAAGAACATCATTAGAATTATCAGGTATGCTCTTAAAATAAGTTTTGACTTGCTTACCCATTTGACATTCCTTACATACCAGATTATGAGGCTTCACAATGTTAGGTAAATCTCTAACTGCCTTAGTTGAAATAATATTTATAATACAATCAAAATTTACATGACATGACCTCTTATGACATAGCCAACTTTCATTAATATGTGCAATCAAACATGTCTTTTCACCAAAGTTCAAATGAAAGATGTTACCTTTTGTCTGTGTACCAGTTGCAATCTCCAATCCTAATTTGCTAATAATTTTGGACTTTCCATCCTTGAATGGTAGTTGAATCCTCTATCTATCAACTGTCCTATAGTCAAAAGATTATGCTTCAGACCTTCAACATAATAGACATTATCAGTGTTATGCTTACCTTCCTATGAAATGGTTCCTCTTCCGTTGATCATGCATGCCTTAATATTACCAAATTTGACTTGACCACCATCAAATTCATGTAGCATTAAAAAATTTCCTTTGTCACCTGTCATATGATGAGAACATCCATTGTCTATTACCCATTCATCTATGTCTTCAAATTTTTCTGCAAGGGCCTTTTCCTCATTTTTGATAACTGATTCCAGATCATCTTCCTTCATAGCATAAAATAACCAGTCTTTTCCATTGCTAGCTCCACTAGTTGAATCTCTTGTCGGTTCTTCTTTCGAGTCATTAGGATGGTTGCATGATTTATTTTTGTCTCTTCTATACTTATTATTGATCTGATATTCAGGGTTAGGTTTAAAAGATCTTCTTGCCCTTTCTTCCAATTTTGAATTCCTTTCAGGACATCCAGATGCAAAATGACCTATCTTATTACATGCAAAACATTTGAAAGGAGATTTTCCTTCATAATTACTTCCTGACAAACCTTTAGGTATCCTTCTAGAAAATAGGGATTCAAGTTGCTCAATATCTTCATCTTCTTTCCTAATCTCTTCAAATTCTTTTGCATACAAAACTTTGCAATCTTTCTTTCCGATTGATGATGTAGATGCCTTAAATATAATATTAATATTTGTAGCTCCATGAGGAAAAAATTACTCAAGCTGAAAAGTAGATATCTACCCAACAAGAGTATCTCTATTGATAGAAGAATTAGGCATAGTTCTTAGATAATTAATTGTAGTTACCTATATCTTATATGCCAGTGGCAAAACCCTTTCCATGAATGCAGAAATTATTTCATCTTCCTCCATCTTCAAGCTTTCATATATTACCCAGTAACATTCAAGTTTTGTAATTTTAACAGTAGGATCACCTTCATTCAAAGTCTCCAACTTTTCCCATATAGATTTTGTCGATGTTTTGTGTGATAGTCCCATGATTTGTTGATCTGATAAGGTGCTTAAGAGGGCTTCTCTAGCTCTGTAGTCATTCTCAATGTTCTTATCCAAGTCTGTCGGTACAAGAATGCCATTCTGCGTTATTTCCCAATTTTCCTTTCCAATGCATCTTAAATGAGTCTCTATCTGAATCTTCCATACTCCATAGTTTGCTCCATCAAGCCAAGGGTTGTTCTTCCAGAAAATATAAGTTGAACTAATAGTTGCCATAGGATCTTCCTCAAGTGGTTAAGCTTATGCAAAAAGAGGACCAGGCTCTGATACCAATTGTTAGGGTAACCAGTGAACAACTAAGAGGGGGGGTGAATCAGTTGCTTATAGTATGTGAATTAAAGCGCTTAAAACCTTATATCAAAATAATTGATTAAGTATTAAAGCATAAATGTAAACCAGAGAATCAATACCATGCAACCATAACACATAACACCATGATTTGTACGTGAGAAACCTAAAAACCATGGTGGGAAACCCTAGCCATAGTCAGATGATACTTTTGTAGTAAGTATATGATTACAATAGGGGCCTGCACATGCAAGAAGACACACTGCCTAGAGCGCATTGCTCATCATAATGGAGTCTTACTGACTACATAGATGTCAACCACCTCAAGATATTTGGACTTCAATCCAAAGAGAACAAATGCCAGTGATAGCATCAAACATGCTAGATTACAATTTTGATTAAGCTCTATACCAGAGGTATAAAACCTCTTACATAAACCAAACTTGATCACCTATGATTGACCAAATCCTCTACACAAATTATTATTACATAATTCGCTCCTTGCCATTCCCATATATGATCTACAATAAAATCTTACATATATTTATACCAACCCGGGGCCTAACTAATTAGGTCGACCACATAAATGATAATTCAATAGATTCATTACATAATCCTGAAATAAAATCATAACACATGTCATCGAAAGGCCAAACAAATATCATCCAATCAATAAAACATCCCGAAAGCACATCAAAGGATCCACCAGCACATTTCATGCAAACCGGTCCATAACCTAGATAGCACAGACCTAAATTAGATTCAAACACACCAAAGAAATGGCACCAATTAGTCAAGGTACAAACAAAATCACCATCAACATCCTGAATCCCTTCTAGAAGCTGCACCAACACCACTTATGCATTACATCAAAGATCTTCAATAAAGCTCTTTCGGTGAAACCCTTCATGGACCTATAAAGAAGGCTTACTAGAACATGAGATATCATCTAATCATCAAGTCAATACCAACTAACTGAAACATAATTCAGAAGCATATGAACCATCCATACAAACTTATTCCATAAACTAGATCATACAAGTGACAATCAACTAATAATCTTCCCAATCCAATCCTCCTACCGAAAGCTAGTAAAAAACCATAACAACAAGTGCTGACATAAATGACAAAACATTAATGCAACACATAATCAATTCAATCATATGGCTAACATGGATATGTTGTTGGTTATGTTTTGGTGATTGGAGATTGTTGAATTAATCTAAGGGAGATCTGTTTTTGTCCTCTCTTTCTCCTAGAGTGGATGAGCACATGTATTTTTTCTCTAAAATATATATTTTATTTCATGCTGAATTGGTTGAAGCTTTGGTGATCTATGTTGTATATAAGGATGTTTATGATTGAGTTGTGTGGAAGGAACTATGATAAGTTGTAGAATGTAGATGCATGATGTGAATATAATCAGTGATGTTTGATAAAGTATACAAAAGAAGAGTTGTGTTCAAATGATATGCAAGTTGTGCTAAGACTGTGACAAAGATATGAGACATGGTGTTGGAAATTAAGGTCCGAGTTGTGTGTTTAAATGTTGTTCACTTGATACAAAGTTCAAGGGCAACTTCATGATTAGGAGATCCTTCTTTTCATATCATTTTTGTATCTTTCCCCGAGTGCAGTTATCTTTAGGTTTCACAATTCCTCATTTGTTTCTTGCCATGAGAAGTAAGTGTTAGAATCAAAGATCACTGGGGGGGGAGGGGGGTGAATCAGTGATCTACGGGAGTTTGAAACAACAAACTTATTCTTTATCCATCGGTTAACAATGCATAACAGATAAGAACATAAACATGCAACAATAAATACAAAAATCCACAACATTCGAATTTTTACAAGGAAACCTATAAAGGGAAAAACTACGATGGGGATTGAACCCACAATATTCATATATTGTGGCCAGGAGTACATAAATGATGCAGGAGCATCCCCGGTTCACAACAATCTTGCATCAACCAAAAAAAATTCTGCTTTGTTTGCAGTTTCAGTTTTCCTTTCTGTGTCCTGCTTTTTGGCTCATTGGTTCCTATGGAGTTGGATTCTACTTGAAGACTCGATCAATATTTCTTTCTTTCAAACCACATCTCATTTGGATCACTTTTTGACAAGATATCACTACCAATTTCCTTGACAATTTCTTGTTACCAGTTGTTCCTTTGTTACCGGTTGCTTGAGACCTATTCTAGTGATCTACCAGAACCCATTCTAAAGCTTGTGGGGCCTTGGACATTGATCTCAATGTTTCTTGGCATGTGGCCAAACTTCTACGTTTCATTCTTTGGATTTTCCAAAGGAATATCTTAGCAGAGACTGACCTTGTTCATTTTGCATGTTAGGTCTTGTTCTTTGGGTTTTGATCCTTTTGGGTCGACCTGATCCTTTGGATCGATATATATATTTGTAATCATGCTTTAGAATCAATCAATCAGATAATCAAGGAGTATAATATAGATAGACTGTGCCTAGAAGATAGATCTTTTGATTCAAGGCTCCGATGTGACGTATTCTACTAGGCCTATGTGCTGGTATGTTGTAACCTGATTGTTACCGACTGGATGTAATTAACTTAATGCAATAAAAACTATCTATTATGCATTGCCTCCATCATATCTATTTTTTTACGTTGTTTTTAATCTTGCTGACGAGTTTGGATTGGTCTCCTCAAGGTCCCTCCTCATCGATAACTACACCAAGTGGTATAAGAGTGAAGTTCATTCCAGAGGTTGCGTGTCCTAGATCTTGATGTAGGGTGGCCGATTGTGGATCTGACTTGCAATTGCAGAGGACTAGCATGGATCAATGGTGTAAAGAGGAACTATGAATGGTGGAGGGCATGGGAATGCAGACCCTACTGTAATGGAGATGTTGCAAGGAATAGAAGCCCGGTTAGAAGTTGTGGAGACAACCCAAAGAAGAGGTCGACATGTTGAGGATGTGAGTGAAGATGAAGGAGAAGAAGCCCTGATAGAACAAGTGAACCTACTGGTAGTTGATCCAGAGGAGGAAAGGTTTTTTAAGGGTTTTGAGTAGGGAGAACACTAAACCTCAATTTACCCCACCAGAATATGATGGGAAGTTAGATTCAGATGAATTGATGGATTGGATCTCAAAGATGGAGAAGTATTTTGATTTTGGAAACACTACAGAAGAGAGGAAGGTGAAATATGCCTGTACCTAGTTGAAAGGTCATGCATCTCTTTGGTGGGAGCACTTGCAAGTTGATAGGAAAATAAGAGGTAAATAAAACATTAAGACATGGGATAGGATGATTGCTAAGTTAAAATCAAAGTTTGTCCCAACAAATTATCATGTAGATTTGTTTTAAAATTTGTAGAACCTGAGATAGAAGGAATATGGTGTGAAGGAGTACACCGAAGCATTCTACAAGTTGAACATTAGATCTAGACATGTGGATGATGAAAATTGAACAAATTGAAAGATATTTGAATGGATTGTGGATGTCTATACAAGATGAACTAAGTATGATCAAATTAGAGAGTGTTGAAGAGGCTTACTAGTATGAAATAAAGGCTGAAGAGAAATTGAATAAAAGGCATGAGCAAAGATAGAGAGGTATAGGTGGAAGGTTTACCAGAGGAATATTTCAAGGAGGAAGAGGATACACCAAAGGAAGAGGAACCAATATAGATCAAAACAAGGACAAGGAAGTGAGCAAGGAAGGTAAATCATATCGGAAGGATGATAGAAATTTCTATCGGAGGAGAGAATTGGATGGTTATGATAACTCAATGATGAACCACTAGTACCAAACTGGTACTAAGAGAGGGGGGGTGAATTAGTAAAAACACAAATACTGTCCAAAACATGTTTGATAGAAAACACTCCAAATGACTGATAAACAGAGACATCGGTAAAATAGAGTGCAACCGGTAACATCTAGTATAGGTCAATCAGTCATGAACCGGTCACTCAATAAGCTTTTCTCTTAGCTCAATACCACATTATCATAATATTCACATGCATGAACTAGTAGAATTAACCATCAAATCTTCACAACAGTGAGTTCAATATGTTTTATAGACAGGCATAAAACATAGAACCTTCATGTTCATAACAGATAAAATAGAGCATCACAAGACAAGAGTATTACACATGACACACATATTTTTCACGTGGAAACCCAACTGGGAAAAACCACAGTGGGGATGAATACCCACAAGATGCTTTTTGAACTCTTTAGAAGTCTGCTTTGTTAGGAGCCTTGTCCAGTTAAGAACATTACAATAGGTTCTAGTAGGAACCGATCCTCTTAAGGATCACCCGGTTAAGGGATACCCGGTTAAGGGTTAAACCTGGTAGGGTCACCTTGTTAGAGGATTTTAAGAACTCAATAGTTGAAAGGATCTCCTAAGCTTCTCTAGCTTCTCAGAACTCATTAGCCTTGAGTTACCCGGTTAAGGGATTTGAAACAAGCTAGTTAAGGCCACCTGATTTAAGGGATTTTGAATCAAGCCAGTTAAGGCTACCCTGTTAGGGGATTTTACAACTATTGAAGTGGTTAGAGAACAACAGGCATTACAATGATCTATTAACAACACTTAATGCTAATGCAGAGCTGTTTAGTCTCCTCTTTTCCTTCTACACATTCACTTTGCAGGTATATCTTCTCTCCTTTGGTCTGGCAAGAATCACGTATTGCTTTCCTTGGACACACACTCACAACTTCTACCAACAACCTCAGACAGAAACCTAACATTGACCTTATAGGGAACATACAAGTCGGTAGCAAAAACCCTAAACCCCAAACCTGTTAGGTTGAGCAATTCAAATGGTTCAATCCTGACCATTGAATCATACTGCATTAAATGCACCAGTCATGAGTCGATATCAAGACATTTTCCATCGTCCATTATCCACTATTTTCATGGTGACTGATAACCCATCATGTGTTATCACCGTTTGACAGACTTCGCACATTCCCAAGGTAGATAGGAATAGTCATCTTCATGCAAGATCCTTCATGCCCACAGAACTTACGTGGCAACATGATCTATCCTCCATCATACTGCTAACTCATCACACAAAGATCACCGATTGAGTCACACAGACTTGAGGTACTCCAACTAGAAACCCTGAAGTGGAAGTTGCCTACCAACTGGTAGTCATACAGTGCTTCCATGTGTCGGTTCCCATAACTACATGCTGGTTCACCTTGAACAAATGTGTCGCTTCACTTTGGCATATACCGGTTCACACATATGCCGGTACCTCTTTCTTCACTTATCACATGTACCGGTTCACACTATGTCTCATATTGACATCAATGACAACATACAATATCATTATGACTTCATGCCGGTTCACATAAGGCTCATGCCAATTCACATAATGCCAACAATCTCCCCCTTTGGCATTGATGGTAATATACAGAAGATATCTTCTCCCCGTTTGTGGCAGATATCTTTTCGCTTCACTCCTTCTCCCCCTTTGATAACAATGCCAAAGTGGAGGTACAATCATCACTGTTTCATCATGCTGCTCCCCCTGAGGAGTAGCATCCATAAACACACCAATCAACCAAAGATTTGTCTTTTCAGTACCTGACTGATGTGGAACAGTCACTTTTAGTTCACCTCCTGAAGGGGAAATACCCCTAATTCACCTCTCAAATGCACAGATGTTGTCTTTGGGAGAGTCCTGGTGAATATGTCTGCTAACTACTCCTTACTAGACACATGCTCTAGTGCAATCTCTTTATTCTGAACCTTTGCCCTCAAGAAATGATACTTAAGCTCAAAATGCTTGGTTCTAGAATGTAAAACCGGATTCTTTGATATATTGATAGCACTTGTGTTATCACAGAATATACTTACCAGTTCAGGTATAGGGATCTTGAAGCCTTCCAATACATGCTTCATCTAGATTGTCTGAGTGCAGTTCATGAAAGCTGCAACATACTCCACTTCTGCTGTAGATTGAGAGATGCAACTTTGTTTTTTACTCATCCATGAGACCAGTCTACCACTGAGAAAGAATGCACCACCGGTTGTGCTCTTCCGGTCATCCACATTACCGGCCCAATCAGCATTTATGAATACTTTCAAATTGAAATTATTGCTATATGGGTACCACAATCCATAGTCAACTGTTCCCTTCAGATACCTAAGAATTCGCTTGACTGTACTCAAGTGAGATTCTCTTGTACTCTTCTAGAACCTTGCAGTGATGCCAACTGCATGTGCAATATCCAGTCTACTATGCACTACATAATGCAACTTACCAATCATTGATCGGTATTCCTTCTCATCAACCAGTGTGCAATCATCCTCCTTTGTCAATTTGCAACCGGTCACCATTGGTGTAACAACTGGTTTGCTATCTTCCATGCCAAAAGTCTTCAACACTTCTTTGACATATTTGGACTGAGTGATGAAGATTCCATCTTTCATCTGCTAGATCTACAGTCCAATGAAGAACTTAATCTCCCCTATGAGTGACATCTCAAACTCTTTCTTCATCTCATCAGCAAACTCATGACTCATCTTGTCATCTCCACCAAAGATGATGTCATCAACAAAAACTTCATAGATCAGAATCTGATCTTCTTCAAACTTCAAGTAGATATTGCTATCTTCACTTGTTCTCTCAAATCCAATCTTCACAAGATGGGAATGTAGGCACTCATACCATGCCCTAGGTGCTTGCTTCAGACCATATAATGCTTTATGTAGCCTACATACCATGTCACTATCTTCAAATAGGGTAAACCCATCTGGCTGCTCAATATATACCTCCTCTTCAAGTACACCATTTAGGAATGCAGATTTTACATCCATTTGATATACCTTGAATCTCTTAAAAGATGCATATGCAAGAAGCATACGAACTCCTTCCAATCTGGCTATAGGAGCAAAGGTTTCCCCATAGTCTTCACCTTATTCTTGAGCATATCCTTTACATACTAGTCTAGCTTTATTCCTAATCACTGTGCCATCCTCATTCAACTTATTTCTCAACACCCATTTGGTGCCAATGACATTTTTATGCTTTGGTCTGGGTACCAAGGACCATGTACCATTTTTCTCTATCTGGTCAAGTTCTTCTTCCATTGCCTTGATCTAGTCTTCATCTTTATGAGCCTCTTTGAATGACTTACCCATCAAATCTTCACAACAGTGAGTTCAATATGTTTTGTAGACAGACATAAAACATAGAACCTTCATGTGCATAACAGATAAAACAGAGCATCACAAGACAAGAGTATTACACATGACACACATATTTTTCACATGGAAACCCAACTGGGAAAAACCACGGTGGGGATGAATACCCACAAGCTGCTTTTTGAACTCTTTAGAAGTCCGCTCTATTAGGAGCCTTGTCCAGTTAAGAACATTACAATAGGTTCTTGTAGGAACCGATCCTGTTAAGGATCACTCGGTTAAGGGATACCCAGTTAAGGGTTAAACCCAATAGGGTCACCTTGTTAGAGGATTTTAAAAACTCAATAGCTGAAAGGATCTCCTAAGCTTCTCTAGCTTCTCAAAACTCATTAGCCTCGAGTTACCTGGTTAAGGCCACTCGATTTAAGGGATTTTGAATCAAGCCAGTTAAGGCTACCCTGTTAGGGGATTTTACAACTATTGAAGTGGTTAGAGCTCAACAGGAATTATAATGATCTGTTAACAGTACTTAATGCTAATGCAGATCCGTTTAGGCTCCTCTTTTCCTTCTGCACATTCACTTTGTAGGTATCTCTTCTCTCCTTTGGTCTGGCAAGAATCACGTATCGCTTTCCTTGGATACACACTCACAACTTCTTGCAACAACCTTAGATAGAAACCTAACATCGACCTTATAGGGAACATACAGGTTGGTAGCAAAAACCCTAAACCCCAAACCTGCTAGGTTGAGCAATTCAAATGGTTCGATCCTGATCGTTGAATCATACTGCATTAAATGCACCAGTCTTGAGTTGATCCCAAGACATTCTCCATCATCCATTATCCACCATTTTCATGGCAGCTGATAACCCATCACGTGTTATCACCATTTGATAGACTTCGCACATTCCCGAGGTAGATAGGAATAGTCATCTTCATGCAAGATCCTTCACACCCACAGAGCTTACGTGGCAACACGATCTGTCCTCCATCATACTACTAACTCATTACACAAAGATCACTGATTGAGTCACACAGACTTGAGGTACTCCAACTAGAAACCCTGAAGTGGAAGTTGCCTACCAACTAGTAGTCATACAATGCTTCCATGTACCGGTTCCCATAACTACATGCTGGTTCACCTTGAACAAATGTGCCACTTCACTTTGGCATATACTGGTTCACACATATGCTAGTACCTCTTTCTTCACTTATCACATGTGCTAGTTCACACTATGTCTCATATTGACATCAATGACAACATACAATATCATTATGTCTTCGTGCCAATTCACATAAGGCTCATTCTGGTTCACATAACGCCAACAGGTTACTGGAATGAGAACTTTTGAAGACAAGACAAAAGGACTTTCCAAGGAACCTATTTTAAATGTGGACAAGGACACCATGCATTTGAATGTAAGAAGTCAGAGGCTACCAAAAGAGCGGAAGTGGTGAAAGATAACCCAATCAGATCAAACAATAAACCAGAAGATGGAGAATTATTGATGATGAGGAGAGCTTTGCATCATATCGAAGGAGATAAAGAAACCTTATAGAGGAAGAACCTGTTCAAGACCATATGTAAGGTATTTGGTAAGTGTTGTACAATATTTATTAATAGTGGTATTTTAGATAATCTTGATTCAGAAGAGATGGTGAATAAGTTGAAATTGGAGAGATTGAAACACCCTAAGCCTTACTAGATAGCATGGATTCAGGATGAACATAAGTTGTTATTAAGTGAACAGTGTTTAGTAAAATTGAAAATTGGGAATTATCATGATGAAGTTTTGTGTGATATTATGCCTATGGACATTTATCATCTTTTGTTGGGAAGACCTTGACAGTTTGATAAATAGGCAATACATAATGGGAGGAAGAATGCATACACTATTGTGGCCAATGGGATGAAGCAAACCTTGTTGCCTTTGGAGGAACTTTTGAAGAATGACGTCTGTACAAATACCAAAATCTATCTAGTAGATGGAAGGAAATTTATGGATGGACTGAGACATGAGAATGTGTGTTTTGCCTTAATTACTAAGAAGACTAAAAGATCGGAACTGGAAGGAGAACACCCAACAAAAATAAGAGATTTGTTGATAGAATATGGGGACATCATTTCATATAATGTACCTAATGGATTGCCACCTGTTAGAAGTATTAGTCAGTGCATGGACTTATTTCCTGGAGCGAGTTTGCCTAACAAAGCTACACACCGGTTAACACCAATAGAGAATGAAGAACATAATAGACAAGTGCAGGAGCTATTGGAGAAAGGTTTGATTAGGGAAAGTTTGAGCCCTTATGTAGTACCCATGGTATTAGCACCTAAGAAGAATGTAGAATGGAGGATGTGCACCGATTCAAGAGCAATAAATAAGATCATAGTGAAATACCGGTTTCCTTTGCCTAAGCTGGATGACATAGTGGACTGTTTGAGTGGAGCAAAGTACTTTACAAAGATAGATTTTAAGAGTGGATATCATCATATCATATTAGGATTAGAGAAGGTGATGAATGGAAGACAACATTTAAGACAAATGAAGGATTATATGAATGTTTGGTGATGCCTTTTGGATTGACTAATGCACCAAGTACTTTCATGAAGCTGATGAATGAAGTTTTGAAGAAATTCTTGGGTAAGTTTGTTATTGTGCATTTGGATGATATTCTAATTTTTAGTAAGACAAAAGAGGAGCATTTGTTGTAGTTAAGACAAGTTTTGCAAAGGTTAAGAGAAGAAAAGTTACTAATCAATATCAAGAAGTGCACTTTCATGAAGGATGAGTTAGTCTATTTAGGATTTATGATATCTGAGGATGGCTTGAAGCTAGACCCTCAAAAAGTGAAAGCCATTATTGAGTGGCCTACACTAGAAAGCATTGGAGAGGTAAAGATCATTTCATGGATTGGCTAGTTTTTACTGGAAGTTTATTAGAAATTTTAGTTCGGTTTGTAACCCTATGACTGAAACCATGAGGGGGGTTAGGAAGGAATTCAAGTCGACCACCAGAGCAAACGAAAGTTATGAGTTGTTGAAATAGAAAGTGACTGAGCAACCTCTATTGGCTTTATCAGATTTCAGTAAGGTATTTCAAGTGGATTGTGATGCAAGTGAAACAACAATAGGAGTAGTTTTGAGTCAAGAAGGGGGAGCAATAGCATATTTCAATGGGAAATTGAATGATGCCCGAAAGAGATATTTAGTATATGATCAGGAACTTTATGCCATAATTCAAGCCTTGAAGAAATGGAGACATTACATGTTGCCTAAGGAGTTTGTGCTATATATAGATCATCAAGCTTTGCAATATTTAAACAATCAGAGTAAGTTGAATTAGAGACATATGAGATGGGTAGAGTTCCTATAGAGTTACACCTTTGTGTTGAAACATAGATGTGCGAAATATAACAAAGTTGTTGATGCATTAGGTAGGAGAAGGAATTTGCTGATAGAGATGAGGGTGACAATATTAGGTTTTGAATATTTGAAGACCTTGTATGACAAAGACCTAGATTTTGCAGAACCTTGGAAAGCATGTAGAGAACTAGTTATGGTTGATAGGAGAAAATGGTTGGATTACTTTGTTGGCATTTGCATGAAGATTTCATTAATGATATGTTATGTTGTCATTGATGTCAATTGAACAAGTAATATTGATATAGTTATTGATAGGGAGATTGTTTTTGATTAAGGAAAATCAGGTTTTAAGGGACCCAAAACCTACTTACAAAATGAAGGATAAGCATGAAAGAAACTAGAGAAGACAAGAACTAGACATAAAAGTTGCAAAAAAACCAGTAGAAAAACTAGTAGCTAGGAAAAAAGGATAGCACAAAGCCAACGAGATATTGGCAGCCAAAAACCAGCATTACATATCAAATAAAAACTTTTATGGACTCCTCTGCATTCTTAACCAACAACATCATGGCCTTAGTGGCTTCTCTTAGATCTTTGTTCTCCTGCTTCAGTTGAATATCTTTCATCTTTGTCTCCAAATCACTAGTCGTCAGCTTGGTCCTTCACCTGGAGATTTGTGGAGTAGAGCTGGAGGTCAGCATATCATCAATGATTACCATATCCTTATTCTGTTGTTTCCCCTCCAAGTAATCCACCAAGGCATTCATATTTTGAGACGAGATCCTCAAGACCTCAAGACTGTGATTCATAAAAATTTTTAATGCCTTCTTAGTTTTAACAACCCGATTGATGATGATTTCATTATCAGCCTCGGTCTTATCTTTGAAAATTCTAATCACATCTTCTAGATGTTTCAAATCACCTTTTATAAGTTCTTTTTCTGACCAGTCCTGCATTTCAATTTCATCTTCTGCTTCGTTGGTTTCTACCTCTGCACTCTTTTTCCTTGAATTAGTATCCTTGATCAAATTATGAATCTTATACTCCAGGTCTCTCTGTTTGCTCTATATGCTAGTAATATTTTCAATAACCCACTTCTAAAAATTGAAAGACTCTAGCATGCAATTTTAAGTGACATTCAAAATTGTGTTCACCGTATCCCTTCTCTGCTCAGAGCTCACAGAATTAGGGTTAGCTTCCTCCATGGAATTCTAGGCAACATTCTTGCTATCCGATACCATAGGGTTAGAATCAGGGTTTTCAGTATAAGCATCTCCTTTCCCTTCCTCCTCTTCTCCAGCATCCTCTTTCTTCTCACTCTCCAGACCAATATCAGCCTCCTTCCCTTGTTCCTCCTCCATACCATCAACCACATCTGTGTCCACTTTATCAATGTCAGCCCTCCTATTTTTATGAATAGGAACATTAGACAAATCATCTTCAGACTTAGAGTCCTTACAACTCTCTGAAATATGAGCATTTGTCACCAGATTATCATCCTTGCTAACCCTAGGGGGAGATTGTTGGCATTTGCATGAAGATTGCATTAATGATATGTTATGTTGTCATTGATGACAATTAAATCTATAATATTGATACTGTTATTGATATTGTTGTTATTGTTGATATTGTCTTGTAACCGGTAAGAAAAGCTTAATAGGAAGAACTTTGTAAAGGTTATTGTAAACTAGTATGTAAGTTTGTTAATTGAACCGGTGAACCGATGTATAAGGTTAAATCCATTCTATGTTATGTAATCGGTAAACCCTGAAGTTTTTTTTGCTAAACCCTAACCGATTAGGGTTATTGAACTGGTTATGTTGGTTTATGATTTGAGCGGTAATGATGGTGACACGTAAGGTCATTGTATGAAGACAAGTTCAAAATTTTTTGGCATGTTTATTTATCTAGGGAAGGAGCAAAGTCTACTGCATCTAATACAAAGTGCGTGATGAGTTACTGAGCTCGATGAAGCGGTAATTAATGAGTGGTTGAGGTTTTCTTGATTAATGTGATGAGATTTCTATGAAATCCAATAGTCATGCTTGTACTAACTTGTTTGTAATCTCGATGATGAGAAGATTATATCTTTGTTATGTTACTGACCTAATTGATTTGTATTTAAGGTCGATGAAGTTATTTTGTTGAAGGTGTTGGCAAGAGTTGGCAGAAATCAATTGAGTGTGTGGTTGCCTAACTAGAGAATAAGTTTGTAGTTTGAGTAAAGGTAGATGAAGCTTAAATGGATCTAATCAAGCAAATATAGTGTTATTCAGATAGATCAAGAAACTCCTATTGTTTTCTAACAATTAAAACAAAACTAAAATCCCCTAACCGGGTAAGCTCTAACACGCTTCGTTACTTATTAAATCCTCTAACAAGGTGGTCCATTAGATTGGATTCTCAAATTCTCTACTGAGGTTACTCCTTACAAGGTATTTTCTTCTAACAAGGCATTTGTAGTCAATCCCTTAACCGGGTGATTCCTAACAAGATCAGTTCTTCATAGGAATTTTTGTAAAGCTTTAACAGGCTAGGCTCCTAACAGGGTGAATTTCACAAGAGTTCAAATATTTTCTTGTGAGTCCCATCTCACTGTGGTTTTTACCTATTTGGGTTTTCCACGTATAAATACTTGTGTCATGTGGAGAATGTTTTTGTGGTTATGATCTTATTGTTGATTTGATTAACTACTTACCTATTTTTGATAAGTATGATAACTGGAAGCATTGAAAAATGAAGCATTTGGATGTTTACAAGTTGAATGTTGTTTACTGTTAAGTTGCTATAATAGTCAACTGGTAATCTTATGAGTATTGATCTTGAAAGTGGTATTTCATTGATAAGTTTACTTTGTGTGATTAAGTTTGAGGTTGGGAAGTTTGTATCAGATTTTCTATTTACTGATTCACCCCACCTTTCTCAATAATCTACTGGATAGTTATTCTTTCATCATACCATCAATTGGTATCAGATCATCTCAGGTTCTCTAAGATCTAAGCCTAACAACTTGAGGAAAATATTTGCTAGATCATGATGAAGAAGGAAGGTCCGAAGTTCAGCAAAGATATCTATAGGATATGGAGCGACAAAATGAAGATTTACATCAAGGGTCTGGGAAGTCAGTATTGGGATCATGTAGAAACTTAGTATGTTGCACCTACTAGAACTCTTACTGATGATTAGAAGAAAGAACAACAAGAAAATCGTCAAGCACTGGAGGCTATTATTAGCTCCCTGTCTAATGTTGAATATGTAGATGTTGATGGTCTTGAAACTGCATATGAAGTATAGAAAAAACTTGAAGAGATTTAGAGCGGTGATGAACATGTTAAGATTGCTAAAGAAGAGAGTCTAAGAGGAAAGTTTGATGATATGAGGATGTGTGAAGGTAAGAATATCCAGCACTATGGTCAAAGGATAGAAGAGATAGTCGGTAAAATTTAGAGTGCAAGAGGGAAAGTGTAAGATGCCACCGTGATCAGTAAGGTATTGAGAACCCTACTATTGGTCTATGTTATTTGATTTGTAGCTATTTAGGAGCTAAAGTACATTGACAAAACTAAGGTAACTCTTGACTCCATCATTGGCAAGCTTACTACTTTTGAACTAAATGGTTATGATGGTAGTATATAGAAATCTAAGTCTGCATTTAGAGATTTTGTTTCTAACCCATCTTTGAGAAAAATTAGAGATACTAGTCATGGTTATGAATCTAGATCCAAAAGAGATGTTGATGATGAAGATAGTTTAGTGGAGCTTGAAGCATTGTTGGAAAAGTGGTTGTCGAGAGGCACTGGTAAATACAGAGGTAAACTAACTTTAAAATGTTTTGCATACAACAAGATTGGTCACATAGCGGCCAATTGTCCTAATGGTGAAAATGAACACAAGAGAGACAAATTCAAGAAGCATAAGGGTAAAGGGAAAATAAATTGTCTTATTGCTATTGATAGTGGTATCACTGATGAAGAATATGATTATGATGTTAGTGAAGATATTGTGTTTGTAGCTATTAAGGAAGAGATATCTGACTAGAAGGCATTAGTATCTAGGATGGATAACTCTGATGATTGGATCATTGATAGTCATTGTTCACATGATATGACTAGTGATCAGAGCAAATTTCTTTCCTTGAAGTAATTTGATGGTGGTGTTGTTAGATTTGGTAATGAAACACCTTGCATGGTTAAAGGTAAAGGAGTTATTTCTCTTAATGGAAAGAGCAGGGCAGGCGATGTCTACTAGGTTGAAGGTCTAAAGCACAATCTTTTGAGTGTGGCACAACTCAATGACAAAGGATAGCCACTAGAGTTTAAAAATGGTATATGAAAAATATTTGATAACAAAGGTGAACTGATTAGAATCGGGAAAAAAACTAAAGGTAACCTATTTCATCTCAATTCTAAAGTTAGCAATAGTTTTATTGCAAAAATAGATGATAGTTGGCTTTGGAATAGGATATTTTATCATATAAACTTTGATAACATTATTAAAGTGAGTAAGTCCAAGATATTTAGAGGTTTTCCTTAATTAGACAAACTGGTTAATGCTCTTTGCAAAGAATGTCAGTTAGGAAAGATGACTTCTTCAACTTTCAAAAGAAAATCCTTTTCAGCAGAACATTTGTTTGATTTGGTTTATACAGATTTTTGTGGACCAATAAGAACAAAAAGCATTCAAGGTGATAGATATTTTATGATTCTCACTAATGATTGCTCAAGGATGATGTGGGTCACATTCTTGAAGGATAAGTCTAAAGCTTTTGGCAAGTTCAAGACATTCAAGGCCTTAGTTGAGAAAGAGAGTGGTAAGAAATAAAATGTCTGAGGATAGATCAAGGCGGTGAATTTACTTTTGAGGAATTCACTAGGTACTGTGAAGAGAATGGTATCAAACAATAGCTTTCTACACTGAGGACACCACAATAGAATGGCATTACAGAAAGAAAAAATCGGTCAGTTGTTGAAGCTGTTAGGACAATGTTGATAAAAGGAGGTGTAGCGAAAACCTTTTGGAGAGAAGTTGTCAGCACAACTATCTACAGAATGAACTGGGTTCTGGTAAAGAGAGGTAAGGAGAAGACTCCTTATGAATATTGGTATGGAAGATCACCTGATGTTTGCAATTTTAAGATATTTGGAAGCAAATTTTTTATTAAGAGAGGTGATTACATTAGTAAATTTGAGACTAAGGGTGATGAAGGCATATTTCTTGGTTATTCCACCAAGAGTAAGGCCTACAAATGTTTTAACAACCGAACATGGAGAATTGTTGAGAGCACAGATGTTCGAGTGGATGAATTTCCTGAAGTCATAGAAGGAACCAGTTCAAAGAAAATGGATGAAGATCCTTCCATTTTGTTTTTTAGAACCAGAAATTGTAAAATCTAAAACCGGCAAAGCAAATTCTGATGCAACAGTCCAACTGGAAAAGATAAATTCAGAAGAAGATGATGGCAAAGAAGAAGTTGAAATTGAAGATGATTATCATGGTATTCTTAGATATGTGAGACTGAATCACAATCCTGAGTAGATTATTGGAGATAAGGATGCTGGAGTACCAACCAGAAGAAGAATCAGAGAGAATTCTTGCATGATCCCCACCATTTAACCAAGAACTGCTAAGGAGGCATTTGGTGATGATTATTGGGTTAAAGCTATGGAGGAGGAATTGGATCAAATTGAGAAGAACAACACTTGGACCCTAGTACCCCGATCAGTAAATAAGAATATTATAGGTACTAAATGGGTATACAGGACCAAATTGAATGAAGATGGTGTTGTAGTTCACAACAAGGCAAGATTAGTGTGCAAGGGTTATGCACAAGAAGAAGGAGATTATTATGGTGAAAATTTTGCACCAGTAGAAAGGCTGGAAGGTGTTAGAACTTTACTTGCATTCGTAGCCTATAAGAAGTTCAAGGTATACCAGATAGATGTTAAGTCTAGATTTTTGAATGGAATATTGGAAGAAGAGGTATACACAGAGAAACCAGATGGTTATGCTTTGACTAATGAGAAAGACATGGCATGCAAATTGCATAAGGCATTATATGGATTAAATTAGGCACCTAGAGCATGGTATGAAATGCTTCATATGCATGTAATGAAGATAGGATTTTTGAGAACTAGTGATGATAGTAACATATATCTCAAGTCTGAAGGAGATGAAATACTGGTCAGTGAAGTATTTGTTGATGATATTATTTTTGGAGGTAATGATGTCATGAGCAATAGTTTGGTAGATGAAATGAAAAATAAAATTGAAATTTCTTTAGTAGGGGAAATAAAAAATGTCATAGGCTTGCAGATACAACAAATGAAGAATGGTATTTTCATTACATAGTGTAAGTATGTGAAAGAGATTTTGAAGACTTTTGGCATGAGTGACTTTAAACTAGTTGGGACACCAATGGTTATAGGTTGTAAGTTGTCCAAGGAAGATGAATCTAAGCCTATTGATGAGAAGGAATATAGGTCAATGATTGGCAAGTTACACTATGTTGTTTATAACAAACCAAACATTGCCCATGCAGTTGGCATAGTTTCTAGAGTCTAGAAGAATCCTAAGGAGATACACCTGATAGAAACCAAGAGAATATTTAGATACCTGAAAGTTGTTGTTGACTATGGATTTGATAACTCAATGATGAGTGAATAGTACCAAACCGGTACTAAGAGGGGGGGGTAAATCAATATAGTCAAAAATACAGTCCAAAACTAGTTTGATAGCAAACACTTCAAATGACTGGCAGACAATGATATCGGTTTGAAATAGAGTGCAACTGGTAAAGCTAAGAATGTCTGAGTCAAGCATTAATTGGTTACTCACTTAGCTTTTCACTCAACTCGAGACTACACTACCATTTCACCATTATGCATAATAGGTAATCTATCATCAGACCATAATAACAGCTAGTTCAACATGTTTTATTGATAGGCATAAAACACAGAGCCATCATATGCTTGACAGACAATAGCAAAGCATCACAAGATAAAACCATCACACATGACACACATATTTTTCACGTGGAAACCCAATTGGGAAAAACCACAGTGGGGATGAATACTCACAAGATATTTTTGAACTCTTTAGAAGTCCACTCTGTTAGAAGCCTTGTTTGGTTAGAGACATTACAATAGGTTCTGCTAGGAACCGATCCTGTTAGGGATCCCCCGGTTAAGGGTTAAACCTTATTAAAGGTTACCTTGTTAGAGGCTTTCAAGAACTCAATAGCTAAAGGATTCCAAACTTAGTAGCTTTGAATTTCCCTATTAAAGGATTTTCAACAAGCTAGTTAAGGCTACCCTGTTAAGGGATTTTACAGCTGTTGAGGTGGTTAGAGATCAATAGGTATTACAATGATCTAGTAACAACACTCAATGCTATTGTAGATCTGCTTAAGCTCCTCTTCACCTTCTGCACTTACACTTTGCAGGTATCACTTCTCTCCTTTTGGTCAGGCAAGAATCATGTATCCCTTCTCTTGGATACACACACACAACTTTTGCCAACAACCTCAGAAAGAGACATAACATCGACCTTATAGGAAAATAGATAGGTCGATAGCATAAACCCTAAACCCTAAACCTGTTAGGTTAAGGAATTCAAACAGTTCAATCCTAACCATTGAGCACACTACATTAAATGCAACAGATCTTGATCCAAACTCAAGACATTCTCCATCATCCATTTCCACCGATTTTATGGTGGCTAATAACCCATCACATGTTATCACCATTTTACAGACTTCACACATTCTTGAGGTAGATAGGAACAATCTCCCTCATGCAAGATCCTTCACGCACACAGGCTTACGTGGCAACACGGTATGTTCCTCTTTACAATACTAACTCATCACACAATATCATTGGTTGAGCCACATAGGCTTGAAGCACATCAACCAAAAACCCTAAAGTTCAGACTACCAACCGGTAGTCATACAATACTTCCATATGCCGGTTCCCATAACTATATGCCAATTCATCATGAACAAGCACACTGCTTCACTTTGGCACAAATGCTAGTTCACAATGTTTACTGGTTCTCACATATGCCAGTTCACACCTCTTCAACATATTGACATCAATGACAACATACAATGTTATTATGTCCTCATACCGGTTCACATAATGTCAACAATCTCCCCCTTTGGCATTGATGGCAATATACAAAGATATCTCTCCACTTCACATCTTCTCCCCCTTTGACAACAATGCCAAAGTGGAGGCACAAGCTTCCCTGTTCCATTATGCTGCTCCCCCTAAGGAGTAGCATCCTTCAACACATGAATCCAAAATAAATTTGAGTATGCAATACCTAACTGATGTGGAGAATATGCTTTTAGTACACCTCCTGAAGGGGCAGTACCCCTAATTCACCTCTTAAGTATGTAAATGTAGTCTTTGGGAGAGGCTTGGTGAATATGTCTACTAACTGCTCCTTACTTGAAACATGCTCTAGTGCAATCTCTTTGTTCTAAACCTTTTCCCTCAAGAAATGATACTTAAGCTCAAAGTGCTTGGTTCTAGAATGTAAAGCCATATTCTTGGAGATATTAATTGCACTAGTATTGTCACAAAATATACTTACCGGTTCAGATACAGGAACTTTGAAGCCATTCAATACATGCTTCATCCAAATTGTCTGAGTGCACTTCATGAAAGATGCAACATACTCTGCTTCCATTGTAGACTGAGAGATACAACTCTTCTTTTTACTCATCCATGAGACCAGTCTACCACCAAGGAAGAATGCATCACTAGTTGTGCTCTTTTGGTCATCTACATTACCAGCCCAATCAGCATCTGTGAACACTTTTAGGTTAAAATCATTATTGTACGGATACCATAGCCCATAGTCAATAGTTCCTTTCAGATAACTAAGAATCCACTTGACTACAACCAAGTGGGATTCTCTTGGACTTTTTTGGAATCTTGTAGTAATGCCAACTGCATGTGCAATATCCTATTTGCTATGCACTACATAATGCAACTTACCAATCATTGATCGGTATTCCTTCTCATCAACCAATGTAGAGTCATCCTATTTGGATAGTTTACAACCAGTCAATACCAGTGTACCAACTGGTTTTCTATCTTCCATGCAAAAGGTCTTCAACACCTCTTTGACATACTTGGACTGAGTGATAAAGATTCCATCCTTCATCTGCTAGATCTACATTCCAATGGAGAACTTAATCTCCCCTATGAGTGACTTCTCAAATGCTTTCTTCATATCATCTGCAAATTCATGACTCATCTTGTCATCTCCACCAAAGATAATGTCATCAACAAATACCTCACAGATCGAGATCTGATCTCCTTTAGACTTCAAGTAGATATTGCTATCTTCACTTGTTCTCTCAAATCCAATCTTCACAAGATGGGAATGCAGGCATTCATACCATGCTCTAGGTGCCTGCTTTATCCAATATAAGGCTTTATGTAGCCTAAATACCATGTCACTATCTTCAGATAGGGCAAACCCATCTGGTTGCTCTATATACACCTCCTCTTAAAGTACACCATTTAAGAATGAAGATTTTACATCCATTTGATATACTTTGAAACCTTTAAAAGATGCATATACAAGAAGCATACGAACTCCTTCCAATCTGGCTACAGGAGCAAAGGTTTCTCCATAGTCTTCTCCTTCTTATTGGGCATATCCTTTGCACACCAGTCTAGCTTTGTTCCTAATCACTATGCCATCCTCATTCAGCTTATTTCTGAAGACCCATTTGGTACCAATGACATTTTTGTGCTCTGGTCTAGGTACCAAGGACCATGTACCATTTTTCTCTATCAAGTCAAGTTCCTCTTCCATTGCATTGATCCAGTCTTCATCCTTATGTGCCTGTTTGAATGTTTTAGGCTTGAATTCAGAGATCATACATGATTTTTCTCTTACTTTTCTTCTTGTAAGGATTCTTGTATCCTTATCTCCTATGATCTGCTTAGGGTCATGATTCAGCTTGACATACCAAGGAATGGTCTTGATAGATTCCTCTTGCTTTTCTTCTTCATCCTCATCTCCATCAGTATCACCATCTACATCTTCCGATGTAGGAACACTATTATTGATACTCAGTTGACTGACAACCGGTTCCCAGAAGGTTGCAACCAGTTCGTTTACTGCTTGCTCACTACCAGTTTCCTTAGTTTTCTCAGAGGTTTCATCAACTCTTACATTGATGCTTTCCACAATTCTCTGAGTCCTATTGTTGAAGCACTTGAGAGCTTTTCTCTTGGTAGAATATCCTAGGATTATTCCCTCATCACATTTCACATCAAATTTGCTCTGGTGTTCACTCCTGTTGATGTAACATTTGCTACCAAAGACTCTAAAGTAGCTAACCACATGTGTCTTACTAGTCCAATACTCATAAGGAGTTTTATCCTTACCTTTCTTGATGAGTACCCGGTTCATTGTGTAGACTGTAGTGCTCACCGCTTCTCTCCAAAAGGTGTGAGCTACCTTTCCTTGAATAAACATGGTTCTAGCTACTTCAACCACAGTTCAGTTATTCTTCTCTGCTACGCCATTCTGCTGTGGAGTCTGGGGGGTAGACAATTGCCTCTTGATGCCATGTTCTTCATAGTAATTCTTGAATTCACCAGAAGTGAATTCTCCTCCTTGATCAGTTCTCAGGCACTTGATCCTTTTACCACTTTCCTTCTCCACTAATGCTCTGAAAGCTTTAAACTTTACAAAGGCTTCAGACTTGTCTTTCAAGAATGTGACCCACATCATTCTTGAGCAGTCATCAGTGAGAATCATGGAGTACCTATCACCCTGCACACTCCTAGTTTTCATAGGACCACACAAATCGATATGCACAAGATCAAGCAAGTTGTTAGTAGTGAAAGATTTAACTTTAAAGGTTGAGGAAGACATTTTCCCCAATTGACACTCTCTGCACAAGGTATTATCCAGTTTTCTTAGCACTGGCAACCCTCTAACTGCCTTGATCTTACTGGCCTTTATAATGTTATCAAAGTTTACATGGCAAAGTCTCCTATGCCATATCCAACTATCATCAAATTTAGCCATAAGACATGTACTTATATTTGCATTCAAATGAAATAGGTTACCTTTGGTCTGCATGTCGGTGGCCACCAATTCACCATTCTTGAATTCTAGAGTGAGGCCACTATCATTCAGCTGGGCAACACTTAGAAGGTTGTGTCTAAGACCATCAACCCAATACACATTGTCAGCACTACTCTTTCCATTTAGAGAGATGGACCCTATGCCTTTGACCATGCATGGTGCATCATTGCCAAAGCGAACCATACCACCATCATACTCCTCCAAGGATAGAAACTTGCTTCGATCACCAATCATATAGTGAGAACAACCACTGTCAATGATCCACTCATTGGAATTATCAAACTAGGAGACAAGAGCCTTCTTGTCTAACACATCTTCCTTGACAACAACAAACACAATATCTTCATTTTCTTCATCCTCTAATTCTTCATCTATGACACCTTCATCAACTGCCACAAAATACTTTCTCTGGTTTCCTCCTTTGAATTTCTTGAACCTTTCCAGTTTGTCCTTGTTGTCGCCATTAGGACAGTTTACAGCAATATGTCCTATTTGGTTGCAAGAAAATAATTTCAAAGGTAGCTTACCTTTGTATTTGCCGGTTCCTTTAGGAATTTTCCTATCAAGGAGAGCTTCAAATGCCATCAAAATCTCCTCATCATCCATTTCTCTGCTATGTCTTGGTTCACCACTAGTGCTAGCTTCTTTTCCTTTTCTGGATGGTATAGCAGAAGCGTTAAAACTTGATTCAGTCTTTTAAACACTGCTGTCAAAACTATTTAGCTCATAGGCTATCAAATTTGCTATGATGGAGTCCAAGGATACCTTAGTCTTGTCTATTGATCTCAGCTCCTAAATAGTAGCAACCCTTATTGCATACATCAGCAATAGGGATCTCAGGACTTTGCTTACCATAGTGGAGTCTTCTATTTTACCACCTGCACTCTTGATATCTCCAACAACAATTTTGATTCTTATTCCATATTGTTGAATGGTCTCACCTTCAACCATCCACATATCTTCAAACTTCCCTCTCGGGCTTTCTTCCTTAGGCTGTTTCACATGCTCATCACCGCCATAGATATTTTCAAGAGTATCCCATACCTCTTTGGGATTTACCTTGTCCTAAACATCAATAAACTCAATGTTAGATAAACTACTAATTAGGGCTTCCATGACTTGCCCATTTTCCTGTATCTCTCTATTTTGGTCATCTGTGAGAGTACCGGTAAGGGCAACATAGACATTCTCAACATAGCTCCAGTGTTGAGCACCCATGCTTTTGATGTATATCTTCATCCTGTCTTTCCATATACTGAAATTTTCCCTGTTAAACTTTGGACCTTCCCTCTTCATCATTTGACTGCGATCTTTACCTCAAGCGGTTAAGCTTATAACATAGAGGACCTAGAGGATGCTCTGATACCAATTGATCACTCAATGATGAGCAAATAGTACCAAATCGGTACTGAGAGGGGGGGGGGTGAATCAGTACAGGCAAAAATATAGTCCAAAACCGATTTGACAACAAACACTTCAAATGACTGGTAGATAGTGATACCGGTTTGAAACAAAGTGCAACCAGTAAATCTAAGAATGTTTGAGTCAAGCATTAACCGATTACTCACTTAGCTTTTCACTCAACTCGAGAATACACTACCATTTCACCCTTATGCATAACCAAGTAATTTATCATCAGACCACAATAATAGCTAGTTCAACATGTTTTATTGACAAGCATAAAACATAGAACCATCATATGCTTGACAGACAATAGCAAAGCATCACAAGATAAAAGCATCACACATGACACACATATTTTTCACGTGGAAACCCAACTAGGAAAAACCACGGTGGGGATGAATACCCACAACATATTTTTGAACTCTTTAGAAGTCTGCTCTATTAGAAGCCTTGTCCGGTTAGAGACATTACAATAGGTTCTGCTAGGAACCAATCCTATTACGGATCACCCAATTAAGGGAAGGCTACAATACCCGCTTAAAGGTTACCTTGTTAGAGGATTTCAAGAACTCAATAGCTAAAGGATTCCAAACTCAGTAGCTTTGAATTACCCTATTAAAGGATTTTCAGCAAGCCGATTAAGGCTACCTTGTTAAGGGATTTTCCAGCTATGAGGTGGTTAGAGATCAAGGGGTATTACAATGATCTCGTAACAACACTCAATGCCAAAGTAGATCCCCTTAAGCTCCTCTTCACCTTCTGCACTTACACTCTACAGGTATCATTTCTCTCCTTTTGGTCTGACAAGAATCATGTATCCCTTCTCTTGGATACACACACACAACTTTTTCCAACAACCTCAGAAAGAGACACAACATCGACCTTATAGGATAGATAGGTCGGTAGCATAAACCCTAAACCCTAAACCTATTAGGTTAAGGAATTCAAACGGTTCAATCCTGACTATTGAGCACACTGCATTAAATGCAGTAGATCTTGATCCAAACTCAAGACATTCTCCATCATCCATTTCCACCGATTTTATGGCGGCTGATAACCCATCACATGTTATCACCATTTTACAGACTTCACACATTCCCGAGGTAGATAGGAACAATCTCCCTCATGCAAGATCCTTCACACACATAGGCTTACATGGCAACATGATATGTTCTTCTTTACAATTCTAACTCATCACACAATATCATCGGTTGAGCCACACAGGCTTGAAGCACATCAACCGAAAACCCTAAAGTTGAGAATACCAACTGGTAGTCATACAATACTTCATGTAGACATCTAAAAATGGTCAATGCTTGCGAAATCATACTTTAACATTTGTGGATTTCCTTATTTTAGGGTTTTTGTGTCGCATTAACATTTCTCCTATGATTCGCACTTGGTCTTTATCATTTGCGACCATAGAGTCTTTCTTCAGCATTCTTCATTTGTCTCGCTTTCGAATTTGGTCTTGTCGATAGCAATATTTGTCATGATTTTGGTCAATCTTATCCTGTCGTATCAATGTGCAAGCTCATTTTTCATCATTTTGGACATCGTCAATCCTAATTAGGGTTTTTTCCTCTTATCAATCTTGTCGTTTTGCAATCTATTTTGTCATCAATCCTTGTCTTCTTGTCAATTTTGTCATTTTGTGATCGATTTGTCATCGATCATCGTCCTTCTCAATCATGTCAATTTGGATCAATTTGTCATTGTTCCTCATCAATTGGCACACTTATCAATCAAATCATTTGTCAAGCATTGGTCCTTTGTCAGTCAGAATCATGATCAAGTTGAATCGATATCAATGATCCTTTGTCAAGACCTAATTGTCATTCTTGCATTTTCTAATTCATCTTCTAGGGTTTCATGATTTGTTCATTTAACCTTGTTTGTCATTTCCCCCTCTAGGTTAAATAGTTTATTTATCCTAGGTCTTCTTATCACAATTAAATGTTTATTTAATTGGCTAATTAATTTTTCCCTCTTTGTGAATTAATTAATAAATGAAAAAATTGTTAATTAATTCACTTAATTCCTAATTTCTTAATTTTCATCGATTTCTAATTCCTAATTTCCTAATTTCTATTTCATCTATTTTTTTAATTCTCTCCTATTTTCCTTGTAATTTCATGGGAATGACATTTCAATTTGTCATAATTTGTCATAATTGACAATCAATCAATTTTGACATAGAAATTTGTCATAATTTTGTCATGAATTATCAATCAATCAATCTTGCATAGAAAGTGCAAATTTGTCATAATTTGTCATAATTGACATTCTTGATTTGCAATTTCCATTCGAATATCTTCATGCTAATTTGATCTTTTCTCCAATTTGTCTATAAATTGGATGATTTTCTTCAATCAAGATCCCTACCTGGTCGAATCAATCACGCTTCGAGTATTCTTGTGCTACAATCTTGTCTACTTGCTTTCATATCATGCTTATGCACTAGTAGGTGAGATCCACAAACAAAGCTATTTGAAGGAGAAAGAAGGACAATGGAGCCACATGAAGGAGACATTCAAGTCTGCATTTGGTTTGCTTAGTTTTCAATCTTGAATGTCTTGTTTTCATGTCTTTATTGAGTGTGTTTAGGATTTATCATTGCATTTGAGCTTTCATGATTGAGCTAGATTACTAATACTACTTGCTTTGATGATTTCCACATTTCCTAGCTACATTAATTGGTGAACCCGATGTGAACTAACCCCCTAATCATGCTTTTGAGTGCTCTTGAGTTGATTTGCAAGTGAAAAACCCAAGAAACAGGGTAATGCAGGGTTTTTTGAGAACTTCTGCACCTATGTGAGACAATTTGTGCTTGTGTCAAGCATTATGTGCCTATGTCAAGGACAATCTATGCCTGTGTCAAGTATTCTGCACCTGTGTGAGACATTCTGCGCCTATGTAGGGCCAGAAACAGAGGTAAAAGGCAATGTTTTTTTAGTTGCAAATTGTTTTGTTTTGCATGTTGTTTCTGCTTTTTGGTTTTTGGTACTTATTCTTTGTGCAGCACCTTGGCATTACACATGGAAAAGACAACAAATGAAAATACTAACACATTTTATGCAGGTTCGATAGTCAAAGACTAAACATATCAAACTTCTAACTTGGGTTTTGCAGGTTGCCTTGGACTACAACTAAACTTTATGTTTGTAATTAATACTTAGGCACCTAGTATGATTTCTAAATAGGATGGAATGAATGTATGCTTTCTTTGATTGTTGAGTTTGACATTGGAGTAGGAGAGTATGCTCTCATCCTTCTTAGGGTGATCAAAAATCCAGATCTTCGATACCATGCTCATGTTTTTTATTGTGTGTCACCTTTAGAGGGTCTACCTTCCCGACCATTTGCTTTTGCAAGCAAGTGACAATCATGAGAAGGGAATGACCCAAAGTGAGTATGGCTAGAATACCTTGGCATTCTAACTCACTATAACTAAATACCTAATGAGTGAAAGCTTTGAAGGAAGGGTTACGTGGGAATTGTAGTTACTTGGGAAGTGATGACCCTTGAACTCTTTCTCATATCAACATCTAAGTAGGGCCTCATGGTCTAAATCGTGCTTGTGCGACTACATTTGTTTGGTATCTTGGTGGACTTAATGTCTCAATCATGCTTGCATGACACCAAGGAGTAACACTTAACATAAATCCTTATTAAACACCTTGTATTTAGAGGCCAAAAATCCTTCTAGTTGCTTGAGAAGGATGAATTCGGATACTTGGAAGAGATACTAAGTTTGCCATGGGGAGATTTCCATGGGGACTGATGCTTGGCTGCCCTGAGAAGTGAGTGCCGTGGAGGGGAGCCCATGGGGTCAAGAATCTACATATTCTCCTTGAATCCCATAACAAGTCTACCTCTCAAGTACCTAATGTCCTTGCCTACCATAAGAAATGTGTGAATGAGCATGATTTTCTTGAGTCTAAGTTGAAATATCTTGTCTTCTTTGCTTGTCAAAACTTGAATTGTGTCTCATTTCAAAAACAAGAAAAATTGATTCGAAACAAGGTTAAACACAAGAACATTTCATCCAAAAAAGTTCAAAACACCTTCAAACATGGTTGTCAAACATTTTTCAAAATCTTGTCTCAACATTCATGTCACTTAGATTTAGGTTCATCTTAGGTTTGCATTTTGCAAAGTCATTGTCAATTACCAAGGTTAGGTTTCACCTAGGTCATACTCCTTTGCATATCAATAAGGGTCATTCATTTGCATGTGTCCTCTTGCATTAGAGTAATACCACTATCATACATTCATATTTGCATACCCTAGGTCTCTTCTTTAAGCTTAGGTCATTATCATATCATATTAGGGTCATTTTCATAGTAATTGTCCCTTTTCATATAGTGTCAAAACTAGGTTTTGTCATACTTGAGTAATCCAAATCTTTGATAAACCCTAAGTCATTGTTAGGAAGTCTATACCTTATCAAACCTTTTCTCTTTTTGTCATCAATGTCATTTGGTCAAACCTAGCTTAGTATTAAAGCATATAGGGGAGACATTGTCATTTTGTCCTTTTGTCACTTGGTCCTTTTATCCTTTGAGGTCTAGACATCATTTCAATTTCCTAAGGGTCTCTTTTAGGTTTGCATTCCAAAAAGTTTGTCAAAATCTTGAAAAACAACCAAAAACATAGGTTGCATTCTCATTCATTTAGTTTGCACTTAGTTGCATATCATACATTATCCTTGAAAAATTCCAAAAATATTGCATTTGCATAGTGACATGTCTATTGAAACAAGGTTCCAAGCACCAATGATGCAACAAAGTTTGACATATCAACCGAAAATGCAATCACAATTATATCCAACCCAACAACAAGGCAATATCGATCAAACTTTGTATGATGAAACAAGTCTCAAAATACAAAAACTAGAGGAGAAACTAGCTCAAGAAAATGAGATTTTGGAACAAAGAGTGAAAAACATTGCAAAGAATAGATCACAAATGTCCAAAATGTTTCGAAAACTTCTAGGTCGAAATCCAAATATTGAGCCAATTGATGTAAGGTCTCTTATCGAACGATCAGACATACCAGCTCTAGACCTTATCAAACCTTTTCTCTTTTTGTCATCAATGTCATTTGGTCAAACCTAGCTTAGTATCCAAGCATATAGGGGAGACATTGTAATTTTGTCCTTTTGTCACTTGGTCCTTTTGTCCTTTGAGGTCTAGACATCATTTCAATTTCCTAAGGGTCTCATTTTTAGAATTGCATTCATGAGTTTGTCAAAATCTTGAAAAACAACAAAAACATTAAGTTGCATTGTCATCCTTTAGGTTGCATTTGTCAATCCCATTAGTTGCATTGCATAGTGACATGTTTGTTGAAATGAGGTCTCAACCTTCTTACGAAGCCATGCCATCACAATTGAGCAATCAATCATGTCAATCCAATATCTACATGTCTTAGAACTTGGATCAAACTGATCATGATGATGTAAATGTCCAAATACAAAAACTAGAGGAGAAACTAGCTCAAGAAAATGAGATTCTGGAACAAAGAGTGAAAAACATTGAGAAGAATAGATCACAAATGTCCAAAATGTTTCAAAAATTTCCACGTCGAAAGCCAAGTTTTTAACATGTCAAACCAATTTGATCAACATCTAGTTCAAAATCAAATCATGACATTAGACCAGAACCAAATTCTTGCCAAACAAGTTCAAATTCCAGATACAACCATGTCAAAACCTCGAAAGAAAGATGGCTTTATTGCAAGGCTCTTAAGGAACCTACCAAGTGAGTTCTTTGAGGAAGATCAAGATAATACACTTATGTCTAGCAATGCCTCATCTCCCCACAAACAAATTCACTCTCCAGTGGCATCTATCCCTACACCTTTAGAAGTTTCACAAGAACCTTCCATATTGTCCTCATCAAACAATACACCCAAGGATGCAATTATCCAAGGGCTATCCATAATTGATTGCCAAGATAATCCAATTCATGATGCACATCCTTGTCATGTTTCAAAAATACAAGACCCAATGCCACCATGCACTTTATTTCCATTACCTATTTTAGAGGACCCCATTCGAAGTCCCTCTTCCTCATGTTCAAGCATTGATTCCTTGCCAGAATCCATCACAAATGTTCAAAGTGCATTTTCTTCATGCCAAACCATTGATCCCTTGTCAGAATCCCCCATGCATATCCAAAGTCCAACCTCATGTCAAGAGGATAATTTAGAGCATGAAGAAATGAGTCCTAAAGAAAATCAAGATCAAGATCCCGAAACCTTATCATCCCATCCAATTGTTGACCAGGACCCCATGTTCCCAGAAACTCATGATGATTCCCCTATTCTTGTCCATCCTATCCAAAGTCCTATTGACACTCCATTCCCCAGGCAAGATCAAGATATCCCAGTTCATCCAATCCCAAACGGTCCCCTTCCATTTCATGAACACAATGTCCTTTCAAATTCCATTGACATTCCACTTCCTAAGAAAGATCAAGATATCCTTTCCATCCTTTATGATGATCCCATTGAAAGTCAAGAGCAAAGCACCTTTAAAGAGGATTCCAATGATCTTCCTCCTTGTCAAGATCAAATTATTCCTTCAAATCCTCCACAAGATCCACTTGTTCCTCCATCTCCTTGTCCTAATGCTCCATATACACTCCAAGATCACATTTCTTTTGAGGATCCCATTATTTCTCCCATTCCATCTCTTGAAGAGCCTATCATTGAACCATGTCCACTACACAATCCTAGTCCCTCTCATGATCCTAATCCCCCTCATGATTCTAACATGTCAGTGCAAGATGTTCATGAACCCTCGACATGCATAATGAGTTCTTCCACTTTGGTGAAATCCGATCCACTTCAAGATCTCATTATTTCTCTCATATCATATCCACCTCATAATGGACTCGCGTCTTCTTCCCAAAGAAAAGAGTATCCTACAAGTCAATATATTCATAAACGCAAAGGAGTAGACCTTCATGAGAAAGAACCCCTCCATATCAAAGAAGATCTTAAGGGTCATGGCCTCAGTGAAATTCCTCAAGACGTTGGTATCCCTCCATCAAAATCCAAACATATCCCTTCCCCATCATACTTTCCATCCATCTTAGGTCCTTATATTCCTTCGTCCTCTATGCAAGGTCAGCAAAGGCACACATCCTTGAGTAAATTTCATCCATCCAAAAGAATTCCATTTCATTCATATCCATCCATGCATTCCTTTTCCCCTCCAAGCAATTTGGATGCCAAGTATAAACATCATAAGTCTAGCAATCCACATGTATTCAAGGATCAACATGTCCAATATAATCGACATGTCAAAACAAAGAACAATATGATCTATAAAGAAAAAAATATATCCAAAAGGCCACAAAGGCCCACTGAGAAAAATAAAGCAAAGTCAAAATATATATGGGTTCCTAAATCCCTTGTGCAAGTAATGCACTCCAAGGAACCACAAAAGCATGAAAAATAAAAAACCATGTGGATCCCTAAGCGGCTCCTTGAAGCACAAAATCCTAAAGAAACATCAAAATTGGCATCCAAAATTGCTATTCCTCCATCCAAACCTCTCAAATTTGTTCCTCCATCACCTTCATCATCCATTTTGGGCTCTTATGTCCCAAAATCCCAAGCTATTCCTCCATCCAAATCTCACAATCTGAGATCCATTTTTTGTCCATCAATCCACCACCCCTCAAGGTGTGACAATGTTGATCTTGCCTTCATTTCCACCCACTGAAGCCCAATTCTTCCAATACCCTATCCATTATCCAATGCATATTTTTCATCCTTCGATCCCTTTGATCCCATCCTTTGCATAAATCCTTGCCTTAGTTTCATCTCATTTTCCATGTCCTTATCCTACCAATGTCTTTAAACATACTTTTATAGGTCATTTTTTTTCAAGGCTACTATCCAAACAAAAAGACTCTTGAGTCCTTCTTCCATTCCCTATCATGTGTCTATCTTCTATTGAAAAAGTCAAAAAAGTAAAAAAAAAAAAAGACAAAAGAAAAAAAAAAAAGTAAAGCAAAAAAATAATTCGTCCACTGGTGAAAACCTGGCGAACAGGCGCCTTGGGCAAGTACTGTGATGAAAACCTGGCAAACAGGTGTCATGCGTAATTTATGAACTTCTTGCACACCACACTTGGGGGTAGGTTTTATCCTATCATATCCTTTTGTCCTTCATTGTTCCATTATCCTATCGAACCCATGTCATACTCCTTCATATCCTATTGCCCTTCCTTATCCTATCATACCATGTTATACTCCTTCATGTCCTATTACCCTTCCTTGTCCTATCATCCCTCATATCCATTTCCTCTTTCCACCTTTGATCTTGACAAGGCTGAGGATCTTCATGAGCATCATGCATCTTGTTTGCAGCTTTTAGTCCATCATAGCTTTTGGTTTTTACCCATTTGCTTATTACATTCTTTCATCCATATTCCCTATCTTATTGCAACTTTCTGCCACTATCCCTTAGCCTACCCCGACCTTCAGTCCATGTCCCTTATCCATTCTTGGTCTTGCTTATCCTATCCATATCTTATCACTATCCATACACTCTTTTTCATTCCTTGATCTTGATCTGACATAAGGATGCAAAATTTAAACATGGTTTCAAAAACCTCTTGACATGTCCCTCATGCCATGTTCCTGCTTTACATTGTCATATCCAATCTCTTGTCCCATCACGCAATAGCCCTTGAAAATTGCATCTGTATTGTCTCCATAATAAAAGGCCTTTGTCTTCCCTCTATCCACCATCATTTCAGTAAGCCTATTTATTCACCTATCATATTCCTTGCCTTGCTAGACACTAGGGGCAAAATCCCTAAAAATTGAAAAATGTCCTGACATAATCCAAAAAAATTGAAAAATGTCCTGAAATAATCCAAAAAAATTGAAAAATGTCTTGAAATAATCCCTAAAAATTGAAAAATTTCCTGAAATAATCCAAAAAAATTGAAAAATGTCCTGAAATAATCCAAAAAAATAAAAAAAAATGTCCTGAAATAAATCCCTAAAAAAAAAATTCAAATAATGTCCTGAGAAAAATCTCTAAAAATCAAATAATGTCCTGAAAAAATCCCTAAAAAAGTCAAATAAAGTCTTGACAAAATGAACACAAAAAAATTATAAAAACTCGAAAAGCAAAACAAAAAAAATATATCCCCTCTGTGCATAGATAGATCGTTGAGCATACATCCAACGACAATTGATCAAACATTGGTGTAGACAACAAACACTGCACTTTACTGCAAATCACGCATTAACAAATGAACTTTTTCAATCAAACCAAACATTCAAACTGATCAAAATTGTCATATCAATCAACCTCAAAATCATTTGTCCTTGTCTCTACTATCATGGGTCTTATACAGGGTGTGGTATACTCCAAACCAGACTGTGTCCTGTCTTAGACGGGGTACCACATGTCCTGAAACCAGACAACATGATCGTCCTATCAGCACTTTCAACTTTTGACAATGAAGATCAAGATGTTTTTTTGACTTGTTGGAATTTGTGCATCTTATCTTTTTACTGATTTATCTGTGTCTTCGATCATGTTCCTATGTTGCTCGATGATGTCACTGAGTGATTTAGAGTGACCGGGATGGTTCATGGTCCCTTTCTTTTTTGTTGTGATTGTTGCTTGTGGAATGATTGTTACAAACTAGGGCAACTATATCCTTGGGTGTTTGTGATAAGTACGTTCACTTTGTGAATGCTGCACATACCTCGACCCTTGATGTATGAACCCTAGGATGCTTCACTCATTCCTTGTGTGCGATGTGTCTGTCTTTTGCAAAAAGGGTTGCATTTCAACTCTGGCCTTCAATGCCATGATGCTACGCATCCATTTTGCTACATTCAATAAAGGTTCTCACCTACAAAGTGCATTAGTGAAAGCAAGTTTTTCTTCGTCTCTAACTATCCTCTCTCTAATTTCTTCTCACTAACATTTCTTCCGTCAGTCTTGGCAGTCCATTTGATCCTATAATTTTCTATCATTCTTATCGATCAATTGGCCTCTTTTCTGGATGTTTCTGGCCAATTCCTCGAGGGGGCATGCATATGTCATTGTCCGTTGTCTGGGGCATTTTCATTATTGTTCTTTGAAACAATGCTTAAAATTGCATTGTCTCAAAGAGGGGCAAAATGTAGACGTCTAAAAATGGTCAATGCTTGCAGAATCATACATTAACATTTGCACATTGCCTGATTTTAGGGTTTTTGCATCGCATTAACATTTCTCCTATGATTCGCACTTGGTCTTTATCATTTGCGAGCATCAAGTCTTTCTTCTGCATTCTTCATTTGTCTCACTTTCGAATTTGGTCTTGTCGATAGCAATATTTGTCATGATTTTGGTCAATCTTATCCTGTCGTATCAATGTGCAAGCTCATTTGTCATCATTTTGGACATTGTCAATCCTAATTAGGGTTTTGTTCTCTTATCAATCTTGTCATTTTGCAATCTATTTTGTCATCAATCCTTGTCTTCTTGTCAATTTTGTCATTTTGCGATCGATTTGTCATCGATTGTCGTCCTTCTCAATCATGTCAATTTGGATCAATTTGTCATTGTTCCTCATCAATTGGCATACTTATCAATCAAATCGTTTGTCAAGCATTGGTCCTTTGTTAGTCAAAATCATGATCAAATCGAATCGATATCAATGATCCTTTGTCAAGACCTAATTGTCATTCTTGCATTTTCTAATTCATCTTCTAGGGTTTCATGATTTGTTCATTTAACCTTGTTTGTCATTTCTCCCTCTAGGTTAAATAGTTTATTTATCCTAGGGCTTCTTATCACAATTAAATGTTTATTTAATTGGCTAATTAACTCTTCCCTCTTTGTGAATTAATTAATAAATGAAAAAATTGTTAATTAATTCACTTAATTCCTAATTTCTTAATTTTCATCAATTTCTAATTCCTAACTTCTAATTCCTAATTTCCTAATTTCTATTTCATCTATTTTTTTAATTCTCTCCTATTTTCCTCCTAATTTCATGGGAATGACATTTCAATTTGTCATAATTTGTTATAATTGACAATCAATCAATTTTGACATAGAAATTTGTCATAATTTTGTCATGAATTATCAATCAATCAATCTTGCATAGAAAGTGCAAATTTGTCATAGTTGACATTCTTGATTTTCAATTTCCATTCGAATCTCTTCATGCTAATTTGATTTTTTCTCCAATTTGTCTATAAATTGGATGATTTTCTTCAATCAAGATCCCTACCTGGTCGAATCAATCACGCTTCGAGTATTCTTGCGCTACAATCTTGTCTACTTGCTTTCATATCATGCTTATGCACTAGTAGGTGAGATCCACAAACAAAGCTATTTGAAGGAGAAAGAAGGACAATGGAGCCACATGAAGGAGACATTCAAGTCTACATTTGGTTTGCTTAGTTTTCAATCTTGAATGTCTTGTTTTCATGTCTTTATTGAGTGTGTTTAGGATTGATCATTGCATTTGAGCTTTCGTGATTGAGCTAGATTACTAATACTACTTGCTTTGATGATTTCCACATTTCCTAGCTACACTTCCATATGTTGGTTCCCATAACTATATGCTGGTTCATCATGAACAAGCACACCACTTGACTTTGCAACAAATACCGATTCACAGTGTTATATCGGTTCTCACATATGCCGATTCACACCTCTTCAACATATTGACATCAATGACAACATACAATGTCATTATGTCCTTATACCAGTTCACATAATGCCAACAGGATTATGGTATCCATATGGAGGAAACTTTTATTTGAAGGCATATACAGATGTTGATTGGGTAGGAAATGTTGATGACAAAAAAAGAACAATCGGTGGAGCATTTTTTCTTGGAGGAAGGCTTGTTTCATGGAGTAGTAAAAAGTAGAGTTGTACTTCACAATCTACTGCTGAAGCTGCATATGTTGCAACTTATATGAATTCCACATAGGCTATTTGGATAAGGCACATTTTGGAAGGTTTTAAGATGAATATTTCAGAACCTATAAAGATCTTATGTGATAACACAAGTGCAATTAATATTTCTAAGAATCCTATTTTGCATGCATGAACCAAGCACATTGAATTGAAGTATCATTTCTTGAGGGAAAAAGTTCGGAGTAAAGATGTTATCTTAGAGCATGTTTCTACCAAGGAACAACTTGTAGATATTTTTACCAAACCTCTTCCTAAGACTACTTTTGAGTATCTTAGAAGTCAACTGGGGGTTGTCCCTCTTTATGAAGTTAGTTGAATATGATGCTAAGTGCATTAGTCCCTAAACTACTTGCAAAATTTTACAAGGGTTGATGTAGAAGTGGATGTATTCCACATGGGGAGCATCAAGTTGTAGTATGTTGTTGATGCACAGTGAAAATTTGACATGACATGTTTTACTTTCAATTTGGCATTATTGTCAAAGGGGGAGAAGAATTATGTGATTATGTGTACAGGAAAACTAGTGACAGACTGAAGACAGAGAGTGTATGTGAATACTTGGTAATATAAAATAGGATTCCTATTCACATTCATGACATCAAGCAATGATGTTGATATTTTTATTGTCATCAATGCGAAAGGGGGAGATTGTTGGCATTTGCATGAATATTGCATTAATCATATGTTATGTTGTCATTGATGTCAATTGAATCGATAATATTGATATTGTTATTGATAGGGCGATATTGTTGGCATTTGCATGAAGATTGCATTAATTATTTGTTACATTGTCATTGATGTCAATTGAATAGATAATATTGATATTGTTATTGATATTGTTGTTATTGTTAATATTGTCTTGTAGCTGGTAAGAAGAGCTTGATAGGAAGAACTTTGTAAAGGTTATTGTAAACTGGTATGTAAGTTTGTGAGTTGAACCGGTGAACCAATGTATAAGGTTAAATCCTTTCTATGTTATCTAACTGGTAAACCCTGAAGTTATTTTTGCTAAACCCTAACCGATTAAGGTTGTTGAATTGGTTATGTTGGTTTATGATTTGAGCAGTAATGATGGTGACAAGTAAGGTCATTGTATGAAGACAAGTTCAAAATGTTTTGACACGTTTATTTGTCTAGGGAAGGAGCAAAGTGTATTGTATCTAATGCAAAGCACGTGATGAGTTACTGAGCTCGATGAGGTGGTAATCAAGGAGCGGTTGAGGTTTTCTTGATTGATGTGATGAGATTGCTATGGAATCCAACGGTCATGCTTATATTGACTTGTTTGTAATCTCGATGATGGGAAGATTAGGTCTTTGTTATGTTACCGACCTAATTTATTTGTATTTAAGGTTGATGAAGTTGTTTTGTTTGAGGTGTTGGTAAGAGTTGGCTGAAATCTATTGAGTGTGTGGTTTCCTAACTGGAGAATGAGTTTGCAATTTGAGTAAAGGTAGATAGAAGCTTAAATGGATCTGATCAAGCAAATGTAGTGCTATTTAGACAGATCAAGAAACTCTTGTTGTTTTCTTACAATTACAGTAGAACTAAAATCCCCTAACTGGGTAAGCTCTAACAGGCTTCGTTACTTATTAAATCCTCTAACAAGGTGGTCCATTAGATTGGATTCTCAAATCCTCTACTAAGGTTACTCCTTATAGGGTATTTTCTTCTAACAAGGTATTTGTATTCAATCCCTTAACTGGGTGATTCCTAACAGGATCAGTTCTTAACAAGACTTTTTGTAAAGCTTTAACAGGCTAGGCTCCTAACAAGGCAAACTTCAAAAGACTGCAAATATTTTTTTGTGAGTCCCATCTCACTGTGGTTTTTACCTATTTGGGTTTTCCACGTATAAATACTTGTGTCATGTGGAGAATTTTTTTGTGGTTATTATCTTATTGTTGATTTGATTAATTACTTAGCTATTTCTGATAAGTATGATAATCGGAAGCATTGAGGAATGAAACATTTGGATGTTTACAAGTTGAATGTTGTTTACTATTAAGTTGCTATAACAATCACCCGGTAATCTTATGAGTATTGATCTTGAAAGTGGTATTTCTTTGAGAAGTTTACTGTGTGTGATTAAGTTTGAATTTGGAAAGTTTGTATCAGTTTTTCTATTTACTGATTCACCCCCCCTCTCAGTAATCTACTAGATACTTATTCTTTCATAATACCATCATACTTCATTCAGGATGGGATGCTATTTAAGGGAGTTCAGTTGTGTATACCTAAAAGTTCAACGAGAGAGAACCTGATAAAAGAGAAGCATAGTGGAGGATTACCTGGACATTTTGGCATTGATAAAACAATTGCATTGGTGAGTGAGCAATACTTTTAGCCCCAAATGCATAAGGATGTTAAGAGATATGTGCAGAGTTGTAGAGTTTGTCAAGTTGCAAAAGGTAGTAGTTAGAATGTGGGATTGTATAAACCTTTGACAGTACCGGTAAGACCTTGGGAGGATATAAGTATGGATTTTATACTTGGCTTACTTAAGACACCAAGAGGGAATGATTCTATATTTGTGGTAGTGGATATATTTTCAAAGATGGCTCATTTCATACCTTGTAAGAAGACATCAGATGCATTGTATATAGCAAACCTATTTTTTAAGGAAGTGGTACGATTGCATGAAATACCTAAGAGCATAGTTTTAGACAGAGACATTGAGTTTGTTGGCTATTTTTGGAGAATACTTTGGAAGAAGAGGAAGACAGATTTGAAGCTCAGTTCTACTTTTCATCCACAAACTGATGGACAGACATAAGTAGTTAACTTGAGTTTAGGAAACTTGTTAAGATGTTTAGTAGGAGATAAAACTAGAAGTTGGAATTTGATCCTTGCACAAGAATAGTTTGCCTATAACAATTCAGTGAATAGAAGTACGAGAAAAACACCTTTTGAGATTGTTACTGGAATGCATCCTAAAGGAATATCATAATTGAGAGACATTAGCAGCGAAGACCAGAAGATTTCAGAAGCAGAAGAATTTGCAGATCACATAGCAGCATTGCATATTCAGGCTAGATAACATTTAGAAGACATGAATAGAAAATACAAGAAGGTAGATGAGAAGAGGAGACATAAGGAATTTTAATTTGGCAATGAAGTGATGGTTTATTTGAGAAAAGAAAGATTCCCAGTTGGAACTTATAATAAGTTGTAGATGAAGAAGTTTGGACCCTATAAGATCTTGAGAAAGTTCAGTTTTGGAAATGCATATAAAGTGGAGCTACCGAATAGTTTAAGTATTTCACCTATATTCAACATTATAGATCTTTATGAGTACCATGAACCAAAATTCGATGAGGACAGTATTGTAGACTTGGAGAAATAATTGCCCTAGAACGAACTAGATCAGATTGAACAAATTTTGGATAGTAGAATTGGGCTTAGTACCCAGAGCAGTCAGTACAAAGAATATCTTGTGAAGTGGAAGAACAAACTAGTGGAAGATTTATCTTGAATTTCTTAGGAAGAGGTAGACCGCCTTGGTTTCCCTCTGACCATAGAAAAGTGAGAGGATTACTTTTTTTATTAACCCTGGATGTCCAATGCAAGAGCATCCCCAATTTACAGCAATCTTGCCTCAACCAAAAATATTTATGTTTTGTTTCCAATTTCAGTTTTCCTTTCTGTGTGTCCTGGTTTTGGCTCACTAGTTCCTATGGAGTTAGATTATACTTGAAAACTCGATCATTATTTCTTTCTTTCAAACCGTATCTCATTTGGATCACTTTCTGACAAGATATCACTACCAGTTTCCTTGACAATTTCTTGTTACCGGTTCCTTGAGACATATTCTAGTGATCTAAAAGAACCCATTCTGAAGCTTGTGAATCCTTGGATGTTGATCTCAATGTTTCTTGGCATGTGGCCGACCTTCTACATTTCATCCTTTGGATTTTCTGAAGGAACCTCTTAGTGGAGGCCGACCTTGTTCATTTTGCATGTTAGGTCTTGTTCTTCGTGTTTTAATCCTTTTGGGCCAACCGGACCCTTTGGATCGATATATATATATATATATATATGTGTGTGTGTGTGTGTGTGTGTGTGTGTGTGTGTGTGTGTGTGTGTGTGTGTGTGTGTGTGTGTGTGTAATCATGCTTTAGAATCAATCAATCAAAGAATTAAGGAGTATTAGATAGATAGATTGTGCCTATAAGATAGATCTTTCGATTCAAGGTCCCAGTGTGACCTATTCTACCAGGCCTATGTGTCGGTATGTTGTAACCTGGTTGTTACCGGTTAGATGTAATTAACTTCATTAAATAAGAACTATCTGTTATGCATTTCCTCCATCATATCTATGTGTTTCTATTGTGTTTACTCTTGCTGACCAGTTTTGACTGATCTCCTTGAGGTCCCTCCTCACTGGTGACTACACCAATAAATATTACATAGATGGGAATGCACTTGCATTTAGGCTCACTGCCTAGAGCTCAGTGCTCAAATTAAGTTGCCTGAATGGCTACAACCCTCAACAAAGTCTCACTGACTTGCCATTTTTTTACAATGTGTAAATACAATGAAATGACTCTTAATCAACATCTGACTATCGAAAGATGAGTTCTAGTTAGGCTTTGAATTGTTGGCATTATGGATGAATTAATTATTTGTTGCATTGATGTCAACACTAATTGATATGGATGGTTACCGACAGATAGGTTACCGGTAGAAGATCTAGTGTTACCGACAGAAGAGACTATTTGTTGGACACTTTTGACATGTTTGGATCAGTGAAGTATGCTCCATGAGCATGTTTTGGTCAGTTGGTATTGGCTTGGTAATTGGATGTTATCATTCACTCTCGTAAACCCTTACCAACATTGGTTTAAGGATTTACCGACAAAGCTTTCATTGATTAATTGTGATAGGATGCACAATTGGTGTTGGTGCAACTTCTTCATACATTTCATGATGCTTAAGATGTTTGCTGATCATGCTTGAAGACTTTGCTTTTGCGTGGTGGACCCAGAATAGGTCTGGTACTTATCTAGGTTATGGACTCGTATTATGCTAGCGTGTACTCTACACATTACCTGTCATGCCCAAACTTTTGGGCACGAACAGGATAATTTTTTTTTAAAAATAACAACCTAATAATATTAAATTTGCAAATACAAAATGCACTAACAAGTTTTGTCTTAACTATATTTTGAGTCAACTCTAATCTCTAACTCAAGTAAGCGAAAATAATTTAAATTAAATGCGGGATACTAAAAGAGTTAGTTATTATCTCATCAATTTTAATCAATAAATTAATTTAACCAAAAATCTCTAAATTAATTGACAAAGGTAGTATTAATCTCCAATATCCATTAATTGCTTTTATGAACTAAATAAATTAGTCCTAGCACTTAGATTATTAATGCCTATATTTAATTTTAACAATAATTAAAATGTGATTAATCTAATTCGACTAAAGGGTCAATTAAATCCATAATGTAAATTGCCCTATAAAATTTAGTCTAGAATAGCCTATATTTAGGTGAACCAAAATAATAATCTCCTATGGCCAAATAACTTACATAGCTATTAAAATTCCCTAAAAGATTAAACTCCAAAAAAATTAGAATTTAAAACATCATTTTTTTAAATATATCCATATGTTTATTAAAAACATATATATAATATAAACACCTAATAAAATAATTAATCTACAATTTGACTTATACATTTATATTTTTAACTCTCTATATATATATATATATATATATATATTCACATTATTATAAAAATACACATGAAACCCTAGCTAAAATATATTATAAAATGCCCCTTACATTTTATAATCTTTTTCTTATTGTGCAGGGCAGAGGAGTGTTTGGTTTTGCAGGTCACAGGAGGCGACGACCATGGAGCGCTTGAAGAAGGGGAGGGAGCGGCGGCAGTGCCGAGTGCCGCCCAATGTGTGTCCACACAGTGGAGGCCGCGGGCCATCCATTGTGTGTCCACACAGTGGTTCGGCCCTTCGGCTCCCCCCCAAATAGTTTATTTATTTTTTTATAAAAAATTTAAAAATTTAAAGATTCTTTTCCTCTTTTTTTTTTATTTGGTTTTAAAATGTAAAAATACATTCATTTAAATATAGATATAAATATATTTTAAATATAAATATAAATACATATACATATACATATACATATACATATACATATACATATACATATACATACATACATACATACATACATACATACATACATATATATATATATATATATATATATATATTGGATGCATATTAAATTTAGGGCTAACTCTACTATGCAATATATATTATTTTTGTTTGAACTTTTTAACAGATTGATTAAAATATTCATATTTAAATCAATGCATTTTTATTTATTTTTATTTTAAATACCTTATTGCTAAAATCAGAGATAGAATATTTAACTTTAGATTTATTTTCTGCATATAAGTAAATGACAGAATTAAATAAATTTAAATAGCAACTATATTTAGACTAGAAAGCATTGAAATAAATCTTAGAAATAGACATATTAATTTTTAGATTTATTTTCTGCAAATAAATAAAAGGGAAAATGACAGAATTAATAAATGAGATTTGCATTTCCATAAATAGGACTAAATGTTTTATTTCCAGCTTACTAACATACATGCTTTCTACTTTACTCATTTCCCATTTTTCCAATATGCATAAGGAGATAAAATGAACCTTTATTATCAAAACTAACATGCATACTACAAATATTATTTCAGTAACTATAGGGAACTTAATCCAAGATAAACATTTCATTTTTTTTTTGCAACAAAATAATACTTAATAAAATTAATGCATTTCTTTAAAGTGTGTTTAAAATACAATATAGCCAACAATACAAATGGGTGATATACCCAACTAGTCTCTCTTTTCTATTAAATGAGGACTTTGAATAAAATAGATACATTTTCTCTTTAAGGTAAATACAACATGCAACTTTTTATTTACATTCCTGCAATTGAAAATATAGCATCCCTTTTCTTATTTTTTTTTCTGCAACCCAAATAAAAACAACAACTCCTAGCTTGAATTTTTCCTTCCATTCCAAGCAACCTACAATTTAATCATAAGGCTTGACCATGGAGTTCTCACCTCCCAGCCTAGGCTTACTAGAAGCCAGCCCCAAGCTTGGAGAACCAAGCACTAGACAGGTTACAAACATGCAAACACAACAAGCAAGGGAAAAACATATAGCAAACACTTTCCCAACCAAGGTTACACTCCATCACAAAATGTGATGATTTTACATGGGTGGTAGTGGACCAAATACCTTGAGGAGACTGCAAGAATGGTAGTTCACAAAGCCACCTCATGGCAAACAAAGATATATCATAAGTTCATTAACCCCACATTCCTTATGCCCCCCAAGGCATTCATGCCACATTTTCTCCCCTTATGACCCCCAAATGCACAAACCAGACCATGCAGCAAGGGTCACATATACACCCCTTGAGATCACTCTCATAACAAAAACCTCTCACTCGAGGGCTATCAAAGTTCTACCACCCACAAGACCATCCTACTCTCCCAAGAGTAGAAGGCCTTGGTTACTCCCAAAACACAGAAAATGCATACAAGAAAATAAAAGACAGATCACATAATAATAATTTTCACAAAAGAAAATACAAGAGAATCACTTTCACATACAACAAAACTTTCCAACATAGACATGCAACGTAAAAAGAAAAGAGATGAACCAACCTTCAATCTACCCAAAGGTATTCTAGAACTAGTTTGAGGATGAACAACCCAAATCCACAATCCTCCCTTCTACACTTAGCCAAATTTCGAATCCAAAAACTAACTTTTCAAAATGCATAGTCTTCAAAAATGGAGAGTCAGTGATTACCCACAAAATCTCTCATCCTTGCCTAGAAAGACCTCAGTGAGAGTTCTCACAGGTTTCTAAAACTGAAAAAGGAAAAAGTAAGAAAAAGTGGAAAATGATCTCTCATAAAAAAGGAAGGTTATCTAACCTAGATGGCACCTTCTAATTTCAATTTTCGCTCACCTTAAGAAACCCACTTTTTGAGGTGACTAAACAGTCACATGGGAGTAGACACATACCTAAAAATACTCCTAACCCATAGGTATACCTTATGGACTTTAGGAAACACCTTTAAACTACCCCTAGGAGTCCATTTGACCCCTTATAAACCCATCTGAAGTTAAATTTCGGGTCAAATCTATGTTGAACACTCCAAAGACTCTCTGCCCAAGGAAAATTTAGAACCACATTCAAATGTTTGAAAAAGCTATGGTTGAAACAACTCCCTTCAAGAGACAAGTCAAAATTCAAGACATAAATCAACACATGTGTCAAGTGACACAATAAAATACATTACAAAATTACACATGAAATTTGTCTCTTGTTGGATTTACACAAATTAATAAATTCAATTTAACACACATGCATCATTTACTATTACAAATAAAATACGATACATATGGGGTGTAGTCTCTCCAAATAGACAACCCCTAGCTTTATGCATGTACATAGGTCTAGGTTTGATTCTCCATAATATTTCCATGGTCACATGGATAAATTTCCTGTGCATCTCAATTACACATTAGTACTTCCAAATAACCTCATATAATATTTAAACACATGAATAAGAATACACGTCAAACACTCTGCATATAATTGACATTAAACAAAATCAATATATCTTGTATCAAAATAAATCCACATAAGTAATTATCATAATTCCTCATAATTTTGATCCATACATAAGACATGCACCCTATTTCTATCATCATAGTAAAGTCATGCAAATCCAATAATGACATACATCATCACAAAGTTATCCTATTCTAGAATCATATAGAGTTCTATATCTATAATGCATAGAAATGAAGCATCCATATATATAAATGTTATCCAAATCAAGAAATCATATAAGTTCTAAATCCATAATGCATAAAAATAAAGCATCCATAATAGTCTCAACATGAAAATCACTGAAATGCTAGGATGAGTCAGGGTAGGGCCTCACATTACTGAGATGCTTCGAGATGTTTTATGGATTTGTTATTATTCTTTTGATCTTAAGTTGACATGGCATATCATTGTAAATGGAATTATGTAATGATCTTATTGTAATATCTTTTATGTGGCCGACCTAATTGGTTTACGCATTAGTGTTTGTATAAATAAGAGGTAGAAACTCTTTGTAAAGTATCATTATTATTGGAAAGGTCATGGTCAAGGAATGTAATGTGCTAATATCGTAATATCATTTAGGCTGAGGAGTTGGTCGATCATTGGTGATTGAATTGAATTCAAAAGAGGATTTAGTCCATCGGGATTGAGCTTAACCAGAACTATAATCAGGCATGGTAGATGTTATTTCCAACAATTCACTCTATTGGATTGTTGTCCATTTATTTTGAGAAGGTTGTAGCCTCTCTATAGTCAGTGAGACTCTTTTGTAATGAGTAGTACACTCTAGGAAGTGTGCCTTCCTGCAAGTACAGGCCCCTCATTATAACACATACTTTCTGTAGAAGTATCATCTGACTGTGGGTAGGATTCCCACTATGGTTTTTCCCTTTCTGGGTTTTCCATGGACAAATCATGGTGTTATGTGGTATGGTTTCTTTGCATTGATTTTCTGATTAAATTGTTAAGTTGCTTCGTTTACCTCTCAGTTGTTCATTGATTATCCTAAAATTAATCTCTAACTATCTCTGCTCTGCTAAATATTTTATCTCTGCCTTAGTCAGCTATCGATTGGTCTGAAAGCAAAATGCGCATGTGAAATTGCACCCAGTCACACCAAAACATATCACCATACACATAACATACCGAAAATCAATTGCCAAAATGATCTTATTGTTAGATACTTGATCAGTCCAAAGACACTGAGAGGGAGGTGAATCAGTGTCTGACCAGTAGATGAAAGATTTAAACTTATTTGCAATTCTACAAGTGAAATTAATATACCGATAAACAAATAATAATGCAGTAAAAAAGAAATAAGAGAGACAACATCAATACACACCATAACACAAGATATTTTGGCAAGGAAACCCGGTAGGGGAAAAACCTCAATGGGATTTGTGACCCACAATATTTACTCACTGGCCAATATGAATAAATATTACTTAAACAATAGGGGCCTGCACATGCAGGAAGGCCAATAGCCTATAGCTCACTTCTCAACAACAAAATGGAGTCCCACTGACGAAAAAATTGGATGGTTAAATCTAATGATAATGTACTACTCAAAATAGCATTTGCAATGCTTGATTCAGTACCAGTTTAAGCTTTGTCTGATATCTCTACCATAAACCTTGCTTCACTCTGCTCTTCTCTTATTCACTCATAAAATCATTACATCAAAATGCATATATACTTGTCTGCTCTCATATACCTCTTGCATTCATTAACTAGTTACATTTCAAAATGACTTGCAAGATCTCATACATATATGAGTCTTTACAATACATCATGTCGGCTATACAAATAATTAATTCATTACAATTTATTTCGCATAAACAAAAATTATATCCATGTCGGCTTGAAGTGTTGGTATAATTTGTTGCCGGTGTAACTGGATGCTGGTGTGAATGATCTTTGTTGTAGTTGTCAGTGCCCATATGTGATGTGTATTGTCGGTATAACCTATGAACCATGTTACCTGTTGGTTTCCATCAATGACAACATCAACCATTCTCATCTGAGTTTATAATGCCAACAATCTCCCCCTTTGGCATTGATGGCAACACTCACGAGAAAAACCAAAAACTGATATCCAAAAATGAAGTCCAAACACTGAGTGTTCTCCCCCTGAGAAAATGATCTCCTTCTATACATTTTCTCATACACTACTCCCCCTTTGACATCAATGACAAAGGATGTCAAAAGAATCAAAGGAATTTATAAATTTACCTAGAAACTTGTAACCGGTTATGTACAATCTGAAAAATGTCTGCCAAAACCAAGTTAAGACCTTGCAAAAACTTAGTGCTATCAGAAATAATGGTCTTTGTCTATCGGATCATCTCAATCAGATAATTCATTTGTTGCTCCGGTGATCTATTGCCTTGAATAGATGCATTAGCTAGCTCATTCCAGTGTGTTAATAAGTTGTCCAATCTAGGACCAAGTTTGTTCTTCAACTCCCAGGTTTTCATCCTTAGCCTTGCTTTCTCCCTTTCTAATTTCTCAATCCTCTCTTCATAAATTGCCATTTCCAGATCAAAAACTGAAGTAAGTTCCAAAGAACCTATCATATTATCAGCTATATCATCAATTTCTTTTTGTATTTTCCTTATTTCCTTATCAATATTCTCAATTAGATTGTGAGGATTACATGCTTCCCTGTACAACTCTTTGTATTTCAGAATGGTGGAATTTAGTGTCGGTAACAGAGAGTCAATTTGTCATGTACAATCCTTAATTGTCCTATCAAAGAATTCATCTTTCTCTTTATTCACTCTTTCCTTAACAATCTCTTCATTTATTTTATCCACAGTTTGAATGTTAGAAGCAATGAATTTGGACAATGTGTCCAATTTACCTAAAGATCCATCAATATGATCAACATTACATGTCAGTGCAATCAATTTCAAAATTGGTAAAGTGTCATTAATAGCCTTAAATGATAAGGCATTGCATTCTGCAATCCTCTTTATTGAATCTAAAAGTACATGTGTATCATTTGTTGGTCTATAATCCATGGTAGAGGTACTTGGTTCTACAATTTGTTTCTTTCCTTCTACGAATGTCTGTATAGTTATCTCAACCACTTCTTCTATCTTGTCCACAACCTTACTTTATGCCTTACCTTTTGTCTTACTATCCGTCGGTTCAGATATATTTTGTTCATGTTCTTTCTCTACCGGTTTCTCTACATTATGTCCTTGCCTTGTTCTAGTTTCTGCTTCTACTTCTACTGATATCTCAATATTAAGCTGAGTATCATCAGGGATGGATTTTGATTTCTTACCTTCATTTGTTTCCTTGTCCATTACAATATGAAAATCCTGAGTTTCCACATTCATGGTAAAAATAATATCTAACTTTGGATCAACATTATCTATTTTTTCTTCCTCTACCTTCTCTTCAGGTTGTTTTGGTGCCTCTGTAGTTATTGGTGGGGTGTCCTGTGCCAGTGGAGGAAGGTTATCCTTGACCGTAATATTAGGTACACTTCCAATTTTTCCTTTACCTTTATCAACTTTTTGATATACCTTAGCAAAATACTTATCGACTTTCTATCTGTCCTTCTCTTCTTTCTTTTCTTTCCCAATAAAAAATATATCCAACTTATCTATTGTTTGATTTGCTATTTCTTTCATTCTCCTGGCCATAAGACTAACTTGTCGGTGACCACTCACAAAAATAGTCCTATTGGCTTTAGATATTAGGTCATCAATTTCTTTCTTGGAATTAACAGGATGCATAGCTAGTAGAGCTTCTATCTTTAATTTCTTGTCCAACTCCATAAAAACATTCTCTTAGCCTCTAATCTTAAGTACAAATCATTAGGTAGATAATCTACAACTTCAATAAGAACCTTCTTGTATACATCTAGATACAAAATAATACTTTCTTCTATGGTTTCCCTATCAGAATCATTGAAAGAATGATAAAATTTATTCACATTACCAAGGTTACCATCTTGGGTAATTTCATTGATAAATTCTTCTAGTGAAAGAGTATTCGGTACCTTAGGTTTAGGTTTCTTCTTTGGAGATGGAGTAGGTGTTGGAGAGGGTTTTATTTTCTTCCTTTCTACCCTTTTGAACTTTGCAGCCTTGTCACTATCAGTCTCAAATGAGGTAACAACTGGTGAAACATGTGCTACTGGTTGCTATTCAACAACACCACTCATCTGATCAAGTCCAAGTAATCCTTTCTTAACATCAACAACAAACTTTGAAGCATCTTTCATAATCTTATCTCTTTTCTTCCTTTGCTTCTGCATAGCAACACCACTTTCTATAGTTTCAACATTACCAAATATCTCCTTTGTCGGTTCTGGTGGAGCATCTAGGAGTATTTTAGCATATGAATCCAAGATGTGTGAATCCACCTCATATCCTATCTTTGTAATCTAGATAGTTCTAGGTCTAACTGCCTCCATCCAAATTTCATCTCTTTTCACTACAAAGCATATTTTTTTTATCATATTTATCCATAATTCTTTGGGGAATCCTTTCCCTTTGTTTCATTTTAGCTTGGAAATTCTTGAAATAGTCTTTCACCAGCTCATCACCATCAAATCCCATGCCAGTAATTTCTTCCTTTATCTATCTTCCAACAGGGATATCAAATGCAAAATCCTTATGTCCAATACCACGATTCTCTTTTGAGAAATAAAGCATTAGACATACTAGTAGATTTCCAAATATGAAGGTTCCTCATATTTTCCATTAGTTCATCTTTCACCCATTCACAAACACCAATTTTAGCATTATTCAAGATCATCTCATGAGAACTGTGAATGCATAAGCTAGATACAAAATTCAGTCTATTAGTATGAGCAACTTTATAACCAATGAACATACTTGCAAATTTAACATTGTCATCTTTTATATCATTGACCCTAAGTGACCTGTTGTCGAATGTTGTGTCGGTTAAGCTCATAACCTCTTTGTTAGGGATTTTCATCTTCTTGTCACGCCTAGTGTCGGTGGATGGTAAACCAATAATAGCCCTTATAAATTCCTTAGTAATCTTAAAAATTGAGTCCAACCACATAAATTCACCATGAACCCTGCTAAGAACATAGCCGATGGTTTCATCTAAGAATTCTGGCATATGGAGGATATCAATGAAACCTAAATCCTCAACTACCTTGTGTTTCGGTTTTACTACCCCATTCTTGTCAGTGATATCTATTACCAAATTTTTGCACAAGCTAAATTTGGTCACCTAATGAGGCCTTGCTTTCATTCATATTGAAAAGTGTCAAGCAAATCAGCAAATATCAGGTCAAATCATCAACAAGAAATCAAATATGCACTATTTTTTTTTAATTTGTTTTCTTCATGTGCAGATACAAGAAAAGTAAAATACAACATGTGGGTTAAAATGTGGTTCCCATGAGGGTTGAGCCCAGCATCCTGATGGAGATGGGTGTTACAAAGATAAATAGATCATAGACATATTCATGCTCCATTATGTTAGAATCAATGATAGTCCCAAAGACACTAAGAGAGGGGGGGTGAATCAGTGTCTAACCGCTTAGTACAATAATTAAACTTATTAAGAACTTTGTGAATGCTAGGAAATACGAAATCATCACAAGCATTATAAACATACTAATCTAGCCCAATCACGAAAGCAAAATTGCAATGATCTATCCTAAACAACACTCAATAGAGACATGAAATAGAAACATTCAAAACTAGAAATTAAGCAAACCAAAGGTATGATTTGAATGCTCCTTCATGCGGCTCCATTGTTCTTCTTTCCTCTTCAAATGGTTTGGTTGTGGATCTCACATACAAGTGCACACACATAATTGAAAGCAAGTAGACAAGATTATTGATCAAGAGTACTAGAAATGTGATTGACTAGAAATTCGATAGTCTGATTACCAATTAGCTTTGATTGATGAAGATCATCCAATTTATAGATAAATTGGAGAAATGATCAAATTAGCATGATTCAATTCAAATGGAAATTGCAAATCAATTATGTCAATTATGACAAATTTATGACAAATTATGCACCTTCTATGCAAAATTTGTTGATTGATGATTTATGACAATTTATGACAAATTTCTATGTCAAGAATTGATTGATTGTCAATTATGACAAATTATGACAAATTTCTATGTCATTCCCATGAATTTAGGAGGGAAATAGGAGGAAATGAAATTAAGAATTTAGAAAATTAGAAAATTAGAAATGAGGAATTAAGAAATTAGAAAATTAGAAATTAGGTAAATTAATTAATAATCTTTCATTTATTAATTAATTCACAAAGAGGAATAATTAGCCAATTAAATGAACATTTTATTGTGACAAGAAGACTTAGGATAAATAATTTATTAATCCTAAAGGAGGAAATAACAAACCAGGTTAAATGATGAAATCACGAAACCCTAGAGGATGAATTAACAATGCAAGAATGACAATTAGGTCTTGATTGAAGATAATTGATATCAATCATGATTTTAAATTGATAAATGACCAATGTGATAAATGATTTGATTGAGAAAATGCACCAATTGACGAGGAACAATGACTAATTGATCCAAATTGACATAATTGAGACAAATAACGATCGATGACAAATCGATCCTAAAATGACAAGATTGACAAGAGGACAAGGATTGATGACAAAATAGATTGCAAGACGACAGGATTGAAAATGACCATGATTGATGAAAAATCAATCACAAAATGACAAGATCGAACATGACAACGACCGATGACAAATTGATTGTTAAACAACAAGATTGAAGGATTGATGATAAATCAACAAGATTGATAAGAGTACAACGATCGATGACAAATCGATCGCAAGATTGACAGGAGGACAAAACCCTAATTAGGATTGATGATGTCCAAAATGATGACAAATTAGTACGCACATTGATGCAATAGGATAAGATCGATTAAAATCATGACTGGATAGTGTTGTTGACAAGACCAAATTTGAGAGCGGGATGAACAAAGAATGTAGAAGAATAACTCGATGCTTGCAAATGATAAAGACCAAGTACAAATCATAGGAGAAATGTTAATGCGATGCAAAAACCTAAAATGAGGTAATGCGCAAATGTTAAAGTATGACTCCGCAAGCGTTGACCATTTTTAGGTGTCTACATTTTGCCCCTCTTTGAGACAATGCGATTTTAAGCATTGTTTCAAAGAACAATAATGAAAATGCCCCAGATGATAATAATGACATATGCATGCCCCCTCGAGGAATTGGCCAAAAACATGCAGAAAAGAGGCCAATTGATCAATAAAAATGATAGGATTGAACGGACTGACAATCGGATATCGGATGCATGAAGGACAATCAATTTAAGATGCAAAAGACCGCGACCAGCATAAGATGAAGAGGATGCACGTCCATCTATGCACTAACAAAGATCTATAAATGAGACCAAGAGGGTGAAAAGAACTCATTTGCACTAGACAAAGAGGAGGATTTGTTGCTCTGGACAAGGACACTTGCAGATAGATGGTGAACATTCCAATGGTGGATCACCTCAAGGAACGTGTATGCACATACAGACAACCAGACGATGCAGGAGCAGTGGTATGGATCTCAAAAACCCATGTTTTCAATTTCATGAATTTTGATTGCTTACGGGACATTGCAGGGCCCACAGGGGATGCAGAAAAGGACTCCTGCGCTTGTGTAGGGCGAATCATGCACTTGTGTGGGGTCTTTTGTTCTTGTGTAGGGAGACACAAGAACAGGTTACCTGACACAGGTGCAGGTTACCTTACACAGGCGCAATTGTGCAATGCAAAACCCTAATTTTAGTCAAAATGACATGCAAATGATCCGGAAAAAGGGGATAAGGGTAGGATAGGTCAGATTAGATGAAACACACCTTGATTAGACATGAAAATGAGGAAATGCAACCCATAGGAGCAAACCCTAAAACTGACAAAATATGCCCCAATTGTGATGCAGAGTCGACAGTATCCGTTGATCACATGAGAGAACCGACCTGACTGCTTCATGCTACGACATAGACTCAGGAGCACAGACAGAGATACACTAGTAGGACTTGGGATATACTATGTCACATTCATGCCCGAGATTAGGGCAAACACAGGACTGCTTACCGCATTGGCAGAGCGATGGCATTCAGAGACCTCCTCATTCCATCTGGCGACTGGAGAGGCGACTGTGACACTGGAGGATGTATGGTGTATCCTCCGCATTCCGATTCATGGAGAGATGATAGAGTATGACCCAGTGATAGGGAGAGAGGCATTGTGTAGACTAATTGAGTGCGATGCAGATGATCTGGATATTGTGGAGAGGGATATTGGCTGGGAGACCATGGCATCAAAGTATGATCGACGATATGTGGTGATAGCCATGGTGATAGCATGCCTACTAGCAGGAGACAGACAAGGACATGGATTCCCTATTGGATGGGGAAGAGTGCTAGAGCGGATGGTGACAGAGGGGATGGTCTATGCATGGGGACCATGTGTGTTGGCTATGCTATATTTTCAGCTGCATCAGATAGCATATCAGGGAGTTCAGACATTGAGCTGTGGAGTTACACTGCTGTAGGTATGGTCATTTGAGCACATAGCCATATGTTGACTGATTATAGATAGACAGGTAGTACCACACTGACCATATGTGTACTCCTATGGGGGAGCACTGAGACAGGGTCCATTTGGATACATACTGTACTGGCGACATGAGCTAGACCGACTGAAAGAGTTCATATGGAGGCCATATCATGATTGTCCGGGATGGTCAGATGACGGTGAGGAGCTACCTTATTGTAGATAAGAGAGGTATTTGATTGGGCGACCAGTGAATCACCAGAGAATGATTGAGTTGTACCTTCCAGAGAGAGTCAGACGATAGTTTGGAGAGAGGCAGGATGTACCTAGGAGGACTGCGCACTTTGCCCGATCTCACAGAGAGACAAGTCAGCGGGGGAGTATGATTCAGCCACACACACCATATGCGGACTTCTCATAGCTACAACAGAGACCGTGGGATTGGGGATCAGATGTGGCAGACACTGGGATGATAGAGGAGTATGAGAGATGGTTTGCACGACGATGACCAGTGCCATTGACAGATCCAGATATTCAAGTACCGAGGCGACAGGAGGACTTCCCACTCACAGGAGAGGAGGAGGAAGATGATGAGGATGAGGAGGATGGAGGGTGGGGATGAGGATGATGGAGATGAGGATGGGGATGATGAGGATGGAGATGAGGATGGGGATGACGAGGATGAGCCAGATGCAGGCGAGCAGGAGGCATTGCAGGATATACCCATAGAGCCGAAGACAGCTAGGACAGAAGAGATGGAGATGTGCAGGGCTACCATAGCGAGTCAGCAGGATCATATTGCGACATTAGAGAGACAACAGGACCAATTCAGAACAGAGATAGCCAAACTCATAGCGGCTCGAGATACAGCTATAGCGTAGGCACAACGAGAAGAACAGAGATTCACTGAGTATATTGGGTCGATTCGAGATGCCAGTGCACGGGAGATGGCACAGATGCTGGTAGAGACCAAAGAAGAGATATGCCATTGGAGGACACTATATGAGGGTGCAGTTCCACCAAAGCAGAGAGCACCTTCTTATCGGGCACGATCAAGGACAGAGAGCAGAGCACGCTCTCGGAGGTCAATGAGCAGCATGGGGGTGAGTGGACCTATGAGACCACCATAGCCAGGACCAGGAGGGACATCATCCGCAAGACATTGCAAGGATGAGGAGGACAGAGGGAGCACCCAATGGCAGAGGCACGTGCTCCTTAGATAGACAGTAGACATTATGTAGTTTGACATTTTGTAGTCAGCCTGCGGGCCATATTTAGGATAGACAGTCCAATTTTTGTACTCCGATATTATTGTGATATATGATATGATATGCATCGATATGATGGGATGCAATATGTTATGACTGATGTTATTTTCCATGTATGGATGACTTATGCACTGTTTATGTACCATTGTGGAACATGTATGGATGCACTTTTTAATGTATTTTTGATGCATTTATAATATGAAATGGATAAGATACTTGATATAATGCTCGATGTAATGTTTGATATAATGCAAATGTACTAACCAAATGGATGCAGGATGTAGCATGTATGTTTGGAGAAATCGAAGCACTAGACCGAACTGAGTATCCAAACTGATGGAAGAAATGTTAGTAAGAAGAAAATGAGATGGAGGATAGTTAGAGACGAAGAAAAACTTGCTTTCAGTAATGTACTTTGTAGGTGAGAACCTTTATTTTTTATGTAGCAAAACAGATGCGTAGCATCATGGCATTGAAGGCCAGAGCTGAAATGCAACCCTTTTTGCAAAAGACAGACACATTGCAGACAAACAACAATCACAACAACAACAAAAAAAAAGGACCATGAACCATTCGGGTTAGTCTAATTCACTCAGTGACATCATCGAGTAACATAGGAACATGACCGAAGCCAAAGATAAATCAACAAAAAGATAAGATGCACAAAATTCCAACAAATCAAACAAACATCTTGATCTTCATTGTCAAAAGTTGAAAGCATTGATAGGACAATCATGCTGTCTGGTTTCAGGGAATGTGGTACCCCGTCTAAGACTAGACACAGTCTAGTTTCGAGTATACCACACCATGTATAAGACCCATGATAGTGTGCCAAGGACGAATTGATTTTGAGGTTGATTGATATGACAATTCTGATCAGTTTGAATGTCTAGTTTGAGTGAAAAGTTCATTTGTTTATGCATGATTTCAGTAAAGCACAATGCGCGATTGCATGTCGTTGGAGGGATGCTCAGTGATCTGTCGATGTACAATGGGGATATTTTCTTGTTTTTCTTTTCGAGTTTTTACAATTTTTTTGGTGTTCATTTTTTTTAGGACTTTATATGATTTTTAGGGATTTTTTAAGGACATTATTTGATTTTTTTTTTGGATTTTTTTCAGGACAGTATTTGATTTTTTTTTTTGGATTTTTTCAGGACAGTATTTGATTTTTTTGAATTATTTCAGGACATTATTTGATTTTTAGAGATTTTTTTAGGACATTATTTGATTTTTAGAGATTTTTTCAGGACATTTTGCAATTTTTTTGAATTATTTTAGGACATTTTACAATTTTTTTTTTTGAATTATTTCAAGACATTTTTCAATTTTTTTAATGATTTTGCCCCCAGTGTCTAGCAAGGCAAGGAATATGATAGATGAATAAATAGGCTTTCTAAAATGATGGTGGATAGAGGGAAGACAAAGGCCTTTTATGATGGAGACAATACGGATGCAATTTTCAAGGGCTATTGCATGATGGGATAAGAGACTGGATATGACAATGAAAGTAGGAACATGGCATGAGGGACATGTCAAGAGGTTTTTGAAACCATGTTTAAATTTTGCATCCTTATGTCAGATCAAGATCAAGGAATGAAAAAGGGTGTATGGATAATGATAAGATATGGATAGGATAAGCAAGACCAAGAATGGATAAGGGACATGGACTGAAGGTTGGGATTGGCTAAGGGATAGTGGCAGAAAGTTGCAATAAGCCAGGGAATATGGATGAAAGGTTATAATAAGCAAATGGATAAAGACCAAAAGCTATGATAGACTAAAGCTACAAACAAGATGCATGATGCTCATGAAGATCGTCAGCCTTGTCAAGATCAAAGGTAGAAAGAGGAAATGGACATGATGGACTATAGGATATGAAGGGTAATGACCGGGGTATGATAGGATAATGAAGGGCAATAGGATATGAAGGAGTATGACATGGGGTCAATAAGATAATGGAAGAATGAAGGACAAAAGGATATGATAGGATAAAACCTACCCCCAAGTGTGGTGTGCAAGAAGTTCATAGATTATGCATGACACCTGTTTGCCAGGTTTTCATCATGGTACTTGCCCAAGGTGCCTGTTTGCCAAGTTTTCACTAGTGAACGAATTTTTTTTTTCTTTGCTTTTTTTCCTTTCTTTTTTTTTTCTTTTTTTTTTTCTTTTTTTTTTAATTTTTTTGACTTTTTCAATAGAAGATGGACACATGATAGGGGATGGAAGAAGGACTCAAGCGTCTTTTTGTTTGGATAGTAGCCTTGAAAAAAATGGACCATGACCTTTAAAAGTATGCTCAAAGACGTTGGTAGGATAAGGACATGGAAAATGAGATGAAACTAAGGTGAGGATTTATGCAAAGGATTGGATTAGAGGGATTGAAGGATGGAAAATATGCATTGGATAATGGATAGGGTATTGGAAGAATTGTGCTTGAGTGCATAGAAATGTTGGCAAGATCGACATTGGCACACACCTTGAGGGATGATGGACTGATGGAGGAAAAATGTATTTTGGATATTGAGATTTTGACGGAGGAATAGCTATGGATTTTGGGACATAAGGGCCGAAAATGGATGAAGAAGGTGATGGAGGAACAAATTTGAGAGGTTTGGATGGAGTAATAGCAATTTTAGATGCCAATTTTGATGTTTCTTTAGGATTTTGTGCTTCAAGGAGCTGCTTAGGGATCCACATGGTTTTTGATTTTTCATGCTTTTGTGGTTCCTTGGAGTGCATTGCTTGCACAAGGGATTTAGGAACCCATATATATTTTGACTTTTCTTTATTTTGCTTAGTGGGCCTCTGTGGCCTTTTGGATATTTCTTTTTCTTTAGAGATCATATTTTGCTTTCTTTTGACATGTCGATTATATTGGACATGTTGATCCTTGAATACATGTGGATTGCTAGACTTATGACTTTTATACTTGGCATCGAAATTGCTTGGAGGGGGAAAGGAATGCATGGATGGATATTGTAAAGCAGAAAAATCGAACCCTAGTTGTTCTCCCCTCCCCAACTCCAAGGAGAGAGAAGGGAGAGTCACTAGGGTTGATGGTTTTCACTTAGGGGAGACTTTACATTCAAAAGAGGGGTTGAAACCCACAAGATCCAATCCCACACAATGCAAGATTGGATTCTAAATAAGTTTCAAGGGTTAAGACATGAAGGATACCCTCTTTTGTAAAGAATGTAGATAGAAAGATTGAACTAGGAATGCATGTAAAGTAGGAAAGATTCACTTATAAACAGAGATAGGGATATGGGATGAAGCTGTGGACCTGGAATTAGCAGTAAAATGTCGAGACGGTGTTGTCTTGCAAATTTGAGTGAAAGTTGACGGGACGATGGCGCCCGGCGTGCACACGGTCCTCCGAAAAATCCATGAAATGAAGGTGGATCTGTTCGTCTCTGCACAAGGATTCCAAATCTTCAATTACAACCGCGTACCTACAACCTACACACAAAAAAGAGAGGATGATTGGGGGGTTAGGGATGAGGGGTTTGCCTTTAGGTCAAACCTCGGCTTTGGAATTAACCAAGAAATGAGAATGTTGTAAATGTAAATGTTTATAATGTAAACAAGTACTAATACCTTGTTGTAAGAATGTTTGTATTCTTACATGCGAAGGTGTAATGTATGTAGTATGTTGTATGTTGTATGTGATCTCCTCTTCAATTGTTGAATCCTTGTCTTGAATGCAACACTTAGCGTTGAATGGAGACTTAGAATGCTCAATTGCTTGAAGGAATGCTTGAATGCTTGAATGTTTTAATGTTTGCCTAGCACTTTCGCCTCTTGTACACATATGTCCTTTCTCTTTTTCAACCTCCTCAAATGGGAGAGGAAATGTAGTTTATATACTTGTCAATTAGGGCTGATAGACTGATTTTCCCGACCTTGGGCTGACTAGGAAACAATATTTTCCAATTTGCAAACTTAAAGACCCGAAGCCCAAAAAGAGACCGAGTCCAAAATAGGGCCAAGGACCAGGGCGCTGGGTGCCATGATCCCACCTCCAGGGACAACAGGGTGCAAGGAGGATCAGGCCAGGGTGCTGAAAAATGCAGTTTTTGATGTCATAAACAAGTTTCGAGGTCTCCATTCAGGTTTCGTGTTGCATCACCATCGTGAAGACCAAAATGTAGTCGAAATTGTAAGTGTCACAATTTTAGGACGCTACATTTAGCCCCCACTTTAGCGGGAGTATAAGCGTACGCTCATACTTCCAGTAAAGTACAAGGAAACAACATTGAAAAACTTTCACCACGTCAAGGAGGCAAGATACACCAAGCCCCCAGTGGACTAAGGATCTTACAACTTTGATTGAAAAAGTAAAAGGGAAGATCATGAGGGAGAACCATGACTGTCAGTAGTAAGGTTCCCTCACTATGAGTCATGCAAGAAAGATATCAAAAATTTTCAAGGTAAAGCTAAATTTGTCAAGAAATTTTTAAGTATCTTGAAAAGATATGAATGGGATGTATGCCCCCCTACGTTAAAGTGATCGCACATGCCTCACCGGGGGTGATTGCTTTAAGGTAGTGATACATATAAGAAATGAGAAAGGAGCACGTTATCGCAAGGATTTAGCCCCCAAGTGTGAGATAAGCCCAAGGATAATAGACACAAAACACAAAGCACAAGGTGACTTCGCTTTCCTTTAGGTCAGTATGCTGTATGATAATTCATGTATATCATATGTATGTATGCATAATTGTTCTTCATTCCCCAATCAAGGAAGGTCACCTAGAAGAAGGGAACACATGTGTCTTTTGAGTCAACATGAGAGAGACCAAAAGAGATCTCAATGTTTTGCATCATCCTCAAGTAGACAACACTAAGGACAACAAATAGAAGAATGAGAATAACACATAGAAGAAGTAAGAAAAGAGAGGAGGAGAGAATCTGCTATGCTAATGAACTAGTCTGGCACGCCATCTACCCCCGATCTTGCTGATCAATATTTCAGGAAGGTAGGAAACACGCTAGAGGAGGAACATCCAACACAGCAGATGGAGCTATCACAAGATCCAAACAAGGGCTATGTTCATGGTCCAAGCCATGTTGTTCTTGTCTAGGAGCTAGGATAAGTGCTTTAGAAAATTCGTTAGATAGATGGTTATCAACATCAACATATTCATATTCACTATCAGAATGAACAGGAGTAGCATTTTCATCATGAATAACATTTTCATCTATATCATCACAGGAATAAGATCTTTAACTGGCATAGGATCAAGACCATCATGCATCTTATGTTTAGGAGATTTTGGCTCAATCGTCGGCTAAGGAGAAAATGGAATAATATTGGCTAAAGGTGTTTTTGGGGATTGCAAAGTTTGAGAAGTAGCTGCCTGAGCTCTAAGACGACGCTTTCTTCGGCGTTCACGTGCAGAACAATTTCGTCTAGTCTTAGTAGGAAGTTGCAAAGATTGAGGAGGAGGAATGTTCTCATCCTTATCACTTGGGTGTTTAGGTTGTGGTCTCTTAGGTTGAATAATAGGAGAAGAGGAAGGTCTCTTCTCTCCATAAGAGGAAGGAGGAGGAACTACTCCATATAAGGGAGGAATATTTGGTTTAGGAAGGAGACCAAGTCCATCATGATGAGGAGGGATAGGTCTACTTTTAGGAAGTTTATTAATCATAGGCATAGTCACATCCATAGGGATGGGTTGGGAATCTTCTTGAGGAAAGACATTAGTTTTATCTTTCAAAGGAAGAACTTCCTTCTCAAGAACGATAGGAATGTCAAGTTTGGGTGTTCTAGGTTCACTTAGAGATAGAATCATATCTTTTTTCCACCTTTGATAAGATTTAAAAAGATGATCACTTCACGGAGGAAGAGATTGGAATTGTTTAGGCCAAAAGTAATCAATAGGATTGCTAGAAGTTCTTTCAGCTGGTTTAAAGAGACTATGATTGACAGTAACAACTTCACCATTATGGGGAAATTTCAAACACTTATGAATAGGTGAAGCAATAGCTTTCATGGAAGATAGCCAAGGATAGCCTAGCTTCACACGAAATTGTTCGGATGATGGAATAATAGCAAAGTCCACATCAAGGGATTTGTTATGGACCTCAATAGGTAATGTAATAGAACCAATTGCAGGAGAAGAAAATGCATCAAATAGTTTCACAACCACATTTGTTTCATCATAGATCACTTGATTCAATTGCAAAGTAAAAAGAAATTCTTCAGTAATGATATTAACCATACAAGAAGGATCAATAAGCACTCCACGGCAAGGTGTATTCTTGACTTTTGCAACTATATATAAAGGACCATCAGGTGCCCTGATAATTTCACTAGAATCAAAAGTGATGGAAGGTTCTTTAGGGATTTTTGGTTTCTCTACAAAGTTAATCACATTCGAAGTCATGGACACAAGATCATTAGGTGAGGCAGAGGAATCAGTAGTATCAATTGCATTAGAGGTATGAGAAGGTAATGGATCAGTAAAAATCTGAAGATTTTGGTTAGGAGGAGCTACAAATGTGTTGCCTTTATCATTCACTCTAGAAACAGAAATAGTATTATTATCAATCAAATCTATAATTTTACCCTTTAAAGCAAAACATTTTTCAGTATCATGCCCAGGATGACAATGAAATTGACAAAAAGATTTGTTATCAAAATAGGGTGAATTAATCTTTGCAGGATCTATTTTCTTTATAGGAGGAAGAGTAAGCACATTTTGTTCCAATAACTTATTCATAATACTATGCAATGATTCATTCAAAGGAGTAAACTTTCTTTCTTGAAAAACTTAGAAATAGGAGGCACACCTGATGCTGCATTCACATTGTTGTTGATGATGTTTTCATTGAATTTAATGGACTCTTTGTTCGGTTTAAACTTCCCAAATGGTTGTTCACTACTATCACCCTTATCACTCGGAGCCATAGGATTTGCTTGTTCCATTTGACTCACAGTCAGTTGATAATTGTGAAGAGTTGCGCACAACTGTTGGAAAGAAGTAAACTCAGAAAACAAAAGTTTTTCTCTAATATCTTTTTGTAAATTAGAAATAAAGATTCTTTGAATATCATTGTCAGGCACTGGAAAAGAAATTTGAGCATACAAATGCTTATATCTACCAATGAAATCAGTCACTTTTTCTTTAACACCTTGTTTACAATGCATTAAATCAATCAAAGTAACTTTAGGACTTATATTGTTTTGAAATTGTTGAATAAAAGCATTTGCAAGTTGTTTGAAAGAAGTAATAGAATAAGAAGGCAACGAGCAATACCATTGTAGGGCTTTATCTCTTAATGTTCTAGTAAACAATTTTGCAAGCAACCTCTAGTCATAAGCAAAATCAGTACATATTGTTTGAAAGGTCTTAACATGTGTTAGAGGATCACCCTTACCATTATAAAGCTCCAAATGCGGAATTTTAACATGCTTAGGGGGAATAGCTTGAACAATGTCAAGAGAAAGTGGGCTCGCAACATCAAATGTGGGCACACTAAACTTAGATTGATTCATAGAGGCAATTTGTTGCTGTAAAGAAGAGACAGTTTGTGCAAGATTATTAATGGTCACTTCAGTCGAAGAGTTCATATTAGACGTGTTAGATTGTGATGGATGTGTTATGTTATTGAAAGAAGGTAGAGAGTAAGGTGGTGGGACACTATGATAGTTAGTCATAGGAGATGATTGGAAAGGAGGAACACTACAAGGAGGAATGGAAGGGTTAAATGAATTGCCCCCTTGCCTCATGTTTATTTGTGGAGATGTAATAGGGACACTCATTGAAGGAATGAATGAAGAAGTCAGATTGAATGAAGGAAGAGGGTTGATTGAAGAAGAAGGATTTCCCCCATGACTAGTGATCATAGGAGGAATGTCTTGTGTTGAAGTAGTCATTATGTTTGATGTAAAAGTAGGTATACTAGCAATAGGAGTTGTCAAAGGAATAGAATGATTAACTTGAGTAGGAGGTTGTGTATAACCTAAGGTTTCGGCACAACTTTTCATAGGCATCACATTCGAATCCACAATGTGTGCAATACCATGCAAAATATCAATTCCATTCTTATCACTTTGAACCATACATTTTAGACCCTCAATTAAAGGAAGAGCTTGACTATCGGGGTATTCTTGAGACATCCATTATCGAAAATCATCAAATTGGTTATCCAATTTCGAAAGTTGTTCTACAGAAACCTCATGGAGAGCTTCTTCATCATTAAGAGGATTAGAGGAATTACCCATGTCCTCGTTAAAAAGGCCATTCAAATTAGGTTCCATCTCCTCAGTAACTAAACCTTGGAAAGACTTAATTCTAAGGCTTCGTCTAATGGGAATAGTGTAAGTAGGGCTTATTGTTGTAAAACTCATGCACTAAAGAGAGAGAGAAGATTTTGAATTTTAGAGGCAGCAAATTTCAATAAAATCAGCCAATCTCCTAGATTTAAGCTGTTAAATGCAATCAGGACAATCTCCCGAACGGAGTGCACATGGTCCTCGCAACTTTTTTCAAAATTTTCAGGGATGAAAGTTACGATGATTTTAAAGCTAATATGAAAAAATTGAGTGATTTTACGATCTGTAGATAGGCCAAATTAAAGTTGCAATCTCAAAATTGAACCCTACAAAGATTGTTGAAAAATGTAAAATTTGAATTTTGAAAAAGAGGGGGAAACTGAAATTTTGAATTTTATGATTCTAGAGGGAATGCTAAAAGCAATGCAAGTTTTGAAATTTAAAAGTTGACTTGATTTCATGCAAAATTCAAATTTGAAAGTGGAAATCAAGGTTGTTGCAATTAAACACTTAATTTCAAAAGTCACAAACTGCAAAAATTTGAATAAAGCACTGAAATTTCGAATGAATGCTAACACACTTTTCAGATTTAGGACTGTAAGAAACACAATTTTGATATGAATTTTAATTTCAACAATTTGTGAATGATTAGAAGCCTCAATCCAAGCAATCGCTAGACCAACTTTGACTTTAATTTTGAAGGTGTTAAAATTGATAAAATCAGCCAAAATTCTGGATTTTAGCGGAAAAATACAGTAAGATCTAGCTCCCAAAATTTCAGAAAAAATGTCGGGGATGATGGCGCTCAGGGTGCACATGGTCCTCGCAACTTTTTTCCAAATTTTCAGGGATGAAAGATATTGTGATTTTATTGCGGAATCCAAAGTTACAGCCGATTTGGAGGTGTTTTGATCGGTGAAATTATCAGTCAAAGGTTGAATCAAGAAGGTTCTAAAAATTAGGGTTTTGACATTTAACCACTTAATTTTCAGAATTAAAGCACAAATATGAATTGCAATTTGCAATAGAAGGGTAGATCTAAAACAAGCATTAACAATTAAACATTTCACAAGCTTAATTACTAAAAAGAAAATTTTAGGGTTTTTATGCAATTAGCCTCTAAAATTTGCAAAAGATCAAACATGGAAATGTAATTAAGGAAGCAAAATTTTCAGATCTAACCATGAATAATCAGAATGAGGATGTTCACGTCGGGTTCACCAAAATGTAAAGCGGAAAAATCGAACCCTAGTTGTTCTCTCCTCCCCAACTCCAAGGAGAGAGAAGGGAGAGTCACTAGGGTTGATGGTTTTCACTTAGGGGAGACTTTACATTCAAAAGAGGGGTTGAAACCCACAAGATCCAATCCCATGCAATGCAACATTGGATTCTAAATGAGTTTCAAGGGTTAAGACATCAAGGATACCCTCTTTTGTAAAGAATGTAGATAGAAAGATTGAACTAGGAATGCATGTAAAGTAGGAAAGATTCTCTTATAAACAGAGATAGGGATATGGGATGAAGCTGCGGACTTGGAATTAGTAGTAAAATGTTGAGATGGTGTTGTCCTGCAAATTTGAGCAAAATTTGATGGGACGATGGTGCCCGGCGTGCACACGATCCTCCGAAAAATCCGCGAAACGAAGGTGGATCTGTTCGTCTCTGCACAAGGATTCCAGATCTTCAATTACAGCCACGTACCTGCAACCTACACACAGAAAAGAGAGGATGATTGGGGGGTTAGGGATGAGGGGTTTGCCTTTAGGTCAAACCTCGGCTTTGGAATTAACCAAGAAATGAGAATGTTGTAAATGTAAATGTTTGTAATGTAAACAAGTACTAATACCTTGTTGTAAGAATGTTTGTATTCTTACATGTGAAGGTGTAATGTATGTAGTATGTTGTATTTTGTATGTGATCTCCTCTTCAATGGTTGAATCCTTGTCTTGAATGCAACACTTAGCCTTGAATGGATACTTAGAATGCTCAATTGCTTGAAGGAATGCTTGAATGCTTGAATGTTTTAATGTTTGCCTAGCACTTTTGCCTCTTGTACACATATGTCCTTTCTCTTTTTCGACCTCCTCAAATGGGAGAGGAAATGTAGTTTATATACTTGAAAATTAGGGCTGATAGACTGATTTTCCTGACCTTGGGCTGACCAGGAAAAAATATTTTCCAATTTGAAAACTTAAAGACCCGAAGCCCCAAAAGAGCCCGGGCCCAACATAGGGCCAGGGACCAGGGCGCTGGGTGCCCTAGTCATGAAGGAGCAGGGCGCTAGGTGCCATGGTCCCACCTCCAGGGACAATAGGGTGCAAGGAGGATCAGGCCAGGGTGCTGAAAAATGTAGTTTTTGATGTTATAAACAAGTTTCGGGGTCTCCATTCAAGTTCCGTGTTGCATCGCCATCGTGAAGACCAAAATACAGTCAAAATTGCAAGTGTCACAATTTTAGGACGCTACAGATATGAATGAAATGGAGTTCTTTTGGATTGATGAAATTTACTCAAGGATGTGTGCCTTTGCTGACCTTGCATAGAGGATGAAGGGATATAAGGACCTAAGATGGATGGAAGGTATGATGGGGAAGGTGTACGTTTTGATTTTGAAGGGATGCTGGATTTAGTAGGGGTACCAACGTCTTGAGAGTGAGTTGTGTAGACATGACCCTTAACATCTTCTTTGATATGGAGGGGTTCTTTCTCATGAAGGTCTACTCCTTTGCCTTTATGAATATCTTGACTTGTAGGATACTCTTTTCCTTCGGAAGAAGACGTGAGTCCATTATGAGGTGGATATGATATGAGAGAAATAATGAGATCTTGAAGTGGATCGGATTGGACTAAAGTGGAAGAACCCATTATGCATGTCGAGGGTTCATGAACATCTTGCACTGACACGTTAGAATCATGAGTGGGATTAGGATCATGAGGGGGACTAGGATTGTGTAGTGGACATGGTTCAATGACAGGCTCTTCAAGAGATGGAATGGGAGAAATAATGGGATCATCACAAGAAATGCGATCTTGGAGTGTATATGGAGCATTAAGACAAGGAGATGGAGGAACAAAAGGATCTTGTGGAGGATTTAAAGGAATAATTTGATCTTGACAAGGAAGAAGATCATTGGAATCCTCTTTAAAGGTGCTTTGCTCTTGACTTTCAATGGGATCATCATAAAGGATGGAAAGGATATCTTGATCTTTCTTAGGAAGTGGAATGTCAATGGGATTTAAAAGGACATTTTTTTCATGAAATGGAATGGGATCATTTGGGATTGGATGGACTAGGATATCTTGATCTTTCTCAGGAAGTGGAATGTCAATAGGACTTTGGATAGGATGGACAAGAATAGGGGAATCATCGTGAGTGTCTGGGGAAATGGGATCTTGGTCAACAATTGGATGGGATAATAAGGTTTCAGGATCTTGATCTTGATCTATTTTAAGACACATTTCTTCATACTCTAAATTATCCTCTTGACATGAGGTTGGACTTTGGATATGCATGGAGGATTCTGACAAGGAATCAATGTTTTGGCATGAAGGAAATGCATTTTGAACATTTGTGATGGATTCTGGCAAGGAATCAATGCTTGAACATGAGGAAGAGGGACTTCGAATGGGATCCTCTAAAATAGGTAATGGCAATAAAGTGCATGGTTGCATTGGGTCTTGTATTTCTGAAACATGACAAGGATGTGCATCATGAATTGGATTATCGTGGCAATCAATTATGGATAGCCCTTGGGTAATTGCATCCTTGAGTGTATTGTTTGATGAGGACAATATGGAAGGTTCTTGTGAAACTTCTAGAGGTGTAGGGATAGATGCCATTGGAGAGTCAATTTTTTTGTGGGGGGATGAGGCATTGCTAGACATAAGTGTATTATCCTTATCTTCCTCAAAGAACTCACTTGGTAATTTCCTTAAGATCATTGCAATAAAGCCACCTTTCTTTCGAGGTTTTGACATAGTTGTATCTGGAATTTGAACTTGTTTGGAAAGGAGTTGGTTTGATGTCATGTTTTGATGTTGAACTAGATGTTGATCAGATTGGTTTGACATGTTCAAAATTTGGCTTGGTGTGGGTTGCAACCTTTGTTTTTGAATGTTTGGTTGACATTGATATTCCACCATTGGTTGAACCATTTGTGGACATTGTATAGTTGGTTGGACATATTGTTGAAATTGGACCATTGGTTGCATTGGTTGCATATGTTGGACAATTGGTTGAACCATTGGTTGTATTGGTTGAAAATCTGATTGATAGTAAACACCTTCTTGTTCTTGATGTGAAGGCACATAATGTTGAAATTGATGTTGTCTCTTTTCTTGAAATTGTTTCATCATCTCTATTTGGGAGAGGAGAGTGGTATGTCTGATCGTTCGATAAGAGACCTTACATCAATTGGCTCAATATTTGGATTTTGACCTGGAAGTTTTTGAAACATTTTGGACATTTGTGATCTATTCTTTGCAATGTTTTTCACTCTTTGTTCCAAAATCTCATTTTCTTGAGCTAGTTTCTCCTCTAGTTTTTGTATTTTGAGACTTGTTTCATCATACAAAGTTTGATCGATATTGCCTTGCTGTTGGGTTGGATATAATTGTGATTGCATTTTCGGTTGATATGTCAAACTTTGTTGCATCATTGGTGCTTGGAACCTTGTTTCAATAGACATGTCACTGTGCAAATGCAATATTTTTGGAATTTTTCAAGGATAATGTATGATATGCAACTAAGTGCAAACTAAATGAATGAGAATGCAACCTATGTTTTTGGTTGTTTTTCAAGATTTTGACAAACTTTTTGGAATGCAAACCTAAAAGAGACCCTTAGGAAATTGAAATGATGTCTAAACCTCAAAGGACAAAAGGACCAAGTGACAAAAGGACAAAATGACAATGTCTCCCCTATATTCTTGGATACTAAGCTAGGTTTGACAAAATGATATTGATGAGAAAAGGACAAAAGATTTAATAAGTTCTAGACTTCCTAACAATGACTTAGGTTTTATCAAAGATTTGGATTACTCAAGTATGACAAAACCTAGTTTTGACACTATATGCAAAGGGACAATTACTATGCAAGTGACCCTAATATGATATGATAATGACCTAAGCTTGATGAAGAGACCTAGGGTATGCAATGTATGACTATGGTATTACTCTAATGCAAGAGGACACATGCAAATGGATGACCCTTATTGATATGCAAAGGAGTATGACTTAAGATGAAACTTAACCTTGATAGTTGACAATGACTTTGCAAAATGCAAACCTAGGATGAACCTAAATGTAAGTGACATGAATATTGAGATAAGATTTTGAACAATGTTTGCTAACCATGTTTGAAGATGAGTTTTGAACCTTGTTGAACTTTTGTTGGATGAATGTCTCTTGTGTTTAATCTTATGTTGGATCAATTTAGCCTTGTTTTTGAAATGATATGCAATTCAACTTTTGACAAGTAAAGAATACAAGATATTTCAACTTAGACTCAAGACAATCATGCTCATTCAGAAATTTCTTAAGGTAGGCAAGGACATTAGGTACTTGAGAGGTAGACTCATTATGGGATTCAAGGAGAATACATAGATGCTTGACCCCACGGGCTCCCCTCCACGACACTCACTTCTCAGGGCAGCCAAGCATTAGTCCCCATGGAAATCTCCCCATGGTGAACTTAGTATCTCTTCCAAGTATCCAAATTTGTCCTTCTCAAGCAACTAGAAGGGTTTTTGGCCTCTAAAAACAAGGTGTGTAGTAAGGATTTCTGTTAAGCGTTACTCCTTGATGTCACGCAAGCGTGATTGAGACATTAAGCCCATCAAGATACCAAACAAATGTAGTCGCACAAGCATGATTTAGACCAAGAGGCCCTACTTAGATGTTGATATGAGAAAGAGTCCAAGGGTCATCACTTCCCAAGTAACTGCAATTCCCACATAACCCTTCCTTCAAAGCTTTCGCTCATCAGGTATTTGTTTATAGTGAGTTAGAATGCCAAGGTATTCTAGCCGTGCTCACTTTGGGTCGTTCCCTTCTCATGATTATCATTTGCTTACAAAAGCAAAGTGGTCGGGAAGGCAGGCCCTCTAAAGGAGACACACAATCAAAGACACGAGCATGGTATCGAAGATCTGGATTTCTGATCACCCTAAAAAGGATGAGAGCATACTCTCCTACTCCAATGTCACACTCAAAAATCAAAGCAAAAACATGTTCATTCCAACCTATTTAGAAATCACTAGGTGCCTAAAACATTAATGACAAACACCAAGTTTAGTTGTTTCTCCAAGGAAACCTGCAAAACCCAAGTTAGAATTTTGATGTGCTTATTCTTTGACTATCGATTCTACATAACACATGTTAGTAGTTTGATTTGTTGTCTTTGCCATGCGTATGCCAAGATTCTGCACAGATAATTAGTGTATATGGGGAAAATGGATAGCAATAAACAACAATATTGAAAGACTAAAATGGATTCAACCACCAAACCCTAGCCTAACAATGAACAAAGATCCACCATAACATATGAAGATAACCTAAGACAATGCAAAATAACTTAAAAATCACAAAGATTATACCATCACATGTCCACTAGGGTTTTGATCTCCATTCTTCCTATCTCCATTGATCTTGTTTGATATGCTTGCTCTCAGATTTTTTATGTGCACAAGAGCTCAATAAAGAACGGAATGTGGTTGCAAGTAGAATTGTAGTGTAGCTAAGTCCTCCAAAATTAGTCATTAGGGTTTGGTAATGAAGAAAGCATCTCCTTAAATAGAAGACACAATAGAAAATGGAGGGTTAAGATTGAGAGGTGTAAAAAGAGAGGTCGGCTAGGATTAGAGGGTAGGTATAAGAAATACCAAAATAATGAAAGGGGTAGGTAGTGTAGGAAATAAGAGATGAATGACATGTGTCATGTGTAGAAAAAGATAATGAATTAATTAAATAAATAAAGATTTATTTAATTAATAGAAGAAGTAGGATAATTAAATAAATAAAATATTTATTTAATTTAGGAAAGGGATAATTTAAATAAATAAATGTATTTATTTAAATGAGAAATAAGGCTAGAAGAGGATAAATGAATTAATTAAATAAATAAAGATTTATTTAATTAATAGAAGAATTAGGCTTAGATAATTAAATAAATAAAATATTTATTTAATTAGACATGACAATTTTGGGTGTCTACATTTTGCCCCTCTTTGAGACAATGCGACTTGTCGCGTTGTTTCAAAGAAAATAAGATGAACTGATACAGAGTTGCCCCAGGATGGGAATGATATGCCCCCTCGAGAGATTGGATGAAAAAGTCTGGAAAGATTGCAGACAATCTCTCGATAAGAAAGATGGGATAGAATGGACTGATTGGATAAAGTGACAAAGTCACGGGATGAGGAAGACTGACTCGGGAAATGAGGGCGAGGGCTAGGGTAGGCTATAAGATAGACCACGGGCAAAAGACATCCTCATTGTCATCCACACCCTTAGAAGATCATAGTGCAGAGCGAGAAAAGAGCAGCAGCAGTCAGCGGTGATGGCATTCGTTCATAGATTCGACCGTGTCCGCCGATTCCAGCGACCAACCGATGCAGGAGAGCCGGTAAGTACCCGAAAACCTCCTCGTACTTTCACGCATTTCAAGTTTTGTCATAAATGCATGTTTTAGGAGCAATAAATGCGCTAGAAATAGGGTAGTTTAATATTGCAAAAACGCGCAACCGCGTCTGTGTCAGCGCCAGGCGCGTCTGTGTCCAACAGGCGCGTCTGTGTTGGGTCCAGGCGCGTCTGTGCCTGGAACCGCGTTTGTGTTGAATGCGGACGCGTTTGTGAAATGTAGTAGCGTCTGTGATTTTTAGTAGCGTTTATGTCATGTAGGGACGTCTGTGTTCCCTGGTCGCGTTTGTGTCTGGCATAGGCACGTTTGTGTTCAGAAAGCGCGTCTGTGTTGCAGAGGCGCGTTTATGCAGTCTATAAGCGCGTTTATGAGTTAAAAGCGCGTGTGTGTTGAAACAGTGCATTTGTGTGTTTAAATGCATGGTTTTAGTCCTTTAGGTCAAATCGGCAGTTCTGTGATGAACATACGTTGTCGATTGGATAAGCTGCTGAGAGGATACACTCAAGCCGGTCCTCGAGGAAGATTAGGATAGATCAAGGCACTTTGTGATGAACAGGGAGCACCAGGATAGACAGCACTTTGTGATGAACAGGGAGTGCGAATGTGAGTGACACTTTGTGATAAACAGGGAATGTCACACACGTAGTACTTTGTGATGAACAGTGAGCACTACTAGGATAAATAGCAACACTTTGTGATGAACAGTGAGTGTCACTAGGGTAGATAGCCATATGCATTTAGGTAGCAAGTAGCATTTTGTGATAAACAGTGAATGCCACGATAACTAACAAGATTGATTTGCTTGACTGCAGGAGTATTTGCCGATGTTGGAGTCACGGGAGAGATTCCCATCGACTCAGAGACTGCGACCAGAGTTGTCTATCCAGGACATGATTTCCGTTGAGGAGATGGGCCTCACACATATGCTCTATGTGCCCGAGTTTCGGGCAAACATGGGGTTGCTGACTGCGTTGGCCGAGAGATGGCACTCAGAGACATGCACGTTTCACCTGCCGATGGGTGAGATGACAGTGACACTGGAGGATGTATACAGGATATTACATGTTCCCATTGATGGAGAGTTGATCCCCTACGACCGTGACAGTGACAGGGAGGCCTTGAGACGGGTCTTTCAGGATCCTGAGTTGGAGATGCGAACAGGCCATGTAGCCTGGGACACCATGACTGCCACAGGATTAGCATTGCCAGCAGTTGTTGGGGGAGTTATCAGTGGATATCTGTGTCCAGACAGGGCCACACGAGGATTGGCAGTGGGCTGGGGAGGGGCCTTGGAGACGCTGATGGCAGAGCACACTAGGTATGCATGGGGGCCATGTGTCCTAGCACATTTGTATTATGAGCTGCATCAGTTTGTATACCATGGATCAGTGGGTTTGGGCTGCGGTGTGACGCTCTTGCAGGTGTGGGCCTATGAGCATCTTCCCATCACACGACCGATTCACTTCAGAGGCAGAGGACAGGGACAGAGTTTTGTGCACCTATATGCGATGATTACATCCCAGCCTCGGATTGGGAGATTGGAGCACTGGAGGAGAGTCATTGATGACATTGACATGGTGGTCTGGAGGCCGTACCTGGGGTGCGAGGAGTGGGGGGACGATGCACTGGAGCTGCCCTACACCTTCCGGAGCAGGTACCTGATTGGGCGGACGCCCTATATATTAGAGAGACAGCTGGTGGATAGGGTATGCAGGCAGTATGGCAGGATTCAGAGGATGCCCCGAGGCTCGGGTATGTATGCCCGTACGGTCAGAGATCAGGTGCAGTTCGGCCCACTGCTATCATATGATCAGGCTGTTATGCAGCTAGCAGAGATGATGCCGATGTCATGGGACATGTGGCCAGAGGTAGATGATGCAGGGATGGACGCAGAGTACTCTGCGTACTGGGCAGAGCATCCATTTCCTAGGTTGACAGATCCAGCAGAGCCAGTGGATGGAGAGGGTGGAGGAGAGGATGATGAGGGAGGAGGGGATGGAGGTAGGGGCCGATGGAGGCGGAGGGGAGTGGTGGGAGAGAGACGGGTAGCACCTCGGAGGGAGGGAGGTCAGGAGAGAGCAGCTCCAGTGGTGAGAGGACGGGGTGGACTGCCCCTACAAGTGCCAGCAGCACAGGGTCCTAGAGAGGGACAGAGACAGGTGCAGCCAGAGGGACAGAGATAGGTACAGCCACAGGTACCTATACAGGCACAGGGACAGGTGCAGGCAGAGGCACAGGGACAGGCACCTGTAGAGGAGGAGCCACAGGCAGGGACGGAGAGTGGAGACTCCGAGGAGGATGAGGTGGTGAGGCTGCGGGAGATCTGCCAGGGCCAGGCAGATGAGATTGAGGATTTGGTTCGAGAGAGGAACCACCTCAGGATCAGGGTCCGAGATATAGAGCGGGAGAGGGATCAGGTCATCCAGAGATATACCGAGGCCGAGACAGCTCTGAGGGCAGGTAGGCGGGCAGCAGAGGATGCAGGGGCAGGCTACGCATATGTTTTGCGAGCCGGAGAGAAGATCGCCTACTGGAGGGATCTATATTATGCAGCCGTGCCAGCAGAGCAGCGGGCTAGGAGCTTCCAGAGGTCGTCGCGCACAACGACGGCTACGGGAGGGAGCCGCAGGAGACAGGCATCCAGCGGTGGGGTTATGGGGCCTCCACCACCACCAGAGGGACAGGGGGATCCTGGGGCGGGTCCATCTATAGCTCAGACTCCGTCGAGGCGAGGCGGCTCCGAGGGAGGGAGTTCCTCATAGCTATAGTGGGCTCCCATTGTATCAGTATATGTACCATTATTGTATTGTAGACACCTGCGGGTGATTCTTTTGTAGCCATATGATTCTTTTGACATCATTGTATTATGACACATTTGATTATATATATGAGATGATTCATCTTTTGCGGCAGCTATATGCATGTGTACCTTATGTGATGAGATGTTCTTATGTGATGCATGTTTTATGATATGGATGCTTATATGATGCAATGCCATATATTTTTGTTCTTTTATGTTGTATATGTGATGCATGATGCAAATCAAAATGATAATGCAAATGTTTATTTACATAATGAAAATGTGAGATGTGCTAACATGTGTTGTATGCAGGATGTGATGCAATTATAATATCTATATGTATGTATGAAATGCTTATATGTGGTGATGCAGGTGCAACTATATGAAATGCAAATGTTTTTGGTGTGTCATTATACTCAGTCATGTGATAGCGGGCTACGCGGACTCGAGAAGGACAATGGAAGTCAATCAAGAAAGGGGGATGGAAGACAGAAGATATGAACGTGAAAGAGCTTCTTGTGCGTTATCATCATTGAGCTTTATTATGGCAGAATAGGTTATGACAATCGAGGCATATGTTCGGCCCAGAAAGTCATTGTACCTGTTTGCATGGAGATAAGACAGTCACAAACAAGGAATGCCCCAGTTCATACTAGACTCACAGTGTCCTCATATCCTTGGACAAGTCATAGCATTACTAAAAGACAATCCACAGACAGCAAATGCAAATAGGTGACGATACCCCATCCTCGCCTTTCTAGTCAAAGACATCCTGGAGATAGAATCTCTAGTCAAAGACATCCTGGAAAAGCTAAAAGACATGTCACCAAAAAGATAAAACCAAAAGAAAACCAAGACTCGACACCAACATCCATTGTAGTCCTCAAGTTTAGTGTCTCTTGTCACTTGTATAAGTCAAATTTTGATTGTGGTCACAATGTTCACTTTCACAAAAAGGATAGATAGCACTGAACCATATGTTGTCTGAGTCTGTTGAAAGATTTGATTTTGTTGAAGCCCATTGTTGCTGCTGCATCTCATCTGAAACTGACTGATTCCATGAAACTGATACTTTATTGCGGAGAAGGTGAAACCTTATTGCGGATCTGTGATGCAAATGTTGCTTTATTGCGGATTGCGCGCGGATAGATTTGAAGGAAGCTGAAAGAAACTGTACTCCTCGAAACATGTGATGTTCTCAGTTCCACACCCATTACTAGACGTAGGAATCGGCCGTAGTCACAGATAGGATCTGATTTATTATGGATTGAGAGGGAGTGAAAAGGGAGGGTTTATTATGAATGGCTAACCAATCTTGGGTAGATCAATAACAAGCCATGATGGGAATGGGTAAGTTTATTGTGAGTGAATTGGTCGTGAGTGTGTGCGAAGTGAAAGAATGAAAGGGAATCCTGAAGGAGGGAGGAGCAAAGTCTCTACGCATGGCGCTGGTGACCCAGTTTTCACCATGGTACTTGCCCAGGGCGCCACCGAAGTGGTTTTCATCGTTGGACGAAATTATTTTTCTTTACTTTTTTGGATTTTGCAATTTTTTTGTTGTCACAAGGCGCCTGTTTGCCAGGTTTTCACCAAGTAACGATTTTTTTGTTTTTTAATTTTTTTGTATTTTTGAATTTTTTGATTTTTTTTGTGTTTTTGCATTTTTTTGATTTTTTTTGTGTTTTTGCATTTTTTGATTTTTTTTGTGTTTTTGCATTTTTTGATTTTTTTTGTGTTTTTGCATTAGGATACTCAAAAAGAGCTTACGTGTAGAACCTGCGAAGGTGCATGCTATTGATAGGATCCTCCAAAGATTCCCCTTCTGTAGTTGAGAGTTGATATGCCCCAGATCCATATGCTGCTGTGATGATGTAAGGACCAAGCCAGTTGGGTTCAAATTTGCCCTTCTTTTCTCTATCTTGCTGATTCTTGGGGTTCTCTCTGAGGACTAAGTCACCTACCTCAAATGTGCGAGGCTTGACCTTGTGATTGTAACTGCGACTCATTCGTTGTTGGTAAGCCTTGAGATGATTAAAAGCAGTGTGTCGTCGTTCCTCCAGCAGTTCTAGTTCTTGTAAGCGAGAGACCCTGTAGTCTTCATCGTTGATTATGTTTCTCAAGGAGACCCGTAAAGAAGGTAACTCGACCTCAATAGGCAAGATGGCTTCAGCACCGTAGACAAGTGAGTAAGGTGTAGCCCCTGTAGGTGTGCGGACACTGGTACGATAGGCCCAAAGTGTGGGATTGAGTTGGACATGCCAGTTACGGCCAGCGTCGTCGACTGTCTTTTTAAGTATTTTGAGAATTGTTTTGTTAGACGCCTCAGCTTGGCCATTACCTTGGGGGTAATATGGTGTGGAGAAACGATGAGAGATATGGAAGCGCTCACAGAGTTCACGAATATCCTGGTTCTTGAAAGGACGCCCGTTGTCAGTGATAATGGAAGTAGGAATCCCGTATCGGCAAATGATGTAGTTCAGGATGAAAGTAGCAATTTGTTTCCCAGTAACTTGCGTGAGAGGCACGGCTTCAATCCACTTTGTGAAATACTCTGTGGCTGTGATAATGAATTTATGTCCATTGGAAGGAGGAGGGTGAATCTTGCCTATGAGATCGAGTCCCCACTGACAAAAGGGCCAAGGAGATGCAAGTGGCTGTAGTTCTTGTGCTGGTGCGTGTATGAGGTCTCCATGAATTTGACACTGCTTACACTTCTTGACAAACTGATATGCATCTTTTTCCATAGTAGGCCAGTAGTATCCAGTCCTGATGAGTTTCTTGGCCAAGGTAGGACCACTAGTATGCGGACCACATATCCCTTCGTGCACTTCTCGTAACGCAATCTGAGCTTCGTCACTCTCTAAACATCTAAGGAGGGTGCCATCTAGACCTCGTCGGTATAGGATATCAGCTAGAATAATGTATCGGGAGGATTGGCGGATGAAAGTGCGGCGTTGGTTGTTCGATAAATCGGGAGGTAAGATGTTGTGGCGAAGGTATGTGAATATGGAACCATATAACTGGGATTCAGGACCAACAACACATATCATTTCCGTAAGAGTGATCTCATATGACGGAATCAGCAGGTTGTCAACCAGGAACTCATAACAGGTCTCATTTTGCGGTAGGTCAATGAGTGAAGCAATTGTAGCCATGGCATCAGCAGCGCGATTCTGTTCTCTTGGTATCTGCTCAAACTCTATCTTTGCAAAGTGTTGTTTCAGATCATCTACCAGTTGTTTGTAAGGCATTAGCTTTTCATCTTTTGTTTGATAATCATCAGTTGCTTGACGGATGACAAGTTGAGAATCGCCAAAAACACGAAGTTCCTGGATCTTCCACTGAACTGCAATTCTTAACCCAGTTGTTAATGCCTCGTATTCCGCTATATTGTTGGTACAAGGAAATGATAAGCGGTATGACTTTGGTATAGAATCGCCTTGGGGAGTTATAAAGAGTATACCCGCTCCTGCCTCATGCTGTGTGTATGAGCCATCAAAGTATAGTTGCCATGGCTTTGCAAGTGATATTGTTAGAATGGACTCATCTGGAAATTCTGACTGTAGAGGAACATCATCTATCATGGGAGCATCTGCCAGTTGATCTGCAATGGCTTGTCCTTTTATGGCTTTTCTGTCCACGTATTCAATGTCGAATTCACTCAAAATCATTACCCACTTGGCCAGCCGCCCAGTAAGTGTAGCTTTGTTGAGCAGATATTTTAGTGGATCAATTCTGGCAATCAACTTGGTCTTGTGAGTAAGCATATAATGTCGTAATTTTTGTGAAGCGAAGACCACAGCGAGACATGCACGCTCAATTGGTGTGTAGTTGAGCTCATATCCCACCAATGTGCGACTGATATAATAGACTGCTTTTTCCTTGCCGTTAGGTATTTGCTGTGCTAGTAGTGCCCCCAGTGCTGTTGGAGTAGCTGATATGTAAAGTAGCAATGGTTGATTCGGAATTGGTGGCATCAAAACTGGCGGGTTCAAAAGATAGTCTTTAAGTGCCTGAAAAGCCTGTTGACAGTTCTCGTCCCATTTGAACTTAATGTTTTTGTGTAGCAGGTGCTGGAAAGGATTGCACTTATCTGCAAGTTGTGCTATGAATCTTCGTATAGACTGGAGTCTCCCTTGTAAAGACCGAAGTTGACTGATATTCTTGGGTGGTGGCATGTCCAAGATAGCCTTGACTTTTGCTGGATCCGCTTCTATTCCTCTTTTAGACACAATGAATCCTAGGAGCTTCCCAGAGGTTACTCCAAAGACACATTTCTTTGGGTTTAATCTTACCTTGTATTTTTCCAGCCTATCAAAAGCAACTGAAAGTATGTCCAAGTGTGTATTTCTGTCTATTGATTTAACCAAAAGGTCGTCGACATAATCTTCCACCTTTACATGCATGAGATCATGGAAGATAGTAGTCATGGCTCGTTGATACGTGGCACCTGCATTTTTCAGCCCAAAGGGCATGACATTCCAGCAGAAGGTTCCCCATGGACAAGTGAATGATGTTTTATGTTGATCTTCAGGTGCAATCCTGATCTGATTATATCCAGAGAATCCGTCCATTAAAGATAACATCTCATGGCCTGCTGTGAGATCAACAATTAAATCAATGTTTGGTAATGGGAAATCATCCTTCGGACAAGCCTTGTTGATATCCCTGAAGTCTGTACATATTTGGATGCTGCGATCTGGTTTGCTAATAGGTACTAAGTTGGAAATCCATTCGGGATAATCAATTGGGCGTATGAATCCGACATCTAGTAATTTCTCCAGCTCTGCCTTGACTAGCAATGCCACCTGTGGATGCATTTTCCTCAATTTCTGTTTTACTGGTTTTGCCCCCGGTTTGACTGTTAAATGATGCATTACTAAGTCGGGGTCTAGTCCAGGCATATCAGCATAAGACCATGCGAAGTTGACTTGTCGTTCCTTAAAGAAGCTTATGAACCTTGCTTTCTCGGCCTCTGTCAATGATTGAGCCAAAAATATGTTGTGTGGAACCTCTGCTGTACCAATGTTTGTCTTTATAGTCTCTTCTACCAACATGGATGATTTTTCCTCGTATGATGCTGGGAGAATGTCAAGCCTTCCATCTTCGGGCGCCTCAGAGAGGTTTTCACCCTCAGATACGTCCTTTCTTTTTACTTTTTTAGAGTCAGAGAGTGCCACAGTGTGGTTTTCGCCATAAGACCCTTGTTTTGTCTTTATTTTCACATTTTTGCGACTAGAAGGCCCGACACCCTCACCAAAGTATGCCATCTTATTTAGCTCTATGGCATATCCTGCTTTATGGTCTCCAAGAGGAAGATCTTCGCGAATGCCAAGATAATCAACAATAGCTTCGTCATTTTGAAATGTATCAATCTGTGGTGGTCCATCCTGATCCCAGTCAATGAGTTGGGGGTGAACGAGGGGAAGATCTTTAGTGTTTTTAGAGTCCGCAAGGCTAATAGTGAAGATGTGGTTATATTCAGGTATGTCAAGGTAGTCATCGAGGTCGTCAATGGCACTCTCCTCATCAGTGTCGATCATGAGTGAGTCCAAATTATCATCACTAGTAGCACCCTCAGGGACAGGTGTCCTCATCCTATGTGATCCTGACCTAGGGCCCTGAAACGAAGCTTGTGCGGGATCCTTATGGGTCGGTTCTTGACCAACTCTGAATTTCTTGTAAAACTCCTCCTCCTCTGTAGGTTCATCTGGCTCTCTAAATGTCTCATTGAGTTCATAGTCGCTGGAGGATTTGTCTGAACCCCATTCCCACTCATTGGAGTCTGTGGAATAATTATCCTCTTGTTGAACTTCAGCCACTTTGACTCGCCATATCTGTTTTGTTCTCTTGTTTTGAATCTTGGGATTTAGAAAACCAAGCCCCTTAGAGCGTTCCCTTCTTGTAGTTAGCTCAGGTTGTAGAGGCTCCATGACACCTTCTTTGCGTAGTCCGAGAGGACTTTTTCCATCATACCTGAATCTCTGCAGAATTTTGAAACCTTTACCATAGTTTTCACAGGGTATTATAATTTGATCATGTGTATCATCCTCAGCATCCTTATATAGCATTTTATATAAACTTTCTTCCTCTAGTTCGCCCCATTTTTGAAAGACGGTAGGATCCCATTTGAGGAGCATGATGGAGATTTGCTTATTAGGATGTGGTCTCCCATATTCCTTGGGGGAGTTCATGACTTGTCGTAAGAACATTGTTTGATTCAGAGTGTATTCTCCCATGCCTTTGTCTTGAAACTTGGCTCTAAGTTCACCTTGTTTGGATGTCGAGGGCTTTAATGACTCAGGATCAATATATGCTGAAGAAGGAGTAGCCTCACGATTGCTGGGAATGATAGTCTCAGTATGTGATCTCAAGTTATTGCAATATATGAATGGATTTGGATCACCATTGACCATTACCTCGACTCCATTATGAGGAAATTTTATGCACTGATGGTACGTTGATGGAACTGCTCTCATTTCATGAATCCACGGACGTCCTAGCAATATGTTATATGTGAGGTCTAGATCCAGGACTTGACAAATCACGTCCTTTGTGACTGGCCCTATTCTTAGTGGTAAGATGACTGTGCCCTTGGACGAACGCTCTTCATCATCATAAGCCTTAATAGTGATTTGGTTTGTAGCATTCACAGCTTTGTCAGAATATCCCAATTGTCTGATGGTGCTCAATGTACAAATATTAAGACCTGCTCCTCCATCTATCAGGACTCGTTTTATTCGGTGTTTATGTATGAAGGCTTCAATATGTAGAGGTGCATTATGAGGCTGACTTATGGAGGCGTCATCGGCTTCTGTGAATGTGAGGGAGTGTGGGATGGATAAATATCCCACCATGGCTTGAAACTGATCCACGTTCAGATCAGTAGGGACAGCAGTATCTCTCAAGGTTTTGTCAAGGACAGCTTTATGTGCAGGAGATATACATAAGAGCTCAAGAATAGAGATGAGTGCGGGTGTTTTCCCTAATTGCTCTACAAGATCGTACTCAGGCTTAGTTGACGGAAGATTGGTATTCTTAGTAGAGGTACCTGGCAATGTGATCTTACCTCGACGGGTTGTAACATGACATTCAGAGGTAGATGTGGATGAAGATCCCACACCTTTTAGGACAATTTTAGGTCGCTGAGGAGGATTCTCAGGATGTTTATTTTTGATAGTAATGGTAGAAATATGATTGTCCATTGAGATGTGATTAATAGTGGAATCATAATTGTAAGATGTTCTGGTGTAATTGGCTTGATCATCTGTGACTTTGCCTTTTCCCTTGTCATGTTTTGGGAATGGTTCCTTAAACATCTCATGCTCTTGGTTAGATGAATGTCCCTCAATCTCAATATCTCCTCTGTCAATGAGATCTTGTACAATGTTTTTCAATCGATGGCAATTACTTGTCTTGTGACCCTTGCTTTTATGAAATTCGCAATATTCATCATCATTCCACCAATTCGGTTTTACCTTTGGTTCGTATGGAGGAAAATCTGGGACCGTGATCACTTTGTTTGCTACAAGCTTTTTGAATACTGATTCAAGTGGTTCTCCCAATGGAGTGTACTTCCTTCGTGGTTTTGCAGCCGTTTGATTGTTCACTTGATTGTTGGTAGAATTTGATCCAGAAAAGATGAACTTTGGTCTCACTGTGTTAGCATCAACAACACCATCATTAACTGTGTTCTTGTTCTTGTTCCAAAACTTTGGTTTGTCCTTTCCCTTAAAGTCCTCTTTGTTTTCTTTGAATAGTTTGATAACTCCTTGTTCAATCAAGACCTTTTCTGTTGCTAGGCCCTTTTCAATGACATCCTTAAATGTAGACAAACAAGCTTTTCTGAGATCATAACCAATAGCCTTGTTAACATTTTGTGTGAACATTTCCACCATTTGTTTTTGCGGGATTTCACAAGAGCATCTGCTAGCTAAGTTTCTCCATCTTTGTAAAAATGATGCAAAAGATTCTCCTTCTTTTTGTTTCGTATTGCACAAGGTAGTAACTGAGACATCTGTTTCAATGTTGTAAGAAAAATGCTGAATGAATGCCTCTGCTAAGTCACCCCATGACTTAATACCAGGAGGTAATTGAGAAAACCATTCCATCGCTTGATCTCCTAAGCTCTGTGGGAACAACCTCATTAAGTATGTTTCTTCTGCCGCTACCTCAATGCAAGCTGTGAAGAATTGTCTTATGTGTGCCTTGGGATCTCCTCTCCCTCTATATTTGTCAAATTTCGGTGTTGCAAAGTGCGGAGGAAACGGAGGCATTGGAATGCTCTTATCAAAGGGATAAGGGCATATATCTCTCATAGTATATGTGGGTTTTGATGTGCCCATGTCTTCCACTTTCTTTTGTAGATCTCTAATTTGTTGTTCCAAATTATTTTTGGGAGGAGATGGATTTCTTGTAGCATATCCCATGTTTGAAACACCCATTTGAGGAGGAGCTTGTTGCATATATGGATGATACTGATCGTAGACATGTCCATATGGAGGTCGATATTGTTGCGACATGTATGGAGCACTTGGCATAATTTCTTGTTGAGGGACCCCATATCTGTTTTGTGTATATAAACCATATTCAATGGGCCTTTCATTTTCCATTATGTTGCCCCCAATTTTGGCATGAGGTCTTCTTGTGTCAAAATTTTGAGGAAGTCCTTGAGTATCCATTTGTCTTGGTTGACCCATATCTTGAGCATGTGTTTGAACATAAGGCCTCCATGATGGTCTTTGAGTGTAAGTATCATGCATTTGAGCTTGTGTATGTGGGATTGCTGGTTTCTGAAGCAAAACTGATGGTGACTCCGGCATCATATTATTTGGTCCTCCACTATTAGGTTGAGTTTGTTGTGAAGGTCTACTTTCCATAAGTTGAGATAAGTCAAAATCATGTGGTATTTTAGCTCCACTTTGTGCCATCATGTTTAGAAAGTATTGACGATCTCTCCTCATTATCTCTTCAACCAATCTATTGAATTGAGGGTCCATTATAGATTCTTGTATGTCTGCTGATAGTATTGAAGAATTGTCCACATTATCATTGTGTGTAACGTTGTGTATAGCGTTTGCGCTTTCCATATTTGGATTGTGTCTATAAACATTCATGTCTGGTAATGTAGTGTGCTCAGGATTGTAGAAGACATCATTGTCATACTCATAAGAACTCATGTTTACGGGCCCTTGAGCTTCTTTAGCTTTTCTCCTAGATTTTTGAAGACGGGTTTCAACCATGAACTAGGTGTTAGACCAATATGTGAGAGACTTAGATGAAAATGACAAGAGTATGTAAGACCAAGAGTTGTATGGGATGTAAATGAATCTGAAGTTTACTTGCAATGTCCAAAGTGTAAGACCAAGTATGTATGTTGTAGAGTAGGTGTGACTTCCAAAGAGAGGATAGTTTCTCTTGATGAGGTAAGCTGACCTTGACTCTAAGTAAGACCAAATGAGACCCAAAGGTAAGAAACCTTGATGAGGGACCACTTAGCAAAGTGTTGTAGTATGTAGTGTGTTGACGAAGTATAGTGAGGACAAGCAAGTGACCTTTTGACTCAAGTTTAGACAAGTATGAATGTAAAATGAGGTATGAAGCAATGATGGACTGTGTAAGACCTTAGAACAGGCTGAATGCTAGATGAAACCTGAAGAGACAACCTAGGAAGCTCAAGTATGCCAAAACTGATTTCTTTGTTTGCTTGACTGTTAAATTTTTTTCAAATCCTGACACAGACGCCTCTGTATACTGCACAGACGCGGTTTTAAGACACAGACGCTATTCTGTTTGGCACAAACGTGATTCTGAGATTTCCTGTTGATGTTTGTTGGGACTGTAACAGTTTTTTGCAATTGTGGACACAGACGCGCCTGTATACTTCACAGACGCGATTTCCAGACACAGACGTGTCTCTGTTAGACACAGACACTAATAAAAACACAGATGCTATTCTGTACTTCACAGACGCGTTTATCAGACACAGACGCGGTTTTAACAGACACAGACGCGTTTCTGTAACCTTAGTGCAATCTTTCCTATCTGTGAATTTGTTTCGCTGTGACCAAATCTGATTTTTTCGACTGTTTTTCGTGACAAGAGGACACAGTGTTGATGACCCAATGTTTGCAGACTGTTTAGACTCCAAAAAGTGTGTTGTTTGATGTAAAAAGTTTTTGCATACACTTGAAGACACAAAAGACACAATGTTTTGCTGTTTTGTCTTGATTGTTTGAATGTTTATCATAAGTCAAGCACAATTCTTATGGCTGGCCAGGACAATAATTGTTGATCCCACATGGGGTTTTACCCCCGAGGCTACGCTATTCAGAGCGGATACTTAGATGCTTGACCTCACTGGCTCCACCCTCGGCACTCACTTCTCGGGTCAGCCAAGCATCAGTCCCCATGAAAACTCCCCATGGCGAACTTTGTATCTCTACTAAGAACCGTATGTGTGTGGGCCGCTACCAGAGGTCCGACCTCCTGCCTCAACAACTAGAAGGATTTGGGCATCTAAAACAATGAGGTACTAGTAAGGGCATCCGCTCGTGTGGCCATACATGCGGCACTTTCAGCTCTGTAAATACAGAAGGCTCCCAGCCGGTAGGGGTTACGCCCTACAAATGATCAAATAAATTTGATCAAACGGGTTTATGGGGAGACATAGTGTCGGTATGAACTAATCAGCACACGTTATTCATAGTTTTCACCATGAATACATTTGATTATAGTGGCTTGGAAGAAGATGGCTTTTCTTTTGCTACCACTTGGGTCGTTCTCTTCTCACTAGTAGTCCTAATGACCACACGGGAAGACAGGCCCTCTAAAGAATAAACAAAAAGAGCCTATTGCTCAAGACACAAAAGACAATGGTTCAATTTTAGTGGACCAATTGAAGTGTTTGCTAAGCTATGAAGACAAGGCACACAAATAAAATTACAAAACCCTAGCTAAGGCCCTGCAACAAAATTGTTAGTAGTTTGGGTTGTTTCAAATGATAACCCCTTCCTGCAAGCACACAAGTTAGGTAAATTTTAGAAAACCCAAAAAGACTTTGTGAAAAGGGGCCTTCAACAAAAATGTATTTGCCTCCAAAGCAAGCTGCACAAACCAGGTTAGCTAGATCTGCAAAGGTTAGCCAAAAATAAACCAGATCTGAAACCCTAAGTACAAAATCCGAAAAGCCGAATCGAAAAACTTGAAAAAATTTTGCAAAACAGAATGCACAGACGCTGTTATACCAGACACAGACGCGTCTGTCCTACACAGACGCGGTTCTGTGAGTCTCAGACGCGATTTCAGAACACAGACGCCTTTTTATTCTGCAGACGCGATTCGGGATCACAGACGCGACTTTCGGAAACCTGCAAAAATAGAAAATGACAGAAACACAGACGCGATAAAAGATATCACAGACGCCTCTGAAATACAAAAATGCGATCTGAACACTCGCAGACGCGGAAAAAACCTAAAATGTCGTCGAAATCGTCCGATCTGCAACTTCAAAAATGCAAAATCTGCAACAAAAATGTTAAATGCAAAGGGACAAGAGTCCCACCGGGCGTGCCAAAATGTATATGGGGAAAATGGATAGCAATAAACAACAATATTGAAAGACTAAAATGGATTCAACCACCAAACCCTAGCCTAACAATGAACAAAGATCCACCATAACATATGAAGATAACCTAAGACAATGCAAAATAACTTAAAAATCACAAAGATTATACCATCACATGTCCACTAGGGTTTTGATCTCCATTCTTCCTATCTCCATTGATCTTGTTTGATATGCTTGCTCTCAGATTTTTTATGTGCACAAGAGCTCAATAAAGAACGGAATGTGGTTGCAAGTAGAATTGTAGTGTAGCTAAGTCCTCCAAAATTAGTCATTAGGGTTTGGTAATGAAGAAAGCATCTCCTTAAATAGAAGACACAATAGAAAATGGAGGGTTAAGATTGAGAGGTGTAAAAAGAGAGGTCGGCTAGGATTAGAGGGTAGGTATAAGAAATACCAAAATAATGAAAGGGGTAGGTAGTGTAGGAAATAAGAGATGAATGACATGTGTCATGTGTAGAAAAAGATAATGAATTAATTAAATAAATAAAGATTTATTTAATTAATAGAAGAAGTAGGACAATTAAATAAATAAAATATTTATTTAATTTAGGAAAGGGATAATTTAAATAAATAAATGTATTTATTTAAATGAGAAATAAGGCTAGAAGAGGATAAATGAATTAATTAAATAAATAAAGATTTATTTAATTAATAGAAGAATTAGGCTTAGATAATTAAATAAATAAAATATTTATTTAATTAGACATGACAATTTTGGGTGTCTACAATTAGTACCAAAAACCAAAAAACAGAAAATAGAATGCAAAAATAAGACAATTTTCAAGTAAAACACTGCATTTTTACCTCTGTTCTAGACTTTACACAGGTGCAGAACTCAGGACACAGGTGTAGGTTACCTGACACAAGCGCAAAATGTCTTCAACACAGGCACAAGTTGCTTCACACAGGCGTAGAAGTCTCCAGAAAACCCTGCATGACCCTGTTTTTGGGTTTTTGGCCTGCAAATCAACTTGAAAGCACTCAAAAACACCATAAAGGGATTAGATGGTTAGTGTTCATGTCGGGTTCACCAATTAATGTATGCTAGGAAATAGGAAATCATCACAAGCATTATAAACATACTAATCTAGCCCAATCACGAAAGCAAAATTGCAATGATCTATCCTAAACAACACTCAATAGAGACATGAAATAGAAACATTCAAAACTAGAAATTAAGCAAACCAAAGGTATGATTTGAATGCTCCTTCATGCAGCTCCATTTTTCTTCTTTCCTCTTCAAATGGTTTGGTTGTGGATATCACCTACAAGTGCACACACATAATTGAAAGCAAGTAGACAAGATTATTGATCAAGAGTACTAGAAATGTGATTGACTAGAAATTCGATAGTCTGATTACCAATTAGCTTTGATTGATGAAGATCATCCAATTTATAGATAAATTGGAGAAATGATCAAATTAGCATGATTCAATTCAAATGGAAATTGCAAATCAATTATGTCAATTATGACAAATTTATGACAAATTATGCACCTTCTATGCAAAATTTGTTGATTGATGATTTATGACAATTTATGACAAATTTCTATGTCAAGAATTGATTGATTGTCAATTATGACAAATTATGACAAATTTCTATGTCATTCCCATGAATTTAGGAGAGAAATAGGAGGAAATGAAATTAAGAATTTAGAAAATTAGAAAATTAGAAATGAGGAATTAAGAAATTAGAAAATTAAGAAATTAATGAAAATTAGAAATTAGGTAAATTAATTAATAATCTTTCATTTATTAATTAATTCACAAAGAGGAATAATTAGCCAATTAAATGAACATTTACTTGTGACAAGAAGACTTAGGATAAATAATTTATTAATCCTAAAGGAGGAAATAACAAACTAGGTTAAATGATGAAATCACGAAACCCTAGAGGATGAATTAACAATGCGAGAATGACAATTAGGTCTTGACTGAAGATAATTGATATCGATCATGATTTTAAATTGATAAATGACCAATGTGATAAATGATTTGATTGAGAAAATGCACCTATTGACGAGGAACAATGACTAATTGATCCAAATTGACATAATTGAGACAAATAACGATCGATGACAAATCGATTGCAAAATGACAAGATTGACAAGAGGACAAGGATTGATGACAAAATAGATTGCAAGACAACAGGATTGAAAATGACCATGATTGATGACAAATCAATCACAAAATGACAAGATCGAACATGACAACGACCGATGACAAATCGATCGTTAAACAACAAGATTGAAGGATTGATGATAAATTGACAAGATTGATAAGAGTACAATGATCGATGACAAATCGATCGCAAGATTGATAGGAGGACAAAACCCTAATTAGGATTGACGATGTCCAAAATGATGACAAATTAGCATGCACATTGATGCAATAGGATAAGATCGATTAAAATAATGACTGGATAGTGTTGTTGACAAGACCAAATTTGAGAGCGGGACGAACGAAGAATGTAGAAGAATAACTCGATGCTCGCAAATGATAAAGACCAAGTACGAATCATAGGAGAAATGTTAATGCAATGCAAAAACCTAAAATGAGGCAATGCGCAAATGTTAAAGTATGACTTCGCAAGCGTTGACCATTTTTAGGTGTCTACACTTTGTATCACAAAACAGTGTACCGATAAATAAGAATTAATGCAACGAATAATAATAATAGAGACAACATAGAGAGCACACCATAACATAGGATATTTAACAAGGAAACCTATTGTGGGAGAAACCTCGATGGTATTTGTGACCCACAATAGTCACTCACTGGCCAATGAATAAATATTACTTACAATGAGGGGCCTGCACATGCGAGAAGGCTAGCAGCTTAGAGCTCACTGCTCAATCACAAAATAGAAGTCTCATTGACATACAAAATGTATTATCAAAATCCAATACAATGTACTGCGTTATATCAACATCAACTATGCCAGGTTCAGTACTAGTTTAAGCTCAGTCTATTACCAAAACCTTTGTTGTCAACTATATCACCTTATACAAAATATCATCTATCCTCTCATCATCTCCTCTATCAAAATGACATATAAGATCTCATATATATATATATATATGAGTCTTTTACAATATGCCATGTCAGCTTTTACAAAAGATAATTACAATATAAAACAATAAACAAATTTTATTCCATGTCGGCTTGAGTTTCAGTATGCACTATTGCTATTGCTGGTGAAGTGCCTGCCGATGTATGTAGAAGTCGATTGTTAGTGCCGGTAACTGTCGGTGGGTTGACAGATGTTTTCCAGCTGGTTGCAAGTTGGCTGCCATCAATGACAACATCAACTATTCTCATAAGAGTGTAGAATGCCAACAATCTCCCCCTTTGTCATTGATGGCAACACTCATGAGAAAAATCCAAAAACTGTTCCAAAAACTGAAGTCCAAAAAGTTTCCAAAAAGATGTGCTCCCCTTGAGAAAATGATCTTATCTGAAGAAGCATTTTTCTCTCCACTACTCCCCCTTTGACATCAATGACAAAGGTTGTCAAAAATAGTCAAATGAGTGCAAAAATTCACCTCAAGGTCTGTAACTGGTTGGTTACAATCTGAAAGATATTTGCCAAAACTAGATTCAGACTCTGCATAAAACTTTTGCTGTCATTCAAGGTTGCCTCCGTCTATTGGATCGTGTCGGTGAGATAGTGCATGTGATCTTCTGGTGATCATTCTCCATGAAGTAATGCCTTAGTTATTTCTATTCTTCAAGAAATAAGATTTTCCAACTTAGGACCAAGTTTATTTTTAAGCTCTCTGGCACTAGACCTTATCCTTGTCTTTTCTTTCTCAAGTCTCTCTAATTTTTCCTCAAAACCTATCATCTCATGCTCACAAACTGATATGTGACCAGATGAACCAATTATGTTATCTGCTATGTAATTGATTTCCTTTTGTGTTTTATAGATCTCCTTATCTATGTCCTCTGTTAGAATATGAGGTTTGCATGTTTCCCTATATAGCTCTTTGTACTCCAAAATTGTAGAGTTAAGTGTCAGTAATAATGTATTCAGTTGTTCTGTACACTTCTTTATGGTGTCATCAAAGAATTTTTTCTTCTCCTTTACAAATCTCTCCTTTATTGTATCCTTGTTCACTTGATCAATGGTTATTACATTGTCAGCAATAAATTTGGACAATGTGTCCAATTTGCCTAAAGAATCCTTAATATGATCTATGTTACAATTAGGTGAAATCAATTTAAGAATAGGTACAGTGTTATCAATTGCTTTGTAGGCCAAAGCATTGCAATCCATTATCTTTTTGATTGAATCCAAAAGTACCTATGTAACATTGGTAAGTCTGAATTCACTTGCTGATGTGCCAAATGTCTCACCAATTGCCTTTATTACCTCTATGCTTCCATCAGTTGTAACCATTTTACTTATATTTGCCTCCAGTGGATCAGTCTATGTTTGCATCTCAACTAGCAAGGGTTTCTTAGACTGTTTTGATGTCTCAGTGATTGCTGGTTTCTCTGCCTTAGTATGTACCTCTACCTTAGTAGGTTTCTTAGTAAGTTTTCTTGGTATCTCAGTCTTCGGTGGCCCTGTGCTAGCATCTATTCCTTACGTAGGTTTCTCTATTTCTAATGGTTGCTATGTTTGGGTTGGGATCTCAAACTCAATAGTCTCTACTAGTTTCTCAACCATGTTGCCACTATCAACATTGTCTTCCTTAACCTCTGCACTATCCTTGTCCACAACAATATTCACTTCCTGAGTATCCATATTCATGGTGAAGAGTATCTTCGATTCAGGATTTGTGTCATCATGAGTAACACATTCAGTGTCAATAACGGGTGGATCATCTATATGTACCAGTGCAGTACCCAAAGGTGGCGGTAAATTGTCAGTGATCTTGATGTTCAGAATACCACCAAATTTTCCTTTGTCCTTGTCCTTATCCTTCTGATACACTTTAAATGTTTTCTTTAGTCGATTCGTTTCCTCTTGTTTTTCCTTCTCCACAAAAAATATATCTCAGTTATCAGAAGTTTCATTTGCAATTTCTTTTACTCTTCTTGCCATTAAAATTTCTTGTCGGTGTCCACTAGCAAAAATAGATTGGTTAGCCTCAAAAATTAATTCATCAACTTCCTCTTTTGAATTTACAAGATGTATAGCTAGAAGTTTTTCAATCTTTAGTTTCTTATCTAATTCCATTATTGCAATCCTTTTTGCTTCTAATCTCCTATATAGTTCATTGGGTGAGTCATCCACAACTTCGATCAAAACCTTTTTATATATGTCCAGATGTAAAATAGTATTGTTTTCAATTCTTTCCCTATCAAAATCATTAAATGTGTTATACAGTTGGTGTACATTGGCCAAATTTCCATCATCTGTTATCTCATTTAGTAAATCATTCAAAGGGGTAACAGGTTGTTGTTTCTTCTTTGGTGTCAATTTCTTTGGTGGTCCCCTTACTGCCTGTTGTTTCTTCCTCAAAGTCCTTGTTCTCCTAGGTGAAGGAGAGGGTATCAATGAAGGTTTTCTCTTTCTCCTTTCAACTCTTTTGAACTCAGTTGCCTTGTCACTATTTGTTCCAAAAGATGTACCAACTGGTGAAATGTGTCCCTCTGGTTGAACTCCTTCAAGTTCACTAGCCGATATGCCACTAATGTTCATTAAATTTTCCTTGATTTCCTTAACTTGCTTAAAAGAATCTCTAATAAATTTTTCTCTTTTATTCCTTTGCTTCAATGTATTTACATCACTTTCAATAGTCTCAGCAATACCAAAAACTTGTTTTGATGGTTCTCTTGGTGCATCCAGTAATGCTTTAGCATATATTTCCAAAATGTTAAGATCTATCTCATATCCCATTTAAATCACCCAGATATTCCTAGGGACTACAATTTCCATCCATGTCTCATCTCTATTGATAACAAAACAGATCTCTTTATCATATTTGTCCACTACACTCCGTGGTAGTCATTCTCTTGTTTTCATTTTAGCTTGCAAAGTTTTTAAGTATTCAATTATGTTGTCATCTCTAGCAGTTCCCATGCTGGTAAATGCTTCCTATAATTGTTTTCCTACCGATATATCATATCCAAAGTCTTAAAGTCCTATTTCGGGGATCTCCTTAGTGAAATACATCATTAAACATACCAAAAGATTTCCAAATCAGAATGTCCCTTTCTTATCTCCTTTAATCTTTTTTAAATTATCAATGAGTTCATCTTTTAGCCACTCACACACATCTATCATTGCATTGTTGTTAACCATCTCATAGGCACTGTTTATATAAAGACTAGAAACTGAATTTCACCTATTAGCATGTGTAGTCTTGTAACCTAGCACCATACTTACAAATCTCACATTGATGTCTTTAATATCATTCACTCTCAGTGATCTATTGTCAGATGTTGCTCTAGTTAGGGTCATCACTTTGTTGTTAGGAATCTTCTTTGTTTTGTTTGGTCTGCTGCCAATTGAGGGTAAACTAGTTACTGCCCTAATTGTGTGTCGGGTTATTTTGTAGACATAATCCAACCATAAGAATTATCCATGTGCTCTACTCAAAACAATTCCTACTACTTCCTCTAGAAATTGGGGAATGTTCATTATTTCCACAAAACCTAGACTTTCTATAATCTTGTGTTTGGGTTTGACAACAACATTTTCATCACAAAACACTTTAGTAAACATTTTCATCAATTCTTCAGAACCTAGTTCTTCTATATTGCAATGTATATAAATCTTAGGGTCTTCTACAAAAGGTACACCTTTAGGAATTTTTGAAAATGCCCCTAGAGAGTCATCTTGCTTGGAAATCTTGAGAATTATCTTAAATACGGGCCTAGTGTGTTTCACATTTTCCACAATAGTAGGGTTTAAAATAAATTCTGGAGTAGAAGAAGAAGCCATTGAAAAATACCTTTAGCTACCTGAAAATATTCTGAATGCTTGAAGAAATCACTTCGCACCTTCTCCTTGAATGCCTTCGCTCTGTTTTTCACACTCTCTACTAATTTGAATGCTTGGTGAGTTGAAAAAGAGGAAAATTAGCTGATTTATAATGACATTACTCTTTCCAACCACATTAAATGCTTGTTGGTTAAGTAAAAAATTAACACATCTGCCGGTAAAGAATAAATCTATCTTCTCACCATCGACTAAGGGTAATCTGCATGATTTTCAACTTACAACAATACCCCTAAAGGGTTACTTCTCAATTGGATGAAGAATCTCCTGTCGGTGGAGGATTACTTTGTTCTACCGGTATAGAAATTGTTTCATCAACATTCTGATCTCTCTTCCTAATCCATTGTTTTGAAAATTCCTGCTTTACCTCATCTACCTTTTCTTTTCCTTTCAAACTAGATCCTTTATTGTTTGCTGGTGAAGTCTTGCTTCTACAAAATTTGGTAGTATGTCCAATTTTTTTACAAGCATAACAAGTCACATTATTCCTCTAAATAGCCTTTCTATATCCTATGCCGGTTTGTATTCTGCATTGATTAGATAAGTGTCCATATCTTCCACAAACATAGCATTTCACATTCATTCTGCAATTTTCTGAATTATGACCAACTTTGTTGCATTTGGAACATTGATCGGTGGGTGCATTAATATTCTGATTGTTTCTAGATCTACACTAATTTTCTCTATGACCATATTTGTTGCAAATGAAACATTTGTATCTCCATTGGGTTTTTGACTTTTCAACATGTCATTAAGCTCCTCTAAACTTTTCTTGAATTTCTCTTTGTGTTGATTTGCAGTAGCCAACTCATTTTCTACAATTTCCTTTTGTCTCACAAGCTCAGTTTGATCATGTTGCATGTGAATCAGATTTGTCTTTAACATATCATTTTCATGACTAAGTCTTAGATTTACATTTGTAGCATCATTGAGTCTTCTAGTCAAGTCTTCTTCACTCTTTTTCCTGTCTTCAATGTCTTTACATAACCTCATAGTCATATCTTTCATTTCATTCTTCATATTATTGTTTTCCTATCTCAATTTGTTTGCAAGTTCATTAAGAGTTTCTTTTTCCTCATCATCTTTCTGCATCTTTGTCATGCCCAAAATTTAGGGCAAAAACGGAACAAATTTTTTTTTAAAAGATACTAAGTTTAATTAACAAGCACACTCTTGCGACAAGCGTTAACGAAAATTTCATTAATAAATTCGAGCTCATTCTGAAACAAACGAAGCATCGACAATCTGTTATAATTTAATTGCGGAAAAACCTACTGGTTTAAATTCTATCTCCAAAAGATATTTAATTTATAGTTTTATTAAATTAATCATACTAAAAAATATTAGGAGAGATATTTTAAAATTTATTTCCCACTATGACTATATAGTCTTAGCAGTTTTAATTAATTTCTCCTTTACAATATTTTTTTCAAATCAATATGGTGCACATGTAAAATGCACATATATACATATAGATTATGCATATATTTTGAATATCCATAATTTAATTTCTTAAACCAATTAAACTAAAGAAAAACATACATATATATTCATATATATATTCCCATATATATATATATGGAAACATATATATTATTATATATATATTCTACATATATTCCAATATTTTAATCCTAACCTCCTAAATCCATTTCAACTTTCTAAATATTACCACTTAATTTCCTCAACCCTAATTAGGGTTCTAAATTCCTATTTAACCATTACCTAAACCCCAAATACATATTATTTTTTTTCATATTAAAAAAAACTAAACTTCCCTAGCCCCTATCGGGCTAGGGTTTAACCCATTCCTTTTTTTAACAGGTGAAGATTTCATGCCGGGCCGAAGAGCTAACAAGCGGCCATGATTACCAAGCTTGCCGGTCGCTGGGGTTTCAAGTGGAGGCTGGCCGCGCGCACCACTGTGTGAGCTCACAGTGGCGCCGCAGCACCACTGTGTGCCCACACAGTGGGCGCCGCTAGCGGCTCCCCACTGTGTGGCCACACAGTGGCGGCCGTGGCCGTCCACTGTGTGCCCACACAGTGGGTGCCGCAAGCGGCTCCACTGTGTGTGCACACAGTGGGCGCCGCGCGGTCGTCCACTGTGCGTACACACAGTGGAGTCCGCGGGGGCCCCAAACATATTTTTTTTTATAATTTTTTTCTAAAATTTACAATAACATTTATTAATATATATATATATATATAAATATATAAATATATATATTTATATATATATGTATATATATATATATATGTGGTATTTTCATAAATTAGTAAGCATAGATAAAAAGATAAATTTAAATTCTAAATCAAATTTATATATAATTTAAAAGACAATTATTACATGCAAAATTTTAAGCTAATAAAATAAAGGAAAAGATAACCTTAAGTTAAATCAAAAAATTTAATTATATATATATATATATATTTATATATATATATTAATTTAAATGCATCTATAAAACAAGCTTCTAAATCAATGATTAACAAAAAAAGTACAATATAAAGTATTTCACAGAGATTCATTATACGTTTCCTCTTTTGTAATAAGAAATCCATTAACATGTTTTTTTTTGAAATAGATTATTCACATAAAACAACTTCTCTTTCCACCTAAATTACTTATAAAGCTTTCAACTTAAATAAACTTCTATTTTGACTTAATAAAAAAAAATAGGTAAAAATCTAAATGAAATCAGACTTTTTATTTCTTTCATAAAACAAGAAGCTTTGCATGCATCACTAATTTGCTTTTATTTTTTTTTTATTTATTCTAGGAGTAAAATCAAGCCTTTTCTCTTTCTTTAAAAACATCTCTAATATATACTACCAAATTTACAGCAATGTTTTCTCTGAACAGTCGCAACAATAAAACTTCAAATCTATTATTACAAAATTACAACTTGCTTCTCCTTTCTTTTGAATTGAGGCATTTATTCACAACAACTTTAAAACAACATCTGCAACTGAATTCAAAAATCTTCAAATTCCATCTTCTGAATAACTTTCATGAATTTCTATCCTCTTTCCTCTGGATTTCCTGCATAATAGAAAACACAAAACTGACCACGGAGTGCTCACCTCCCAGCCTAGGCTAACTGGTAGCCACCCCCGAGCTCGGAGAACCAATTCCTAGACGGGTACAAACAGGCAAACACAAAGAAACACAAAGCATACAAATATTTCAGACACATTCCCAACCTGGCTTTCACAGCACCACACTCTGGTGGTGAACATTTTCAAAGGGTGGTAGTGGACCAAATACCCTGAGGAGAATTCTGCAAGTATGTAATAACAAGAAGCCACCTCATGGCGCAAATAACATATCAAAATCTCAACCCCATAAATTCCTTATGCCCCCCAAAGGCATTCTAGCCTTATAACCCTCCTTATGACCCCCATTGCACAAACAGGCCATGCAGCAAGGGTCACACAAAGATCCCTTGTGATCGCTCTCTAAAGAGAGTCTCTCACTCGAGGGCTGTCACTGCTACCACCCTCAAGATCCTCTTCTCTCCCAAGAGAAAGAGAGATCTTGAGAAAACTCCCAAAACACATTCATTCATAAAACAAAACCAAAAGATTTTCAAACTTTCATTTTCAAGAATACAGATTTTCTTATTCAACAACTTTCAGAAAGAAACAAAACAGGTCATTAAAAGTAAAAAATGAAACCAACCTTAATCTGCCCAAAGGTTATAATGATATCTGAAGAAGAGCTGCCCAATCCACAATTCTTTATTTTCCTTAATCAATTTCTTTATCCCATAACATTATTTTTTCTTCCAAATTTTCTTCTGTCTCCAAAAATGGAGAGTGGGTGATTAACCAGCTATTCCCAAAAATCTTCCTTAAGAAGCTCACTCTCTGAGTTCTCACAGGATCCTAAAAAAAATCCAAAAAAAAGAAGGAAGAAAGCAAAAATGCAAAAAGACTTTCCTTCCAAGAGGGAAAATCTGGATTTGATTTCACTTCAATTTTCAATTTTTGCTCAACTCAAAAAAAGCCAATTTTTAAAGCGTTAAAAAGATCATAATAAAGTAGAAACTTGCCTAAAATTATCCCTAACCCCTAGGTATACCTTATGGGCTTCAGGAAACCCTAATAAACTACCCCTAGGTGTTCATTTAACCCATTTTAAACCCCTCTGAAGTTTATTTTCGGGTCAAACATAAGTTGACCACTCCAAATATTATATTCTCAAAATGTCTTTTTGACAAAACATTATTTTATTTAAAATTAATAATAATTAACACTTTCCCATCAAGAGACAAGATAAAATGTTAAAATTTAAATCCACACATGTGTCAAGTGACACTAATAAAATACTTTTACAAAAATAAACATGAAATTGTCTCTTGAGGTTTTTACACAATAAATTTAAATAACACATAACACACATGCAGCATATACTGATACGAATAAAATACAACACAAACGGGGTGTTGTCTCTCCAAATAGACAAACCCTGGCTTTACGAACATACATAAGTCTAGGTTTGATTCTCCGTAATTTTCCATGGTCACATGGTAAATTTCCTGCGCATCTCAATTTACACATTAGTACTCCCAAATATTCATATAAAATATAATTCAATAATACAACAATGCACATCATTACTTGCATACAATTTTCATCTGCACAGATTGAATACATCTTTTGTCAAGCAAATTCACATAAGCAATTTTCATCTCAATTCACATAAACTAAACATACATCATAGTTCTATATTCAAAGTAAAGTCCTGCAAATTCATTAACGACATCTATCATTGCAATACCATTCTATCTAATAATCATGTAGTGTTCTATCTCATAAAGCATGTAAGTAAAACATCAATTAATAGCAATGTTATCCAATATCCTGAAGTCATAAAAGTTCTAAATCTCAAAATGCATCAAAACAAAGTATCCATAGTAGTCTAAAATATAAAATCCACTGAATGTCAAACTGAGTCGAGGTGAGGCCTCACATCCTCCCCCTCTAGGCATGAACTTCCTCCTGGAGTTCATCAAAGAGGTGAGGGTACTCTGATCTCATACGTGCTGCGTCCTCCCATGAAGCCGTAACCTCATCATAACAATCCCACTGGACCCTAACCTGGTCCAGCTCTCGACCTCGAAGGGCCAATGTCCGACGTGCCAAAATGCGAATGGGCTCCAAAGCTAGCTGCCCGTCCGACTCCACCTGCAAGGCATCCCAATCTAAAATATGAGACTCATCATAGATATATTTTCTCAAAACTGAAACATGAAACACATCGTGGATGCGTGACAGGCTAGGTGGCAAAGCTAAACGGTAGGCAACTGGGCCTATCCTCTCCAGAATCTCAAAAGGTCCTACAAAGCGAGGTGCGAGCTTAGAACCCTTTCCGTAACGGATCAGACTCTTATGCGGTCGCACTCTCAAGAAAACTCTGTCTCCAACCAAGTAACTACGGTCAATCCTCTTTGCATCGGCATACTTCTTCTGTCTATCCTGAGCCTCTCTGAGACGCTGCCTAATCAAATCCACCTGCTGTTCCATATCTCGAACTAACTCAGGACCAATAGCAACTCTATCCTCTATGCGATCCCAACTCAAGGGCGTCCTACAAGGCCTGCCGTATAATGCCTGGTAGGGTGGCATTCCCAAAGAAGTGTGATGCCCATTGTTATAGGCAAACTCCACTAAGGGAAGATACTCCTCCCACCGGGTCTGATGATCCATGACGTACATACGAAGCATATCCTCTAACACCTGATTGACTCTCTCTGTCTGACCATCTGTCTCTGGGTGATAAGCTGTACTGAAATTGAGCTTTGTGCCCATAGCTGCCTGTAATGACTTCCAAAAGGTAGAAGTGAAAAGAGAATCCCTGTTAGAAATAATCTTGCGGGGTACGCCATGTAGTCTAACAATGTCTCGCAAGAACACCTGTGCTACTGCAGGAGCTGTGAATGTAGTACGGACTGGTGAAAAGTGAGCTACTTTGGTCAGCTTGTCAACTGTCACCAAGATAGCATCATGGCGACGAGAAGACATAGGGAGACCAATGATGAAATCCATGGATATAGTATCCCACTCCCACTTTGGTATAGCATGAGACTGAAGCAACCCACCTGGATGGCGGTGCTCCGCCTTTACCCTCTGACACTCGAGACACCGAGCTACTATCTCAGCAATGAGCTACCGCATTCCCGGCCAATGATACAACTGCCTCAAGTCTGCATGCAACTTCTTAACCCCAGGATGTGCAGCATAAGGAGCTCTATGAGCTTCCGAGACAATGAACTCTCGCAACCCTCCGGAGGAAGGTACATAAATGCGCCCTCTGTGGCGTAACAATCCATCGGACTCCAAAGAATAATCCACATATTTCCCTTCTAGTGTGACCTGAGAACATAACACCTGACAAACCTCTGCGTACCATCCATCCTCTGACAAGTGCCGAAGTATACGGTCCCTCAAGTCTGTGCCCATGGATATGGTGCAAACCTCATGACGTCTCCTACTCAAGGCATCTGCAACTACATTTTCCTTTCCCTTGATGTAGTGAATGTCAAAATCATATTCGCACAAAAACTCCATCCATCTCCTCTGACGTGCATTAAGGTTCGGCTGAGTGAAGATGTACTGAAGACTCTGATGATCTGAATGCAACTCAAAGTGATGTCCTAAAAGGAAGTGTCTCCACCTCACAAGTGCATGCACTACTGTTGCGAGCTCAAGGTCGTGAGTGGGATAATTAAGTTCATGAGTCTTAAGCTTCCTAGATTCGAAAGCTATGGCCCTACCACCTTGCATAAGAACTACCCCTAAACCCTCTAAGGAAGCATCGGTACAAACCATGAAATCAGCTGAAGGATCTGGTACAACAAGGATAGGAGCGCTAGTAAGTGCCTTCTTGAGTTCCTGAAAGGCCTTCTCGCACTTCTCTGTCCACTCAAATTTCTTCCCTTTACACTGAAGAGAGGTAATAGGGTGTGCGACTCTGGAGAAACCTTCGACAAAACGTCGGTAATATCCTGCTAGACCCATAAAACTCCTGACCTCTATCACACTGGTAGGCGCTGGCCAATCCATAATAGCCCTAATCTTTGATGGGTCAACTGAGATCCCATCACCGGAAATAACGTGTCCAAGGTACTTGACCTCAGATCGAAAGAAAGCACACTTCGATAGGCTGCCAAACAACTGGTTATCTCGCAAACACTGCAATACCTGTTTCAGGTGCTCCTCATGCTCCTTCTCATTCCGAGAATATATCAATATATCATCGAGGAACACAATAACAAAACGGTCCAGAAAGGTACGGAACACCCCATTCATGAGACTCATAAAAACGGCTGGGGCATTCGTAAGTCCAAAGGGGACTACGGTAAACTCATAGTGACCATATCTAGTGCGAAAAGCGGTCTTGTGGATATCACTTTCCACTATTCTCAACTGATGGTATCCTGACTTCAGATCTATTTTGGAAAAGACTTTGGCACCCTGAAGCTGGTCAAATAAATCATCAATTCTAGGCAAAGGATATCGGTTCTTGATGGTTACTTTATTTAGCTGCCGATAATCCATACACAATCGGAGAGATCCATCCTTCTTCTTAACGAAGATAACTGGTGCACCCCACGGGGATACGCTAGGACGGATATGACCCTTCTCAAGAAGTTCCTCAAGCTGAATTTTAAGTTCATTAAGCTCATTTGTGGTCATTCTATAAGGTGCTCTGGAAACTGGCTCGGCTCCCGGTACAAGGTCTATATGAAAATCAATCTCTCTGCGGGGAGGCATTCCCGGTAACTCTGAAGGAAATACATCAGAATATCCCTGAAGGATGGGATGGTCATCGAGCGATGTTTCTTTTTCCTCCTCTTCTCCTCTGTCACTGATAGTGATAGCAAAAAGCTGACATCCCTTTCGCATGCTCCGCTTGAGTTGCATTGCGGAGATCATACGAAGAGACACGGGCCTCTGAATCCCGGTGATAACCATGGGCGAACCATGATCATCCTCACACTCGATCTTTTTCAGACGGCAATCCATCTTGGCTCTGTGGGCATAAAGCCAATCCATGCCAAGTACGATTCCATAAGATCCAAGTGGAGTCACTCTAAGGTCTACTACCGTGGTGGTCTTGCCAATCTGCAATTGACACGCCCTAACCTCGGATTCCACTGACACTCTAGCCCCTGAAACTAATTCCACTTCCCAACTGACACCCTGCCTAGTTGCCACTAGCCCGCAACGCTCCACAACCAACGGAGATATAAAGGAGTCAGTAGCTCCTGAATCAAACAAAATAGATACATTGTTACCTCTGATTATACCTGAAGATTCGATAACCGTGGCCTGATGGTCGGCCTGGCGGTTGTCAACCGCTGTGAATACTCTATGGGACCTGCCCATATCACCAACTGTCGGCTCTGAAGCGGCCATCCGCTGACTCCCTGCTACCTGTCCCTGAGGGCAATCCCTCGCCAAGTGCCCCATGGCTCCACAAGTAAAGCAAGCACCCCGTGCCTGGAACTGGGCACTCTGAGGCCTAGAAAATCCCTGACCTCCTGTCCTACTGGATCCGCTGTACCCACCCTTGGAGGACTGCTGAGTCCCCGCCGGCTGTGTGTACTGCCCCTGTGCTCTCTGATCACGTTTTTGTCCCTGAGTCTGCCACTGCTTGGGCTTGGAGCCCTGCAGATACTGTGGAGGCTTCTGCCTCTGGTTCTGTGGTGTCTGTTGTGGAGGAGGGGGTTTGGAGAACCCCTGAGAATTTCGGTTGTTCCCCTTCCAATGAGGTTTCTGGAATCCAAAAGTCTGACGTGCGGGATTTCGGTTCTGATACCGATCCCTATTGTCCTGTGGTCTAACCTGAATTTCCTCGGCAATCAGTGCCTTCTCTACAGCAACCCAAAGGCTCTCTGGAGCGGACATCCTAACAGGCCCGGCTATACCGGCATTCAATCCCCTGATGAAGCGGTTTACAAGAAGTTTCTCATCCTTTAGATAATCTACATATGGCAACAACTCAAAGAATTTACTCTCATACTGGGTTACTGACAAGCCTTTTTGTTGGAGATCATGAAATTCGTCTATACGACGCTGCCTGAAGTGCTCTGATAGGTACCTCGCACGGAACCTCTCAGTGAATATCTCCCAAGTGAGTGTATCAGGAACTAATCCACATTTGTACTCTTCCTGTCTCCACCAGGTGGAGGCTGTTCCTCTCAGAAGATGAACTGCAACACGTGCTTTCAAGTTGCTCTCATAAGAACGCAACGCAAAGCACCTCTCAAGACTCAGAAGCCATGCCTCGGCCTCTACTCCATCTGTAGAGCCTCCGAAGGATGGTGGTTGGAGGCGCATGACCTCCCTGATGAGATCCCCTGGATCTCGACGACCTCTCTCAAAATAGACTGGTTCCACCGCAGGAGGTGGTCCTGGCATATGCACTGACTCTGGCTCATTACCACCCTGGCTCTCTACAGGAATCGGAGCTGGGCTCCTGCTTCGTTCTCTATCAACAAATCTATGACTCCCAGAGTCATGACTCCTAACCAGAGGGTTCTCTGCTGGAATCCTTTCCTGAACAATGCCAATAAGATTCTGAATGGCTGCTAGAAGGTCACGGTTAGGTTCATTTGGCTGTTCGGGAGGTGCTCCTGGGTTCTCCTCTGGAACCGATGCCTCCCTCTCTTCCTCATCGCGAGCTAGGCGCTCACGTCTAGGACCCCGTCCGCGCTTGCGAGCTTGTCGCGTCAACGGAGGCATCCTAAGAGGAAAATAATACAAAACAATTAATTTATTTCTTTTAGAATTAAATTTATTTAAATGCAAAATTCCATTTAACAAAATAATTTTTAAATAAATTTAAGGCAAAACGTAAGTGAGTAAGGCTCCTAGTGTGGAAACCTTGCTCTGATACCAAAATGTCATGCCCAAAATTTAGGGCAAAAACGGAACAAATTTTTTTTTAAAAGATACTAAGTTTAATTAACAAGCACACTCTTGCGACAAGCGTTAACGAAAATTTCATTAATAAGTTCGAGCTCATTCTGAAACGAACGAAGCATCGACAATCTGTTATAATTTAATTGCGGAAAAACCTACTGGTTTAAATTCTATCTCCAAAAGATATTTAATTTATAGTTTTATTAAATTAATCATACTAAAAAATATTAGGAGAGATATTTTAAAATTTATTTCCCACTATGACTATATAGTCTTAGCAGTTTTAATTAATTTCTCCTTTACAATATTTTTTTCAAATCAATATGGTGCACATGTAAAATGCACATATATACATATAGATTATGCATATATTTTGAATATCCATAATTTAATTTCTTAAACCAATTAAACTAAAGAAAAACATACATATATATTCATATATATATTCCCATATATATATATATGGAAACATATATATTATTATATATATATTCTACATATATTCCAATATTTTAATCCTAACCTCCTAAATCCATTTCAACTTTCTAAATATTACCACTTAATTTCCTCAACCCTAATTAGGGTTCTAAATTCCTATTTAACCATTACCTAAACCCCAAATACATATTATTTTTTTTCATATTAAAAAAAACTAAACTTCCCTAGCCCCTATCGGGCTAGGGTTTAACCCATTCCTTTTTTTAACAGGTGAAGATTTCATGCCGGGCCGAAGAGCTAACAAGCGGCCATGATTACCAAGCTTGCCGGTCGCTGGGGTTTCAAGTGGAGGCTGGCCACGCGCACCACTGTGTGAGCTCACAGTGGCGCCGCGGCACCACTGTGTGCCCACACAGTGGGTGCCACTAGCGGCTCCCCACTGTGTGGCCACACAGTGGCGGCCGTGGCCGTCCACTGTGTGCCCACACAGTGGGTGCCGCAAGCGGCTCCACTGTGTGTGCACACAGTGGGCGCCGCGCGGTCGTCCACTGTGCGTACACACAGTGGAGTCCGCGGGGGCCCCAAACATATTTTTTTTTATAATTTTTTTCTAAAATTTACAATAACATTTATTAATATATATATATATATAAATATATAAATATATATATTTATATATATATGTATATATATATATATGTGGTATTTTCATAAATTAGTAAGCATAGATAAAAAGATAAATTTAAATTCTAAATCAAATTTATATATAATTTAAAAGAGAATTATTACATGCAAAATTTTAAGCTAATAAAATAAAGGAAAAGATAACCTTAAGTTAAATCAAAAAACTTAATTATATATATATATATATATATTTATATATATATATATTAATTTATATATATATATATTAATTTAAATGCATCTATAAAACAAGCTTCTAAATCAATGATTAACAAAAAAAATACAATATAAAGTATTTCACAAAGATTCATTATACGTTTCCTCTTTTGTAATAAGAAATCCATTAACATGTTTTTTTTTGAAATAGATTATTCACATAAAACAACTTCTCTTTCCACCTAAATTACTTATAAAGCTTTCAACTTAAATAAACTTCTATTTTGACTTAATAAAAAAAAATAGGTAAAAATCTAAATGAAATCAGACTTTTTATTTCTTTCATAAAACAAGAAGCTTTGCATGCATCACTAATTTGCTTTTCTTTTTTTTTATATTTATTCTAGGAGTAAAATCAAGCCTTTTCTCTTTCTTTAAAAACATCTCTAATATATACTACCAAATTTACAGCAATGTTTTCTCTGAACAGTCGCAACAATAAAACTTCAAATCTATTATTACAAAATTACAACTTGCTTCTCCTTTCTTTTGAATTGAGGCATTTATTCACAACAACTTTAAAACAACATCTGCAACTGAATTCAAAAATCTTCAAATTCCATCTTCTGAATAACTTTCATGAATTTCTATCCTCTTTCCTCTGGATTTCCTGAATAATAGAAAACACAAAACTGACCACGGAGTGCTCACCTCCCAGCCTAGGCTAACTGGTAGACACCCCCGAGCTCGGAGAACCAATTCCTAGACGGGTACAAACAGGCAAACACAAAGAAACACAAAGCATACAAATATTTCAGACACATTCCCAACCTGGCTTTCACAGCACCACACTCTGGTGGTGAACATTTTCAAAGGGTGGTAGTGGACCAAATACCCTGAGGAGAATTCTGCAAGTATGTAATAACAAGAAGCCACCTCATGGCGCAAATAACATATCAAAATCTCAACCCCATAAATTCCTTATGCCTCCCAAAGGCATTCTAGCCTTATAACCCTCCTTATGACCCCCATTGCACAAACAGGCCATGCAGCAAGGGTCACACAAAGATCCCTTGTGATCGCTCTCTAAAGAGAGTCTCTCACTCGAGGGCTGTCACTGCTACCACCCTCAAGATCCTCTTCTCTCCCAAGAGAAAGAGAGATCTTGAGAAAACTCCCAAAACACATTCATTCATAAAACAAAACCAAAAGATTTTCAAACTTTCATTTTCAAGAATACAGATTTTCTTATTCAACAACTTTCAGAAAGAAACAAAACAGGTCATTAAAAGTAAAAAATGAAACCAACCTTAATCTGCCCAAAGGTTATAATGATATCTGAAGAAGAGCTGCCCAATCCACAATTCTTTATTTTCCTTAATCAATTTCTTTATCCCATAACATTATTTTTTCTTCCAAATTTTCTTCTGTCTCCAAAAATGGAGAGTGGGTGATTAACCAGCTATTCCCAAAAATCTTCCTTAAGAAGCTCACTCTCTGAGTTCTCACAGGATCCTAAAAAAAGTCCAAAAAAAAGAAGGAAGAAAGCAAAAATGCAAAAAGACTTTCCTTCCAAGAGGGAAAATCTGGATTTGATTTCACTTCAATTTTCAATTTTCGCTCAACTCAAAAAAAGCCAATTTTTAAAGCGTTAAAAAGATCATAATAAAGTAGAAACTTGCCTAAAATTATCCCTAACCCCTAGGTATACCTTATGGGCTTCAGGAAACCCTAATAAACTACCCCTAGGTGTTCATTTAACCCATTTTAAACCCCTCTGAAGTTTATTTTCGGGTCAAACATAAGTTGACCACTCCAAATATTATATTATCAAAATATCTTTTTGACAAAACATTATTTTATTTAAAATTAATAATAATTAACACTTTCCCATCAAGAGACAAGATAAAATGTTAAAATTTAAATCCACACATGTGTCAAGTGACACTAATAAAATACTTTTACAAAAATAAACATGAAATTGTCTCTTGAGGTTTTTACACAATAAATTTAAATAACACATAACACACATGCAGCATATACTGATACGAATAAAATACAACACAAACGGGGTGTTGTCTCTCCAAATAGACAAACCCTGGCTTTACGAACATACATAAGTCTAGGTTTGATTCTCCGTAATTTTCCATGGTCACATGGTAAATTTCCTGCGCATCTCAATTTACACATTAGTACTCCCAAATATTCATATAAAATATAATTCAATAATACAACAATGCACATCATTACTTGCATACAATTTTCATCTGCACAGATTGAATACATCTTTTGTCAAGCAAATTCACATAAGCAATTTTCATCCCAATTCACATAAACTAAACATACATCATAGTTCTCTATTCAAAGTAAAGTCCTGCAAATTCATTAACGACATCTATCATTGCAATATCATTCTATCTAATAATCATGTAGTGTTCTATCTCATAAAGCATGTAAGTAAAACATCAATTCATAGCAATGTTATCCAATATCCTGAAGTCATAAAAGTTCTAAATCTCAAAATGCATCAAAACAAAGTATCCATAGTAGTCTAAAATATAAAATCCACTGAATGTCAAACTGAGTCGAGGTGAGGCCTCACAATCTTTTCATGAAGTTCTTTTATTTTATTTTGTGCAATAGAAAGGTTCTCCTGAAGTCCTTTAATGAATTCCTATGCAGTCCATAGATCATCTTCAAGTTTGATATTCTTCAATTTCTCTGCATCATAATCTACAAGAGCTCTTTCCAATTATTTTCTTAAGTTCTCCATCTGTACCGGTGTCAGAATCTTCCTCAAGTTGTTAGGCTTTTGCAAATAGAGGACCAGACTCTGATACCAATTGTTAGAATCAATGACAGTCCCAAAGACACTGAGAAGGGGGGGGGGGTGAATCAATGTCTAATCAGTTAGCAGAATAATTAAATTTATTAAGAATTTTGTATCCCAGAACAATTTACCGATAAATAAGAATTAAGGCAGCAAATAAGAATAATAAAGACAACATAGAAACACATCATAACACAAGATATTTAATGAGGAAACCTGATGTGGGAAAAACCTCAGTGGGATTTGTGACTCACAATAATAACTCACTGGCCAATGAATAAATATTACTTACAATGAGGGTCCTGCACATGCAGGAAGGCTAGTAGCCTAGAGCTCATTGCTCAATCAAAAAATAGAAGTCTCACTGACTTACAAAATGGATTATCAAAATCCAATACAATGCACTGCTTCAGATCATCATCAACTATTCTAGGTTCATGATGAAAAATAATGAACAGTAAATACCCAACAAATACTAAGAGGGGGGTTGAATTAGTATAGACAAAAACTTCTTTAACAACTTAAACTGTAATGACTGCACTAACTGGTAAATAACATCACCGATCTAAATCAAGGCAATGCCGGTAAAACATAGTATGACTATAAAAGACATTAACTTGTAACACTTAGATCTTCACAAAACCTAATATCTCATTTCCACTTCACCCATATGCTTAAACAAGTATTACATCAGAAATATAATGACCACTGGATCGGCTTGCATTACCACTTAATAGAAAACACTAAACATCACATGAAAAAGCATCAAACATGACACACTTATTTTTCACGTGGAAACCCAACTGGGAAAAACCATGGTGGGGATGAATACTCACAAGTTGTTCTTGAACTCTTCTGAAGTTCACTCTATTAGGATCCTAGTCCAGTTAAAGACTTTACAATAAGTTCTGCTAGGAACCGATCCTACTAGGGATCACTCGGTTAGAGGTTAAAACCCTGTTAAAGGTTACCTTGTGAGAGGATTTTAAGAACTCAATGATTTTGAGTCACCCTGTTAAAGGATTTACAAAAAGCCTGTTAAAGCTACCCAGTTCAGTAATTTTCCAACTGCTGAAATGGTTAGAAGTCAACAGGTAATACACTGATCTGATAACAACACTTAATGCCAAGGCAGATTCACTTTAGTTCCTTTACATCTGCAATTACACTCTGTAGGTATCTACTCACTTCTCTGGTCTGGCAAGAATAACCTCACATACAATCATTTGCCAACAACTTCAAATAAAAATCATCATCGACCTTATAGACAACAATTAGGCCGGTAGCCAAAACCTAAAACCCTAGGCATCTAGGTTAACAATACAGTCGGTCCATGTTAGGTCCCCGAGACAATTGAGAGGGGGGGGGTGAATCATTCGTCAACAATTTTATCAGTTAATTATAGTACTGGTAAAGATTAATGCATGAAATAGAAACATAATAACATCCACAACACCTAACACCAATATTTGTACGTGGAAACTCTATAAGGGGAAAAACCAAGGTGGGAAACCTTACCCACAATCAAATGATACTAGTGCAGAGAGTATGTGTGTACAAATGGGGTCTACACATGCAGAAAGGCCAAGCGCCTAGAGCTCACTGCTCAAACACAAATAGGAGTCACACTGACTATAATTGGATGGTTAAATCCAATAAGGATGTACTGCTCAAATTAGCATCTTTTTATGTTGGATTCAGTACCAGTGTAGTTCTGATTGTCTTCACAAAAAACCTCCTTCAACCTTCAAATGATGTCTGGGTGTATAACTCTGCTTATTCTCGCATATACCTTCACACAATTCTTTTTCACATTCCTCATCCAATCTTACAAATAAGATCTTACATTTATATCATAACCTAAGACCAATTTTAATAGGTCGGCTCTAAAAGATATTACAAAAGAATCAATTTACAAATAAAACAATGTCCGATGCAATAACCAATTCAACATGTCAGCTTGATGCATTTACAATATTAATAAGACATCTCCATTGCATGTCGTGCTCATCTGGAAAAGATAAACCTGTCGGTGTATAACCTGGACCTATTTGTCGGTAATAACAAATATGCAAATATGAATATGCCAATGAACAAATCTCCAAGACAAAGTGTCCAAATGATGTCTTTGACATAACCAAGTGTTTTCCATGCCATTCCAAGTGTTGGTGAACATTATATCCTGTCGGTATACCAGATACCGGTGACTATGCATAAGTCACTTGCTTGCCGGTGAATGTTGTTGATTCTCCAAAGTGCTAGAGTTGATAAGTGTTAGTAGGTGTTGACATCAAAGACAAAACCATACCAAAATACCAACAATCTCCCCCTTTGGCATTGATGGCAACACAAGATGGAAAAACCTTCAAAGTACCAAAACAGAAATGCCAAATACCCAAAACCAATAATCTCCCCAAAGTAACAATCTCTCCCCCTGGGAGTGACATGTGTTTTTCTTGTGTTTTTCCATACCAATCTCTCCCCCTTTGACATCAAATGCCAAAGAAATATAAAGACCATTTTTCAGATATAAAATACCAATTAATTCACTATACCAACTACTCCCCCTGAGAAGTAGCTTTCTCATCAAAGTTGGAGTAAAAGATTTCTTTGTTAATTTTGTCAGTTGATGACTATCATCAACTGTCTAACTTTCTACTAGTGGGGGTATGACCCCAAGCTAGTCTCTGAGATATTCAAAAGTCTCCTTAGGTAGAGGTTTGGTGAAAATATTTGCAATTTGTTCTTTAGTATTCAGATAAATGAGTTTAATTTCTTTTGCTTCAACATTTTCCCTTAGAAAATTCAGTTTGATAGAAACATGTTTAGTTTTAGAATGTAATACTAGCTTCTTAGATATATAAATTGTTGCAGTGGTATCACAATAGATAGTAATAGGTTCCTTGCATTTTACCTTTATATCGTTCAACATTTGCTTAAGCCATAGTACCTATGTACAGTTAGTTGTTGCTGCAACATATTCTGATTATACTGTTTTGATTAATTAAAAAAGTAGGTTTTCAGGACCTGAAACCTTTAACATAGGTGATTAAAATAAGACACCAAAAAGTCTAGTGCTTAAGAACCGCATACAAAATGACTAGCAAAAAAGCCAGCAAACCAAAAGGACAGTAAAACAAACAACAACAAAGAAACAAAGAAGGTGCTACACAGTAATTTTCTTCAACAGGTCCTCTGCCTTTATCACCAGCTCGTCATAAGTGGCCCCAATAGCTTTAAGGTCTTCCAGATCCTTGTTAGGTTTTTTTTCCTTCTTTTTACCTCTGGTACGGGTTTTGGCTCTGTTCAGCAATTCTCTTCAGACACTCCTCAATTTTGTTGACGTTGCTAACAGTATCTGAGAGAGTTTGGTTGTTAGTGTCAGCAAGATTTTTCCTTTCCAGCAAATCCTTCTCTATTTTTTCAAACCTGGGGTTGAAGGCATCTCTTATGTTTTTGGCTTTAGCAATGGTGTTTTTCAGGTCCTCTATGTATTCTAATTCTACTGTTGATAAGGATGTACAACTTTGTTTCTTACTCAACCAAGAAGTTAATATGCTTCCAAGAAAAAATGCTCCGCCGGTGGTGCTTTTTCTATCATCCACATCTCCTGCCCAATTTGCATCTGTGTATGCACATAATTCAAAGTTTTCATCTCTAGGATACCATAATCCAAGATTTGTAGTGCCTTGTAAGTACTGGAAAATAATTTTTACTATCGATTCATGATTTTCTCTAGGATTACTCTGAAATCTTGAAACAATACATACTACATTCATGATATCAGGTCTTGTTTGTGTCAAATATAGTAAACCTCCTATCATAGATTTGTACCTAGTCCGATTAACAGGTGTAGATTCATTCCTTAGTGATAGTTTGTCATTTGTAGTCATAGGTGTAATTACTGGTTTAGAGTTCCCCATCCCAAATTTCTTTAATAACTCCTTCAAGTACTTGGATTGACTCAAGAATATACCTTTATCAGTTTGTGAAATCTACAATCCTAAAAAGAATTTTATTTCTCCAATCATAGACATTTCAAATTCTTGCTGCATTTCAATAGAAAACTCTTTACATAATCCATCTTCTCCTCCAAAGATTATATCATCAACAAAAAATTCTATAACCAAGATGTCATCATTAGTCACTTTGTAATATAAGTTGCTATCAGCATTACCTTTAGAAAAACCAATCTTCAAAAGATAATTATCCAATCTTGCATACCAAGCTCTTGGAGCTTGTTTCAACCCATACAAAGCTTTCCTTAACCTGCAAACCATATCTTTGTTATTTGTCAAAGAAAATCCATCAGGTTATTCAATGTAAACTTCTTCTTCAAGATCTCCATTCAGAAATGCACATTTAATATCCATTTGATATACTTTGTAGTTCTTGTGTGTTGCAAAAGCCAAGAATAATCTGACTGCCTCAATTCTAGCTACTGGTGCAAAGGTTTAATTATAATCAATTCCTTCTTTCTGAGAATATCCCTTACACAATAGCCTTGCTTTATTCCTGATTACCTTACCATCCTCATTAAGTTTGTTTCTTAATATGCACTTTGTTCCAATCACATTTGTGTCTTTAGGCCAGGGAACTAATGTCCATGTGTTATTTTTCTCAATTTGTTCTAGTTCCTCTTCCATAGCTTTAATCCAATGTTTATCTTCACATGCCTCATTAAGTGATGATGGTTCAATTTCAGAAATAAGACATACCTCTTCATTTGTCAGTCTTCCTCTTTTCATAACTCCTTTATACTTGTTTCCAATTATCTGATCTTCAGAGTGATTCAACCTTACATACCAAGATGTCTTTGTTTGTTGTTGTTCCTCAGTTACAGTGGAATTTTCAGATGATACCGGTGTAACTAGATCTTCATTCTATTGCCGGTTCAGAGTCTATATACCTTGAAGTTCCTCTGAATTGTTCATCAATCTTCACATTTGTACTCTCAATAATTTTCTACAGTCTCTTGTTAAAACATCTATATGCCTTGCTCTTAGATGAATAACCAAGAAATATTCCTTCATCACTTCTAGGATCAAATTTTCCAATATACTCATCTCTTCTACTATAGCATTTGCATCCAAATATTCTGAAATACTTAAGAGTAGGAGTAATACCAAACCATAGTTCATGAGGGGTCTTACCGATTTCTCCTTTGATGTGAACTTTGTTGAATGTGTATACTGTTGTGCTTACTGCCTCTCTCCAATATACATGTGTTAGATTTGCTTCAGATAACATACTTCTGGCTGCATCCAAGATAGTTTTGTTTTTCCTTCCAATGACTCCATTCTGTTGTGGTGTCTGGGGTACTGATTGCTATCTTCTGATTCCATTCACTTCACAGAATGTATTAAATTCCTTAGATGCAAATTTTCCTCCTTGATCTGATCCCATACATTTTATTTTCTTACCGGTTTCATTCTCCACCATTGCTTTGAACAGTTTGAACTTCCCAAGTGCTTCTGATTTTTCTCTAAGAAAACTAACCCAACACATTCTAGAGTAGTCATCAATGATTAGCATAAAATATCTATCACCCTGTAAACTTTTAGTTCTAGTTGGACCACATAAATCAGTATGAATTAAGTCAAGAGCATTATTTGATTTTTCTGGAATACTTTTAAAAGTATCTCTAACTTGTTTTCCAAATTGACATTCCTTACATACTGTATTGTGAGGTTTGACAATCTTAGGTAAATCTCTAATTGCCTTTGTAGTACTGATTTTTACCATGCAATCAAAATTTACATGATAGAGTCTCTTATGCCATAGCCAAATTTCATCAATATGTGCATTTAGGCATGTCTTTTCACTGTCATTCGAATGAAAGATATTACCTCTAGTTTGATTACCGGTTGCAATTTCCAAACTAGTTCTATTCATGATTTTGCGTTTTCCATTCTTGAATTCTAACTGGAATCCTTTCTCAACTAATTGACCTACACTCAAAAGATTATGCTTTAAACCTTCCACATAGTAAACATTGTCATTATTATGCTTACCATCAAGAGATATTGTACCTTTACCTTTGATCAAACAAGCTTTATCATCTCCAAATCTTACTAAGCCTCCATTATATTCCTGAAAGTTCAAAAATTTACTTTTATCACCAGTCATATAATGTGAGCATCCTGAATCAATGATCCATTCATCCATAACTTCAATTTTAGCTACCAAGGCCTATTCTACTGGTTGATCTCTTGTTATAGCAATAAAAACCCATCCATTGTCTGTTGGATCTTCATTAAAATCATTAGTCACTCCTTCATCAACAAGATAACAAGATTTATCTTTACTCTTCTTAAATCTATATCTCTGATATTTAGGGTTAGGCTTGTATGTTCTCCTAGCTTCTTCTCTTAGTCTAGCATGTCTATCAGGGCATCTAGAAGCCATATGACCAATCTTATTATAGTTGAAAAATTTAAAGGATGCTTTACCTTCATACTTACTTCCAATCGGACCTTTAAGCATTTTCCCTATAAATAGTGCTTCAAGTTCTTCATTTTCTCTCCTGCTTTCCTCAAGTTCTCTTGCATAAAAGGCTTTCCAATCAGACTTGTCAAATGATGGTGTAGATGATGTTGATGCATTAAAAGCTAAATCTATCTTATAGTAGCAACAAGACCAAATTCCTCAATTTCAAAAGCTGCAAGTTTTCCAATCAATGTATCCCTAGTTACTAATGTATTAGGCATTGTTCTTAACTCATTTATAGCAGTAACCTTCATTTTATATGCCGGTGGAAATCCTCTTAAAACTTTTGAAACAATTTCACCTTCACTTAAGGTTCCTCAACAACATTTAATACCCAAAACAATTTCATTAACTCTTTCCATAAAAGAAGAAATCCTTTCATCTTCTTCCATTTTTAGATTTTCATACCTTACCTAGAAGCTTTCAAGTTTTGCAATTTTGACTGTGGAATCTCCTTCATTCAGTGTTTCCAAATGATCCCAAATAGTTTTAGCAATTGATATATTTGATAATCCCATGATTTGTTGATCTGATAATGCGCTCAAAAGTGCTTCTCTTGCTTTGCAAACATTTTCCTCATCTTTAGCCAAGTTAGGTGGATTAGGTTGATTCTGAGTAGGAACAGTATAGCCATTCTTTGTAGAATCCCAGATGTCCTTTCCAATGCAATTCAGATGTGTCTCCATTCTAATCTTCCATATGCCATAGTTGGTTCCATCAATTTTAGGACTGTCCTTCTTGAAATAGTTAGTAGACATTTGATCTCTTCAAACTATTAAACTTCTGCAAAAAGAGGACTCAGCTTTGACACCAATTGTTAGGTCCTGAAGACAACTAAGAGGGGGGGGGTGAATCAGTTGTCAACAAATTTAAACCAAAACAATACTGATAAACCAGTCTTTTATGCTGGTAGACAGTTTTATCAGTTAATTATAGTACCGGTAAAGATTAATGCATGAAATAGAAACACAATAACATCCACAACACATAACACCAATATTTGTACGTGGAAACCCTGTAAGGGGAAAAACCACAGTGGGAAACCTTACCCACAATCAGATGATACACCTGCAGATAGTATGTGTATACAAATGGGGTATGTATATGTAGAAAGGCCAAGCACCTAGAGCTCACTGCTCAAACACAAATAGGAGTCACACGGACTACAATTGGATGGTTAAATCCAATAAGGATGGACTTCTCAAATTAGCATCTTTTTATGCTGGATTCAGTACCGGTGTGGTTTTGATTGTCTCCACAAAAACCCTCCTTCAACCTTCAAATGATGTCTGCGTGTAGAACTCTTCTTATTCTCGCATATACCTTCACACAATTCTTTTTCACATTCCTCATCCAATCTTACAAATAAGATCTTACATTTATATCATAACCTAAGACCAATTTTAGTAAGTCGGCTCTAAAAGATATTACAATAGAATCAATTTACAAATAAAACAATGTCCAATGCAATAACTGATTCAACATGCCAACTTGATGCATTTACAACATTAATAAGACATCTCCATAGCATGCCATGCTCATCTGGAAAAGATAAACCTGTCGGTGTATAACCTGGACCTATTTGCCGGTAACAACAAATATGCAAATACGAATATGCCAATGAACATATCTCCAAGACAAAGCATCCAAACGATGTCTTCGACTTAACCAGGTGTTTTCCATGCCATTCCAAGTGTTGGTGAACATTATATCCTATCGGTGTACTAGATACTGGTGACTGTGCATAAGTCACTTGCTTGCCGGTGAATGTTGTTGATTCTCCAAAGTGCCAGAGTTGATAAGTGAGAGTAGGTGTTGACATCAATGACAAAACTGTACCAAAATACCAACAGTCCAATCCTGGTCATCTAAACACATTACATAGGGTAAAACAATCTTGAACAAATATCATGACATTCTCCATCGTCCGTTCTTCACCGCTTCTGGAAGCTGATAACCCATCAGGTGTTCTCCACTGTTTACTAAGATTTTTCTCATTCCTGAGGTGGATAGAATCAATCTTCTTCATGCAATATCCTCAAGAAGATCCTTCACGTGCACAAGGCTGATGTGGCAACACGATCTAATCTTCATTTCAATGCTAACTCATTACAGGATGTCGTCGATCGAATCACACAGACTTGGAATGCATCAACCAGAAACCTTGAAGCTGAGACTACCAATCGGTAGTCATATCAAATGAAACCCTGATACAAAGTTTCCATATACCGGTTCACACTCCAACATACCGGTTCACATATACTAGTTCATACCATCATACCGGTTCACTTGCCAGTTTGCTTACTTCAATATACCAGTTCATACTTCAGCATATTGATATCTGTAGACACCCAAAAATGGTCAACGCTTGCGAAGTCATACTTTAACATTTGCGCATTGCCTCATTTTAGGTTTTTGCATCGCATTAACATTTCTCCTATGTCACGCACTTGGTCTTTATCATTTGCGAACATCGAGTCATTCTTCTACATTCTTCATTCATCTCATCCTCGAATTTGGTCTTGTCGACAACATTATCTAGTCATGATTTTGATCGATCTTATCCTATCGCATCAATGTGCGTATTCATTTGTCATCATTTTGGACATCGTCAATCCTAATTAGGGTTTTGTCCTCTTTTTAATCTTGTCGATTTATCATCAATCCTTCAATTTTGTCATTTTAACGATCGATTTGTCATTGATCGTTGTCATATTCAATCTTGTCATCTTGCGATCGATTTGTCATCGATCGTGGTCATTATCTTGTCATTTTGCAATCTATTTTGTCGTCGATTTTTGTCCTCTTTTCAATCTCGTCATTTTGCGATCATTTCGCTATCGATCATTGTCTGTCTTAATTATGTCAATTTGGATCAATTTGTCATTGTTCCTCGTCAATTGGCACATTTATCAATCAAATCATTTTGTCGCATTGGTCATTTATCAATCCAAAATCAAATCATGATCATGTCAATTATCTTTCATCAAGACCTAATTCATCTCTTTAGGGTTTTATGATTTAGTCATTTAACCTAATTTGCCATTTCTTCCTCTAGGATTACTAAATTATTTATTAATCCTAAGTTACAATTAAATCTTTATTTAGTTGGCTAATTATTCTTCCTCTTGTAAATTAATTAATAAATGACAAATTGTTAATTAATTTACCTAATTTCTTCTAATTCACTAAATTCTAATTTCCATCAATTTCTAATTCCTAATTTTCATCAATTTCAATTTTCTAATTTTCTAAATTTCTAAATTCTTTTCCCTCCTATTTCATCTCCTAATTCTATGGGAATGACATTTCAATTTGTCATAAATTGTCATAATTGATAATCAATCAATTTTGACATAGAATGTGTCATAATTTGTCATCAATTGTCAATCAATCAAATTGTGCATGGAAAGTGCATAATTTGTCATATTTTGTCATATTGATTTGCAATTTCCATTTGAATTGCATCATGCTAATCTTGTCATTTATCCAATTTCTCTATAAATTGGATGTTTTTTTCAATCAAAGCCCCTTGAATCGCTTCATGAATCTCAAATTTTTACCGAACTTTCGTTTCTAGTACTCTTGAGCCTTTTTGCTTTCAATTGTGTGAGCACTTGTAGGTGAGATCCACAAAACTATTGAAGAGGAAAGAACAACAATGGAGCCGCATGGAAGGAGTATTCAATCTTGAATCTGGTTTTGCATAATGTTTTCTTTTGAATGCTTCATTTTCATACCTCTATTGAATGAGCTTGAGGATTAGGTTCATTTCAATGAGTATTTCTTTGATTGAGCTATCATGTTTAACATTTTGATTGATCTACTTATCTTTTGATGATTCCTAAATTCTTACGCCACATTAACTGGTGAACCCGATTTGAATACTAACCTTCTAACCATCTTACTGTGTTTTTGAGTGCTTCTAAGTTGATTTGCAGGTCAAAAACTCAAAAATAGAGCCGTGCAGTGCATTCTGGACACATCCTGCGTCTATGTGAAGCATTCGGTGCCTATGTTGAAGCATCTTGCGCTTGTGTTGAAGACTTCTGCGCTTGTGTTTGACATCCTACGCTTGTGTCCTAACTTCTGCGCCTGTGTGAAGTCCAGAACAAAGGTAAAAAATGCAGTTTTTACTTGAAAATTTTTATATGTTTTAGTAAATTGCAATTTTGAGGGTCTTCGGTGCATTTTTGGACATTTGGTTCTAGATTATTTTAATACCTTTCCAACGCATCAAACGGTTTGTAATTTGGAGCTAGGATGAGAAAGTTATGCCTTCTCAAAGTGGACTGAAATTTTATATTTAGTTTTCATAAATCAGATCATCTATGCTTTGGATTTTGGTACTAATTATTTGTGCAGGATCTTGGCATATGCATGACAAAGACTACAAATCAAACTACTAACATGTTTTATGCAGAATCGATGGTCAAAGACAACAAATCACACCTCTAACTTGGGTTTTGCAGGTTGCCTCAGAGAAACAACCAAATTGTGTGTTTGAGATTTTTAATTAGGCACTTAGTGATTTTTTTTTAAATAGGTTGGAAATGAACCCTTGTTTGCTTTGTTTTTTAAGTATGACATTGGAGTAGGAGAGTATGCTCTCATCCTTCATAGGGTGATCAGAAATCCAGATCTTCGATACCATGCTTGTCTTGTTGATTGTTTGTCTCCATTAGAGGGCCTGCCTTCCCGACCACTTTGCTTTAGCAAGCAAGTGATAATCGTGAGAAGGGAATGACCCAAAGTGAGTACGGCTAGAATTCCTTGGCATTCTAACTCACTATAAAAAAATACCTGATGGGCGAAAGATTTGAAGGAAGTGTTACGTGGGAATTGCAGTTACTTGGGAAGTGATGCCCCTTGAACTCTTTCTCATATCAACATCTAAGTAGGGCCTCTTGGTCTAAATCATGCTTGCGTGACTACATTTGTTTGGTATCTTGATGGGCTTAATGTCTCAATCATGCTTGCATGACATCAAGGAGTAATACTTAACAGAAATCCTTACTACATACCTTGTTTTTAGAGGCCAAAAACCCTTCTAGTTGCTTGAGAAGGACAAATTCGGATACTTGGAAGAGATACTAAGTTTGCCATGGGGAGATTCCATGGGGAGATTCCATGGGGACTGATGCTTGGCTACCCTGAGAAGTGAGTGCCGTGGAGGGGAGCCCATGGGGTCAAGCATCTATGTATTCTCCTTGAATCCCATAATGAGTCTACCTCTCAAGTACCTAATGTCTTTGCCTACCCTAAGGAATGTGGAAATGAGCATGATTGTCTTGAGTCTAAGTTGTAACATCTTGTATTCTTTGATTGTCAAAAGTTGAATGTTATCCCATTTCAAAAGCAAAACACATTGATTATAACATAAGATCAAACACCAAAGACATTCATCCAACAAACATTCAACAAGATTCAAAGATCATACTTCAAGCATGGTTGTCCAACATTGTTCAAAAACTTGTCTCAACTCTTATGTCACTTACATTTAGGTTCATCCTAGGTTTCATTTTGCAAAGTCATTATCAAGTATCAAGGTTAGGTTTCACCTAAGTCATACTTCTTTTGCACATCAATAGAAGTCATCCACTTGCATATGTCCTCTTGCATTAAAGTCATACCATTGTCATACATTTATATTTGCATACCCTAAGTCTCTTCATTAAGCTTGAGTCATTATCATATCATATTAGGGTCATTTTCATAGCAATTGTCCTTTTGCATATAGTGTCAAAACTAGGTCTTGTCATACTTGAGTAATCCAAATCTTTGATAAACCCTAAGTCATTGTTAGGAAGTCTAGACCTTATCAAACCTTTTGTCCTTTTGTCATCAATATCATTTCGTCAAACCTAGCTTAGTATCCAAGCATATAGGGGAGACATTGTCATCTTGTCCTTTGTCTGTTAAGTCCTTTTGTCCTTTGAGGTCTAGACATCATTTCAATTTCCTAAAGGTCCATCTCTTAGATTTTCATTTCAAAAAGTTTGCCAAAATCTTCAAAACAACCAAAAACATAGGTTGCATTTTCATATATTTAGTTTGCATTTAGTTACACATCATATATTGTCTTTGAAAAATTCCAAAAAAAATTGCATTTGCATAAGTGACATGCCTGTTGAGATAAGATCAAGATCTAAGAAGATGAGTGAATCAATGTATCAATCCATGGATAACATAGTAAATTCGCAGTTTCAAACTAGTCAAACAGTGCAAGTTGAAGGTTCATTAAACACATCTCTACCACCATATGGAATGGTTCAACTTGGACCACCTCTATTATACGAACCAGTGTTTGTACCTATGAAACCACGACATGGGAGTGTTCCACCAACTCCAAGAGGAAATGCACCTTTCGATTGGAATCAGTCCAGCTTGCAATAGGAAATACAAACATTGTATGAAGAACCAACTCTATCTCAAGGATTTGGTTCAGATCAAGGCATTCACCAAGAAACAAATCCAAATGTCCAACCAGACTCTTCATCCGATTTTGATGTCTCTGATGATGTTGTTATGTACCTTAAGGATCCAAAGTTGACAAAAAAGATGGATAAATTCTTGAATAAGCTCTTTAAGAGGTTCCCACAAAAATATCTTGACATGATGAGTAATGTGACCTCCTCAAGTAAGCAAATTAATGTGCAAAAACAACAAGGCGGTGAGTTGTTAGGTTTCTCTCTACATCCAAATGATGAAAATGTGCAACAAGAACTCCAACCCACCTTGATGAGTAAACGTGCTTCAAAGGCATTGACAGTGACTATTCCTCAAAAGTCCACACTCAAAATAATAAACAATCCATTGTTTAATGCAACACCTTTAACACTAGATCAAATGAAGGCCACACAAATGTTGATGACAGGTGTCCCTCAACAAGAAGTGATTCCTCGAATACCAAAAAGTGGATCCAAATCTAAGATGCAAGAAAGCTTTATGATTGGAATGTCTGATCTTACAAATGTTCAAATTGCCTTTCCTTCATCCCAAAGCATTAATCCCTTGCCAAAATCCCCCATGCATATCCAAAGTCCAACCCCATGTCAAGAGGATAATTTAGAACATGAAGAAATGTGTCTTGAAACAGATCAAGATCAAGATCCTGAAAACTTATCATCCCATCCAATTGTTGACCAAGATCCCATTTCCCCAGACACTCATGATGATTCCCCTATTCTTGTCCATCCTATCCAAAGTCCTATAGACACTCCATTCCCTGAGCAAGATCAAGATATCCCAGTCCATCCAATCCCAAACGATCCCCTTCCATTTCATGAACACAATGTCCTTTCAAATCCTATTGACATTCCACTTCCTGAGAAAGATCATGATATCCCTTCCATCCTTTCCGATGATCCCATTAAAAGTCAAGAGCAAATCACCTTTAAAGAGGAATCCAATGATCTTCCTCCTTGTCAAGATCAAATCATTCCTTCAGATCCTCCACAAGATCCACTTGTCCCTCCATCTCCACATCCTAATCCCGCATATCCACTCCAAGATTGCATTTCTTTTGACGATCCCATTATTTCTTCCATTCCATCTCTTGAAGAGCCTATCATTGAACCATGTCTACTACACAATCCTAGTCCCCCTCATGATCCTAATCCCCCTCATGATTCTAACATGGCAGTGCAAGATGTTCATGAACCCCTGACATTAACAATGGGTTCTTCCACTTTGGTCCAATCCGATCCACTTCAAGATCTCATTATTTCTCTCATATCACATCCACCTCATAATGAACTCGCGTCTTCTTCCCAAAGAAAAGAGTATCCTACAAGTCAAGATATTGATAAAGGCAAAGGAGTAGACCTTCACAAGCAAGAACCCCTCCATATCAAAGAGTATACTAATGTCATGGCTGTATGTGGGAAAAATGGATTAATAAAACTAAATATGTGAAAAATTACGATAAATATCAATCCACACACACACACAGGACTTCTTGATGCAAGCTATGGAGTAACGTGATGTTACTCAGCTTCCCAAGGAGGGTCCCATGGTTCTCTATCTCACAATGTCTCTCAAACCAATGTTTTGCTCTCAGATTACTGAGCAAAATGGTTTAGGGATGGCAAATATGAGAACGAGAGAGATTTTAACTGTTTTTAATATGAGATGTGTTATAAGCTAGATGAGATGTTAGAAATGCAACAAACTAAATGATAAGATGACAAGGTTAGTATGAATACTATCCTAGCATACTATATTTAATCTATGATTGAGCTAAAATGATAAATAAACTACTTTAGCATGCATGTTCATGATTAATTCTGATCTAAATGGTAAATAAAGTAATCTAAGCATGCATATTAGTCTAATTTATGATCTAAAAGAGGCTAAATGGGGAGCATATATAAAATGAGAAAGCTTGAAAGAATTTGAGCATAAGTGTGATGCTTCAAATTTGAAAGATGATTGTTAAGAATGGAGGAATGAGAGCTCTATTTATAGCACAAACAGGGCAATGGATGGTCAGGATTGAAAGGTTTAATCAAGGGCCAAGTTTGAAAGTTGGGGATCCATGTGCACAATTTGCACCAATGAAATGGTGACAAATGTCCACACTAGATTGGGTTGAAAGAAGAGGTTGGAGGCATTAAAGGCCTAAGGAGACCTCATGGTTATCTAAAGGCTAAGGGTCAAGTCTAAGTTAGGTTTACCCAATGAATTAGGTTCTAATCCAAAGATAAGCCTTTGTGCAAATGATTAAGAGATAATCATGGTCAAAGCATTAATGACCTGATGAGACCCTTGGGTTGGATAGAGGTTGAGTCAAAACAAATGTTTTAACCATGTGGGAGGGTTTGAAATAACCATTAATGGTTATTGGAGACATTGTGGATTAAGTGGTTGAAGGTTGGAAGCCTTCAATGGTTTTCAAAGACTTTAGGGTTTTTGGTGGTTGAAGGTTGAAAACCTTCAATGGTTATCCAAGACTTTGGGCCATTTGAGAAGTGACCTCCCTTTGCTTAGGGATGTGACAAAGTTTAGAGGGTGTTTAGGTTAATTAGAATTGGTTAGAATATTCTAGAAGGGGTTAGGTAGGGGTTTGGGATTTTGCAAGTGGATGGGGAGGATAATAGGATTTAATTGAATTTATTTGATTTTCATTCAATTTGGTTGGAATTAAATAAATTTGATTTATTCAATTTAGGATAACTATTTAATTAAATTTGAATTTAATTAAAAGTGGCTAGGGGGATTTAATTGAATAAAATGATTTATTCATTAAATGGTCTAGTGAATTTAATCAAGTGATTTACTTAATTAAATAGAAGAATGTGGATAATTTAATTAAATTGGATTTAATTAAATAGGAAAATGAACATAAAATATTCATTTAGGAATATGGTCATTTTTATATGTCTACAATGGCTACAGAGCTCACACTCAAGACGTTGGTATCCCTCCATCAAAATCAAAACATATCCCTTCCCCATCATCGCTTCCATCCATTCTAGGTCCCTATATCCCTCCATCTCCTATGCAACATCAGCAAAGGCACACATCTTGGAGAACCTTCCATCCATCCCACATGCCTCCATATCATTCCCATCCACACCGACATTCATTTCCTCCTCCAAGCAATTTGGATGCCAAGTATAAAAGTCATAAGTCTAAAATTCCACATGTATTCAAGGATCAACATGTCCAATATAATCGACATGTCAAAACAAAGAACAAATTGATCTATAAAGAAAAAGAAAAATCAAAAAGGCTACAAAGGCCCATTGAGCAAAATAAAGAAAGGTCAAAATATATATGGGTTCCTAAATCCCTTGTGCAAGCAATGCACTCCAAGGAACCACAAAAGCATGAAAAATCAAAAACCATGTGGATCCCTAAGAAGCTCCTTGAAGCACAAAAGCCAAAAGAAACATCCAACTTGGCATCCAACATTGCTATTCCTCCATCCAAACCTTCCAAGTCTATTTCTCCATCACCTCCTTCATCCGTTTTGGGCCCTTATGTCCCAAAATCCATAGCCTTTCCTTCATCAAAATCTCAATATCCAAAATACATTTTTCCTCCATCAGTCCATCACCCCTCAAGGTGTGTGCCAATGTCGATCTTGCCTTCATTTCCATCCACTGAAGCCCAATTCTTCCAATACCCTACCTATTATCCAATCCATATTTTCCATCCTTCAATCCCTTTGATCCAATCCTTTGCATAAATCATTGCCTTAGTTTCATCTCATTGTCCATGTCCTTATCCTATCAACGTCTTTGAGCATACTTTTAAAGGTCATGGTCCATTCTTTTCAAGGCTACTATCCAAATAAAAAGACGCTTGAGTCCTTCTTCCATCCCCTATCATGTGTCCATCTTCTTCTGAAAAAAGTCAAAATACAAAAAAAGAAAAAAGTGAAAAAAAAAAAAAAAGACAAAAGAAGAAAATAAAGAAAAATAATTCGTCCACTGGTGAAAACCTGGCAAACAGGCACCTTGGGCAAGTACCGTGATGAAAACCTGGCAAACAGGCATCATGCGTAATTTATGAACTTCTTGCACACCACACTTGGGGGCAGGTTTCCTCCTTCATATCTTTTTGTCCTTCATTGTTCCATTATCCTATCAAACCCCTGTCATTACCCTTCATATCCTATTGTCCCTCATGTCCAATTTCCTCTTTCCACCTTTGATCTTGACAAGGCTGAGAATAATCATGAGCATCACGCATCTTGTTTGCAGCTTTCAGTCTATCATAGCTTTTGGTCATTTATCCATTTGCTTATTATCACCTTTCATCCATATTCCCTAGCTTATTGCGACTTTCTGCCACCATCATGTATCCTATCCCGACCTTCAGTCCATGTCCTTTATCCATTCTTGGTCTTGCTTATCCCATCCATCTCTTATCACTATCCATACATTATTTTTCATTCCTTGATCTTGATCTGACATAAGGACACAAAATTTAAACATGGTTTCAAAAACCTCTTGACATGTCCCTCATGCCATGTCATATCCAGTCTCTTGTCCCATCACGCAATAGCTCTTGGAAATTGCATTTGCGTTGTCTCCATAATAAAAGGCCTTTGTCTTCCCTCTATCCACGATCATTTCAGCAAGCCTATTTATTCACCTGTCATATTCCTTGCCTTGCTAGACACTGGGGGCAAAATTTGAAAAAAGTCATAAAAATTGAAAAAAGTCTTAAAAATCGAATAATTGTCCTAAAAAAAAAGTCATAAAAATCCAAAAAAGTCCTGAAAAAAAATCTCATAAAAATTGAAAAAAGTCCTGAAAAAAAAAGATCCAAAAAATCAAATAATCTCCTGAAATAATCCAAAAAAAAAATCAAATAATGTCCTAAAATAATCCAAAAAATTGAAAAATGTCCTGAAAAAAAGTCAAAAAAATCAAATAAAGTCCTGAAAAAAAAAAAAGAATGAACACAAAAAAATTGTAAAACTCCAAAAACCAAAAACATGCATTTTTGCAATAAGGTATTCCCTTTTTGCATCGACAGATCTCTGAGCATTCATTCAAGAACACTTGCAGTCAAATGTTGTGCTTTAATGAAATCACGCATTACCAGATGAACTTTTTCAACTCAAACCAAGCATTCAAACTGATCCAAATTGTCTTATCAATCGAATATCCGCATTAAAAATCATTTGTCCTTGTCACATTATCATGGGTCTTATACAGGGTGTGGTATACTCGAAACCAGACTGTGCCCTGTCTTAGACGGGGTACCGCATTTCCTTGAACCAGACAGCATGATCGTCCTATCAGCACTTTCAACTTTTGACAATGAAGATCAAGATGTTTGTTTGATTTGCTTGAATTTGTGAGTCTTATCTTTTTAATTGATTTATCTTTGGCTTCGATCATGTTCCTATGTTACTCGATGATGTCACCGAGTGATTTAGAGTGACCGGGATGGCTCATGATCCTTTTCTTTTTTTGTGACTGTCGTTTGTCTATGCTATGTCTGTCTTACGCAAAAAGGGTTGCATTTCAGCTCTGGCCTTCAATGCCATGATGCTACGCATCCATTTTGCTACATAAAAATAAATGTTCTCACCTACAAAGTGCATTACTGAAAGCAAGTTTTTCTTCAACTGTCCTTTGTCTCATTCATTTCTTCTTACTAACATTTCTTCCGTCAGTCCGGATAGTCAGTTCGGTCCAGTGCTCTAATCTCCAAACATATATGCTGCATCCTGCATTCATTGGTTAGTACATTTGCATTCCATCACATATTACATCAAGCATTTTATCCATTTCATTTCATAAATACATCAAAAAAAAAAAAACATAAAAATCCATCCATACATGTTCATAAACAAGTACATAAGTCATCCATACATGCAAAAAACATAAGTCATAACATATTGCATCCATCATATCGATGCATATCATATCACATATCATAATAATGTTGGAGTACAAAATCGGACTGTCTGTCCTAAGTATGGCCCGCAGGCTGACTGCAAAATGTCAAACTACATAATGTCCACTGTCTGTCATAAGGAGTACGTGCCTCTATCACTGGGTGCTCCCTCTATCCTCCTCATCCCCGCAATGTCCCGTAAGCCCTCAAAATTCATGAAATCCAAAACATGGGTTTTCGAGATACATACCCCTGCTCCTGCGTCCTCCGGTCGTCTGAATGTGTGTACACGTTCTCCAAGGTGATCCGCCGTTGGAATGTTCACCAACTGTTGACTTTGAAGAAAAGAGAATTTGCTCTGGAGAGAAAATGCCTATTCCTTACCACAGACACCGTTTCGAGCGCGTTCGGAGATATCGGAGACCTGCAGCGCGTGGACCACCAGTAAGTCAACCTTTTTGACCCTTTTTTGATTTTTGATTTTGTCGATTTTAGGTGTTTTTTGAATTTTTAAGTTCGGGCTTTTCGGTTCAGCGCGTCTAAGGTAAACAGTAGCGCATACGCAATGCGAAATAGCGCATCAGGGTCAAATTTAGGGGTCGCGTCCGAAAATATTTGGTAGCGCATAGGAGTTTTAGGTTAGCGCGTAGATGGAAAACAGCGCAGGTAACGTGGTTAGTAGCGCGTTGGAAGAACAGGGTAGCGCGTCGGTATAACCTAGCGCATAGGAAGCAAAGAAGTTCGCATAAAGCCGGAGGTTTAGCGCGTAATCATAACATAGCGCATAGGGCTTAACAAGTAGCGCTTAGGAAGATCAGATTAGCGCGTAGGTTGTTTCTAGCGCATAGGATGAAAAGGGGAGCGCGTAGGGAGGATAGATTAGCGCATAGACAGAGTCTAGCGCATAGGGTAGATTGGGTAGCGCAATGGAGGGAAAGAATAGCGCATAGACATAGTCTAGCGCATAGGGCAAATAGATTCGCGCGTAGGAAAAGCAGCGTAGCGCATGGATGGAATCTAGCGCATAAGGCAAATAGGTTAGCGCGTAGGACAAGCAGCCTAGCACGTGGGTCTTTTTTAGCGCATTTCATGTCTCTTTTAGCGCATCCAGGAAAAATTTGTGTTGTGGTCAATTTAAAATGTTGTGTTTTTGATGCATGTATCCAATATGAGTATTTGTATAACTTGTTTTGATGTGAATGTTTCCAAGTTATGTATAGATATCAAGCTATTTGTGGTGATCAGAACATGATTTATGTGTGTTATCTGTTTTAAGTTCAAATGTGTATGAAAGCCTGTGTTGTTTTACAAGCCGATATGGGTTGGAAACTTGAGTTGTTTTACAAGTTTTGATATGTGTGGGAAACTTGAGTTGTTTTACAAGTTTGTGATTGTGGTACTTGAGTTGTTTTACAAGTTTTGATATGGTTTTTGAGAACTTGAGTTGTTTTACAAGTTGATATGAGATGATAGGATTTTGAACTTGATGTAGATGAGCAAATTTGTTTCATGTATTTGATGTAAGTTTTATTTTGATATCTTTTTGTTGATGTGGAATCTGATATTGGATATGTTTTGTTTGTTGACAGGAGCGATTGGGGATCGTGCAGTCAAGGGAGAGATTCCCGAGACCATGGACACTGATACCACGTCTGTCACAGGCAGACCTGGACATTATTGAGAGGTGTGGATTGACCTCACTTTTAGATATGCCTCGGTTCACTATGAACTGGGGACTCTTGACAGCACTGGCAGAGAGGTGGCATAGTGACACGAACACCTTCCATTTTGCTACTGGGGAGATGACCGTGACACCAGAGGACTGCTATCGCATCCTGCATATTCCTGTGGTAGGAGCTATATTGCCCTATGAGCAGATAGAGGAGGGCGGCACAGAGGCACTGCGCCGGATTTTTCATGATGAGAGTGTCTGCGGTTATGAGATCCCATGGCAAGAGTTCCTGGATCTAGATTATGCGCCGCTGCCATCTGTATTGGCAGGATTTATTGGAGGATTCCTTTGTCCTAATCGCAGGTCAAAGGGATTTTCAGTGGGATGGGGGCTAGTGCTAGAGCAGATGGTCACACAGGGGCGGAGATTTGCATGGGGGTCAGCGATGTTGGCCCACCTTTACAGGAGCCTGCATGAGGTAGTATACCTCGGTTATAGCAGTTTATCGGCAGGGGTGACACTCTTACAGGTATGGTGCTGGGAGCACATTCCAGCAGCGAGGCCACTGGCAGACAGGGATAGGCCCGTGGGGGCAGCTTATGCATATGGTTATAGAGGCCTAGTTGTCCAGCGTAAGCTGGGCAAACTAGAGCACTAGAGGAGGGTTTTTGATGACATAGATACGGTCACTTGGAGACCGTATACAGGATGCGAGGTATGGGCTGAGGATGGGATGGAGATGCCGTTCGTTTTCATGACGAGGCATTTGATTGGGAGGACCCCGTTCGTCATTGAGCGGTTTTTGGTTACCCGAGTTTTGAGGTAGTTCGGGAGGTAGCAGGGTGTTCCACAGGGGACGTGCCTATATGCACGGCGGCAGCAGGATGTGGCCAATTGGGGGCCGACTATTGACAGTGTCGTTGCGATTGAGGAGTTTACTGGTTTGGCTGGGCAGATCTGGGACTATGCCCCAGAGATACAGGATGCCAGTATGACTGACGAGTTCGCTCGTTTATTTGCTGCTCGGGTGGTTGCGAGGATCTCAGATCCAGAGGAGATGAGACCGGCTTTTGATTCGGATGGAGAGGAGGGAGACGGGGGAGATGAGGGGGATGATGGAGATGATGGGGGAGATAGAGGGAGGAGGAGAGGGAGAGGTGTGCAGAGGGCAGTACGGCTGGACCGGATTGAGAGAGGGAGGGGAGGATTGGCCATTGGAGCCAGTAGAGAGGGGAGAGTTATAGAGGTATTAGCAGTAGTAGGAGGAGGAGAGGAGGAGGTGGGGAGACCAGTGCAGAGGAGGAGGATAGATATACTTCCACCTCCCATACCCAGGATAGGCCGAGTGGGGGGAGTGGCGCCAGCACAGGTACCACTACGGGTTCGAGTGCTGGGACACGTAGAGGACGCCCAGATCCGGACTCTTCAGATCACTGTGCAGCAGCTGCAGGCACAGATTTTGACTTATCAGAGGCAGATCTCTCAGTTGATCACTGAGAGAGATACCGAGATGGAGCGGTGGGGGCGAGCAGAGGAGGCCTTGGCGACCGTACAGAGAGCTGTGGTAGGTGGTCCCTTGAGAGACACCCTGAGAGAGCTGACACGGAGTGTGCAGGAGGCTGCATATTACAGGCGGCACTATGAGGAGGCGGTTCCCAGAGAGCGGCGTGTAGAGAGCTTTGCGCAGTCGAGATCGAGTCGATCTCGAACTACCGGGACACGATCGGAGAGCCGAGGAGTGACAGGGCCAGTGAGACAGGACCCTCCTGCAGATCCAGGAGCGAGTGTATCTGGAGCTAGGCAGGATCCTCCTGGAGATCCAGGGGTAGGTGCATCCAGAGCGAGACCATCTCCATTAGGGGATAGTCACACTTGAGAGACAGGGTCTCCATTGTAGTTTTGGATTTTTGCATTCTTTGTACTGGACATATGGCTGAGACACATTTTGTAGATTTTGATCATTTTTTGAGAAATATTTATGTATGGAGCACCATTTTTGATCGATGTGATGTGTTTATGGATGCATTTTATGTGTGCTACTTCCTTTCATATGATGATGTAATGCTGACATATATGATGTAATGTGTTATGAGACGTATCTTGAAAATGAGATGTATGATGTTAATATGCTGCTTTATGTAAGATGATGTGTAATGATGTAATAATGATAGATGGGATAGTAATGAGATGCAACTTATTATAAAATGAGATGCAACTAATTGTAAAATGATATGCAACTAATTGTAAAATGATATGCAACTAATTGTGTTTGGATCATCTCTCATTCTGTATTTGCCATCCGATATAACCATTTATTTGCTTTCTTTGTAAATATCATCATGGAGCTTTTCTTGATTTTTGGAAATGTTGAAAATTTATACAAGCATAATGGTATAATTGAACCATAATAACCTGAGTAAAATTTACATGATTTTTAATTTTGCAAGAGAGCACAAGCGTCAAGGTATAATTGAACCAGGATGACCGGAGTGCGTATTGCGTAAACAGACAAGAGTAGATCATTTATATGCGTGAAATGGGATCAAGCCTTTAGTGATATGGATCACGTCTCGAGGCAAATATTCACACAGTACAAGTGATCGCCTCCTAGACAGAAGCCTAAGAAAATTTTGGAAGTTCCTCATGATCTCTGGCTTTGAAGCTTTTGATGAGATGAGAAGATTCCAATTTATTTAAAAAGTTCAAAATGTAAAATAATCAAGACTTTAATGCGATAATGCAACATTTAGTATTTCAGAAAATCATCCATCCTTGAGTTTCTTGTTTATTGTTCATGTTTTGGTTGTTTGTAATGAAGTGCAGTTGTGTTTGTTGGATGTCCTGTGTCTTGAGATTTTACAATAGTTGGAATGTCTTTGAATGTTTGCAAGTTTGTGAATAGTTTAATGCCCCTAGATGAGTGTTTGTCTGGATATGGTTAGGTACAGTGATTTCCAAGCCATGGTGTGGTACGATAAGAGAATAGATACAGATAGATAACTCAGGATAGTGACTATGCTAAGTATATCCTGGATGGATAGAGGCTAAGTGTCAAGCGATGGCCGATAGCGTGTTGATGGATAAAATGGCATGGATATAGAGAAAGGAGCCGGCCTTTCACAAAGGCGCCTGTTTACTAGGTTTTCACCATTTGTTTTTATTGTACTTTGTATTTTGACTTTTTCTGGAGTTTTGTATTTTTTTGTTTGTTTTTGGCATTTTCCGTGCACTAGGCTACCTTAAGTATAGTACTTCTTTAGATGAATGCTATTATTTGGATCATCAAGCACATCTCCTTCAGAATTTGTTAGCTGATAAGCACCTGATCCATAGACTGAAATGATGACATAGGGACCCAACCAGTTAGGTTCAAATTTCCCTTTCTTTTCTCTATCTTGCTGGTTTCTGGGATTTTCTTTTAGGACTAGATCACCAACTTTGAAGTTACGAGGAATGACCTTATGATTGTAGCTCCTGCACATGCATTGCTGATATGCTTTGAGATGAGTATAAGCATGTTGGCGTCTTTCATCTAATAGTTCCAATTCTTGCAGTCGGTTTACTCGATACTCTTCATCTGGAATCAAACCTTTCAAAGAGACTCTAAGAGATGGAATTTCTACCTCCAAGGGTAAAATAGCCTCTGATCCATATACCAAGGAATATGGTGTTGCCCCTGTAGGTGTGCGGATGCTAGTCCTGTAGGCCCAAAGAGCTGGATTGAGTTGTACATGCCAATCTTTGCCTGCATCATTTACTGTTTTCTTGAGGATTTTTAGGATCGTTTTGTTAGATGCTTCTGCCTGACCATTTCCTTGTGGATAGTATGGTGTAGAAAATCGATGCTGAATTTTGAATTTTTCACATAGTTCCTGCACATCTTGGTTTTTGAAAGGTCGTCCATTATCTGTGACAATTGAACTTGGAATACCATATCTGCAGATCAGATAATTTAGGATAAAAGAGGCAATTTGTTTCCCAGTCACTGTGGTCATGGGAACTGCTTCGATCCATTTGATAAAGTATTCTGTGGCAGTTATAATGAACTTGTGTCCATTTGAAGATGAAGGATGTATTTTGCCTACCAGATCCAATCCCCACTGACAAAAGGGCCAGGATGTGGTAAATGGTTGTAGTTCCTGTGCTGGTGCATGTATCAGATTGCCATGGATTTGGCATTTAGGACATTTCTTGGCAAAATGATATGAGTCTTTCTCCATTGTAGGCCAGTAGTATCCCATTCGTAGAAGCTTTTTAGCAAGAGTAGTGCCACTCGAATGTGTGCCACAAATAACTTCATGAAGTTCATGTAAAGCTGAATCAGAATCATTACGATCAAGACAACGAAGAAGAGTACCATCTAGACCTCGACGATATAAGGTATCAGCGGTAAGGGTGTAACGAGCAGCTTGTCGGATAAAGTTACGTTTTTGGTTACGAGATTGGTCAATGGGTAATATATTATGCTTGAGGTAGTCGTATATTGGCCCATATAACAGAGAATCTGAACTGGTTAAGGCATATACAACATGGGATTCAGAATGGTCATAGGCGGGGGAGAACAGTTGCTCTACCAGGAACTCATAACGACTCTGTTGTTCTGGAATTTGTAGTAATGAAGCGATCGTAGCCATTGCATCGGCTGCTTTGTTATTTAACCTTGGTATTTGCTCAAAAGTGATGTGCACAAAATACTGCTTGAAGTCATCCACCATCCATTTGTAGGGTAGTAGCTTATCATCCTTTGTCTGATAGTTGTTGTTGATTTGATGGATGACCAATTGTGAGTCTCCATAGACTTTTAATTCTGTGATTTTCCATTCTACAGCCATTTTGATGCCGATGACCAATGCTTCATATTCAGCCATATTATTTGTACATGGAAACATAAGCCTGTATGATCTTGACATGGTGTGTCCTTCAGGGGTGATGAATAGAATGCCGGCCCCCGAACCATGTTGTGTATAGGATCCATCAAAGTATAGGGTCCATTGTTTGGAGGAAAGAGCAAAAACGTCCCTGTCTGGAAATTCAATGTCCATGGTTTGTTTTCCTAGTAGCGGTGCTTCAGCCAACTGATCTGCAATCGCTTGTCCTTTGATAGCTCGTCTTTCTATGTAGTGGATGTCAAACTCACTGAGAATCATAACCCATTTAGCCAATCAGCCTGTGAGCGCTGCCTTACTGAGTAGATACTTGAGAGGATCAATTTTGGCTACTAGCTTAATAGTGTGTGCTAGCATATAATGTCGGAACTTTTGAGATGCAAAAACAACTGTTAGGCAAGCCTTTTCAATGAATGTATAATTGAGCTCATATCCATTCAATGTTCTACTGATGTAATATATGGCGCATTCTTTTCCTTGTTGATCTTCTTGTGCCAATAATGCCCCCAGTGAAACATCTGTCGTTGATATATACAATATAAGAGGCTTTCCTACAATTGGTGGTACTAGAACTGGTGGATTCATCAGGTACTGTTTAATTTGGTAAAATGATTCTGCACATTTAGTCTCCCATTTGAATGGCACATTTTTGTGTAACAAGTGGTTAAATGGCAGACTTTTATCTGCTAGTTGAGCAATGAATCGCCTGATTGATTGAAGTCGCCCTTGGAGAGATCGAAGTTGACTGATATTCTTTGGTGGTGGCATATCCATAATGGCTTGTACCTTTGCTGGATCCACTTCAATACCTTTAGCTGAGATGATGTAACCTAGTAACTTGCCTGATGTAACCCCGAAGACACACTTCTTAGGGTTGAGTCGGACTTTGAATTTCTGCAACCGAGCAAAGATCTTTGTTAGGATGCCAAGATGTTCAGCTCTAGTGAAAGATTTTGCTAGTAAATCATCCACATAGTCTTCCATAAATGTGTGCATCATATCATGGAATATGGTTGTCATTGCTCGTTGATAAGTGGCTCCGGCATTCTTTAAGCCAAAAGGCATAACATTCCAACAGTAGGTTCCCCAAGGACAGGTGAATGCTATTTTGTCTTGATCTTCAGGAGCTATTTTGATTTGATTATAGCCTGAGAAACCGTCCATTAATGAGAGCATTGCATGGCCTGCTGTGAGATCTACAATTATATCAATACTTGGTAGAGGAAAGTCATCCTTTGGGCAAGCTTTATTGACATCTCTGAAGTCGGTGCATATTCTAATACTACCATCTGGTTTTGAGACTGGAACAATGTTAGAAATCCATTCTGCATAGTCAATAGGTCGGATGAATCCGACATCTAATAATTTCTTTAATTCCGTTTTGACCATGAGTGCTATCTGTGGATTCATCTTTCGTAGTTTCTGCTTGACTGGCTTGACCCCTGCAGAGATGGACAAGTGATGCATGATTAGGTGTGGATCCACTCCAGGCATATCAGCATATGACCAGGCAAAGTTAATTTGCTATCCTTTAAAGAAGCTGATGAATGCCAATCTTTCCTCTTCGGTCAGAGATTCTGCAAGGTGAATGTTTCTGGCTGCTTCAGTGGTACCAATGTTGATTGATTGAGTGGGCTCAATCAATATGGGTGATCGTTCATGAAAATGTTCAGGAAGAGTGTCAAGTCTCCCATCGTTAGGTGCCTTAAAAAGGTTTTCACCCTCAGATGCGTCCTTTATTTTTACTTTTTTGGGATCCATTGCTGCCATTGACTGGTTTTCAGCATTAGATTCATTATTTGATTCATTTTTGCGACTGAGAGACTTGGCACTCCCTGAAGAACAGACGTCATTATGCGGTTCACTGGCAGAGCCTGTTTCGGGATTTACGGTACATAGGTAGTGGATAATAGATTCATCATCTGGAAAAATTGGGATATCATGAGTCTCAGGTTCAGTCCAGTCAATGAGATCAGGGAAGACAAGTGGTAACGAATCATGGGGCGAGTCAAGTTCAGCTACTGTAAGTGTTAGAATAGAGTTATCATCGTGATGGGTCTTGTTTTTAAAAAAATTTAGGGTTTCATCGAGGTCTTCGATGGTATCATCTTCTACATAGACTTGTTCGTAATATTTCTGTTCGCTTTCCTGAACGTCATAGATATGCTGTGGTCCAAATTCAAGAGGCCTATCTTCTGTGTTATGTTCTTCTTGAGAAATGGATATGAAATCAGTATCATCGGGGATATTTGAAGTAGTATCAGAGCAGGTACCCCATTCATATTCATTTGAATCTGTTTCATATGCATCATCCCAAATTCTATCTGTACTGTAGACAGGTATGTTGTATGGCGAAAATAAATCTTTGATGATAGATACTATTTTGACATTCTGTGTTGATTCTGTATCTAATCCATCTTCTACATTCTGGATTTGTTCATAGATTGTGCTTCCTCGGGGAGGAATAATGGGTGCTTGTGATGATATGATTTGTTCTTGAGCCACCGGTGTGTGAATATGAGCCACTGCTGCAGATATGGCCTTCTTATGATCCAGAAGCTTTCCCTGATGTATCTTCTGATCTTGACGTTCTCTTGCCTTACAGATTGTTTCTGCTGATTCAAAGAGAGCTTCCTGCCATGATTCTTCTTTATATTTCTTCTTTTCTTTCCATTGAGGTTTTGTATTTGTATGTGGCGGCCTTTTTAATAGGAAAGTGAATTTAGAACCTAATTCTGCTTTATTTCTACTAGGTTGTGAAGGAAGATCTATAGGTTCAGTGACTCCTTCTTGGCATTTCCCAATAGGTCCTTTACCGCCATATCCCATTTGTTTCATGATCAAGTAGCCTTTTCCATACAAGTGCGTTGGTAGAACAATGTCTAGAGCGACCGCTCTATTAGCTTCTTCTTCATCTTTGTATAACCAGTTAAGAACATCTTTATCTTCTGATTCGTGTGCTAGAGTCCCCAATTGGATGAAGGTACCATCAAATTTAGTTATGGGCTGAGTTGCCTGATGTGTTGATAGAGTAGGTAAACCATGCGATCTAGGTGATGTTGGCAATTTGGTTAAACACAAAGGCTCCATAGAGTATTCGCCCATGCCTTGGTCCTTGATTTGCATTTTCTGTTTGAAATCTCCCCATAAGGAGTTGGATTTTATGGTTGGTGGATCAGATGTTGAAGACCGCTGCTTTTCTCTGTTATAAGGAACCAAACTATCTTGGGCTGCCCCCATTGCATTGCAATGTTGAAATGGATTGTGATCAGCTGATATGGAGATTTCCTGTCCATCATAAGGAAATTTGACACACTGGTGGTATGTAGAAGGTACTGCTTGCATTTCATGTATCCAGGGTCGACCTAATAAGATATTATAGGTGAGTTCAATATCTAAAACTTGACATATAGTATCTTTTTGCACTGGTCCTACCTGAATAGGCAATATCACTGTTCCTTTAGAGGACCGTTCCTCATCATCATTTGCTTTTATGGTAATCTTTTTACAAGGATCAATAGATTCTTCTGAGAAACCTAGTGCACGGATAAGCTTTAAGGTACATATATTAAGTCCGGCTCCTCCATCTATTAAGACTCTTTTAACACGGTGTTTGCAAACAATGACTTCAATATGTAGAGGAGTATTATGTGGATGACTCAATGAAGTATTATCATGCTCTGAGAAGGTGAGGTTATGAGACTCTGTCATGTGGGCCACCATAGCTTGGAATCTGTCTGTATCCAGATTTTGAGGTACATTTGTTTCTAAGAGTGCTTGCTCCAATATGTCTTTGTGTCTTGGAGATAGTTTTAACAATTCCAGGATAGATATCTGAGCCGAAGTTTTTCGCAGTTGAGTAACTAAGTCGTATTGGATCTTTGGTGTGGTGGTTGGAGGTGCAGTATGCCCCTTTAAGACATATTTCTGGGTCCGGGTTGTTACATTGACAGATTCATGATCACATTTATCTTGAATGGTTATAACATTGACTTGATGGTCTTCAGCTGATATGTGATTGATTGTGTTGTTGTAGATGTGATTAATACGAGCTCCGCATGTATCATTTGAACTTGATGCTCCATCTTTGTTATAATTTGGTAAAGGATCTTTGAAGGCTTCGTGATCATTATTTGTTTTGAGACCATCCACTGTTAAGTCACCTCGATCAATCATGTCTTGGATTATGTGTTTCAATCTCATGCACTCGTTTGTTCTATGACCTTTGTTTCGATGAAAATCACAATAATGGGAATCATTCCACCAAGGTGGTTTGATCGGGGGTTCGTAATTGTTGATTGGAGGTAAAGAAAGAACCTTGTTTGCTAACAGCTCTCTGAATGCGGACTCTAATGATTGGCCCAATGGTGTGAAAATACGCTTATGGAAATTGTTGGTGTTGTTGCGTGAATTGTTGTTAGGCCCTGGATTCAGATTTTTGTTTTGATTATCGTTGGCATTGTTGGTGTTGAGTTGTCCTTGAGTATTGTTTGGTGTATTGGGAGTAGCATTTTTAGGATTTTTCGTATTCTGAGTATTTCCTGATAAAGCAAGCACTGGCTGTTTAGATTTAGGATCATAGGATTCATTGTTGCCGTCATTTTTGTTTCGAGTCCAAAATCGAGTTTTGTCTAGATTGGTATTGTTTTGGTTATTGTAGTTTGATGAGTTCGTTCCTTCTTTGTAGAACTTGAGTGTTCCCTTTTTGACACAAGCTTCCTCTACTTGGATGCCATTTTCAATTAACTTGTCAAAAGATGTGATGCATTGAAGTTTGAGTCTGTAACTCATTTCCCCATTCAAGTTATCAATGAAGATTTCCATTTTCTCTTTTTCAGGAATATCGCGAGGATATCTTGATACCATGCGTCGCCAACATTGAAGGAATAACATGAATGTTTCATTGTTCTTTTGTTTGGTGTTGCAGATATCTAACATGGTTATGGCATGTTGGACGTTGTAAGAATAATGGGTGATGAACTTGTTGACCAATTCGTCAAATGATCTAACAGGTGGTGTAATCTTGGATAACCATTCCATTGTTTGTCCTCCCAGGCTTCTTGGGAATAACCTCATCAGATATGTGTCATTATGAGCAAATTCAAGACTCATAGTACAAAATTATCGAACATGATCTCGAGGATCACCTTTCCCATCATATTTATCAAATTTGGGAATGTCTGAGTTTGGAGGAAAAGGTATCATGTTTAAGCTTCTGTCAAATGGATAAGGACAGATTTCGTTTATAGAATACCGCACTGTTGTCCCTTGTTGCATGTCATGCATTTGTCTTTGCAACATTTGCATCTATTGAGTAAGAGCAACCAAAGGCGTATTATCTTGCCGAGGGAAGAGTTCTTCCCTTGGATTTGTTCTCATTTGAAAAGGTGTAGCAAATGGTATGTGTTGTTCGGGGGTTTCGAACATAGGTACTCGCATTTCTGGTATATGTTGTTCTGGAATACGTTGTTCAGGTATGCGAGTCTCTTCTTCCCTTTGTTGTTCTTGATATGTGTATTGTTGAGATCCTGTTTGAAAGACGTTTGCGTCGAAATCTTCAGGAAGTTTGACACCTTTGCTTGTAAGCATAAGTAGATATTTTTCTTTGTCATTTTCCATGAGTTTTTCAATGAGTTTTTGGAATGAAGGATTTTCTTGGCATTCCTGAAGAATTGCGTCAATAATTTCAGGATCTTCTAAAGATGGAACTTCAAAAGCATTTGATAATCTGCGATTCATACTTGATTCCACGGGTGTCTCGCTTTGTTTGTTTCGTTGAGAGTGAGTGACAGGCATTTCAATAGAAACTTTCAGTGATGAAAGGAACAAAGTCCTCGTTGATGTTTTGCTCTGGCGTTGGTGGTTTTGGTCTAGGTGTGTTATATGTGATGCACTCGTCGAGCAGTAATGCTAGATTGATTTTTCCTCCGCGGTTTATCTTTTGATTAAAAGCAGACTTTTGACAGTATGCTCTTGTTTTCAGGGGTTCTTTGTCAAATTCACTGGATTTGTTTTGGATATAACGTTTGACGTGATGAAGAAATACCTGATGAGATTTAAAGAGTTGACGATTGATGTATAAAAATTTATTTCTCTTGATGAATTTGGAAAAGCTCGGTCGCTGTTTCTTTAACGTGATGTTGCGATAGAGGTTCTTCTTTCTCAGAATGAGGGGATTAGTCATGCATGAGTGATCAATGATTTCCTTTGATTGATTTGGATTCAGTTGATTCTTGTTTTGAAAATTTCAAATTTTACTTTATCAGAATGAAGGTTTAGCTATTTCTTCACGATAAAGCATGTCAAATGATATGGATAAGAGTTTCCCGATCTGGAAACTGAATTTGACAATTTGGAAAATTTTTAGACAAGTGTTTTTGAGATGAGATCCGTAAGATATTTAAAGGATTGAATTGACACTGATGATGACAAGTTTCCGGATTATGATAGAAAAGACGTCCTCTAATGCTCGATTCATTTTCAGATTTGGACAACCTTGTTTGACGCAAATTTGACTTGAGAAATAGTTTTATGGCTTGTTTTTGTCACTCGGGTTTGATAAAGACGTGTTTTGATGAAAAACTGTGTTTTAAAATATTTTGAATTTTTCAAAAAATTTTGGTCTTTCAACTCTCTGTTTTTCTCCTTTTTCTCACGCGCTAAAACAGTTGTTCAATGCGCTAGAAATTTTTTTTAATGCGCTAAAACTATTTATCCACGCGCTACTCTGCCCCTGGTCACGCGCTAAAATATTGACTTTGGAAAATTTTGTTTGGTCGACTGTGAAATATGTACGCGCTAGACTGTATTTTCTAAGCGCTGACTGGTTTGGTTAATGCGCTAAAACAGAGATTCCACGCGCTAAGATGTTTGTTACACGCGCTAAAACAGACTGTTTTGAAATTTGTACTGAAGTTTTTCTGGAGAATTACGCGCTACACTGCGACTTTCACGCGCTAACTGGTTTGGTTAACGCGCTAAAACAGAGTTTCGACGCGCTAAGACGTTTGTTACACGCGCTAAAACAGACTGTTTTGAAATTTGTAGTGAAGTTTTTCTGGAGAATTACGCGCTACACTGCTACTTTCACGCGCTAATTAGTTTGGTTAATGCGCTAAAATAGAGATTCTAAGCGCTAAGATGTTTATTACACGCGCTAAAACATACTGTTTTGAAATTTGTAGTGAAGTTTTTCTAGAGAATTACGCGCTACACTGCTACTTTCACGCGCTAACTGGTTTTGTTAATGCACTAAAACAGAGATTCTAAGCACTAAGACGTTTGTTACACGCACTAAATGATTCCTAACATGCGCTAGGATATGTTTTGTACGCGCTAAAATATCTGGTCTCTGTTTTACTTTCAGTTGAAACGCTACTGTTTTGGTTGTACGCGCTATTTTGTTCTTCAGATGCGCTAAAATAACTGTTTGACGCGCTAATATGTTGTTCCCATGCGCTAAACTACCTTGATTTTTCCTTTTGGTGCCTTTGTGATGTTTTTGACTTTTGTTGAGAGAATTTTTAAGTAGGATGGATGATTTTCTGAAATACAAAATGTAAACACGGCACACAAAGTACAATCATTTCACTTAATCTAACATAAAGTGTATGTTCTGTCAAGGATGTTTTCGAATCCCCAATGTTTTAATAGGTTGGATACAAAATAAACACTTCAGAAAGACTCTTTATTCAAGGGTCATAAGCAACATCATAGCTCACTAGTCTCGATACTCCTTCAGCTCAAACAGCCGTGTCACCCCCTAGATGGCGCCCATTTTTTTGCCTTCTGCCAGAAATTAACCCAAAGTGAATTGCTTCACACTTGAGTAGTTATCTTGGGAGATATATGGTGAGTAATCTTGTGGGCGGATTCTTCCCCACCCTTGCACTATGATGTTACAAATGTTTGGATACTGACTCAGTTCAAAGTTTCTAATGCTAAGGTTCTTAATCAGGCTTCCCATTCGGCCGTCAGTGATAAACTCCCTCAGGAGGCTTCCCAACCTTTAGAACAAAGGCTTTACGTATCTCAAGGATACTGGGGGAAGGCTAATCGCTGCGCGCAACCGTTGAAAAGGACTTTCGTCACTTTCCACATTTGATTATAGTGGGTTGGAATTCTTGGCGTCAAAGTCGTTCCCCACTTAGGTCGTTCCCTTCACACCGGCCATAAACGGCTTTAAGAGTTGAGTGCAACTCCTCGGGAAGGCAGGCCTGCTAAAGGATTTATTGTTTGAATTAAAGAAAGCTTTAAGAGTGGTTTGGCTTTTTGGTCACCCAGTTAAGGGGAGAGCATATACCTTCCACTTTCGATACACGGCAGATAAGTTGTTCTTTTTAGCCTTCAAGACAATGGTTTGCTAACCTCTATTTGGAGATGTTGCTCCAACAAGCATGGTGTTCTTTTTAACCCTGTATAGCAATGATTATTTAATCTATGGAAAATAGATCGTCAACAAAGCAAATTTCGATTTTCGAGGTCAACAAAAGGAAAAACGTTTTGTTTGTAAAACAAATCTCCTCGCTTTTCCTGCAAGAAACTTGTTAAAAATCCTGCAAAAAGAAATCGGTTAGTTTGTTTCGAGGGACTTCCACAAGTCTAAAATTATTTATTCGGTTACACAATCTTTTGTTGGTTTTCTTTTTGACGCGTTACAGAACAAACTGTACGCGCTACAATATTGGGTCAATGCGCTACTGTCCCGCTTGCGTGCGTTATTCTGTTTCTCATAAGCGCTACTCTGTCGCTCAGACGCGCTAATTTATGGTTTGGTTTTCCCGCGGTCTGTTATTCGGGAAATTTTTTAAGTTTAATGCGCTGACTGTCTATTCAAATGCGCTGGAAGATCGATTCTAAGCGCTATTATTTTTGGCCCATGCGCTAATCTGTCAGGTAGACGCGCTGATCTGCGTTTCGGTTTTTCTCGGGAAATTATGAATTTCAATGCGCTAACTGTCCGTTGATACGCGCTGGAATATGTAGGTGAAGCACTAAAACTTGGGGTGCATGCGCTATTCTGTCAAGCAGATGCGCTAATCTGTGGTTCGCCGGCGTCGATACCTACAGGAAAATTTGTCAATAGTTTAATGCGCTAAGGAACAGTTTGAACGCGCTGGAACAGAGAGCCCACGCGCTAAACAGTAGGCTAGAAGCGCTAAACTGTTTGGCTTATGCGCTAAAATGTTCCTGAGACGCGCCAATTCTAGTTTCCCGCGTACCTGCAAAAGTCTTCAAATTCAAAAAATGATAAGTTATTGGGGTGCGAGCCCCACGGTGGGTGCCAGAAATATATGTGGGAAAAATAGATTAATAAAACTAAATATGTGAAAAATTACGATAAATATCAATCCACACACACAAACAGGACTTCTTGATGCAAGCTATGGAGTAACGTGATGTTACTCAGCTTCCCAAGGAGGGTCCCATGGTTCTCTATCTCACAATGTCCCTCAAACCAATGTTTTGCTCTCAGATTACTGAGCAAAATGGTTTAGGGATGGCAAATATGAGAACGAGAGAGATTTTAACTGTTTTTAATATGAGATGTGTTATAAGCTAGATGAGATGTTAGAAATGCAACAAACTAAATGATAAGATGACAAGGTTAGTATGAATACTATCCTAGCATACTATATTTAATCTATGATTGAGCTAAAATGATAAATAAACTACTTTAGCATGCATGTTCATGATTAATTCTGATCTAAATGGTAAATAAAGTAATCTAAGCATGCATATTAGTCTAATTTATGATCTAAAAGAGGCTAAATGGGGAGCATATATAAAATGAGAAAGCTTGAAAGAATTTGAGCATAAGTGTGATGCTTCAAATTTGAAAGATGATTGTTAAGAATGGAGGAATGAGAGCTCTATTTATAGCACAAACATGGCAATGGATGGTCAGGATTGAAAGGTTTAATCAAGGGCCAAGTTTGAAAGTTGGGGATCCATGTGCACAATTTGCACCAATGAAATGGTGACAAATGTCCACACCAGATTGGGTTGAAAGAAGAGGTTGGAGGCATTAAAGGCCTGAGGAGACCTCATGGTTATCTAAAGGTTAAGGGTCAAGTCTAAGTTAGGTTTACCCAATGAATTAGGATCTAATCCAAAGATAAGCCTTTGTGCAAATGATTAAGAGATAATCATGGTCAAAGCATTAATGACCTGATGAGACCCTTGGGTTGGATAGAGGTTGAGTCAAAACAAATGTTTTAACCATGTGGGAGGGTTTGAAATAACCATTAATGGTTATTGGAGACTTTGTGGATTAAGTGGTTGAAGGTTGGAAGCCTTCAATGGTTTTCAAAGACTTTAGGGTTTTTGGTGGTTGAAGGTTGAAAACCTTCAATGGTTATCCAAGACTTTGGGCCATTTGAGAAGTGACCTCCCTTTGCTTAGGGATGTGACAAAGTTTAGAGGGTGTTTAGGTTAATTAGAATTGGTTAGAATATTCTAGAAGGGGTTAGGTAGGGGTTTGGGATTTTGCAAGTGGATGGGGAGGATAATAGGATTTAATTGAATTTATTTGATTTTCATTCAATTTGGTTGGAATTAAATAAATTTGATTTATTCAATTTAGGATAACTATTTAATTAAATTTGAATTTAATTAAAAGTGGCTAGGGGGATTTAATTGAATAAAATGATTTATTCATTAAATGGTATAGTGAATTTAATCAAGTGATTTACTTAATTAAATAGAAGAATGTGGATAATTTAATTAAATTGGATTTAATTAAATAGGAAAATGAACATAAAATATTCATTTAGGAATATGGTCATTTTTATATGTCTACAATGGCTACAGAGCTCACACTCAAGATGTTGGTATCCCTCCATCAAAATCAAAACATATCCCTTCCCCATCATCGTTTCCATCCATTCTAGGTCCCTATATCCCTCCATCTCCTATGCAACATCAGCAAAGGCACACATCTTGGAGAACCTTCCATCCATCCCACATGCCTCCATATCATTCCCATCCACACCGACATTCATTTCCTCCTCCAAGCAATTTGGATGCCAAGTATAAAAGTCATAAGTCTAAAAATCCACATGTATTCAAGGATCAACATGTCCAATATAATCGACATGTCAAAACAAAGAACAAATTGATCTATAAAGAAAAAGAAAAATCAAAAAGGCCACAAAGGCCCACTGAGCAAAATAAAGCAAGGTCAAAATATATATGGGTTCCTAAATCCCTTGTGCAAGCAATGCACTCCAAGGAACCACAAAAGCATGAAAAATCAAAAACCATGTGGATCCCTAAGAAGCTCCTTGAAGCACAAAAGCCAAAAGAAACATCCAACTTGGCATCCAACATTGCTATTCCTCCATCCAAACCTTCCAAGTCTATTTCTCCATCACCTCCTTCATCCGTTTTGGGCCCTTATGTCCCAAAATCCATAGCCTTTCCTTCATCAAAATCTCAATATCCAAAATACATTTTTCCTCCATCAGTCCATCACCCCTCAAGGTGTGTGCCAATGTCGATCTTGCCTTCATTTCCATCCACTGAAGCCCAATTCTTCCAATACCCTACCTATTATCCAATCCATATTTTCCATCCTTCGATCCCTTTGATCCAATCCTTTGCATAAATCATTGCCTTAGTTTCATCTCATTGTCCATGTCCTTATCCTATCAACGTCTTTGAGCATACTTTTAAAGGTCATGGTCCATTCTTTTCAAGGCTACTATCCAAATAAAAAGACGCTTGAGTCCTTCTTCCATCCCCTATCATGTGTCCATCTTCTTCTGAAAAAAGTCAAAATACAAAAAAAGAAAAAAGTGAAAAAAAAAAAAAAAGACAAAAGAAGAAAATAAAGAAAAATAATTCGTCCACTGGTGAAAACCTGGCAAACAGGCGCCTTAGGCAAGTACTGTGATGAAAACCTGGCAAACAGGCGTCATGCGTAATCTATGAACTTCTTGCACACCACACTTGGGGGCAGGTTTCCTCCTTCATATCCTTTTGTCCTTCATTGTTCCATTATCCTATCAAACCCCTGTCATTACCCTTCATATCCTATTGTCCCTCATGTCCAATTTCCTCTTTCCACCTTTGATCTTGACAAGGCTGAGAATAATCATGAGCATCACGCATCTTGTTTGCAGCTTTCAGTCTATCATAGCTTTTGGTCATTTATCCATTTGCTTATTATCACCTTTCATCCATATTCCCTAGCTTATTGCGACTTTCTGCCACCATCATGTATCCTATCCCGACCTTCAGTCCATGTCCTTTATCCATTCTTGGTCTTGCTTATCCTATCCATCTCTTATCACTATCCATACATTCTTTTTCATTCCTTGATCTTGATCTGACATAAGGACACAAAATTTAAACATGGTTTCAAAAACCTCTTGACATGTCCCTCATGCCATGTCATATCCAGTCTCTTGTCCCATCACGCAATAGCTCTTGGAAATTGCATCTGCGTTGTCTCCATAATAAAAGGCCTTTGTCTTCCCTCTATCCACGATCATTTCAGCAAGCCTATTTATTCACCTGTCATATTCCTTGCCTTGCTAGACACTAGGGGCAAAATTTGAAAAAAGTCATAAAAATTGAAAAAAGTCCTGAAAAAAGTCTTAAAAATCGAATAATTGTCCTAAAAAAAAAGTCATAAAAATCCAAAAAAGTCCTGAAAAAAAATCTCATAAAAATTGAAAAAAGTCCTGAAAAAAAAAGATCCAAAAAATCAAATAATCTCCTGAAATAATCCAAAAAAAAAATCAAATAATGTCCTGAAATAATCCAAAAAATTGAAAAATGTCCTGAAAAAAAGTCAAAAAAATCAAATAAAGTCCTGAAAAAAAAAAAAGAATGAACACAAAAAAATTGTAAAACTCCAAAAACCAAAAACATGCATTTTTGCAATAAGGTATTCCCTTTGTGCATCGACAGATCTCTGAGCATTCATTCAAGAACACTTGCAATTAAATGTTGTGCTTTAATGAAATCACGCATTACCAGATGAACTTTTTCAACTCAAACCAAGCATTCAAACTGATCCAAATTGTCTTATCAATCGAATATCTGCATTAAAAATCATTTGTCCTTGTCACATTATCATGGGTCTTATACAGGGTGTGGTATACTCGAAACCAGACTGTGTCCTGTCTTAGACGGGGTACCGCATTTCCTGGAACCAGACAGCATGATCGTCCTATCAACACTTTCAACTTTTGACAATGAAGATCAAGATGTTTGTTTGATTTGCTTGAATTTGTGAGTCTTATCTTTTTAATTGATTTATCTTTGGCTTCGATCATGTTCCTATGTTACTCGATGATGTCATCGAGTGATTTAGAGTGACCGGGATGGCTCATGATCCTTTTCTTTTTTTGTGATTGTCGTTTGTCTATGCTGTGTCTGTCTTACGCAAAAAGGGTTACATTTCAGCTCTGGCCTTCAATGCCATGATGCTACGCATCCATTTTGCTACATAAAAATAAAGGTTCTCACCTACAAAGTGCATTACTGAAAGCAAGTTTTTCTTCAACTGTCCTTTGTCTCATTCATTTCTTCTTACTAACATTTCTTCCGTCAGTCCGGATAGTCAGTTCGGTCCAGTGCTCCGATCTCCAAACATATATGCTGCATCCTGCATTCATTGGTTAGTACATTTGCATTCCATCACATATTACATCAAGCATTTTATCCATTTCATTTCATAAATACATCAAAAAAAAAAATACATAAAAATCCATCCATACATGTTCATAAACAAGTACATAAGTCATCCATACATGCAAAAAACATAAGTCATAACATATTGCATCCATCATATCGATGCATATCATATCACATATCATAATAATGTCGGAGTACAAAATCGGACTGTCTGTCCTAAGTATGGCCCGTAGGCTGACTGCAAAATGTCAAACTACATAATGTCCACTGTCTGTCATAAGGAGTACGTGCCTCTGTCACTGGGTGCTCCCTCTATCCTCCTCATCCCCGCAATGTCCCGTAAGCCCTCAAAATTCATGAAATCCAAAACATGGGTTTTCGAGATACATACCGCTACTCCTGCGTCCTCCGGTCGTCTGAATGTGTGTACACGTTCTCCAAGGTGATCTACCATTGGAATGTTCGCCAACTGTCTGCAAGTGTCCTTGTCCAGAGCAACAAATCCTCCTCTTTAGCTAGTGCAAATGAGCCATTTTCACCCTCTTGGTCCCATTTATAGCTCTTTGTCATTGCATAGATGGACGTGCGTCTTCTCCATCTTATGTTGGTCGCGGTCTTGTGCACCTTAAATTGCTTGTCCTTCATGCATCCGATTTCTGATTTTCAGTCCGTTCGATCCTATCATTTTTTATCGATCAATTGGCCTCTTTTCCGCATGTTTCCGGCCAATTCCTCGAGGGGGCATGCATATGTCATTGTTATTGTCTGGGGCATTTTCATTATTGTTCTTTGAAACAACGCTCAAAATCGCATTGTCTCAAAGAGGGGCAAAATGTAGACACCCAAAAATGGTCAATGCTTGCGAAGTCATACTTTAACATTTGCGCATTGCCTCATTTTAGGTTTTTGCGTTGCATTAACATTTCTCCTATGTCACGCACTTGGTCTTTATCATTTGCGAACATCGAGTCATTCTTCTACATTCTTCATTCATCTCATCCTCGAATTTGGTCTTGTCGACAACATTATCCAGTCATGATTTTGATCGATCTTATCCCGTCGCATCAATGTGCGTATTCATTTGTCATCATTTTGGACATCGTCAATCCTAATTAGGGTTTTGTCCTCTTTTTAATCTTGTCGATTTATCATCAATCCTTCAATTTTGTCATTTTAACGATCGATTTGTCATTGATCGTTGTCATATTCAATCTTGTCATCTTGCAATCGATTTGTCATCAATCGTGGTCATTATCTTGTCATTTTGCAATCTATTTTGTCGTCGATTTTTGTCCTCTTTTCAATCTCATCATTTTGCGATCATTTCGCTATCGATCATTGTCTGTCTTAATTATGTCAATTTGGATCAATTTGTCATTGTTCCTCGTCAATTGGCACATTTATCAATCAAATCATTTTGTCGCATTGGTCATTTATCAATCCAAAATCAAATCATGATCAAGTCAATTATCTTTCATCAAGACCTAATTCATCTCTTTAGGGTTTTATGATTTAGTCATTTAACCCAATTTGCCATTTCTTCCTCTAGGATTACTAAATTATTTATTAATCCTAAGTTACAATTAAATCTTTATTTAGTTGGCTAATTATTCTTCCTCTTGTAAATTAATTAATAAATGACAAATTGTTAATTAATTTACCTAATTTCTTCTAATTCACTAAATTCTAATTTCCATCAATTTCTAATTCCTAATTTTCATCAATTTCAATTTTCTAATTTTCTAAATTTCTAAATTCTTTTCCCTCCTATTTCATCTCCTAATTCTATGGGAATGACATTTCAATTTGTCATAAATTGTCATAATTGATAATCAATCAATTTTGACATAGAATGTGTCATAATTTGTCATCAATTGTCAATCAATTAAATTGTGCATGGAAAGTGCATAATTTGTCATATTTTGTCATATTGATTTGCAATTTCCATTTGAATTGCATCATGCTAATCTTGTCATTTATCCAATTTCTCTATAAATTGGATGTTTTTTTCAATCAAAGCCCCTTGAATCGCTTCATGAATCTCGAATTTTTACCGAACTTTCGTTTCTAGTACTCTTGAGCCTTTTTGCTTTCAATTGTGTGAGCACTTGTAGGTGAGATCCACAAAACTATTGAAGAGGAAAGAACAACAATGGAGCCGCATGGAAGGAGTATTCAATCTTGAATCTGGTTTTGCATAATGTTTTCTTTTGAATGCTTCATTTTCATACCTCTATTGAATGAGCTTGAGGATTAGGTTCATTTTAATGAGTATTTCTTTGATTGAGCTATCATGTTTAACGTTTTGATTGATCTACTTATCTTGTGATGATTCCTAATTCTTACGCTACAATATCAATGACAACATACACCATCATGTCATCAAACTCTGCACATATGCCAACAATCTCCCCCTTTGGCATTGATGGCAATACAAAAATATATCTCTACATCTTCCATATTATATTTCTTCAATACTACAAATATCTTCTCTACTTCACATCTTCTCCCCCTTTGACAACAATGCCAAAGTGGAGGCACAACCATCCATGATCTATTATGTTGCTCCCCTGAGGAGTAGCATCCTTCAACACATCAATCCTGAAAAATATTTGATAATGCAATACTTGACTGATGTGGAGCACATACGTTTAGTTCACCTCTTGAAGGGGCAGCACCCCTAATTCACCTCTTAAATATATCTACATACTGCTCCTTACTGGAAACATGTTCCAATACAACCTCTTTGTTCTAAACTTTCTCCCTCAAGAAATGATACTTGAGCTCAAAGTGCTTGGTTCTAGCATGCAATACCAGATTCTTGGAAATATTAATTGCACTTGTGTTATCACAAAATATACTCACCGGTTCAGATACAGGGAATTTGAAACCACTTAATACATGCTTCATCCAAATTGTCTAAGTGCAGTTCATAAATGCTGCTACATATTCTGCTTCTGCTATGGACTGAGAGATACAACTCTGTTTTTTGCTCATCCATGAGACTAGTCTACCACCAAGAAAGAATGCACCACCAGTTTTTCTCTTCCATTCATCCACATTACCAGCCCAATCGGCATCTATAAACACTTTGAGATTGAAATCATTACTGTATGGATACCAAAATCCATAATCTATAGTTCCCTTCAGATATCTAAGAATCTGCTTGACTGCTACCACGTGGGATTCTCTTGGACTTTTCTGGAAATGTGCAATGATGCCCACTGCATGTGCAATTTTTGGTCTGTTGTATACTACATAGTGCAACTTACCAATCATTGATCGGTATTCCTTCTCATTCACCAATGCCGAGTCATCTTCTTTTGACAATTTACAACTGGTCATCATAGGTGTACCAACCGGTTTGCTATCTTCCATGCCAAAGGTCTTCAATGCCTCTTTGACATACTTGGACTGAGTGATAAAGATACCATCTTTCATTTTTTGAATTTGTAGTCCAATGAAGAACTTAATCTCTCTGATTAGTGACATCTCAAATTTCTTCTTCATTTCATTTGCAAATGCATGGCTCATCTTGTCATCTCCACCAAAAATTATGTCATCAACAAACACTTGACAAATTAGAATCTGATCTCCTTCTGACTTCAGATAGATATTGCTATCTTCACTTGTTCTTTCAAATCCAATCTTCACAAGATGGGAGTTTAAACATTCATACCATGCTCTAGGTGCTTGCTTCAATCCATACAAGGCTTTATGTAGCCTACACACCATATCACTATCTTCTGATAGGGCAAACCCATCTGGTTGCTCTATATACACTTCCTCTTCAAGTATTCCATTCGGGAATGCATATTTTACATCCATCTGATACATTTTGAATCCCTTGAAGGTTGCATGTGCAAGAAGCATTCAAACTCCTTCCAATCTAGCTACTAGAGCAAAGGTTTCTCCATAGTCTTTTCCTTCTTCTTGAGCATATCCCTTACATACCAATCTTGCTTTGTTTCTTACCACTATGCCATCTTCATTTAGCTTGTTTCTAAACACCCATTTGGTGCCAATAACATTTTTATGCTCACGTATGGGTACCAAAGACCATGTACCATTCTTTTCTATCTGGTCAAGTTCCTCTTCCATAGCCTTAATCCAGTCTTCATCTTTGTGTGCCTCTTTAAATGTTTTGGGCTCAAATTCAGAAATCATGCAAGAATTCTCTCTGACTTTTCTTCTTGTAAGTATTCCTACGTCCTTATCCCCTATGATCTGCTTTGGATCATGATGCAACTTTACATACCTAGGAATGATCTTAACTGATTCCTCTTTCTTTTCCTCTTCATCTACATCAGCATCTACTGGTGTAGGAGCACTATTACTTGTACTTGATTTTTTTGTAACTGGTTCCCAAAAGGTTACATCCGGTTCATCTACGGCTCCCTCGCTACTTGTTTCCTCAGGTTTCTCAGAGGTTTCTTTGAGTTCTATTGTTAAAACACTTGAGAGCTTTGCTCTTTGTGGAATATTCCCTCATCACATTTTGCATCAAACTTGCTCTGGTATTCACTTCTCTTGATATAATACTTGCTACGAAACACTCTAAAGTAACTTACTACATGAGTCTTACCTATCCAATACTCATAATGTAATGCCCCACTAGGAAACCCCGAAGGGATTAAGCTAAAACACACGAATGGAGTGCAGTAATTTTTATTTTTTTAAAAGTTAAACACAACCTAATGATACAACGAGATATCAAAGAACAAGTTATACAGTGGAAGACATCAACTAATACCTAAAGAGTTTCCCAACACAGTTACTTTATTCCAAATTTAACTTAACTCAAGACAAGATAATACTTATACAAAGAATAATTTCTTTCATTAAGACTAAATCATAGGTAACATATGAATACATCCTGTAGACATCTAAAACTGGTCAATGCTTGCAGAGTCATACTTTAACATTTGCACATTGCCTTATTTTAGAGTTTTTGCATCACATTAACATTTCTTCTATGTCGCACACTTGGTCTTTATCATTTGCGAGCATCGAGTCCTTCTTTTGCATTCTTCATTTTTCTCGCTTTCAAATTAGGTCTTGTTGATAGCAATCTTCAGTCATGATTTTGGTCGATCCTTGTCCTCTTGTCAATCTGTCAATCATCTTTAGCTTGTTAGTAATCATTTGCGATTATCAACTTGTCAATCTCGTCATTTTGTGATTGATTCGTCATCGATCCTTGTCCTTGTCAATCTTGTCATTTTGCGATCGAGTCGTCATCGATCCTTGTCCTCTTGTCAATCTTGTCAATTTTGCGATCAATTTGTCATCGATCCTTGTCCTTGTCAATCTTGTCATTTTGCGATCGATTCATCATCGATCCTTGTCCTTGTCAATCTTGTTATTTTGCGGTCGATTCGTCATCGATCATTGTCCTTTTCAATCATGTCAATTTGGATCAATTAGTCATTGTTCCTCATCAATAGGCGCTTATCAATTGGTTTCCTTGTCAATCTTGGTCAATTTGTCATTGATTTTTGTCACCCAATCTCAATCATTTATCAACACTGGTCCTCTATCAATTAAAATCATGATTGAATCTATTGGGACTGACTAAAATTGAGTCAAGTTTTGAGGCCCAATTCAAATTTTTGCTTTGCATTTCCAAATGAGTCAGTTTGAATGGCCTACTTAGCAAGGGGGTAAAATGGAGCCAGTTGATTTTTAGGGGGTAAGGCTCAGGATTCATGTCCCACACCTATCATTTGGCCTATTCAGTGATGTGCAACTTTTAGAATTCAATTTGGATAAGTTTATGAGGTACCCATTTTGAGGGGTGAGCTGAAAGTGCATTTTAGGCACAAATGCAGTTTTTATTGAGTAGCCTACTTTGAGCGATTACATCTTTTGCCTTGTTGATCGTCATGGATAAATTAAAAGTGGATTAAATTCTATGCATAAATGTGAGTCAGTCTACAAAATTTTAAGTCCTAACAAATCCATTTGCTCAGTTTTCAAAGCCAAATCTGTTTGCAGTTTGTGTGGTTTGGCAAGTCCCTGTTTTGACAGCTAGTCGGCGCCCTGTTTCACACAAGTGTAAAAGTTGCCTCAGTAAGAAGCATGCCATAATGTTTGTTCCAAGATAATTTTGGTATAAATGATGAGCTACGTTTCAAATTTAAAGCCTTTATCAATCCATTTGATCGGTTTTCAAAAGAGTTCATTTTACCATCAAATTCAGTTATCTGCACTTCCAGTGTTATATCAGTTAATGTAGCCATTTTTGTGAGCGCGCCATTTGCATCCTATCAGTCTGGTGATCAAACTGAGAACTCAAAGATTTAATATGTACTTTAAGGTACCTATGTTCCAAATTTGAGGACCTACGGAGGTCGTTTGATATTTTTGAGAAAGGCGTCATGTGTTGCCAAGACATTGACTTCATCAGGTCCGTAGTGTCGACAAAGCCAGTTGGGCAGTTTCGGAAATTAATATCTCTTCGCTCAGGACTGATCTTGAGAAATGATTTGGTAGATGTCATCCTTGTATATCAGAGTACACGCCTGTCAGATGGCGAGTTCCAGAAAGGTGTTTTGACAGGTTTGAAAATTACGTCTTCACGATTAAATGCGAAAATTGTGGCGTAATTGCCTGAAGGTTGTAAAATGTGGATTAATGATCCGAAAGCGATGTCGATCATTTCCAAAGGTATGTTTGAGGTCCGTGAAGCATTTCAAAGGCCAGTTGCTTGAAATCAAAATTTTTTTTAGTCGGACCCACTTTGGGGCCCGACCTGGCTCATGCCTGCGGATTGATTTTATTGGCGATTTTTGTTTATTGGGGGAATTTCAGAATATTCAGATAATGATGCAATCCACAAGTCACAGTCAGGTAAAGTTCATATCAGTAGCAGCCATTGCGGATTCAAGGTTAAAGACATTGTGAATGTCAAGGGTGTCTCCTTTGATTTGTCAGCTTGATTTGTCAGCATTCTTCTAGATTGCAAGAATTTTATTTTTTTTAATGCAGCAGAGGATAAATATTGTGATTGAGGATGGAATGTCAATGTTCTCTTTTATTGAGAATGGATTTTTCATTTTTATTGTGATATGTCAGTGTTCTCTTTATATGAGAATGAAGTTTTCCAACTGCAGTTTTAGTGGTAATAATTACATCTCCTCCCAAATACCATTTTCTAAAATGGAAATAGCAGACCAAGATTCATATAAAACACCAAAGACTTTCTTCTGCGTGGTGTTTTGGGGCTGTAGTCAAGAGCCAAGCCTGCTCATGTGGTGAAGAAAGAGACCATCAAGCACTCAGCAAAATGCGATCAGCAATTTCCAAGTCTCCTACATGGTGTATGAACTTCCAAGCAAATGTAGAAATTTCAACATATGACAACCTTCTCACGTAGCATTTGAAAACAGAAAATGAAAAACAATCAAACAATGGTGATTGCTGTAGTCTCTCCTCCCCTACATGAGACACCAACTGTGCATAGCAATCACTTCCTTCTCCTGCGTGGTGAGTGAGGGGTTGCATGGCATAAAGGAGCCGTGGAAAATGGTTCAAAACAAAATGAACTGCAACATCTTCTTCCTCCCACGCGAAGCCTCCACTAGATGATTGAAATCATTGCATTTCTATAAAGTGAGTCTTCCCTCTCTTGCATGACTTTAACCAGTGGAAAATGCCCCCTACGTGGATTATGTGGAAAGGAGAGGGAAATCTGGAAGTCTGCAGAATCCTCCAACAAATACCAACCAGCTCCCACCTCTGTCTATGTGGAATTGGAAGAAGGTGCGTGGTAATGGAGCTGAATGTGATGGCAATGTTCAGTGAATAGTTTTAATCCTCTGCGTGGCATGTGAAAAGGGGTTTCAAATCTCAAGAAAAGGATTTCTCCCTGCTATGCATGGGATGTAGTAGAGGAAGGCATAAGTTTTTAAAGAAAACTTATTGCATTCCCTCTGCGTGGTTTTTGACAGGCATGGTGTTTGGAATGTGGAGGGGCATTAAGAAACCTCCAACAAATGCATTGGCAAGCTCACAGCCATTATTCCCTGTGTGGTAAAAAATCTTCAAGCTAATGAAGTTAATGGTTATAGATCAACCTCCTCCCACGTGTGGCATATGGAAAAGGAGTTAAACCCCAAGGTATTAAAACAAACAATCTGGAAATCGCCATTAAAAAACCAAGAAAACCTTCAAAATGCAATCCCAAGCTTAATGTTTTAATCCCACATTGGTTGGGAAGTGGGATATTTTAATGTTTATATGCTAATCCACACATTGCCATTATGTCTAAGAAATAAAGGCTTTTGAGACAAGGTGCCTATGGCGCCCAAGGTGGGCCCACATGCGAGCATGGATCCCGAGATGATGGAGGAGTTGATTGAATGGCAACTAGGTGGACCCCACATAGGCATGCTTCCCAAGGCAGACAGTCAAAATTTTGTAGAGGAAGGTTGGCTTAATGAGTGAGCAGGTTCAAGAGAGATCAACGGCTCGTGCTATTTCGCGAAAGGAAGATGCACGTTGTTTAAAACCAGTGAAATAGCGAAAGTGAACGAGAGCCATCCACATGTCATGATAGGTGGCAGTCCAATAGGCGGGTCTCGGTGAGGTGGCACACAGTTGGCGCACAGGTGGTAGTCTAGTGGCGATGATGTGGCGGCCAAGTGGCAGTGATGAAGCAGATGACATGGCGGTGATGAGGTGTCATCCCAAGTGGCATCCAGTCAACCCCATCAACCAATCGGAGGCCGCCATGTGGCAAGGCGTCAGAGCACAAATGGAGGAAAAAATCAAAATTAAAATGAATAAATGATATAGTTCTGACTATATTAAAAGTCGAAATATTTAAATGACTGAGCACAAATAGGAATTAATTCGCCCAGGGTCTAAATTTTGGCCAAAATATAAAGTATTATATATCACCGGAAAGCTCTCGGAGTGAGGAATCTGATTATGAGGTTAATTTTGATAAATGTGGCATATTTTGGAGGTAGTTTCTATGGGAACAAAATTCAGTTAGAGAGGAGACACTTGGCAATTCAGTTGCAGATTTGATTTTCTTCCCTCCTCTTTTTATTCTGAATTCTTCTCAGTTGTAGGGGTTCCAAAAATTTGGAAAATGTTCTATATTTGATGGCTTCCATTTTCTGAAGATCTTGACCCAAGTTTATAAATGCTTCTGTTTGGTTTCAGGGTATAGAGATTGCAGTGTAGTGTTGTAAATATGGTTTTAATTACAGGTCTTACTTGTGTCAGGCATGAGTAATTTCCCACAGGATTGTCTCTGTGATATTTTTTTCATTATTATGAATTCAATCCTCAAGGAGGATGAAATTTGTCATCTCAAAGAGATTGTATGATTGTTTGTAGGCATTCTTCAATGAAGAGTTTAAATTCTATAGTCAGTCATAAATAATGAAATATGTATCCAGATCTAATGAATTTGTGAATGAATCAAATAGTGCATTAATATAAGGTATTGATACATGAATATCTTGTTTAAGGAAAACAAGCTTGCATCTATGATTTATATTTGTAGTTCTGTGAGTGGCTCTGCTACCCAATGAACAAGGCATTGGTCTTTGACAGATTTGGGAATGGTCTAAGAACAACAATTTAAAAGATAAATCTATTTCCCTTTATGTTTAGGGTTGTGTTCTTCTCATTCCAAGCTCTGTTTTCATTTATGATTTATACAGATCTAGCCAATCTGTAATGTGTTCCTATTTTGGTGGGCTTGTGGAATGGTTTGTCCGCTCATTGTTGATGCAGTCCTATGTTTGTGATTGATGTATTCAGTGCATCAAAAGGGTGTCCCCCCCTAGGTCTAGCAGGAAACCTGAAGTGTAGGAGGATCATTAGGATCCTATGTTATGTTGTCCAAGCCCTGAGGTGTTTCATTGATTGAGATCGGCTATCTCGTAGATAGATTTGCAGGTGTCTTGGGTTATCACTTTTGGTGAACAACAAAAATGGCAACTCTGCTGGGGAGTAAATGAGCTATCAAGAGCCTCTGGTTAACAAAGAATTAATTCATATAAGGTTGAGATTATCCCATCCGAGTCACCACAACAAAAATGGTGACCTTGCTGGGGAATAAATGGATATAAATGCTTGATTGATATGGTTAGAGGCTGAATGTGTTCCTAGTCCTATTAATTTCATATCCAGCCAATCTATCCATGGTGTATGCACAGAGTGTAAATTGGTCTCATGGTGAAGAAAATGCTCCTTATTTTGGATCTGCAAAATGATACATGTTTCATATCATACTTTATGAAGGAGTAACAGTGAATGCATGGTTGAAAGTTGTAAGAAGTTCTTTCAGCTGTATGTGAATTTTTCCCAATTCCTTAGTTGGGTGGCAACTCTGTGGTTCATACCAGTATTGAACAACCTGGAAGAGTGTTTGTTGCAGCAAGATCGAAGGAGTAAAGAGAATTAAATTTGTGATTGAATGGTTCTACTGTTCAAAATATCCTATGTGCAAGAGGTGGCAACTTTGATGTAAAAGACCATGCTAAAGGTGAAGTAAATCTCCAGATCTACAAGAGTTTATAGCTACAAATCTCCAGGTATTTTCAGAGGTTTCAAATGCAAAGATGTTTGTTTTGAAAATTAGAATGTGTAATGTCGTTTTCCCATTTAGTGAATAGCACTAGTCTAGAGGGAAAGAAGAATTTCAAGATTAATTTGCATATCTATGCTGCTGCAATATCCAATGTTTATGATCTTCAGTAGTATGAAAATTTGGAAAATTAGTGACTACAAGGTTTTTGAAAATATTTTTAAAAAAAAATAGTAAGGTGCATGGTCATGATAATGGTTCAGTGATTGTTATAAAACCTGATGGATCCTGATGTAGTTCCTAGATCCGTGAATCCTTTGTTCAAATTTGAAAGAGATCAATATAGAAATTGAAAAATGTCTTCAAATGATCCAAAAGAGATTTGTCTGGTTGTTAAAAGGGAAAGTAGGGCTAAGAAGTAAAGGAGAATCATCATATGTCTTCTATGAAAGATTTTTAGCTACATTGAATGAACTTTCAACTGATAATAGAACCCCTGAGTCTATTTTAATTGAGATATTCTTAGAGCTTTATGAGCCTAACTCAGTTAATTGGTCTACTGCCTTCAGAGAAGAATGTGTGGAATCTATTAAAGAATGGATAGATATGATTGAAAAGTAACTAATCTGAAAATATACACAAGATTAAAAATAATGAGGGAGATGAATCCGTGAGTGGATATACCTCCTATGATGCTGAATCTGATTATTCTCATCATGAAAGTTCAGATGTGTATTCAGAGCGAGAAGAAATTTGTGAGAACAGTGATTGTTCAACTAATCATGAGCCCGTTGAGGTTTCAGATGCTAATGATGTAGATCACCTTGTTGTTGATTTCAATCCACAAGATGTTTGCAACCCAAGTTATGAAACTATGTTGCAACATGTAGCAACACATTATGAGCAGCGTGATAAAGGATATGATGCAGATGCAAGTTGTTGTAATGATGAAACAAATGTGCATAGAGACATGAGCACTACAAATCCAATACCCTTATCAGATTGGGACAATGTTTACAACTCAGAGGATGAAGCCAAGGAAAATGAAAATGAAGGAGGTTCACTATGTAGTGAGCAAATTTCAGAACTCTTAGCTACTGATTTTCAGAGATGTGGATTCAAAAATGTGCCCAATCTTTCATACCCACTCAGTATATGTTTTGATTCTGATGATGTTTTTGAGGGTGTAAAAAATGATACATATGATTTTGATTCTTTTCCTATGTTTGATAGACAAAATGATAATGCATATATGGTTGATAAGTATGATAATGAAGGTTCATATGTTAATATGAATTCTGGCTTTGATATGCATTATGAGGATCTACCTTTTAGAAGACATGACACATATGGGGTGTTTTTCTTAGATTTGCAAGGAGGAAATGAACCATTGGCAAGTAAAAATCATGTACTTTCATGTGTGCAAAATGCTGATAGTTTTTGTGATCAGCAAGTGGAAGTGCAGTCATGTTATGAGGAAGTTTTCCTCTCTAGTTTGCAAGCCATCATTGTGGAGGAGTGTTCATCATTTGAGAAAACTAGTAATATAGATGTGCCTGATGTTTTCAACTTTCAGAATGAGTTAGGCCACTTTTCATTTCAGCTGGGAAAGAATGGTAAAGAGTATGGCACTCTTATGTCACCTAGTGATCAGTCCTTTCAGCATGTGTTTGATTTTCAGAGATATCATGATTATGAACATGCTGCTGATTATGTTTTATGTGATCAGCTAATTGGAAATGGAATTGTTTTTGATCAGGCAGATTGGAATGATGATCTCAACTTACCTCCAGTTTGTGGAAATGAAAATCATGTGTTTGACAGAGGTAAGAATTGATTTCAGTTTTGATGGCCCGGGGCCATTTATAAGTTGTATATTTTGTACAGTCGCTTTGCTTTCTGTTGTGTGGTTTTCAATAAAGTGCCTTGTTGTTTGGGTAGAATAAGGAAGCCCTATGTTTGAGACGAGAAGAGAAGAATTGAGAGAAGAATGACCCATCTTTTGGGTGGTCTGCTTAACCAAAGATATCCGTATTTTTGTGTTGATCTTGCAATCAACCATCCCCAGTCAGAGCCACTGTTGGGACTAATTAAAATTGAGTCAAGTTTTGAGGCCCAATTCAAATTTTTGCTTTGCATTTCCAAATGAGTCAATTTGATGGCCTACTTAGCAAGGGGGTAAAATGGAGCCAGTTGATTTTCAGGGGGTAAGGCTCAGGATTCATGTCCCACACCTTTCATTTGGCCTATTCAGTGATGTGCAAATTTCAGAATTCAATTTGGATAAGTTTATGAGGTACCCATTTTGAGGGGTGAGCTGAAAGTGCATTTTAGGCACAAACGCAGTTTTTATTGAGTAGCCTACTTTGAGCGATTACATCTTTTGCCCTGTTGATCGTCATGGATAAATTCAAAGTGGATTCAATTCTATGCATAAATGTGAGTCAGTTTACAAAATTTCAAGTCCTAACAAATCCATTTGCTCAGTTTTCAAAGCCAAATCTGTTTGCAGTTTGTGTGATTTGGCAAGTCCCTGTTTCGACAACTAGTCGGCGCCCTATTTCGCACAAGTGTAAAAGTTGCCTCAGTAAGCATCATGCCATCATGTTTGTTCCAAGCTAATGTTGATATAAATGATGAGTTACGTTTCAAATTTCAATCCTTTATCAATCCATTTGATCGGTTTTCAAAAGAGCTCATTTTACCATCAAATTCAGTTATTCGCACTTCCAATGTTATATCAGTTAATGTAGCCATTTTTGTGAGTCTGCCATTTGCATCCTGTCAGTCTGGTGATCAAAATGAGAATTCAAAGATTTAATATGTACTTTAAGGTACCTATGTTCTAAATTTCAGGACCTACGGAGGTCGTTTGATATTTTTGAGAAAGGCGTCATGTGTTGCCAGGACATTGACTTCATCAGGTCGGTAGTGTCGACAAAGCTAGTTGGGCATTTTCGAAAATTAATATCTATTCGCTCGGGACTCATCTTGAGAAACCGTTTGGTAGATGTCATCCTTGTATATCAGAGTACATGCCTGTCAGATGGCAAGCTCCAGAAAGGTGTTTTGACAGGTTTGAAAATTACGTCTTCGCGATTAAATGCGAAAATTGTGGCGTAATTGCCTGAAGGTTGTAAAATGCGGATTAATGATCCGAAAGTGATGCCGATCATTTCCAAAGGTATGTTTGAGGTCTGTGAAGCATTTCAAAGGCCAGTTGCTTGAAATCAAATTTTTTTTTTGTCGGACTCACTTTGGGGCCCGACCTGGCTCATGCCTGCGGATTGATTTTATTGGCGATTTTTGTTTATTGGGGGAATTTCAGAATATTCAGATAATGATGCAATCCACAAGTCACAGTCAAGTAAAGTTCATATCAGTAGCAGCCATTGGGGATTCAAGGTTAAAGACATTGTGAATGTCAAGGGTGTCTCCTTTGATTTGTCAGCTTGATTTGTCAGCATTCTTCTAGATTGCAAGAATTTTTATTTTTTTAATGCAGCAGAGGATAAATATTGTGATTGAGGATGGAATGTCAATGTTCTCTTTTATTGAGAATGGATTTTTCATTTTTATTGTGATATGTCAGTGTTCTCTTTATATGAGAATGAAGTTTTCCAACTGTAGTTTTAGTGGTAATAATTACATCTCCTCCCAAATACCATTTTCTAAAATGGAAATAGCAGACCAAGATTCATATCAAACACCAAAGACTTTCTTCTGCATGGTGTTTTGGGGCTGCAATCAAGAGCCAAGCCTGCTCATGTGGTGAAGAAAGAGACCATCAAGCACTCAGCAAAATGCAATCAGCAATTTCCAAGTCTCCTACATGGTGTATGAACTTCCAAGCAAATGCAGAAATTTGAACATATGACAACCCTCCCACATAGCATTTGAAAACAACAAATAAAAAACAATCAAACAATGGTGATTGCTGTAGTCTCTCCTCACCTACGTGAGACACCAACTGTGCATAGCAATCACTTCCTTCTCCTGCGTGGTGAGTGAGGGGTTGCGTGGCATAAAAGAGTCGTGGAAAATGGTTCAAAGCAAAATGAACTGCAACATATTCTTCCTCCGACGTGAAGCCTCCACCAGGTGATTGAAATCATTGCATTTCTATAAAGTGAGTCTTCCCTCTCTTGCATGACTTTAACCAGTGGAAAATGCCCCCTGCGTGGATTGTGTGGAAAGGAGAGGGAAATCTGGAAGTCTGCAGAATCCTCCAACAAATACCAACCAGCTCCCCCCTCTGTCTATGTGGAATTGGAAGAAGGTGCGTGGTAATGGAGCTGAATGTGATGGCAATGTTCAGTGAATAGTTTTAATCCTCTGCGTGGCATGTGAAAAGGGGTTTCAAATCTCAAGAAAAGGATTTCTCCCTGCTGTGCGTGGGATGTAGTAGAGGAAGGCATAAGTTTTTAAAGAAAACTTATTGCATTCCCTCTGCATGGTTTTTGATAGGCATGGTGTTTGGAATGTGGAGGGGCATTAAGAAACCTCCAACAAATGCATTGGCAAGCTCACAACCATTATTCCCTGTGTGGTAAAAAATCTTCAAGCTAATGAAGTTAATGGTTATAGATCAACCTCCTCCCACGTGTGGCATATGGAAAAGGAGTTAAACCCCAAGGTATTAAAACAAACAATCTGGAAATCACCATTAAAAAACCAAGAAAACCTTCAAAATGCAGTCCCAGGCTTAATGTTTTAATCCCACATTGACTGGGAAGTGGGATATTTTAATGTTTATATGCTAATCCACACAATACCAGTATGTCTAAGCCATAAAGGCTTTTGACACAAGGTGCCTATGGTGCCCAAGGTGGGCCCACATGTGAGCAGGGATCCTGAGGTGATGGAGGAGTTGACTAGATGGCAACTAGGTGGATCCCACGTAGGCACGCTTCCCGTGGCAGACAGGTGAAATTTTGCAAAGGAAGGTCAGCTTTATGAGTGAGCAGGTTCGAGAGAGATCAATGGCTCGTGCTATTTCGCGAAAGGAAGATGCACGTTGTTTAAAACCAGCGAAATAGCGAAAGTGAACGAGAGCCATCCACGTGTCGTGATAGGTGGCAGTCCAGTAGGTGGGTCTCGGTGAGGTGGCACACAGTTGGCGCACAGGTGGCAGTCCAGTGGTGATGATGTGGCAGCCAAGTGGCAGTGACAAAGCAGATGATGTGGCGGTGATGAGGTGTCATCCCAGGTGGCATCCGGTCAACCCCATTAACCAATCAGAGGCCACCACTTGGCAAGGCGTCAGAGCAAAAATGGAGGAAAAAATCAAAATTAAAATGAATAAATGATATAGTTCTGACTATATTAAAAGTCGAAATATTTAAATGACTGAGCACAAATAGGAATTAATTCGCCCAGGGTCTAAATTTTGGCCAAAATATAAAGTATTATATATCGCCGGAAAGCTCTCAGAGTGAGAAATCTGATTATGAGGTTAATTTTGATAAATGTGGGATATTTTGGAGGCAATTTCCATGGGAACAAAATTCAGTTAGAGAGGAGACACTTGGCAATTCAGTTGCAGATTTGATATTCTTCCCTCCTCTTTTTATTCTGAATTCTTCTCAGTTGTAGGGGTTCCAGAAATTTGGAAAATGCTCTAGATTTGATGGCTTCCATTTTCTAAAGATCTTGACCCAAGTTTGTAAATGCTTCTGTTTGGTTTCAGGGTATAGAGATTGTAGTGCAGTGTTGTAAATATGGTTTTAATTGCAGGTCTTACTTGTGTCAGGCATGAGTAATTTCCCACAAGATTGTCTCTGTGATATGTTTTTTCATTATTATGAATTCAATCCTCAAGGAGGATGAAATTTGTCATCTCAAGGAGATTGTATGATTGTTTGTAGGCATTCTTCAATGAAGAGTTTAAATTCTATAGTCAGTCATAAATAATGAAATATGTATCTTGATCTGATGAATTTGTGAATGAATCAAATAGTGCATTAATATAAGGTATTAATGCATGAATATCTTGTTTAAGGAAAACAAGCTTGCATCTATGATTTATATTTGTAGTTCTGTGAGTGACTCTACTACCCAATGAACAAGGCACTGGTCTTTGACAGATTTGGGAATGGTCTCAGAACAACAATTTAAAAGATAAATATATTTCCCTTTATGTTTAGGGGTGCGTTCTTCTCATTCCAAACTTTGTTTTCATTTATGATTTATATACATGTAGCCAATCTGTAATGTGTTCCTAATTTGGTGAGCTTGTGGAACAGTTTGTCTGCTCATTGTTGATGCAGTCCTATGTTTTTTATTGTTGTATTCAGTGCATCAAAAGGGTGTCCCCCCTAGGTCTAGCAGAGCCTGAAGTGCAGGAGGATCATTAGGATCCTATGTTATGCTGTCGAAGCCTTGAGGTGTTTCATTGATTGAGATCGGCTATCTCATAGATAGATTTGCAGGTGTCTTGGGTTATCACTTTTGGTGAACAATAGAATCGACATCAATTATCTTTTGTCAAGACCTAATTGTTGTCCTTGCATTTCTAATTCATCTTCTAAGGTTTTATGATTTATTCATTTAATCTTGTTTGTCATTTTCCCTCTAGGTTAAATAATTTATTTATTTATCCTAAGTCTTCTTGTCACAATTAAATTTTTATTTAATTGGCTAATTAATTCCTTCTCTTTTTGTGAATTAATTAATGAATGAAAAATTATTAATTAATTCACCTAATTTTCTAATTTCTCCTAAATTCCTAAATTTCTATTTCTATTTTAAATTCTTGTCATAACTTCTTGCATAGCAATTTGTCATAAATTGTCATAAATTGTCATAACACCTTGCATAGCAATTTGTCATACACTTGTCATAATTTTTCTATTCTTGATTTGAATTTCCATTCGAATCAATTTCATGCTAATCTTGTCTTTTCTCCAATTTATCTATAAATTGTATGAATTTGTTCAATCAGGGACCATGTCTCTAGTATCCTTACGCTATTATTTTTGAATTATAATCTTGCTTGCATACACTTGCATTTTGGAGGTGAGATCCACAATAATTTGGAGGAGAAAGAGAAATAATGGAGGTCAAGGAATGAGCTCAAATATATGGTTTGCATAGTATAATAGTGTTTTTATTTCCTTTTTCTTTTGAATGTTTTGCTAGAATTATCATATACTAGGTTATGTTTGTGGTTGCATAGCTTATGATGTATTTGATGTTTTACAATATTTTTAGCTACATAAAATGGTGAACCCGACATGAAACAATAATTGGATCTAATATGTTTTTGAATGTTTTGTGAAGTTGCAGATTTTTTTGTGGAGAAATTGCAGATTTTTCTTCTAAAAAAAAAATAGTCATAATTAATTGATCACGCAAAGAATTTCGTACAGAATTAAAATAAATGATTTCTGGGTATATTAGATCACATTTTTACCTTTCTAGATCATATTACGGTTTGTGATTTGGATAAATATAGAGGAAGTTATGACATTTTTAATTATGCTTCTATAAATGGTCAAAATTTTTAAAAACAAAATCATGCAACCTTCATCTAGATTAATTTAGCTTGGCAAATTAATCATGCATTATGCAAATTTTATCTAGATTAATCTAGGGTGGTAAATTTGATAAATTTCACATAGATTAATCTAAGAGGACAAAGAATCACAACTTTTATGGATTAATTTTGATGGTGATTCATTTCTCTTGATTCTCTAACATTGTTGGTAGCTTTGTGGCGAAATGCTTGACAAAGAATTATTTCAGAAACTACTAATGAATTTGTTGCAGGACGCGGTCAAAGATTCATATTAAAAACTACGTGTTTGTGATTTCTAGAGTAGTTGTACATTTCATTTCTTAAAGGTTAATGAACACCATGCATGCTTTGTTTGTTTTTAATTTGATTGCATGTTTTAACCCTTAGAACTGGACCTGCCTCCCGATTTGCCTGGCACTTCGCATAGGCATTGGTGAGAGGGAACGACCCAAAGTGGTGATGGGCTAAAGCCAAGCTCTTCTGAACCATTCTAAATAACTGTGGATGCAATGAAAGTTGTAGACAACGAGTGCTAGAATGGTATTGCGATGATTTATTTGCCGGATCAATACCCACCCGAATGGATGCCCTTACTAGAATCTCTTGTTTAGATGCCAAAATCCTTCTATCTGTTGGCTCAGGCATTGTGATATGTGCATGCCGAAGGCACCTCTCATGTACTCCTCAGTTAGAGATAGCAATTTCTTGGGAAGTGATGCCCCTTGAACTCGAAGCTTGGTATGCCTGAGAAGTGAGTGCACTATAAGGGGGAGCCAGTGCTACCAAGCATCTAGCTATCCAGCTGAGTGTTGTATTTTATGGTTAGAGGATTCAACAAATATTTCCATTGCCAGCCATAGGATTTGTTGTGAATGAGCATGATTGTCTTGGGTCTAAGTCCAAACATCTTGTCTTTTGTGATTGTCAAAAGTTGAATTATACAATTGTCACAAGACATCATTTGTCAAACAAGTCCAAACATTGTCCAAACCAGGTTTTAAAAAAGAGAACATTCATCCAACATTTGAACATGGCTTGTCAAAACATTGAATAAACTTTGTCTCAACATTCATGTCACTTTAGGCTAGGTTTTGCATAGTCCAACTTAGCTCCTAGGGCATATTGTCACCTCACTTCATTTTAGTCCTTTTCATTGCAAGTGTCCTCATTTTGCACTTAGGTTCAAAATCATCTTCCCTAAGTTTGCATTTCATTGTCATATCCAAGCTATATTTCCATTTAGGTGACATTTGTGCATTATCCTTGTCATGCTAAAATTAGGTCTTGCCTAGGTTGCATTTTGCATATTCCAAGTCATTGGTCTTTGCATATCCTTATCATTGTATTGTCATATTGTCTTGGCTTCATCTTGTCATATCATATCCTTAGATCATTTTCATGTCATATCCTAAGTCATTGTCATAATCATTGCCTTCTTGCATTTAGTCTCAAAATTTGGTTTGTCAAACTTGAAAAATCAAAACTTTGGATGATACCCTAAGTTGTTGTTCAGGAGTCTTGACCTTGCCTAAAATTTGTCCTTTCATTAATATCATTTTTGTCAAACCTATCTTAGTATCCAAGCATATAGGTGAGACATTGTCAATTTGTCCTATTGTCATTTGGTCTTTTGTCCTTTAAGGTCTTCGCTTCATTTCAACTTCCCAAGGTTGAGTCTTTAGGTTTGCATTCCAAAAATTCAAAAGGAACAAAAACATTAAGTTGCATTGTCATCCCTTTTAGGCTGCATTTGTCAATCCCATTAGTTGCATTGCACAGTGATAGGTTTGTTGAAATGAGGTCTCAACCTTCTTACAGAGCCATGTCATCACAATTGAGAAATCAATCATGTCAATCCAATCTCTACATGTCTCAGAACTTGGATCAAACTTTTTATGATGAAACAAGTCTCCAAATACAAAAACTAGAGGAGAAACTAGCTCAAGAAAAGGAGATTTTGGAATAAAAAGTGAAAAACATTGAGAAGAATAGATCACAAATGTCCAAAATGTTTAAAAAGTTTCTAGGTCAAAATCCAAAAATTGAGCCAAATGATGTAAGATCTCTTATCAAACGATCAGACATACTAGCTCTCCTCTCACAAATAGAGATGATGAAACAATTTCAAGAAAAGAGACAACAACATTATGTGCCTCCACAACAAGAACAAGAAGGTGTTTACTATCAATTAGATTTTCAACCATCACAACCAATTGTTCAACAGTTTGAACATTTCCAACAGACACAACCAATGGTCCAACATATACAACCAACACAACCAATGGTCCAATTTCAACAATATGTCCAACCAACTATACAATGTCCACAAATAGTTCAACCAATGGTGGAATATCAACGAGTTCATTCAACATATCAATGTCAACAACCACAACCAAACATTCAAAAACAAAGCCTGCAACATGCACCAAGCCAAATTTTGAACATGTCAAACCAATTTGATCAACATCTAGCTCGAAATCAAAACATGACATCAAACTAGAACCAACTCCTTTCCAAACAAGTTCAAATTCCAGATACAACTATGTCAAAACCTCGAAAGAAAGGTGGCTTTATTGCAAGGCTCTTAAGGAACCTACCAAGTGAGTTCTTTGAAGAGGATCAAGATAATACAATTATGTCTAGCAATGCCTCATCTCCCCACAAACAAATTGACTCTCCAGTGGCATCTATCCCTACACCTTTAGAAGTTTCCCAAGAACCTTCCATATTGTCCTTATCAAATAATACACCCAAGGATGAAATTATCCAAGGGCTATCCATAATTGATTGCCAAGATAATCCAATTCATGATGCACATCCTTGTCACATTTCAGAAATACAAGACCCAATGCCACCATGCACTTTATTGCTATTACCTGTTTTAGAGGACCCCATTCGAAGTCCCTCTTCTTCATGTTCAAGCATTGATTCCTTGCCAGAATCCATCACAAATGTTCAAAGTGCATTTCCTTCATGCCAAAGCATTAATCCCTTGCCAGAATCCCCCATGCATATCCAAAGTCCAACCTCGTGTCAAGAGGATAATTTAGAGCATGAATAAATGTGTCTTAAAAAATATCAAGATCAAGATCTCGAAACCTTATCATCCCATCCAATTGTTGACCAGGACCGAATGTTCCCAGACACTCATGATGATTCCCCTATTCTTGTCCATCCTATCCAAAGTCCTATTGACACTCCATTCCCCAAGCAAGATCAAGATATCCCAGTCCATCCAATCCGAAACGATCCCCTTCCATTTCATGAAAAAAATGTCCTTTCAAATCCCATTGACATTCCACTTCCTAAGAAAAATCAAGATATCCCTTCCATCCTTTCCGATGATCCCATTAAAAGTCAAGAGAAAAGCACCTTTAAAGAGGATTCCAATGATCTTCCTCCTTGTCAAGATCAAATGATTCCTTTAAATCCTCCACAAGATCCTTGTCTTAATGCTCCATATACACTCCAAGATCTCATTTCTTTTAATGATCCCATTATTTCTCCCATTCCATCTCTTGAAGAGCCTGTCATTGAACCATGTCCACTACACAATCCTAGTCCCCCACATGATCCTAATCCCCCTCATGATTCTAACATGTTGGTGCAAGATGTTCATGAACCCTCGACATTCATAATGGGTTCTTCCACTTTGGTGCAATCCGATCCACTTCAAGATCTCATTATTTCTCTCATATCATATCCACCTCATAATGGACTCATGTCTTCTTCCCAAAGAAAAGAGTATCCTACAAGTCAAGATATTCATAAAGTAAAAGGAGTAGGCCTTCATGAGAAAGAACCCCTCCATATCAAAGAAGATCTTAAGGCTCATGTCTACACAACTCACTCTCAAGACGTTGGTATGCCTCCATCAAAATCAAAACATACACCTTCCCCATTATACTTTCCATCCATCTTAGGTCCTTATATCCCTTTGTCCTCTATGCAAGGTTAGCAAAGGCACACATCCTTGAGTAAATTTCATCAATCCAAAAGAAGTCCATTTCAATCATATCCATCCATGCATTCCTTTCCCCCTCCAAGCAATTTGGATGCCAAGTATAAAAGTCATAAGTCTAAAAATACACATGTATTAAAGGATCAACATGTCCAATATAGTCGACATGTCAAAAAAAAGAACAATATGATCTATAACGAAAAAGAAAAATCCAAAAGGTCACAAAGGCCCACTGAGAAAAATAAAGCAAAGTCAAAATATATATGGGTTCCTAAATCCCTTGTGTTAGCAATGCACTCCAAGGAACCACAAAAGCATGAAAAATCAAAAACCATGTGGATCCCTAAGCGGCTCCTTGAAGCACAAAAGCCTAAAGAAACATTCAACTTGGCATCCAAAGTTGCTATTCCTCCATCCAAACCTCTCAAATTTGTTCCTCTATCACCTTCTTCATCCATTTTGGGCCCTTATGTCCCAAAATCCCAAGCTATTCCTCCATCCAAATCTCAATATCCAAAATACATTTTTCCTCCATCAGTCCATCACCCCTCAAGGTGTGTGCCAATGTCGATCTTGCCAACATTTCCGTCCACCAAAGCCCAATTCTTCCAATACCCTATCCATTATCCAATGCATATTTTCCATCCTTCGATCCCTTTGATCCAATCCTTTGCATAAATCCTTGCCTTAGTTTCATCTCATTTTCCATGTCCTTATCTGACCAACGTCTTTGAGCATACTTTTAAAGGTCATGGTTCATTTTTTTCAAGGCTACTATCCAAATAAAAAGATGTTTGAGTCCTTCTTCCATCCCCTATCATGTGTCCATCTTCTATTGAAAAAGTCAAAATCCAAAAAAAAAAAAGTGAGAAAAAAAAAGGACAAAAGAATAAAGTAAAGAAAAATAATTCATCCACTGGTGAAAACTTGGCAAACAAGCGCCTTGGGCAAGTACCGTAATGAAAACCTGGCAAACAGGCGTCATGTGTAATCTATGAACTTCTTGCATACCATACTTGGGGACAGGTTTTATCCTATCCTATCCTTTTGTCCTTCATTGTTCCATTATCCTATTGAACCCCTGTCATTATGCTTCATATCCTATTGTCCCTCATGTCCATTTCCTCTTTCCACCTTTGATCTTGACAAGGCTGAGGATCATCATGAGCATCATGCATCTTGTTTGCAGCTTTTAGTCCATCATAGCTTTTGGTCTTTATCCATTTGCTTATTATAACCTTTCATCCATATTCCCTAGCTTATTGCAACTTTCTGCCACTATCCCTTAGCCAATCCTGACCTTCAGTCCATGTCCCTTATCCATTCTTGGTCTTGCTTATCCTATCCATATCTTATCACTATACATACACTTTTTTTTTTGTTCCTTGAGCTTGATCTAACATAAGGATGCAAAATTTAAACATGGATTCAAAAACCTCTTGACATGTCCCTCATGCCATGTTCCTGCTTTACATTACCATATCCACTCTCTTGTCCCATTGTCTCCATGATAAAAGGCCTTTGTCATCCCTCTATCCACCAACATTTCAGAAAGCCTATTTATTCACCTATCATATTCCTTGCCTTGCTAGACACTAGGGGCAAAATCATAAAAATTGAAAAATGTCCTAAAATAATAAAAAAAAAATTGAAAAAAATCCTAAAAACATTCAAAAACATCAAAAAAAGATCATGTGTTCATTTTCAGCTAAAATGTCTTGAAAAAATCCCTAAAAATCAAAAAATGTCTTGAAAAAAAAATCCAAAAAAATAAAAATCAACTAATGTCCTGAAGAAACTCCTAATCCAAAAACAAGCATTTTGTATTTTGTCCATAAATGGTCCCCTTTGGGCATAGATAGATCACTGAGCATACATCTAACGAAAATCAATCAAACATTGTTCTTCAATGAAATCATGCAATAACAGATGAACTATTCGACCTTGAAGTAAGCATTCAACCTGATCACAATTCTCACATCAATCAAAATAGCATCAACATTATCATTGGTCCTTGTCAATATTATCATGGGTCTTCTATAGGGTGTGGTATACTCGAAACTAGATTGTGTCCTATCTTAGACGGGGTACCGCATTCCCTGGAACCAAAAAACATGATCATTATTGTTTTCCACTTTTGACAATGACGATCAGACTGTTTGTTTGACTTGGTTGAATTTGTGCGTCTTATCTTTTTACTGATTTATCTTTGGCTTCGATCATGTTCCTATGTTACTCGATGATGTCACTGAGTGATTTAGAGTGACCAAGATGGTTCATGGTCCCTTTCCTTTTTTGTTGTGTTTGTTGTTTGTGGAATGTTTGTCACAAACTGGGGCAACTATATCATTGGGTATCTGTGAGAAGTATGTTTGCTTTGTGAATGCCACACATATCTCGACCCTTCATGTATGCACCCTAGGATGCTTCACTCATTCCTTGTGTGCGATGTGTCTATCTTATGCAAAGGGAATGCATTATCGTCCTTGGCCTTCATTTGCTATGGTGCGTTGCATCCATTTTGCCATATCAAATAAAGGTTCTCACCTACTCTTTGTGCATTTGTGAAAGCAAGATTTTTATTCATCATTAACACTTCTCCATCTAGTTTCCTCTTACTAACATTTCTTCTATGAGTCCTTGTAGTCATCTTGGTTTAGTATCAACATCATTCATTCAACTCTTTATCTCTAATCAATTAAGTATTCTTCTCTTTCATCATATTTTCACTTTCTAACATTTCTTCTCTTCTTTTCGAGAGATCATTCATTCCTTTCATACATAAAAAATCTCTCGAGGGGGCACCCGCCTCCATCCCTCAATCTACTAGGGCATGATCTTCTTAATTATTCTTTGAAACAATACTCATAATCACATTGTCTCAAAGAGGGGCAAAATGTAGTCACTCAAAATTGGTCATCACTCTTACATTGCTAGCCTAATTATTAGAATGTCTTCTATGTCACATTTGATTTTCATCATATGTTGGCATTGTGTCATTCCTGTGGTTGCAATTCATTTCAAATCCAACCCTCATCATTTTCAAGAAGTTGACGGATGAGATCGATTCAATCTGATGGTCGACATCACATGCAAAGGGGAGTCTCTTGGGAAATTGCCATTTTGATGGCAAGTGGAAGATGAGTTAGAAGGACAATTCCATTTTTGACACTTGGTCAAAAATGGAAACTTTTCCTTTGAGAGAGGAGACAAGTGATTCACTTTTTAGAAAGTGAATCACTTAAAATAGGACAAAATGACAATGTCTCCCCTATATGCTTGGATACTAAGCTAGGTTTGACAAAAAATGATATTAATGAAAGGACAAATTTTAGACAAGGTCAAGACTCCCTAACAACAACTTAGGGTATCATCCAAAGTTTTGATTTTTCAAGTTTGACAAACCAAATTTTTGAGACTAATTTCTTTGTGCTCTAAATTATCCTCTTGACAAGAATAGGGTCCATTTGGATACATATTGTATTGGCGACATGAGCTAGACATACCAACTCTCCTCTCACAAATAGAGATGATGAAACAATTTCAAGAAAAGAGACAACAACAATTCAACATTATGTGCTGCCACAACAAGAACAAGAAGGTGTTTACTATTAATCAGATTTTCAGCCATCACAACCAATGGTTCAACAGTTCGAACATTTCCAACAGACACAACCAATGGTCCAACATATACAACCAATGGTCCAATTTCAACAATATGTCCAACCAACTATACAATGTCCACAAATAGTCCAACCAATGGTGGAATATCAACAAGTTCAAGTAACATATCAATGTCAACAACCACAACCAAACATTCAAAAACAAAGGTTGCAGCCCACACCAAGCCAAATTTTGAACATGTCAAACCAATTTGAGCAACATCTAGTTCAAAATCAAAACATGACATCAAACCAAGACCAAATTCTTACCAAACAAGTTCAAATTCTAGATACAACCATGTCAAAACCTTGAAAGAAAGGTGGCTTTATTGCAAGGCTCTTAAGGAACCTACCAAGTGAGTTCTTTGAAGAAGATCAAGATAATACACTTATGTCTAGCAATGCCTCATCCCCCCACAAACAAATTGACTCTCCAGTCGCATCTATCCCTACACCTTTAGAAGTTTCCCAAGAACCTTCCATATTGTCATCATCAAACAATACACCCAAGGATGAAATTATCCAAGGGCTATCCATAATTGATTGCCAAGATAATCCAATTCATGATGCACGTCCTTGTTATGTTTCAGAAATACAAGACCCAATGCCACCATGCACTTTATTGCCATTACCTATTTTAGAGCACCCCATTCGAAGGCCCTCTTCCTCATGTTCAAGCATGATTCCTTGCCAGAATCCATCACAAATGTTCAAAGTGCATTTCCTTCATGCCAAAACATTGATCCCTTGTCAAAATCCTCCATGCATATCTAAAGTACAACCCCATGTCAAGAGGATAATTTAGAGCATGAAGAAACGTGTCTTGAAACAGATCAAGATCAAGATCTCGAAACCTTATCATCCCATCCAATTCTTGATTAGGACCCCCTCTTCCCAGACACTCATGACGATTCCCCTATTCTTGTCCATCCTATCCAAAGTCCTATTGACACTCTACTTCCTAAGAAAGATCAAGATATCCCTTCCATCCTTTCCGATGATCCCATTGAAAGTCAAGAGAAAAGAACCTTTAAAGAGGATTCCAATGATCTTCCTCCTTGTCAATATCAAATTATTCCTTTAAACCCTCCATAAGATCCTTTTGTTCCTCCATCTCCTTGTCCTAATGCTCCATACACACTCCAAGATCGCATTTCTTTTGATGATCCCATTATTTCTCCCATTCCATCTCTTGAAGAGCCTATCATTGAACCATGTCCACTACACAATCCTAGCCCCCCTCATGATCCTAATCTCCCTCATGATTCTAACATGTTGGTGCAAGATGTTTATGAACCCTCGACATGCATAATGGGTTCTTCCACTTTGGTGCAATCTAATCCACTTCAAGATCTCATTATTTCTCTCATATCATATCCACCTCATAATGGGCTCGCGTCTTCTTCCCAAAGAAAAGAGTATCCTACAAATCAAGATATTAATAAAGGCAAAGGATTAGACCTTCATGAGAAAGAACCCCTCTATATCAAAGAAGATCTTAAGGGTCATGTCTACACAACTCACTCTCAAGACGTTGGTATCCCTCCATCAAAATCAAAACATATCCCTTCCCCATCATACTTTCCATCCATCTTAGGTCCTTATATCCCTTCATCCTCTATTCAAGGTTAGCAAAGGCACACATCCTTGAGTAAATTTTATGAAACCAAAAGAAGTCCATTTCATTCATGTTCATCCATGCATTCCTTTCCCCCTCCAAGCATTTTCGATGCCAAGTATAAAAGTCATAAGTCTAGAAATACACATGTATTCAAGGATCAACATGTCCAATCTAATCAACATGTCAAAACAAAGAAAAGGAAAAATCCAAGATGTCACAAAGGCCCACTGAGAAAAATAAAGCAAAGTCAAAATATATATGGGTTCCTAAATTCCTTGTGCAAGCAATGCACTCCAAGGAACCACAAAAGCATGAAAAATCAAAAACCATGTGGATCCCTACGAGGCTCCTTGAAGCACAAAAGCCTAAAGAAACATCAAAATTGGCATCTACAATTGCTATTCCTCCATCCAAACCTTCCAAGTCTATTTCTCCACCACCTTCTTCATCTGTTTTGGGCCCTTATGTCCCAAAATCTATAGCCTTTCCTTCCTCAAAATCTCAATATCCAAAATACATTTTTCCTCCATCAGTTCATCACCCCTCAAGGTGTGTGCCAATGTCAATATTGCCAACATTTCTATCCACTCAAGCACATTTCTTCCAATACCCTATCCATTATCCAATGCATATTTTTCATCCTTTGATCCCTTTGATCCCATCCTTTGCATAAATGTTTGCCTTAATTTCATCTCTTTTTCCATGTCCTTATCCTACCAACATCTTTGAGCATACTTTTAAAGGTCATGGTCCATTTTTTTCAAGGCTACTATCCAAACAAAAATATGTTTGAGTCCTTCTTCCATCCCCTATCATGTGTCCATCTTCTATTGAAAAAGTCAAAAAAAAAAAAAAGTGAAAAAAAAAGAAAAAAAAAAAGTAAAGCAAAAATAATTCGTCCACTGGTGAAAACCTGGCAAACAGGCACCTTGGGCAAGTACCGTGATGAAAAACTAACAAACAGGCATCATGTTTAATCTATGAACTTCTTGCATACCATACTTGGGGACAGGTTTTATCCTATCATATCCTTTTGTCCTTCATTGTTCCATTATCCTATCAAACCCCTATCATTACCCTTCATATCCTATTGTTCCTCATGTCTAGTTTCCCTTTCCACCTTTGATCTTGACAAAGCTGAGGATCATCATGAGCATCATGCATCTTGTTTGTATCTTTTACTATATCATAGTTTTTGGTATTTATCCATTTGCTTATTATAACCTTTCATCCATATTCCCTAGCTTATTAAAACTTTCTGCCACTATCCCTTAGCCTATCCCAACCTTCAGTCCATGTCCCTTATCCATTCTTGGTATTGCTTATCCTATCCATATCTTATCACTATCCATACACTCTTTTTCATTCCTTGATCTTGATCTGACATAAGGATGCAAAATTTAAACATGGTTTCAAAAACCTCTTGACATGTCCCTCATGCCATGTCACTTCTTTACATTGTCATATCCAGTCTCTTGTCCCATCATGCAATAGCCCTTGAAAATTGCATTCGTATTGTCTCCATGATAAAAGGCCTTTGTCTTCCCTCTATACACCAACATTTTAGAAAGCCTATTTATCCACATGTCATATTCCTTGCCTTGCTAGACACTGGGGGCAAAATCCCTAACAATAAAAAAATGTCCTGAAAAAATCCCAAAAAAAAAAAATAAAAAATCAACTAACGTCCTGAAATAATCCAAAAAACAATCAAATGATGTCCTTAAAAAATCCAAAAAAATCAAATAATGTCTTGAAAAAACCAAAAAAAATCAAATAATGTCCTGAAAAAATCCAAAAAAATCAAATAATGTCCTGAAAAAATCCAAAAAAAATCAACTAATGTCCTGAAGAAACTCCAAATCCAAAAACAAGTATTTTGCATTTTGTCAATAAATGATCCCTTTATGCATAGACAGATCACTGAGCATACCTCCAACGACATTCACTTCAAACATTGTGCTTTAATGAAATCACGCATTCATAGATGAATTGTTCAACCAAGCATTCAAACTGATCAACATTGTCTTATCAATCGAACATCAACATCAACATTATCTATCCTTGTCACATTATCATGGGTCTTATACAAGGTGTGGTATACTCGAAACCAGACTGTGTCTTGTCTTAGACGGGGTACTGCATGTCCTGAAACCAGACAACATGATTGTCCTATCAACACTTTCAACTTTTGACAATGAAGATCAAGATGTTTGTTTGACTTGTTGGAATTAGTGAGTCTTATCATTTATTGATTTATCTTTGATCATGATCCTATGTTGCTTGATGATGTCACCAAGTGATTTAGAGTGGTCGGGATGGCTCATGATCGTCATTGTTTTGATTTTTTTCTACGGGGTGTTTCATCAAATTCTGGGGCAATTATGTCTTAGGATGCTTGGAACATTCCTTGTTTGTGACATGTCTATCTAATGAAAAGGGAATGCATTATCGTCCTTGGCCTTCATTTGCTATGGTGCGTTGCATCCATTTTGCCATATCAAATAAAGGTTCTCACCTACTCTTTGTGCATTTGTGAAAGCAAGATTTTTATTCATCATTAACACTTCCCCATCTAGTTTCCTCTTACTAACATTTCTTCTGTCAGTCCTTGTAGTCATCTTGGTTTAGTATCAACATCATTCAATCAACTCTTATCTCTAATCAATTAAGTATTCTTCTCTTTCATCATATTTTCACTTTCTAACATTTATTCTCTTCTTTTCGAGAGATCATTCATTCCTTTCATACATAAAAAATCTCTCGAGGGGGCATCCACCTCCATCCCTTGATCTACTGGGGCATGATCTTCTTAACTATTCTTTGAAATAATGCCCATAATCACATTGTCTCAAAGAGGGGCAAAATGTAGTCACTCAAAATTGCTCATCACTCTTACATTGCTAACCTAATTCTTAGCATGTCTTCTATGTCACATTTGATTTTCATCATATGTTGGCATTGTGTCATTCCTCTGCTTTCAATTCATTTCAAATCCAACCCTCATCAATCTTGTTCAATCACATTTGGTCCTAAATCATTCGAATTGGTATCATCTTGATAATTAGACTTAATTCCCTCTTTGTTGATAATTAATCAGTTATTAATTATCAACCTCAATATCAATTAATATTATCAAATTATCAATCAATCTTATCAGTTTTATCAAAATCATTATCAATTTTGGATCTTTTTCGATCCTTTGTCCTATTTTGTTGTCAAATTCAGTCAATTGCCATTAATTTTCATCAATTATTAGCCAATCAATCATCACTATTGGGACTTAATTCATCATTAGGGTTGGTATCTTAATTTATTCAAATCATTTTCCCTAGGTTAATTAGTTAAATAATTAATTAATCCCCTTTCTTACTAACATGTCCCTTTTTGAATAAATAAATATATATTTATTTATTCACCATATTTTTGTCCATGTCACAATTATTAATTTCCACCTCACTCAAATGTCTTCACTTAAGTGATTCACTTTCTAAAAAGTGAATCACTTGTCTCCTCTCTCAAAGGCAAAGTTTCCATTTTCGACCAAGTGTCGAAAATGAAATTGTCCTTCTAACTCATTTTCCACTTGCCATCAAAATGGCAATTTCCTAAGAGACTCCCCTTTGCATGCGATGTCAACCATCAGATTGAATCGATCTCATCCGTCGAATTCTTGTCTCCTGTCTCTCCAAATTCTATAAATTGGAGGCCTCTTTCAATCATTTGAGGATCACGTCTCTAGTATCCTTACGCTATCATTTTTGAATTATAATCTTGCTTGCATACACTTGCATTTTGGAGGTGAGATCCACAATAATTTGGAGGAGAAAGAGAAACAATGGAGGTCAAGGAATGAGCTCAAACATATGGTTTGCATAGTATAATAGTGTTTTTATTTCCTTCTTCTTTTGAATGTTTTGCTAGAATTATCATATACTAGGTTATGTTTGTGGTTGCATAGCTTATGATGTATGGACAAGAATAGGGTCATTTCTTCGTGCTCTAAATTATCCTCATTTATGAACAATAGGGACATGTTAAGAGGTGTTTGAAACCATGTTTACATTTTGCATCCTTATGTCAGATCAAGATCAAGGGATAGAAAGAGTGTATGGATAGGATAAGCAAGACCAAGAATGGATAAGGGACATGGACTGAAGGTCGGGATAGGATACGGGATAGTGGCAGAAAGTTGCAATAAGCTAGGGAATATGGATGAAAAGTTATAATAAGCAAATGGATAAATACCAAAAGCTATGATGGACTAAAAGCTACAAACAAGATGTATGATTCTCATGAAGATCCTCACCCTTGTCAAGATCAAAGGTGGAAAGGTTCACCATTTAATGTAGCTAAAAATATTGTAAAACATCAAATACATCATAAGCTATGCAACCACAAACATAACCTAGTATATGATAATTCTAGCAAAACATTCAAAGGAAGAAGGAAATAAAAACACTATTATACTATGCAAACCATATATTTGAGCTCATTCCTTGACCTCTATTGTTTCTCTTTCTCCTCCATATTATTTTAATGACAATTGAGTGAAATAGTTAAGGAACCACAATTCTTCTTGGAAATGTAGCTAAAAATCTGTCTAGCTCATGTCGCCAATACAATATGTATCTAAATGGACCCTGTCTCAATGTACCCCCATAGCAGTACACATATGGTCGATGTGGTACTACCTATCTCTCTGCAATCGATCGACATATGGCTATGTGCTCAAATGCCCATACCTGTACTAGTGTGACCCCACAGCTCAAAGTCTGCACCCTTTGATATGCTATCTGATGTAGCTGAAAATATAGCATAGCAAGCACACATGGTCCCCATGTGTATATAGTCCCCTCTGTCACCATCCGCTCTAGCACTCTTCCCCATCCAATAGGGAATCCATGTCCTCATCTATCACCTGCTAATAGGCATGCTATAACCACTACTATCACCACATAATGCTGATCATACTTTGCTGCCATGGTCTCCCAGCCAATCTCCCTCTCTATGATATCAAGGTCATCTACGTCGCACTCAAATAATCTGCACAAAGTGTCTCTCCCTATCACTGGGTCATATTCTATCATCTCCCCATGAATCAGAATGTGTAGGATACACACACATCCTCTAGTGTCACCGTCGCCTCTCCAGTCGGTAGATGGAATGAGGAAGTCTCTAAATGCCATCGCTCTGCCAACGCGATCAACAGTCCTATGTTTGCCCTAATCTCGGGCATGAATGTAATATAGTATAATCCAAGTCCTGCTAATGTATCTTTGTCCGTACTCCTGAGTCTATGTCGCAACATGAAGCAATCGGGTCTATTCTCTTGCGTAATCAATGGATACTATCAACTCTGCATCACAATTGGGGCACAATTTATCAGTTTTAGGGTTTTCTCCTAAGGGGTTTCATTTCCTTGTTTCATGCACAAATTAGGGTGTTTCTTATCTATTTTGACCTATCCTACCCTTCTCCCACTTTTCGGGATCATCCACACGTTGTTTTTCGGTCAAATTAGGGTCCTAAGTGCACAACTATGCCTGTGTACCCTGTTCTATGCCTGTGCAGCATCAAGCTACACTTGTGTACCCTACATAGGTGCAAAACATCCTCACATAGGCGTAGAAGCCCCTTTTTCCATTCCCTGTGGGCCCCGCAATGTCCTGCAAGCAAGCAGAATTCATGAAATTGACAATATGGGTTTTTGAGATACATACCACTGCTCCTGTGTCGTTCGGTCATCTGTAGGTGCATACATGTTCCCTGAGGTGATCTGTCATTGGAATGTTCGCCATCTTTATGCAAGGGTTCTTTTCTAGAGCAACAAATCCTCCACTTTGGCTAGTGCAAATGAGCTCTTTTCCTTCTCCTTGTCTCATTTATAGATCTTCGTTAGTGCCTAGATGGATGTGCACCCTCTCCATCTTATGTTGGTCACAATCTTTTGTGCCTTCTATTGCTTGTAATTTGTGCATCCAACCTTCAATTCTTGATCTGTTTGGTCCTATCATTTTCTATCATTCTTATCAATGAATTGGCCTCTTTTCTAGATGTTTCTAGCCAATTGCTCGAGGGGGCATGCATATGTCATTGTTATTGTCTGGGGCATTTTCATTATTGTTCTTTGAAACAACTCTTAGAATCGCATTGTCTCAAAGAGGGGCAAAATGTAGACATCTAAAAATGGTCAACGCTTGCGGAGTCATACTTTAACATTTGTGCATTGCCATATTTTAGGGTTTTTGCGTCACATTAACATTTCTTCTATGTCACGCACTTGGTCTTTATCATTTGTGAGCATCGAGTCCTTCTTATGCATTCTTCATTTTTTTCACTTTCAAATTAGGTCTTGTTGATAGCAATCTTCAGTCATGATTTTGGTCGATCCTTGTCCTCTTGTCAATCTGTCAATCATCTTTAGCTTGTTAGTAATCATTTGCAATTATCAACTTGTCAATCTCATCATTTTGCGATTGATTCGTCATCGACCCTTGTCCTTGTCAATCTTGTCATTTTGCAATCGATTTGTCATCGATCCTTGTCCTCTTGTCAATCTCGTCAATTTTGCGATCAATTTGTTATCGATCCTTGTCCTTGTCAATCTTGTCGTTTTGCGATTGATTCGTCATCGATCCTTGTCCTTGTCAATCTTGTTATTTTGTGGTTGATTCATCATCGATCGTTTTCCTTTTCAATCATGTCAATTTGGATCAATTAGTCATTATTCCTCATCAATTGGCGCTTATCAATTGGTTTCCTTGTCAATCTTGGTCAATTTGTCATTGATTTTTGTCACCCAATCTCAATCATTTATCAACACTGGTCCTCTGTCAATTAAAATCATGATTGAATCGACATCAATTATCATTTGTCAAGACCTAATTGTCATCCTTGCATTTCTAATTCATCTTCTAAGGTTTTATGATTTATTCATTTAATCTTGTTTGTCATTTTCCCTCTAGGTTAAATAATTTATTTATTTATCCTAAGTCTTCTTGTCACAATTAAATTTTTATTTAATTGGCTAATTAATTCCTTCTCTTTTTGTGAATTAATTAATGAATGAAAAATTATTAATTAATTCACCTAATTTTCTAATTTCTCCTAAATTCCTAAATTTCTATTTCTATTTTAAATTCTTGTCATAACTTCTTACATAGCAATTTGTCATAAATTGTCATAAATTGTCATAACACCTTGCATAGCAATTTGTCATACACTTGTCATAATTTTTCTATTATTGATTTGAATTTCCATTCAAGTCAATTTCATGCTAATCTTGTCTTTTCTCCAATTTATCTATAAAATGGATGAATTTCTTCAATCAGGGACCACGTCTCTAGTATCGTTACGCTATCATTTTCGAATTATAATCTTGCTTGCATACACTTGCATTTTGGAGGTGAGATCCACAATAATTTGGAGGAGAAAGAGAAACAATGGAGGTCAAGGAATGAGCTCAAATATATGGTTTGCATAGTATAATAGTGTTTTTATTTCCTTCTTCTTTTGAATGTTTTGCTAGAATTATCATATACTAGGTTATGTTTGTGGTTGCATAGCTTATGATGTATTTGATGTTTTACAATATTTTTAGCTACACATCCATTAAGGTTAAAATATAGCTAATATCAAGATTGAAAATGTAAATAACCCAAATGAAGTTCATCCATTAGAATTACAATTTGATCATACCTTTCGTTCATATTTTTCTTATTAAAATTTAAGTCACACATCTAATTAAAAACACACTCGAATTTCACCATAACTAATGAGATCTTTCCATGCATACTTAATTTCCTAAATATATTCCATTATTCCAAACTACTTTCTTTCATGATCCAATTTACTGCATTTACAATTAATTTCATCTAATCCACTTCATACATTCTAACATAATGCCATTCATGCATGCTAAAACTGACAAAGAAAACATGAGTACAAAAGCAACACATAACACCAAAGTGATCTCGGAGTTCACCCCTAGAGGGTTACATCTCCGGGTCTGCTCAACTACAAGACCCCTCTATTCATTTAAATTAGTTAAGGGTACATAAGTTCCACATCATTTACATTCCTTCCACCAAGGCAAATCATACCAATAAACAACCGAACACATCGGTCAATAATTATATCAATGATCCCTACATAGAAACGGATCCAATTGAACACATTTAAACTGATACAAGGTCCACTGCCTAAAAATACTCTAACTAGAGACCTGACCTGCTATGGTCAACCACAAGTCAACACTTGACATTCACATATATAACAAGACCAGTCAAAACACCATCACAAGGCAACAACCAAACTAGAAACATAAGACATAAACAGGTACCCCAAATCATCCAACGATAGGGTCCAAACAAATATATCCACATAGGACACAATGACAACTCAACCAGAATTGCAATAAAATTAAACTTGACTGATAACACCATCTACACAAGATCCTATTACAAGCAATCTTTTCTTTAAACAATCAAGAACATAATTAAATAGATTTTTCCAAAAGACAAGGAAATACAACTATATTAATAAATCCATCTTGTCATTTGTCCAATAAAGCTAGATAAATTCACATATGAATTAAACTCCTAATATATTTCCAATAAGAATATCGAATTTAAAATTATAAGCTTTTTTTCTTTTTTCTAAAATTACAAAATTCTAAATTCTTTATTCATATAACAAAAATCTTTAAATTGACAAATAAAAATTAAACAACTATATATATATATATATTCATATATATCTATTTAAATATACATATATATATTAAAACATTATAATTATTTTAATATAATTTATTTTATTTTTTTATATTAAAAAAAAAACTAAGTAACAAATAAAATAATAAATAAAATTTAAAAATTAAAAATTACATTTAAACTCTAAAATAACTACCCTAAGGCAGCGTTGCTGCCATATGGCAGTCAACGCTACCCTTGGGTAGTGCTGCTGCCCTATGGTAGCACATGCTACCTATGGCTAGTGCTGCTACCCTAAGGTAGCAGCCGCTACCTTTGGGTAGCGCTACTGCCCTATGGCAACAACCACTACCATGGGTAGTGCCGTGTGGGTAGAGGCAATGCCTCCCCACAAAAAAAAAAATAAATAATTTTATTTTATTTTATTTTTTTTAATGTATTTTTAAATAAAAATTTTAACATTAATTTCAACAAAAACAATATTTTTCCAATAATTCCGTTTTCACATAATTTAATCTTTCATATTTTTTTATTTTTTAATTTAATTGACCCAAATAAATTTAATGTATAATTAAATTTATTTTCTTAAGGTAATAAAAACCATTTCATAGAGATTCCATAAATAAACAAACCTATCATAACTAAAAATCAAACGAGAGAAGTTAATTTCTCAGATAAATACCCTTTTTCACCAATCTTGCAACTCTCCATGCATCATAAAATCTTGACAAATTTTCTATAATAATTTTCCTAATTTTTCCAAAATTACATTCTTCCCATAAACTAGAAATACACACCAGGCATAAATTTTTAAAAACAAAACTCGAATTCACTAGAAGAGGGTTTTGGGTTTGACAATAATTTACACACACATCATTCAGAGAGAAATGGAAGAAATAGAATTATTTTCTAAAAATCAACAATCAAAGAAGCCACCCAACCTGGTATTGCTTTCCTAGAAGAATTCTGTAGAAGAGCCATAATCTTTTCCACAAGCTTCCAATAAATTTTTTCACCTAAATCCTTGACCTGTTTGCTGTGTATCTAAAATAAAGACCTATTCCCTATTTAAACTAAAATCCTAGGTTCAATAGCTTTTCTCAAAAACCTAAATTTAGAATAAAAGTTATTTTATTTTATTTTCTAATTTTATAACAAAAGACAAGCTAACATGCAATAATTAAAAATCATTATTCGTTCTTTTCTTTTCTCATGCAAATTAATTACTTTTCTAAATAAAGAATTAAAACAATACTTTAATTCCAATTAATTCTTTTATTCATTTTTTTTTAATTTATTCTTTTATTTATTTATTTAAAATTCTAGGGACAATAAATATAATTAATATAATTTATTTTTCCACTAAAATTTAAATAAAAATATATTTCTAATATCATGCAGCTTGCAACTTAATTTAATTAATTAAGTTTATGTAATTATCTCATAGTTGAATTGTTTATGCATTGAGATTATAAATTTAGTTAATTAAAAGAAATGCTTTTATCCCTCATTTAATTTTTAATTAACAAAGCTAATAGTTGCATTTCACAATATTAATGAGGGTAAAATATTTTTGATTAAATTAAATTCTCAAAATCAATCTTACATGCTATATAAAATAAATATGAATAAAACTCACTTTTCTAATCAAAATTGATTTTCTTAAACAATTAAAATTAATCTTTATATTCCAAAAAGCAAAAGAGATTAAATTATTTCTATTTTGAATAAATTTAAATCTTTCCTTTTTAAAATGCATAAACTGAATAAATTTGTTATTTAAAATTAACCATTAAAATTAAACTCACTACAAAAATAAATAGAGCGATCTTTTTAATTAATGATTAATCACATAAAAGAAACCTATTTATTTTAATTTCTCAATTACTAATGCGTAAATGAACACATTAAATCAAAATAAATACTTAGGGTTAAATACTCTATTTACCACATGCCAAGCACGCAAACCAAGTAAGCCAACCAATTACTCGACCCGCAAACCCAAATGAAAAGAAAACTGACGGAACATAAGTGACGCTCATTTGAGTCTGAATAGGGTAAACTGAAGGTTTTATGACCACCTAACCCAAATTCTAAGGATGAAAGAGGTATACTCAACCCTGCGAATCCAAGTGAAGATGAACCTTACACCTAGGCGGTACCGTACTTGCAATCTCCTACAACCAAGAGTCAAACAAGCATACATACATACATATATACACACACACACACACACACACACACATATATATATATTAGCTCGAGATTACTAACAAGAATCAGGAGGACAGTTTAAACTTACATAAGAATCAATGCGAAAGCACATTAACATATACGCACAATAATCATAATATCTGACTAAACATTACCTCATGGTAATTCAACCATTCAAGATTGCCACATAAAAAGTCAACCAAGGTCAAACTGGTTTTACAAGGCTGTCTAGGGTAGGGGTACTACACATAAGGAGTTTTATCCTTACCTTTCTTGATGAGTACCCGGTTCATAGTGTAGACTGCAATGCTCACCACTTCTCTCCAAAAAGTGTGAGCAACCTTCCCTTGAATCAACATCATTTTGGCTGCTTTAACTATAGTTCGGTTTTTCTTTTCAGCTAGGCCATTCTGTTGTGGAGTCCGGGGGGTAGACAATTTCCTCTTGATGTCGTTCTCTTCATAGTACTTATTGAATTCTTCAGAAGTGAACTCTCCTCTTTGGTCAGTTCTAAGGCATTTAATCCTCTTACCGCTTTCCTTTTCAACTAGTGCTCTGAAGGCTTTAAACTTTCCAAAATCTTCAGACTTGTCTTTCAAGAATGTGACCCACATCATTCTTGAGCAATCATCAGTAAGAATCATAAGTACCTATCTCCCTAAACACTCCTAGTTTTCATAGGACCACACAAATCAGTATGCATAAGATCAAGTAAATTATCTACTGTGAAAGATTTACCTTTGAAGGTTGAGGAAGACATTTTCCCAAGTTGACATTCTTTGCAGAAAGGATTCTCTGGTTTGTTCAGTATATGCAATCCTCTAACTACCTTGATCTTACTAGCCTTCACAATATTATCAAAATTTACATTGCAGAGTCTCCTATGCCATATGCAACTGTCATCAAACTTAGCCATTAGACATTGACTGGTATTTGTATTTAACTAAAATAAGTTACCTTTGGTTTGCATACCGATGGCCATCAGTTCACCACTGTTTCCTTTTATTTTGCACACTCCATCTTTGAATTCCAGAGTGAGTCCTTTATCATTCAGCTGGGCAACACTCAAAAGGTTATGCCTAAGACCTTCTACCCAATACACATTATTAGCACTTCTTTCTCCATTTAGAGAGATGGACCCTTTTCCTTTTACCATACATGGTGCATCATTACCAAATCAGACTACACCTCCATCATGCTCTTCCAGAGATAGAAACTTTCTCCAGTCACCAGTCATGTGGTGAGAACAACCACTATCAATAATCCACTCATTAGAATTATCAAAGCGGGAGACAAGAGCCTTCTTGTCTGCCACATCTTCCTTAATAGCTACAAACACTATGTCTTTGGTTTTTTCATCTTCTGATTCATCATAAGTGACACCTTCATCAACTGCAACAAGACATTTTCTCCTATTTCCTCCTTTGAAATTTTTTAACTTCTCCGGTTTGTCCTTATTATCACTGTTGGGATAGTTGACAGCAATGTGTCCTATCCTATTGCAAGAAAAACATTTCAAAGGGAGCTTACCTCTGTATTTTCTAGTTCCCTTAGGAAGTCTCTTGGCCATAAGAGCTTCAAACTCCATCAGGATCTCCTCATCATCCATATCTCTGGTTTGTCTAGGCTCACAACTGGTACCAAATTCTTTTCCCTTTCTAGATAGTGCAATAGATGCTCTAAAGGCTAATTCAGTCTTCTAAACACTACCATCATAACTGTTTAGCTCATATGTGGTCAACTTAGTAATAATAGAATCAAGGGATACCTTTGTCTTGTCAATAGACCTCAACTCCTGAATAGCATCAACCCTTATTGCATAGACCGGTAATAAGGTTCTCAAAACTTTTCTAACAATGGTGGAATCATCCATTGTACCTCTTGCACTCTTGATGTCTCCAACAATAGTTTTAATTCTTATCCCATATTGTTGAATGGTCTCTCCTTCAACCATCTACATGTCTTCAAATTTTCCTCTAAGGCTTTCTTCCTTAGCTTGCTTCACATGCTTATCATCGCCATAGATAGACTCCAGAGTATCCCATACATCTTTGGGATTGTCTTTGTCTTGAACATCTATAAACTCAATATCAGATAGACTATTGATAAGAGCTTCCATGACTTGCCCATTCTCCTAAATTTCTCTTCTTTGATCATTGATGAGAGTACCGGTAGGGACAACATAAGTATTATCAACATAGTTCCAGTGTTGAGCACCCATGCTTTTAATGTAGATCTTCATTCTGTCCGTCCATATCTTAAAGTTATCTCTATTGAACTTAGGACCTTCCCTCTTCATCATTAGAATAGGATCTTTTCCTCAAGCAGTTAAGCTTATAACATATAGGACTTGGAGGATACTCTAATACCAATTGATGAATAATGATGAATAGTAAATACCCAACAGATACTAAGAGGGGGGGGTGAATTAGTATAGACAAAAATTTCTTTAACAACTTAAACTGCAATGACTGCACTAATTGGTAAACAACCTCACCAATCTAAATCAAGGCAATACCGATAAAACACAGTATGACTGTAAAAGACATAAACTGGTAACACTTAGATCTTCACAAAACCTAATATCTCATTTCCACTTCACCCATATGCTTAAACAAGTAATACACTAGAAATATAATGACCACTAGATCGGCTTGCATTACCACTTAACAGAAAACACTAAACATCACATGAAAAAGCATCACACATGACACACTTATTTTTCATGTGGAAACCCAACTGGGAAAAACCATGGTGGGGATGAATACCCGCAAGTTGTTCTTGAACTCTTTTGAAGTTCGCTCTGTTAGGAGCCTTGTCTGGTTAAAGACTTTACAACAGGTTCTCCTAGGAACTGATCCTGCTAGGGATCACCCAGTTAAGGGATGGCTAAATACTCGGTTAGAGGTTAAAACCCTATTAAAGGTTACCTTGTGAGAGGATTTTAAGAACTCAATGATTTTGAGTCACCTTGTTAAAGGATTTACAAAAAGCCTGTTAAAGCTACCCGGTAAAGGAATTTTCCAACTACTAAAATGGTTAGAAGTCAACAAGTAATACACTAATCTAATAACAACACTTAATGCCAAGGCAAATCCACATCAGTTCCTTTACATCTACATTTACACTCTATAGGTATCTACTCACTTCTCTGGTCTGGCAAGAATCACCTCACATACAATCATTTGCCAACAACTTTAAATAAAAATCATCATTGACCTTATAGACAACAATTAGGTCAGTAGCCAAAACCTAAAACCCTAAGCATCTAAGTTAACAATATAGTCAGTCCAATCCTGGCCATTTAAACACATTACATAGGGTAAAAAAGTCTTGAACAAATCTCAAGACATTCTCCATCGTCTGTTATTCACCGCTTCTGGAAGCTGATAACCCATCACGTGCTCTCCACTATTTACTAAGATTTTTCTCATTCCCGAGGTGGATAAAATCAATCTTCTTCATGCAAGATCCTCAAGAAGATCCTTCGCACGCACAATTCTAATGTGGCAACACGATCTAATCCTCATTTTAATGCTAACTCATCACAGGATATTGTCGGTCGAATCACACAGACTTGGAATGCATCAACCAGAAACCTTGAAGTTGAGACTACCAACCGATAGTCATATCAAATGAAACCCCGATACAAACTTTCCATATACTGGTTCACACTCCAACATACCAGTTCATACAATCATACTAGTTCACTTCATACCATCATACCAGTTCACTTGCCAGTTTGGTTACTTCAATATACCAGTTCATACTTCAGCATATTGACATCAATGACAACATACACCATCATGTCATCAAACTTTGCACATATGCCAACAGTTCAATACCAGTTTAAGCTCAGCCTATTACCAAAACCTTCGTTGTCAACTATATCACCTTATACAAAATATCATCTATCCTCTCATCATCTCCTCTATCAAAATGACCTATAAGATCTCATACATATATATGAATCTTTTACAATATGCCATGTTGGCTTCTACAAAAGATAATTACAATATAAAACAATAAACAAAGTTTATTCCATGTCGGATTGAGTGTCGGTATGCATTATTGCCATTGTCAGTAAAGTGTCTGCCTGTGTATGTAGAAGTCTATTGTCAGTGTCGGTAACTGTCAATGGGTTGACAGATGTTTGCCAGTTGGCTGCCAGTTGGTTGCCATCAATGACAACATCAAATATTCTCATAAGAGTGTAGAATGCCAACACATTGCACTTTCAAGAATGGCATGGCCTATCAAACCTTTAGGTAAATTCATTTGGCAAGTGTATCACCAAATCCCCTATGTGGCTAACGGAAGGTAAAAGAAACTTCAAAAAAAATTCAATCGGCCTGTGTAAGGCATTTTTAACTTGGGTGCCAAGTTAGGTTTACAAAAGAAATGAACTTTCAAGGGAAAGCATTTATCCCACATTGGTAGTGTAGAGGGAGTTTATCACATTTAAATATAAGAACATATATAACTATAGTGTCAAAGCTTAAGGGCTTTTCGCAAGAAGTTGCTCGTGGCTTAGTGGACCCTGCATGCAAGCACATCTCAAGGTGTCCAAATTTTGCAGCAGGCTAGCAAGAAGAAATTAAAGGTCGAGCAAGTCAAGCAGATCAGATGGTGATTGCAGATGATCTGATGATGGTCGCTATACCACAACATAAAGGTGTGCGACTGTTATTCCTTGCGACATGGCAAAAAACCACTAGCGGTGGACTATGGCAGGCAGTTAATGTGAGCAATTAAGGTAGACGGTTATGGAGAGCTTCATTCTGGTGGTTAGTGAGGCCATGCTAAGGTGTCAGGATAGGGACCCAGAGCCAATCACAAGGTGCCACATGGTGAAGCAGAGGGTATAAGACCAAGGACAGGTGGCAGACAGGTGGTGCCTAGATGGTGGCCAACTAGATGTACAGACAGAACCAAAGAGTGACTTATTGAACAAACCTTGGCCACAATGGATCTCTAAAAGGATTCACCAAAAGCATCAGTTCCATCGACATAATGTATATTGAAGAAATCAAAACTGGTCTCACTGATAAAATGAAAAGTATCGATGAAACTACTGTATTGATGAGACATGTGAACAACTCACCAAGGGAGGAAGTTTGGCCAAAAGAATAACATTGAACAAGCCAACAGAACCAAAGACACATGGCAGGTCCAGGTGGTAGGACAGGTGGATCCACAGGTGAACCAGTGGCTGACACGTGGTGACATGTGGTAGAAGGGAGCAGATCAGCCAAGGTAAAGGTTAGGCATATCCAAGAAGATCAGATGGTGATGCAAAAGATCCAATGGTTGTCACTATACCATGATGGAAAGAGACTCACTAGTTATCCCTCCCAGCTTGGCAATAAAGCACGTGTGGAAAAGGGTGAGTGCCCAGGTGAGATAAGGGTCATGTAAGTCTGAGGAGATCCAACAGTCATTACTATACCACAAGATGACGATGCTCGATAGTTACCCCCCATCACATAGTGACTGTCGAGGTGGCAGTTGAGGTAGCATATAGGTGGGCTCAGAATGAATCAGGATGTGCCACATGGCAGAGCGTAGAAGAAGAACCAAGGCGATCCTAGGAAGAGGTGGGTCTGGTCTAAAGTGCTAAGGTGAAGTGGTGATCCAGTGGTTGGCAAGGTAGCATCCAGGTGGACTCAGTGTAAAATGAGGAGAAGTAATTAGGTAGTTTGGGTTCTAATTAAGCTTGAGAGCAAGTTTACATGAATTTTTCTCATCATTTTTAGCCTATTTTGGTGGATTTTTATTTCTACTCAAGGATCAGTTTTTAGAAAAGACATTTTCAGTGGGAGTTCATCTTGAGTCATTCTGGAGTCATCTTTCCTTTACTTTTTGGAAGGTTCTTGTATAAAGTGAAAAAGTTTTATCTTTCTTCACTAGTTATTGATCATTCTCTTGCTGGTTTTAGCAGAGAATATATTCTTGTAGCTCCTATGCAGTTTTATGACAGAATAATAAATAACATTATCAGCTTATGCCTTATATTCTTGGAGTTCATTTTCTTATTCATGATTGAGAGCTAGTTTATTGTGTTATTGTCTAGATAACCTTTAAATTTTCTATCTCATTTGTAAATCAAAGGTTGTGCATTGTGATAAATTGGTTCATTTGGTTGATTGTGAAATTTTTTTCATTCCTTTAAATTTCTTTAAGTTTAAATCCTTTGCATGAAACATTTATATGCTATGAACCAGAAGTCTATTTGTGTAGATACATGTTTTTAGAAGCGTATTCTATCATTTTGAGATATCATATTGATGCTTCACCTTAGTTTAGCATTCACAAAGTCATTCTATTTTCATTTTTAGTTTCCTATCCCTTTTCTTTGTAAAGAATTTAGAGTTATTCATAAGGAACCAACCCTTCTTCTGGATTTTAATTCTCACTAAAGGCAACCCCCAGGCCTGAGAATTATCCCATGTGTCACCAAACTACTTGAGCTTTCAGCTTGTGCATTATGGGTGCAATTTGAGTGACAACAGTTTTTGGCACTATTGATGGGACCCATTTGAGCTATCTTAGTTCAACAAATATTCACTCTTGCTATTTTTTGTGTGAGGAGCAGCAATTCCAACCTTCAGAGGCAACAATTTTCATACCCGATGACTCATTTTATTGGTTTCTATGGAGATTCAGTGATATTTTGTAGCTTATGAGAGATTCAAACCAGATCAAGTAAAGATCTTATTGAGAATTCTCATCTATCACCACAAAAATAAATTAAAGAGGCAGAAAAGAAGGTTTCAAATCCATCAAACCCTTCTAATTCATTAGTTCCAGATTTGTCTACTCCTCCCATTGTTTAGCCTCTAGTTACAACCTACAATAATTCTTTGTTTTCAAACTCCTCATCTGAAGCACAAGTAAATCCACCTATTATCCCAATGGCTCTCCCAAGAGCTCAACCTTTTGTACCTTTAAATCAATGCAACCCTTTGAATCTTACTCATTATGATGATATTCTTGTAGCAGCATTGAAAAGACTACCTTTTTTCATAGAAGAAGATCAAACCACTCCCATTGAACATATAAGGGATGTAGCTTCGTTGTGTGGTGTACATCATATCACACAACAAAATGTTGCAATCAGACTCTTGACTGCCTCATTTAAAGGGAAAGCACTTCAGTGGTTTAGAGGACTACCTGTAAACTCAATTGATGCCTGGGATTAGCTAGGTGATAGATTAAATTCACAGTTTGAGGACAAATCTGACCATTTTTCACTATTAGAACAGCTGAGTACCATAAAGAGATCCCCTTAAGAGAAAATGACTAACTTTAATTTTTGTTTCCAGAAGACTTGGAGTAGAATCCCTATCATGGTAAGGCCTACCCCTGCACATGCATTTCTATCTTATCTTAGGGCCTTTAATAGTGACATTTCAGTCATGATTTAGTCTATGGGTGCAAATACTCTACCAAATGCAGTTGATGTTGCTATTAGAGTAGAAAACTACCTAATTCAGGCTGGTAAAATAGCCCCTAGGTCCCCAATGCCCATATTTCCAGAAACACAACTTATTGTACTTCTTTTAGAGCCTCCTCTAGTCGCTATCCCACCTTTGCCAACACTAAATTATCGAGTGGCACCCCAAGCAAATACTGTCACGCTCCCAAATCAAGAGTTTCAGGAGTTTAAAAATGAAATGAAAACCATGTTCCAAGTTTCCCAGAACACCAAGCCTTATCAAGCCCCTTATCAGAATAACCAGCAGAACAGGCCTCCTTATCAAGCTCACCCTTAGGGTCAAAGAAGAAATTATAACCAAAGATCCAATATACCTTACAATCCCAACACTACAGCACATCCAAAGATATTGTCCCAACTCAAAACAAAATGGCATCGGATTATGGTTGGTGTTATCCTTGCAACCAACCTCATGATCAAACCACTTGTTCGAATGGTATGCTACATCAAGCACTCATGGTTCAAAATAATGTTGTTGTATTAGAAGATAGTACTCATGGAATTCATGATCAACAAGTTTCTCATGTTGAACAAGGCCTGAATGTCACCTTGGTCAATTGGCAAGGTGAATAATTCTATGGAGTGAATCAACCACAAGCTCAGAATCAGTCCTACACTTCTATCACAACCAATACATGGTCCAAAAAGAGAGTCATTGATATAGGACAACAAGTTGATTAAGGCATCAATCAGGCTTCTACAAGCCAACAAGAACCACCTGGACCTCAACCCACTTTGAATACACAAATCCTACCAAAAGGACAACCAGTGGTCAACAAGGATCAGCCAAGAGGTCAATTACAAACAACACAAGTTCAAAAAGATATTGTTGTTAAAAGAGGACAATAGAAGGTTAGTACGAGTTCATTTAATATTTTGGATCAATTGAAAAAGACGCATGTCAATGTCTCAATGTGGGATTCCTTATCTCTTCTAGGGCAAAAGGATTTCCTTAAAAATGCCTTGTCTAACATCTCTTTATCACAGGAGCTTCTTAATGAGAAATCGAAAGTAGTCTTATCCAATGCCCCTCAAGAAAAGAAGGGTGAACAACAAACTTAGAAGGTTAAACCCCCTCCTTTTTATCCGAATTTAATCATAGGTCAGCACCTAATGCATAAATGTATGATTGATTTAGGTGCAAGTAGTTTTGTCATGCCAAAGAAGATAGTTGATACGCTGGGTTTGACATATGAGCCTCTTTCAAAAGGGGTAGTCTAGCTAGATGGGACAACAGTAAACATAGTAGGTGTGATTAAAAATTTGGATCTCATATTGCATGCATGCCCAAACTTCTCAATTACACAAGATGTCTACATCATAAATCTTCCACCTCACTTTGCTTTATGCTTGTGTAGAGATTTCATAGTCAATTTGGGTGGGTATTTGTCTTCTGATTGGTCACACATGGTTTTTAGAACAAGATATGGTACCAAAGTGACCATAAAATCAGAATTATTAGCTAATGATCATATAGAACCATACGTCCCAACTGTTCTTAATGCAAATTTGTCTATACAAGAACCTAATGAACAACCTAATATCCTAGATCCAAACATCCCAATAGAAGGGATACTTGATGTAGTATTAGATGAATGGGTAGTAGAGAATGATGAGGAAGATCCATTCAAGCATATGGAAGAATTAGAGCTAGGTGTCTACATGATCCATGAAGAAGGTGTCGATGTCCCTAATCTTGAAAAGGGTGACAATCAATTGTCCAATCAGCATGGTGAACAACAGAACAATGAATTGTGGAAACTCTATTTTGATGTCTCAAGGAGCAAGGTTGGTTTCAGAGGTGGTGTTATGCTAATCTCTCCTAAAGGTGAGAAATACTTTTCAGCCTTTAGATTTTCTTTTAGCTGTACTAATAATACAACTGAATATGAGTCATTTGCACATGGATTAGAATGGGCTAGAAAAAGAAATGTAAAGTGTTTGCAAGTATTTGGGAATTGTGAGCTAGTGGTAAATCAAGTAAGAGGTGTCAATGTGACTAAAAAATGATGTCCTTAAAATGTATAAGCATAGGATATGGAACTTAATTGAAGAATTTAATGCTTTCAATCTGTTGTCTATGCCTAGAAATTAGAATAAGGAAGCAGATAAGTTGGCTACCTTGGGTGCTCAATTTGACATACTAGATGAGGTAAGCAATATTGAAAGACAACAGTATGTCAAAGTGGTTGTTAGGCCTTCAATTCCAGATAATAGTGTTAATTGGCAAGTCTTTGATTTAGATGAACAAATTATTAATTTGGTAATCAACATAAATTTGTAAAGCAATATGAAAATTAGATTCTTCAATTAAAAAATAATAAGCTGCCAAAGGGATTGGTAGCCCTTGAGTCAATCTTTAACATTGATGATCAGGTTAGAAAGGAAAAAGGTAGCATGTTGGTTAAAGAGTAGCACTATGAACCTATTGAGATCTTCAGAGATAAGTTATTAAAGCTTGGAAAGGTATGTACAGCTAAAGAGAAACAAGCATTTGTTTTGCTTTGTCAAGAGTTCAATGACGTGTTTGCATGGTAGTATGAAGATTTGAAGGGATTTAACCCCACATTAGCCCAACACACCATAGAGTCAGAAGTTGATGCCAAGCCTATGAGATAAAATTAAAGGCCCCTTAATCCAAAACTTGAGCATCTCATGAAGATAGAACTAAACAAGCTGATCCAAGGTAATATCATCTTTCCTATTAAGTATACATCTTGGGTTTCAAATTTGGTTCCCATAAGAAAGAAGAATGGTGAGCTTAGACTTTGTGTAGACTTTCGAGATCTTAATAGAGCTTCTCTAAAAGATCATTACCCACTGTCGTCAATGGAGTAGATCTTACAAGTAGTTTCAGGTAGAGATAGATTTTCACTACTTGATGGTTATTCTGGTTATAATTAGATTCTGGTAAAAGAGGGTGACCAATTTAAAACTGCCTTTACTACAAAATGGGGAATAATGGCATATAGGAAAATGCCTTTTGGTTTGTCTAATGGATGAGCAACCTTTCAGAGGGCAATGGATATGGCCTTCCAAAGTCTTATAAATAAATTTGTTTTGGTTTATCTTGATAACGTAACCATTTTTTCAAAGCATGTGGAGGAGCATTTTTCTCACTTAAGGCATATTTTTGAAAGGTGTAGAGAATATGGAGTATCTTTAAATCCCAAAAAATGCATTTGTGTTATGCACAAGGGTAAGTTGTTGGGCTATATTATCTGCAAACATGGAATAACCATAGATCTGGAGAGGGTAAGTGCTATTTTAGCTTTGCCTTTACCTGCACATAAGAAGGGCCTTCAAAGCTTTATAGGCAGAATCAATTTTGTAAGGAGATTCATCCCCAATATAGAATTTCTTATGAAGCCTTTGACTAGCATGCTTAAGAAAAATGTTACTTTCAGCTTGTCCAAAGAGGCTAAGAATAATTTTGAAGAAATTAAGACTGCCATAGAATCAATGCCTACTTTGATTAATCTAGATTTTGTAAAGGATTTTATATTATATGCTTTTGGTACTTTTGATACTATTTCAGCTATGTTGATTCAATAGAATGATGAGGGATCAGAGCAGCCATTTGCATTCTTCAGCCAAGGCCTAGAAGTTACGAATAAAATTATTCTTTTGTTGAGAAACATGCATTAGCAGTCATTAGAAGTCTAAATAAATTTAGACACATTCTTTCAAATAACAAAATTCACCTAATCGTTGGTCATCCTAGCATAAAAGAATTTTTGTTAAATAGAGATCTTAATGACAAAAGAGCTAGTTGGATCATGAAAGTGATGGAGTATGATGTCAATATAAAGGTAACAAAGCTGATTAGAGGTAATAAATTATGCGAACAACTTTCTAGTCACAACGAAAACACCAAACAAGAGAATGAAGAAGCTATCCTAGTTCATGAAGATAATGAACCAATTGCTGTAGCAACATCTCCTACAAGTTGGGTGCATGAAATGGTGCATTTTCTTCAGACTGGTGAGTGTCCTAAAGGCCTGAATAATTCTAAATGAAGATACTATAGACTTCAAGCTATCCCTTATATCATTTTGGATGGACTTTTGTTTAGAAAAGATTTTAATGGTGTATTCTTAAGATGCGTAGATTCAGATCAAACTAACAGAATATTAGAGAAATTCCATAATGGACCAGCTGGTGGTCACTTTGCACCATGGACTGCAACATTAAAGATCATGAGGGCAAGATATTTTTGGCCTGATTTGCATAAAGATGCATATGCTTGGGTAAGGAACTCTAAGAATTGTGCAACATTTGCAGGAAAATAGAAGATGGTAGCTTTACCTTTGCAACCTATTCAAATTGAACAACCATTCATGAAGTGGGGTCTTGATTTTATCAGAGTCATCAATCCACCTTCAATTTTTGGGCATAAATGGATCTTGACAACCATTGATTACTTTACTAAGTGGACTGAAGTTGTACCCCTGAAGGAGGCAAATGAAAGTGTAGTCCTAAACTTTTATCAGGACTTAGTAGCAAGGTTTGGTATTCCTGATTCTATTATTTCAGACAATGCATTAGCTTTTGTAGGATTTAAGATTACTTATTGGTTTGTCTAGAACAACATATTTTTGAGTACTTCATCCAATTATTACCCTGGGGGTAATGGACAAGCAGAGTCTACTAATAAGAACTTGATTAGGATAATCAAGAGGACAATAGAAGATAATCAGAGAACTTGGCACACTCAGTTGAAACATGCATTGTGGGTTGATAGAATCACCCCTAAGAGAGCTATAGGTATATCTCCCTATGTCCTTGTTTACGGTAAAGAGGCAAGACTCCCAATTTCAGTTGAAATGCCTACACTAACTCTGATTAGAGAGATATAAATGTTGCAAGAAGAACCCATGCAGGTTAGGTTGGTAGAACTAATGGAGTTGGAGGAGGTGAGAAAGCAAGCATTGATGACTATTGAAAATCATCAAGCTTAGATGAAGAAGAATTTCGACAGGAAGGTAGCTCTGAGAGTTTTCAATGAGGGAGATTTGGTTTTGAAATGGGATGAATTGAAAAGTAAGCCAGTAAAGCATACTAAATTTGATGCCATATGGGATGGCCCATACATCATGACTAGGAAAAAGCAGCATAATACCTTTTAGCTTTCAAAGTTGAATGGTGAAACCCTTCCAATCCCAGTTAATGGGATTCATCTCAAAGCTTGCCTTTGATTTTTTCATTTTATTTAATAAGTGTCGATGCACATTTTGTTTTCTGTTTTGTTGTTTTGAGTTTCAATAAGTGCTCATGCACAATTTTATGGTTCCTATTTTAGGCAACACCACTTGTTTTTCCTAGTTTTCCTATTTTATTTTGCTATGATGATGCGGAGCAGCTGAATTTCAAGAAGTTCCATTTGGAGAGAGGGTTGAGATGACTCCATAATCCCAACAGATAAGCCATGATTGGTCTATAGTCTTTAGCATGCAAACACTCCACAGAGGTCACCAAAAATGTTACCAATTTTTTAAACATGCTAAATTTGGTGGCCTAATGCAGCCTTGCTTTCATTCATATTGAAAAGTGTCAAGCAAATCAGTAAATATCAAGTCAAATCATCAACGAGAAATCAGATACGCACTATTTTTTTTTTTTTTGCTTCGTGTGTAGATACAGGAAAAGTAAAATACAACATGTGGGTTAAAATGTGGTTCACTTGAGGGTTGAACCTAGCATGCTGACAGAGATGGGCGTTATAAAGATAAATAGATCATAGAGATATTCATGCTCCATTACACTTTCAAAAATGGTGTGGCTTATCAAACCTTTAGGTAAATTCATTTGGCAACTGTATCACCAAATCCCCTGCATGGTTAACGGAAGGTAAAAGAAACTTCAAAACAAATGCAATCAGCCTATGTAAGGCATTTTTTACCTGGCTGCCAAGTTGGGTTTACAAAAGAAATGAACTTTCAAGGGAAAGCATTTATCCCACATTGGCAGTGCAAAGGGAGTTTATCGCATTTAAATATAAGAACACATATAACTATAGTGTCAAAGCTTAAGGGCTTTTGGCAAGAAGTGGCTCGTGGCCCAATGGACCCCATGTGAGTGCGCATCTCAAGGCATCCAAATTTTGTGGCAAGCCAGCGAGAAGAAATTAAAGGTCGAGGAAGTCAGGCAGATCAGATGGTGATTGCAGATGATCCAACGGTGGTTGCTATACCGAAACATAAAGGTGCACGACGGTTATTCCTTGCGACATGGAGACAAACCACTAGCGGTCGACTATGGCTGGTAGTTAATGCAAGTAGTTAAGGTGGATGTTTATGGAGTGCTTCATTCTAGTGGTTAGTGAAGTCATGTTAAGGTGTCAGGATAGGGACCTTAGAGCCAATCAGGTAGTGCCATGTGACGGAGCAGAGGGTATAAGACCAAGGACAGGTGGCAGACAGGTGGCGCCTAGATGGTGGCCAGTTGGATGCACAGACAAAACCAAAGAGTGACTTATCAAACAGACCTTGGCCACGATGGATCTCTAAAAGGATTCACCGAAAGCATCAGTTCCATTGACATGATGTACAATGAAGAAATTTGAACTGGTCCCGTCGACAAAATTAAAAGTATTGATGAAACTACTGTATTGATGAGACATGTGAACAGCTTAGCGAGGGAGGAAGTTTGGCCAAAAGAATAACATCAAACAAGACAAAAAAACCAAAGACATGTGGCACGTCTAGGTGGCAGGACAAGTGGATCCACGGGCCAACCAATGCCTGACACATGGTGACACGCGACAGAAGAGAGCAGATCAGCCAAGTTAAGGGTCGGGCAGATCAAGGAATATCAAATGGTGATGTGAAAGATCCAACAGTTGTCGCTATACCACGATGCAAAGAGGCTCGCCAATTATCCCCCACGACTTGGTGACAAAGCACGTATGGAAAAGGGTGAGTGCCCAAGTGAGATAAGGGTCACACAAGTCTAAGAAGATCCAACGACCATCGCTATACGACGAGATGAAGATGTTCTATAGTTATCCCCTGCAACATAGCGATTGGTGAGGTGGTAGTTGAGGTAGCATCCAGGTGGGCTCAGAACGAATCAGGATGTGCCACATGGCAGAGTGTAGAAGAAGAACCAAGTTGAGACTAGGAAGAGGTGGGTTCTATCTAAAGTGCTAGGTGAAGTGGCAATCCAATGACTAGAAAGGTAGAGTCCAGGTGGACTCAACGCAAAATGAGGAGAAGTCATCAGGTAGTTTGGGGTCCGATTTAAGCTTGAGAGTAAGTTTGCATGAGTTTTTCTCATGATTTTTAGCCTATTTTGCTGGCTTTTTATTTCTACTCGAGGATCAGTTTTTTAGAAAAGATATTTTCAGTAGGAGTTCATCTTGAGTCATTCTAGAGTCATCTTTCCTCTACTTTTCGGAAGGTTTTTGTATAAAGTGAAAAAGTTTTATCTTTCTTCACTACTTCTTGATCATTCTCTTGTTGGTTTTAGCAGAGAATATATTCTTGTAGCTCCTGTGCATTTTTATGACAAAATACTGAATAAAATTATCAGCTTATGCCGTATATTTTTGGAGTTCATTTTCTTATTCATGATTGAGAGCTAGTTTATTGTGTTATTGTCTAGATAACCTTTAAATTTTCTATCTCATTTGTAACTCACAGGTTGTGCATTGTGATAAATTGGTTCATTTGGTTGATTGTGAAAGTTTTTTCTTTCCTTTCAATTTCTTGAAGTTTAAATCCTTTGCATGAAATATGTATGTGCTATGAACCAGAAGTCTATTTGTGCAGATTGGTTTCTTTAGGAGTGTATTTTTGTCATTTTGAGATATCATATTGATGCTTCACCTTAGTTTAGCATTCACAAAGTCATTTTATTTTCATTTTTAGTTTCCTATCCCTTTTCTTGGTAAAGAATTTAGAATTATTCATAGGGAACCATCCCTTCATCTGGAGATTAATTCTCACTATAGGCAACCCATAGGTCTGAGAATTATCCCATGCGTCACCATCTTGAGCTTTCATCTTGTGTATTACAGGTGCAATTTGAGTGACAACAATAACATTCATGTACATGTTCTTCAAATCTTCATACCCTTAACTCTCTATGTTACAATGTATGTATGCCCTAGGGTCTTCAACAAATGCAAATCCCTTCGAGATTTTAGGAAATGCACCAATGGATTCATCCGACTTTTCTATCTTAGGAATTATTTTGAAAATGGGTCTAGGACGCTTAACATTTTCCACCATGATAGGGTTTGCAACTAATTCAAGAATGGAGGATGAAGAAGCCATTAGGAAAGATAAATACCTTTTAACTGTGAAAACCTTGAATGCTCTAAAAGACCTTTGCTGCTTCTCCTTTAGAATTCCTTAGCTCAATTTTGCTCTCTTTGAATGCTTGAATGCTTGGTGAGATGAAATGAGAAGTTTACGGTGCTTTATAATCAAAAGTTCTCTCAACAACCACATTAAATACTTTTCCGGTGAAGTGAAAACTCCACATATCTGTCGGTAAAGAAGAAATATAAATTCTTACCACCAACCGAGGGTAAATGCATGATTTTGAATTAGTTGCTTACCCCTAAGGATTATTCCTTAGTTACAAGAAGAATCTCCTGTCGGTGCAGGATTGCTCTCTTCTACCAGTGCAGAGATAGACTCGTCATTTCTCTGGTCTCTCTTCCTAATCCATTGCTTAGTGAATTCTTGCTTGATTTCATTTACCTTTTCTTTGCCTTTGTCATTATATCCTTTATTGTTTGCCAATACACTCTTGCTTCTACAAAATTTTGCAATATGCCCAATCTGGTTACATGCATAACAAGTTACATTGTTTCTCTGAATAGCTTTTTTATAACCATGACCGGTTTGAGTTTTGCACTGATTAGATAAATGTCCAAATGTACCAAAAACATAGCATTTCACATTCATTCTGCAATTGTCTTGAGTTATGACCATTTTTATTGCATTTGGAACATTACCGGTGGGTAAGTTTGTATTCTAATTATTCCTATATCTGCAATGATTTGCTCTATGACCAAATTTGTTGCAATTAAAACATTTCCCATTGAATTTATAAGCTATAGGTTGCCTTACTGGTTTGTTGTGATCATGATTGTTTGTAGTACCGGAACTTTCTCCATGTTCAAATCCAAGTCCAATTGTTTCTCCATCAAGTTTCTGACTTTTCAGCATATCATCAAGCTTCTCTGAACTTTTCTTGAATTTGTCTTTGTATTCATTTGCAGTGACAACCTCACTTTCCAGAGTGCTAACTTGTGTCATAAGTTCCTCTTTGTCATGTTGCATGTGAATCAAATCTATTTTAAGAATATCATTTTCATAACCAAGCCTTGTAGATTCATCAACTCTTTGATTAAGTCTTGTAGCCAAATCTTCCTCATTCCTTTTTCTATCTTCAATATCCTTGTACAATCTCATGGTTAAATCTTGCATCTCATTCTTCATGTTACTATTCTCTTGTATCAGTTTCTTTGCAATATCTCTAAGAGTTTCTTTTTCTTCATCATCTTGGTTTTGCAATTTCACATGTAATCCTTTTCTCTTATTCTTTGCTATAACTAAGTTTTCTTGAAGTGCTTTGATAAATTCCCGAGCAGTTTTGAGTTCATCTTCTAGTTTGATATTCTTTATTTTTTTTGCATCGAAATCTTCAAGAGCTCCTTCAAACTATTGTCTCAAACTTTCCATCGGTACCGGTTTTAGAATCTTCCTCAAGTTGCTAGGCTTCTACAAATAGAGGACTAGGCTCTGATACCAATTGTTAGATACTTGATCAGTCCCAAAGACACTAAGAGGGGGGGGTGAATCAGTGTCTGACTGATAGATGAAATATTTAAACTTATTTGCAATTCTACAACTGAAATTAATATACCAGTAAACAAATAACAATGCAGTAAAAAGAAATAAGAGAGATAGCATCAATGCACACCATAACACAAGATATTTTGGCAAGGAAACCCGATAGGGGAAAAACCTCAGTGGGATTTGTGACCCATAATATTTACTCACTGGCCAATATGAATAAATATTACTTATACAATAGGGGCCTACACATGTAGGAAGGCCAACAGCCTAGAGCTCACTGCTCAACACCAAAATGGAGTCCCACTGACTACCAAATTGGATGGTTAAATCCAATGATAATGTACTGCTCAAAATAGAATCTGCAATGCTGGATTCAGTACCAGTTTAAGCTCTGTTTGATACCTCTTCCATAAACTTTTCTTCGCTCTTCTCTTCTCTTATTCACTCATAAAATCATTACATCAAAATGTGTATACATTTATTCGCTCTCATATATCGCTTGCATTCCTTACCTAATTACATTTCAAAATGACCTACAAGATCTCATAGATATATGAGTCTTTACAATACATCATGTCGGCTATACAAATAATTAATTCATTACAATGTATTTCATATAAACAAAATTATATCAATGTTGGGTTGAAATGCTGGTATAATCTGTTGTCGGTGTAACTAGATGCCGGTGTGAATGATCTTTGTTGTAGTTGCCGGTGACGGTATGCGATGTGTATTGCTGGTATAACCTATGAACCATGTTACCATTTTTAGGAATCTCATAGATACTGAGAGTGGGGGGGTGAATCAGTATCTAACTAGTAATTAGAATTTCTCAACTTAAAACATGCAGAACATATTATAATAGTGTACTGATATGCAAGAAATAATGTAATAAACATAATTAAAAACATCCACACGAAAAAGACACCATGACACAAGGATTTAATGAGGAAACCCGGTGTGGGAAAAACCTCGGTGGGATTTGTGACCCCCAATATCCACTTACTGGCCAATAAGAGAATATTACTTACAAAAGGGGGCCTACACATGCAGGAAGGCCAATTGCCTAGAGCTCACTGCTCAATGGGAAGTCTCACTGAATTACAATGTGGATTATACAAATCCCATATCTTGTATTGCTTTACAATAGCATCTATAATTCTTGATCCAGTACTGGTTTCTGCTTTGTTCTTTACATAAAACCTTTAACCTATATTTCACATAATAGGTCTGCCTAATATCTTCTTTTTTCGCTTACATCCCTTACAAAATGTCTACAATGATCTCTTCTATATATAAGAGTCATTTTACAACTTGCCAAGTTGGCTTACAAGGTTTTTACAATAATAAACAAAATATAATATAACAAAAATCTTGTCGGCCTCTGTGCTAGTATGATTCCTTTCTCTGTGCCAGTGTCGGTGGTCTGAGTGTTGGTGTAGAGTGTGATTTGTTGATGCTGGTGAACTATCTTGCTGGTGTAATGCCTTGTCAGTGTAATGCCTTGCCGGTGCCATAGGATTGTAAGGTTTCCATCAATGACAAAACCTTCAATCACATACAATGTCTCATTGGAGTGTGCATGTGCCAACAATCTCCCCCTTTGGCATTGATGGCAACACTCATGAGAAATTTCAAAAGTGTATCCAAAAATGTGAAGTCTTAAAATGTTACCAAAACTGTGTGCTCCCCCTGAGCATATGATTCCTATGATATTGAATTTTCTCATACCACTACTCCCCCTTTGGCATCAATGGCAAAGGTTGTCAAGATGTCAGTAGAGTTTGTAGTTTCAACCTTGTAACTAGGTAATTACAATTTGAAATAGATCTGCCAAAATCAAGTTTATACTCTCCACAAACTTTTTACTGTCTCTTATTGCTATCTCTATTCTTTTAACTGTACTGGTGAGGTGTTGCATATGCTCTACCAGTGTTTTTTGTCCCTGTATCAATGCCTCAAATATTTCCTTCCGCAATGATGCTAGATAGTCCAATCTTGGACTTAGTTTTAATCTTAGATGCTTTTCCTTATTCACTATTGTCTCCTTTTCTCTTTCTAATTTAAATAACTCTTCCTCAAAATTTGTTATCCTTTGCTCAAAAACTGATAATGTATCAGGTGAGTTAACAAAATTATCAGCAAGTTTATTGATTTCATCCTGTACCTTGCTTATTTTCTTATCTATGTCTACTATCAAAAAGTTTGTTTTGCAGGTGTCTTTGTACAGAGTTTTGTATTCCTTTAATAAGTTACACAGTTCTGGTAGAAGCGTGTCAAATTCCCTAGTACACTTCTTTATCTGATCTTCAAAAAAAATTTGCTTTTCAATTTCTACTTTGTCCTTCAATGTCTCTTCCTTTATTTTCTCAATGTTCTCTATGATATATTTACACAAAGTATCAAGTTGTCCTAAAGAATCTTTATTGTCTATATTACTGTTAGGAGCAATTACCTTCAAAATTGGGATTGTGTCATCTATAGCTTTGTAAGCCTATGAACTACAATCTGTTATCCTTTTGATTGAATCCAAAAGTACTTCAGTTACATTTGTTGGTTTGTGGCCTACTGAGGAGGAACCAACATTCTGAATTCTACTGGTGGAAGAAGTAACCAAGCTTTTTGTGACCTCTGGTAGGTCTGTTTGTGTTTGCATTTCTTTAAGCAATGGTTTGTGTACTTCTCCAGTTGTCGGTGTCACTGTTTCCTCATGAACCTGTTCCTATTTCTATTTTGGAGCCTGTTCCTATTGTTGTTGCTCTTCTTGTTGCACTATCTCAGTCTAAGCTTCTTCCTGTTGTTCTTTGTCATCTGTCGGTTTCTCTTGTGTTTTAATAGTTTGCTCAGCTACCGATGGCTCACTAGCCATTTTAGTCTTACTAGTTGTATCTTTGTCTACCACAATGTTGATCTTTTGTGTATCAACATCTACTATGTATAAGACTTCAGGATTAGGGTTGACATCCTCTACATCCATACTTTCAACTATCGGTTGATCTTCTATAGTTGTTGTTACTGGTGATGTAAAAGAAGGTGGGGGTAAGTTGTCTATTACTTTAATGCTCGGAGGTCCATCAACCTTTCCTTTTCCTTTGTCTCTTTATTTTTGATATACCTTTATCGGTTTGGGGTTCCTATATTCCTCCTATTTTTCTTTTTCAACTAGGAATATATCCCATCCATTTTTTGTTTCTTCAGTCACCTCATTGACTCTTCCAACCATTAATGCAATGTGCCGGTGTGCAGTAGAGAATACTAACTAGTTGGCTTCAGCAATTAAATCATCAATTTCTTTAGGTGAGTTCACTGGGTACACAGCAAGTAGATTTTCTATCTTGATTTTCTTGTCAAGTTCTATTACTTCTTGTCTCCTTGCTTCTAGTCTTTTGAATAGTTCATCTGGTACTTCATCTACAACTTCCATCAAAAATTTCTTATACATGTCGATATGCAATATAACACTATTTTCTACTTGTTCTTTTTCATCTACAATCAGAGTGTCATACAATTTCTCTATATTCTTCAGTTTGCCTTCCTCTATAATTTCATTCAATAGTATGTCAAGAGGAGCCAAGTTTTGTTTTGTTCTCTTCTTCTTCTTAGGTGTCAGTTTCTTCTTTGGTGTAGTCTTCTTAACCAGTGATCTCACTGCTTGTTGTTTCTATCTTGTCCTCCTAGGTGAGGGTGTGGTTGCTGGTGAGGGATCTCTTTTCCTTACAACTTTTTGAAAGTTGTAGGCATGTCACTCTCCGAAGAAGTGCCTACCGGTGATAGATGAGTCTCAGGCTGTAGAGTTCCTAGCTCATCCTCAGTGATACTGGTTTGTTTTAACACATCTTCTTTAATAGCCTTTGCCTGTCTAGAGCCTCTTCTCACAATTGCCTCAACCTTTTTCACTCTCTTCTTAGATTGCATTTGTTTTTCTATAGTCTTAGCACTACCAAATACTTCTTCCTTTGGTTCATTTGGTGCTTCCAGAAGTGCTTTAGCATAAGTCTCAATTATATGATCATCTGTCTCATAGCCCATCTCTATTACCTAGATTGTTCTTGGGATGAATCCTTCCATCCAGATTTCATCCTTGTTTATTACAAAACATATTTCATCCTTATATTTGTCAACAATATTTTGTGATAGTCTGATTCTCTTCTTCATTTTGGCCTTAAGTGCTTGAAAGAAATCATGGATATTGTTTTCCTTATCTTCTCCCATATTATTGAATAGTTTTGTTAGTTGTTTGCCTACCGGTATATCAAATCCAAGTTCTTTGCAGCCTATACTGGGAACTTGTTTGGTTATATGTAGCATCAAACATACTAGCAGATTTCCAAACCTAAAAGTTCCTTTCTTATCCTTCTTAATCTTGCCTAGGTTGTCAATTAACTCATCCTTCAACCACTCACATATATCAATATTTACATTATCTATGATCATGTCATAAGAACTTTTAATGCATAAACTTGAAACTAAATTGAGTCTATTTGCATGAGTTTCCTTATACCCTAATATCATGCTGATAAACCTTACATTGATGTCAGTTACATCATTGACTCTTTGGGACCTTTTATCAAATGTAGCACCAGTTAGCTTAGTAACTAGGTCATTGGAGACCTTCTTAGTTTTGTCTGGCCTTTTACCAGTGGTTGGTAACCCTGTGACAACTTTCACAGCTTCCTTGGTGATTTTGTGAATTGCATCTAACTAGAAAAATTCACCATGTACCCTGCTTAAGACTATCCTAATCACATCCTTGGGAAATTCAGGAATGCAGAGGATTTCAGTAAATCCTAGGGTTTCAATGATTTTATGTTTCGGTTTCACATTTCCAGAATTATCACATATGACAATTTTATACATAGTTTTGATCTCTTCATCTCCCAATTCCTCTATGTTGCAGTGAATGTAAATTCTTGGGTCTTCAGCATAAACAACTCCTTTTGGTATTTGTGAGAAAGCACCTATATTGTCATCTTTCTTTGCTACTTTGGGAACTAGTTGAAATACAGGCCTAGGGCATTTTATGACCTTGACTACAGTAGGGTTTGCTATATATTCAAGTGCAGAGGTGGATGCCATAATGATAAATACCTTTTTCTGTCTTGGATGGATTGATTGCTTGAAGTGCTTCGCCTCTTTGCTTGAAATTCCTTAGCTCTGTAAATTTTGCGCTCTACGAATGTTTGAAATCACAGTGAAATGAAATGGAGCCAAAACCACAAATTTATAGTGTTAATTTGCCATCTACCACATTAAATGCATGCTGGTTAAGTATTCACTTAACATTGTCTATCGGTAATGAAGTAATTTCCAACTTCTCATCTCTAACCGAAGGAATAATAGCACGTGTCATTAGATTGCCAAACCCTCAAGGAAACTTTCTTCAATTTGATGAAGAACTTCCTGCCAGTGGAGCATCACTCTATCCTACTAGTGAAGCATCACTCTTTCCTACCGGTGTAGCATTGATTCGTTCTACCGATGGAGGAGTATTCCCAACATTTAGATCAGCTTTTCTAATCCATTGTTTTGAGAATTCTTTCTTAACCTCTTCAACTTTTTCTTTTCGTTTCAAGCTAGAACTTTTGTTGTCTGCCCGTGATCCTTTACTTCTACAGAATTTTGCAGTATGCCCAATCTTGTTACATGCATAACAAGTCACATTATTCTTCTGAATAGCTTTCCCATAACCTATGCTAGTTTGTGTTCTGCATTGATTAGATAAATGTCCAAATCTTCCACAAACATAACATCTCAAATTCATTCTGCAATTTTCAGAATTGTGACCAACTTTGTTGCATTTTGAACATTGACCAATGGGTGTGTTGATATTCTGATAATTTCTAGATCTACATTCATTTTCTCTATGACTGTACTTATTACAGTTAAAGCATTTTCCATTGAATTTATAAGCATTAGGTTGTCTTACTGGTTTGGTGTGATCCTGTGTGTTTGTAGTACCGGAGCTTTCACCAACTTCAAAGCCAATTCCAGAAGTGTCACCTTTAGGTTTTTGATTCTTTATTAAGTTACCAAGTTCCTCTAAGATTTTCTTGATTTTTTCTTTATGTTGATTTGCAATTTCTAGTTCTCTTTCTAAGACTTCTTTTTGTCTCATCAGTTCATTGGAGTCATTCTGAGTGTGCATCAGATCTGTCTTTAATAAATCATTTTCATAGCTAAGTCTTGTGTTCTTATTTGCTGCATCACTTAGTCTTCTAGTCAATTCTTCTTCATTCTTCTTCCTATCTTCAATCTCTTTACAAAATCTCATAGTCATATCTTGCATCTCATTCTTTGTAGTTATGTTCTCTAGTTTCAGCTTACTTAAAATATCATTAAGTGATTCCTTTTCATCATTCTCATTTTGCATCTTTTCACAAAGTTCTCTTCTCTTATTTCTTGCAATAGTAAGATTCTCTTGAAGTGCTTGAATGATATCCTGAGCTGCTTTTAGATCATCTTCTAGTTTGATATTTTTCAATTTTTTTGTACCATAGTCTGAGAGAGATACTTCAAGTTGCTTCATCAGATTTTCCATATCTACTGGTGTCAAGATCTTCCTCAAGCTATTAGGCTTCTAAAAATAGAGGACCAGGCTCTAATACCAATTGTTAGGAATCTCACAGATACTGAGACGGGGGGGTGAATCAGTATCTAACTAGTAATTAGAATTTCTCAACTTAAAACATGCAGAACATATTATAACAGTGTACCGATATGCAAGAAATAATGTAATAAACATAATTAAAAAATATCCACATGAAAAGCACACCATGACACAAGGATTTAATGAGGAAACCCAGTGTGGGAAAAACCTCAGTGGGATTTGTGACCCACAATATCCACTTACTGGCCAATAAGTGAATATTACTTACAAAAGGGGGCCTGCACATGCAGGAAGGCCAATTGCCTAGAGCTCACTGCTCAATGGGAAGTCTCACTGACTTACAATGTGTGGATTATACAAATCCAATATCTTGTACTGCTTTACAATAGCATCTATAATGCCTGATCCAGTATCAGTTTCTGCTCTGTTATTTATATAAAACCTTTAACCTATATTTTGCATAATAGGTCTGCCTAATATCTTCCTTTTTCACTTACATCCTTTACAAAATGTCTACAATGATCTCTTTTATATATGAGTCATTTTACAACTTGCCAAGTCGGCTTACAAGGTTTGTACAATAATAAACAAAATATAATATAACAAAAATCTTGTCGACCTTTGTGTCGGTATGCTTCCTTTCTCTATGTTGGTGCCAGTGGTCTGAGTGCCGGTGTAGAGTGTGATATATTGATTCTGGTGAACTATCTTGCTGGTGTAATGCCTTGCTGGTGTAATGCCTTGTCGGTGCCATAGGATTGTAAGGTTGTCATCAATGATAAAACCTTCAATCACATACAATGTCTCATTGGAGTGTGCATATGCCAGCAACCATTTGGTTGTCATCAATGACAACATCAACCATTCTCATCTAGGTGTATAATGCCAACACTTATATATCTGGTCTTACCACATAAACAATCTCCTTCAAGTTGGTTTCAATAAATGTAATGTGTAGATCAAGTCAACTTCAATCTTGAACAAAACATAACACCAGACAAAAAGATTATAACCACACACTTCCTAAAGGTCTTCCATATCATTGAGATCACAAAAATAATCACCAAAAACACTATAATCATCAGAGATCATTGCGGATCAAAACATTATTGAAATACCCTATTTTTCCTTGTTTCACCGGTTAACTGTCTACCAGTTACCTCCATCTTCTGAATGATTTATTGCTAGACTGAACAACCAAGAAGAGTTTCCATCAATGACAACCCTAAATGAATAATCAACCACTAGAAGTCCTCTAAAATCACCAAATAATTGTCAATTGCCAACAAACTCTCCCTTTGGCATTGATGGCAACACTTGTGAAAAATGGTTACATGTTGAAACCTGTAAAACTAGATGAAAGAATAAAAGAATTATAAGGCTCCCCTTAGATAAAAAATCCATGAATTTACAATACACCAAATAGTACACTCCATACATACAATTAGTTTGTACATTGTACATTTTTTACCTCATCTCTCCCCCTTTGACAACAATGCCAAAGATAGGAGATGCATCAAAATTGCCTGTACATATATACACATTCACCAGAGGGTTAAATCTATACATGCTTCAATATATCCACATATGTCATCTTTAGGAACCCAAGATATGTATTCCATCCTACTAGAAACTTCTCCAAAATTGAAACAAAACCATTCAAAACATAAGCATGAAATTCTATAGCTGCAATCTCAGTACGAGTCTCCTAAGACATGTTCTGAATAAAGTCCATCTTATGATACATTAGGGTGTCCAACCGAGGACCAATTAAGTTATGGAGTTCACTTGATCACCCTCTCCTTCTCCTTCTCAAAATTCCTAATCGACTTAGTGATTTTCTAAATTTATCCCTCAATACTGTCAGTTAAATTGGCTATGTGATCATAGACCCGAGAGATCTGAGTTAATTGCCCTTTACAATTCTCTATCTTCTTGTCTATGTAGTAAAATTGGTCAAAATTAGACAAGACTTGTAAATTTCACTACCTTCCACTAAGACCTCATCAGTCAATTTTAACTCTTTATCCAATTGTGCCTTATTATTATTAATCATTTGCAAAAATGTTTGAAATTTAGCATCCTTAAACTTCTCCATAGCTTATCGAGTTGATGCTTTAGATAAAGAATCAAATTGGGTGGATCTATGATCAATTAAATTTTGAAGCTTACCAGATGAACTGGTGCTTGCATCAAGTTGAAGATCTAGTACCATCTGTTCCAAAACATTAATAGATTTTTCAATGAGTTTCTTCTCTTCAAATTCCGATTGTGCTATCTCTTGACTGGCTTGCGCTTGAATAGAAGAAGCAACTGTCATTCTCTCATCTGGAGACATTTGATTGAAGGGTTTATCAAAATTGATGTTGAAATATGGAAAGATCCTTAGGTTTCAGGTTTTTGCAGAGTTAATTGCCACAAATATGAGAGTCTTCGTTCCCTTACCCTTATCCTTATTTGCTTTATCCCATTTCACCTCTTCTTTCTTTTCTGCCTCAAACAGGTCTGGATTTAACTTCTTTAGGTGCCTCCTATGCACTCGTGTCACCACTTGGTGCACCATCCTCTACCTCTATTGGTTTATCATTTTCATTTACAGGCTCATCCTAAAACAAAATCCAAAATGTTTTGCTCACCAACATCCCGAGTATCATCTTCTTTATTTACATTGTCTTCCAGAGGATTTTCTAACTGAGTGGCATCATTTTGAGAGATAGTACCTACAAGCTGATTCTTAGTATAAAACTTTTTTTCCAGATTTCACTGGTTTCTCTACTTATTTATTCAACCCAGGCAACCGTTAGACTATTGACCCTATGCTTACTTCTGAATTCCTTTTTATTTTCTAACAAAATTAATCTATCAATTTCTTCTATAGTGATACTGGTGCACTAATTAACCAGTTCACTCTCCTTTATTTCTCTGTCCATTTGGCTAGCAGATTTTCTCCTAGCATCAATTAGGTTGTACAAATATTTGGGAAGATATCTTTGTAACTTAATTAATGTTTTACTAAATACATCCATATACAAGATTACAACTTCCTCAATCTACCTCTGATCCTTATCATCAATATTTACATAATATACAGGGATGTTCTTCAAATTTCCATTTTGAATAATTTCATCAATTAATTCCTAAGTAGATAGATGAGGAATAATATGATACTCTGTTTTTGAAGATTTCAAATTGTCGGATTCTATAGCCTCATCTAGATCTGATTTTGTCTTCTTTCCTTTCATGGGATTATCTGTTGAGATAGGATCAGATCTTGCCTTCTTCTTCTTTGGCTCCTCCTTCTCACCACTGGATTGGGGTTTTCGGATCACTCTAGTGAATTCACCTTTCTTTGGTGCCTTGTGAATATCTGAATTATATTCAGTCTCTAATAGCATCAGAGAAACAACTACATACTCTCTTTGTGTCTTCCGCTTCTTCCTCAAAATACCTTTCCCCATTTTTGATAAACTGGATGGCTCAGCTTCAGTAGAAGGTGTCTTCACCAGAGCGAGAGAAGGTCCAATTACCTCTATTATAAGGGGAATAGGTGCAGTCTTTTGTTTCTTTTCTTTTTCAATTGCATCCCTTGCTACCCGAGAAACCTTGACTTTTTTCTCAGGGATGACCTTCCTCAACAAGAATGTCTTCCACTATCTTTTCCACCTTCCTCATCCTCGCCGGTTCAGAGAACTTGGAGAGAAACTCCATTGATTTTTATTTGCATGTTCTGAACCTGTCCTCCTTGGTGTCTTCCAGAGCATTCAACAAGTGTTGTGCATATGCATCCAAGGTAGTCTCATCAACCTCATACCCCATTGGCATTATCCATACTGTCTGGGGTTGAACTAATTCCATCAGGCATTCATCCTTGTTCACCATAAAAAATATTGTCCCCTCATATTTCTTGACAATTTATTTGGGGATCCTCACTCTTTGTTTCATTTTATCCTGAAAAGTTTTAAAGAAATCCCACAATGCAGCATTTTTATTGTCTTGGTTCCCAAGATTGTCAAGTCCTTGCTTTATTTGTTGCACAACAGGTCTGTCATAAGCCCATTGTACCCTGTTGGCTCTTGGGATTTGGTTCATTAAATAGAGGGGTGCTAGATAGATAATCAAATATCCAAATTTAAAAACATGCTTCTTATCTTGTTTAATCTTCTTCAAATTTATCAGCAATTCCTCCAACATCACACTGCACAGGTCATAATGACCATCTTCCTTGACCATTTTGCAAGAAGCATGAATAGTAGTGTTGGATATCAAATTTAGTGTGTTAGATTGATACAACTTGTAACCAATCACCATTGCAACAAATTTAACACAATCCTCTTTAATTGTGTTGATCTTCATCGATCGCCCATCAAATTTTGCACTGGTTAGTTTGTTCACGGTAGGGTTCGTGACCTTTCACACCCCTAGATTCTCACTAGTTTGATTCAAATAGGTAACTACCTTAATTGCATCAACAGTGATCTTGTAAGGTTGGTCTAGCCACATAAATTCAGCATGGATCCATCTTAGCACATATCTTACCCACTCCTTCTCTTCAAAAGTCGAAAAGTTCACAAATTGGGTGAAACCCTTTTTCTTCAGTTGTACAAATTATAGCTTAGGATTTCCAACATCATCCATGATTATTTTAGTATATAGGTCCAAGATGTCTTTCGAGCCGATTTCTTCGATTTCGTAGTGAATATAAGCTCGAACATCATGGACATGCAAGACTCTATGTGGAACAAAGGAAAATGCTCCAATCGGGTCGTCTTCCATGGACTCGTAAGGATGTTTCTTAAATATAGGATGAGTCATGTCCTTAACCTCAACCACTAGTGGAGTAGCAATGGAAGATGTGCATATGCCATTTTAAAATCTCAAAAAATCAAACTCAAAAAAATGGCCTTCAAAAAATACCTTAACCAACTGTTGGATGCCCTAGATTGCTTCATTGGATTGCTTTTAGCTCTTTGCTACCTGGAAACTTTGATCACCTTGTTCTTCAGCTTGAAAACACTATTCGCAAAGTGAAGAATGATTCTCGTAATTGCCTTTTTAACTTTGTAAACCTTGATTTCACTTCAAAATAAATGCACCTCAAATATTTAACTGGATGCCAAAATTAGCCATCTGAGTTCTAGATATCAACTGCCATCTGTAATCCATTCACTATAGATCTCATTAAGGGGAATTGCAATATTTGCATTAATTTTCCTCCCTTTAAGGCCAAAAGCCCTTGTTACCAGATGACGATTCTACATCGGATTCAAATACAAATCCATTATTTGCCTTATATTCATCCTTCTTTACCCACATCTTCTTATGATGATCTCTGATCTCATCAAATTTTATCTTTCCCTTTTCATCTGATTTGTTATTGTCAACCGAAGCACTGTTTTTGCTTCTGTAGAATTTTGCAATAAGACCGATTTCGTTGCATTCTCTACAAACAATATTATTATTCATAGGTCTGAATTTCATCTAGTTTTGTTTTGTCCTGCATTGATTAGAGATATGACCAAACATTTCATAAGAATAGAACCTTTTGTTTTGAAAGTTATTTATTACTGCTCTACACATATTTGACTTGTGTCAAAAATTATTGCATATGAAACACTAACTAGTAAAGGTAGAAACACTATTCATATTGTTCATCATATTGTTATTGTTCATCATTCTATTATTCATCCTACTTTTGTAATGACTTGCCATATGACCAAATTTGTTGCAAGTAAAACATCTACCATTGAATTTATGAGCATTAGGTTGTCTTATAGGAGGATTCTTTCTCTTGTTCTAATGAGGTTTAGCATTGCCTTGTCCAAATCCAGAGGATTCACCTTTCTTAAATCCTAGGCCTCGCATATCCTTCCCATGTCTCTAACTTTCTAGCATCTCATCAAGTCTTGTTGAGCTAGCTTTAAATTTTTCTTTGTATTCATTGGTAGTAGCAAGTTCATCCCTCAAGGTAACAACCTGTCTTTCAAGTTCTTAACCATTGTTTCTTGATTGTGTCAATTCAAGCTTCAACTGATCATTCTCATAGGTAAGCCTGAAGCATTCATAAGCTCTTTCCTTCAATGATATCCCATATTCTCTTCATTCTTATTCTAGTCCTTAATCTCCTTTGTCAGTCTCATAGAAATGGATTACATCTCATTCTTCAAAGCAACATTCTCTCTCTCAAGCTTGTTAACCTCATTAGTTTTGTCCTGGTATTCCATGATATGATCTTCTTTCTCCTTCGACTTATCATTAATTCCTTCCTCTTTTCTCTATAGATATTTGCTTGATCCTTTCAGCTCACTAATGAATTCATCAACAAGATTCAGATTCTTCTTTAAAGTACAAACTTCACTTCTAGCTACATCAAGATCCTCAAGTGCCACATTGAGTTGTCTCAGGAAATCGGAATCCATTGAATCAATCTCTCAGATCTTCCTCAGAGGAAATAGGCTTTGATACCAATTGTTAGAATCAGATATCACTAAGAGGGGTGGGGGGGGGGGGGTGAATCAGTGATCTATGAGAATTTGAAACAACAAATTTATTCTTTATCCATCGATTAACAATGCATAACAGATAAGAACATAAACATGCAACAATAAATACACAAATCCACAGCATGAGAATTTTATGTGGAAACCCAGAAAGGGAAAAACCACGGTGGGGCTGTACCCCACAATATTCATATACTATGGCCAGGAGTACATAAATATTACATAGATGGGAATGCACTTGCATTCAGGATCACTGCCTAGAGCTCACTGCTAAAATTAAGTTCCTCGAAGGGCTATAACCCTCAAGGAAGCCTCACTGACTTACAATTTGTTTACAATGTGTAAATACACTGAAATGAACTCTTAATCAACATCTGACTATGCAAAGATGAGTTTTAGTTAGGCTCTGAATCTTTGATTGTCTCTGCTTTGCTAAATATTTTGTCTCTATCTCAATCAACTATCGGTTGGTATGAAAGAAAAATGCGCACATGAAACTGGGCTCATTCGCATAAAAATGGATCACCATACACATAACATACCAAAAATTAATTTCCAAAATGATCTTATATATCCGGTCTTACCAAAAAAATAATCTCCTTCAAGTCAGCTTCAATCTCAAACAAAATATAGCACCCTACAAAAAGAGTATAACTGCACAATTCCTAAAGGTCTTCCATATCAATGAGATCACAAAAACAATCACCAAAAATACCGTAATCACAGGAGATCAATCCGGATCAAAACATTACTGAAATACCCTGTTTTGTCTTGTTTCACAGGTTAACTGTCTACCAGTTACCTCCATCTTCCAGATAAGCTGAATCATGACTGTCAAATCAAAAACCCAAGAAGAGTTTCCATTAATGACAACCCTAAACAAATAATCAAGCACCAGAAGACTTTTGTAATCAATGGATGAGTGTCAATTGCCAACAATAAGCCTTGTATTGCAAGTTCAGAGCAGTTAGTTCTTTTCTTTGTAATCTGATATATATAAAAGATATATTTTGTTGGCAAGTGCTCACTATGGTTTTTCCTTGTTTGGGTTTTCCACGTAGAAAATATTGTTGTTCATTTTTCATATGTCTGTTGAAGTTTAATTATTTATGCGTTGCATTTAATTTTTATTTTGGACTGATTTGCCCCCTAGTCCTACCTTGCGTTCATCATTTCTAAAGCCCAATGGACCTTAACTAGCTATATCCCTTTCATAAGCTTCATTTGGTTGATGTACTTTCACATTCTCCTACCAAGCACTTTATCAATACTCATATGTAGAGAATAGAGTTCATTGATGATGCAATTTAAATCCTACATGAAAGCCTTTTGGAAGTGGTTGTGGATGAGACTCTGACAAGTGTGGAGTAGCTATGGTTGATGCTTGACAAATTGAAGGAACATGCTTCCAAATTGGAAACCACAATATTTAAGGATGTAGAGAAGAAGTTGAAATGTAAAAGACTAGAATATTTGATAAATAGGTGTGCAGTAGCACATATCTAGCTACAAGAAGCCATAAATATTTTTGAGAAGAGTGTAAATAATGTAGTAGAGGTAAACCAATTTTTTCATCAGTAGCCCATATCTACTAAGAGAATTTCAAATCAAATAGACATTATAGACTCACAAATTGTGCAACTATCTAATACAATTGATTTGAAGGAAGATGTAGTAGGAGATGACAGGATCTAGCTAAAAAATTTGTACATAAAATTGAATCTATTGGTTAATCAGAAGGAAAAAATTAAGAAACATTTCTATCATTTAAGAGATTTTGTAGATTTGGAACTCACTAGCATGGTGAAACTTTTTGAATACTATCAAAAAATTTATTAAGTAGTTAAGGTTCCCAACAGCAACAATGAGGCTGAGCATTTTATTTTGAAGATTTAAATTCAATGCAACATTTTTCCTTTGCAAGAGATGATTGGAAATTCTAGAGCATTATAGAAATATTTAAGTGTCTGCAATATATTATGACTAGCTATGATTATTTTGGTGAGGAGTATATGAGATAGGGTTCAATATTTTACTCCACACTGTGCTGCATCAATTCCTTTTTTCTTATGGTTGTAGTATGCTTCTAGTGCATGCAAAATAATGTTAGATGTTAGGTTTCATGTTCCTATTTGTTCTACTGTTGAATTTGTGATAGTTTGAGTGTTTGTCTTGTTGAAATAGTGTACCAATTTGCACGAATTTGTTGCATTCCTCTGCCTTCTAAAGATTTGGTGGTGTGGTTCATTGATAAAGTGTTGTTGGTGTCATATGAAGCTATGTTGTGCATCTACAGATGTTCTAGAGGTTGCATCATATTCTAAGTATGTTTGGCTGGATTGCATTATCAAATATATCATTTAGAGCCAACTTGAGTGCTTTCGGTCTATGCAATAGTGTGAGAAGTTGAAGACGATTATTTAAAATTAGTAGGAAGGTGTGTTGAGATGTTGTTTGTCTTCACATATCTTTTTCCCCTTTGCATTGCTATGGAGAGTGTAATTGGGACCAACTATTTATATTCTACATGTTATATGTTGGATCTTAAGTTTCACATTTCTATTTGTTCCACAGTTGAATTTGTGATGTTCTAAGTGTTAGTCATGTGAAAATAGTGTACCAATTTGCAGGAATGATTTGCATTCCTCTTCCTTTTGAAGACTTGGTTTTGTGGTTCATTGATAAAGTGTTGTTTGCATAAGGTGATGCTATGTTGTTCATCCATAGATGTTTTGGAGGTTTGCACCATATTCTTAGTATGTTTGGTTGGATTTCATTATCAATTGTATTATTTAGAGCTAGCTTGAGTGCTTTTGGTCTATTTAATAATCTGGGAAGTTGAAGGCAATGATTTGGAATTAATAAGAAGGTGCGTTGACATGGTGTTTTTCTTCACTTATATTTTCCATTTTGCATTTCTTTGGAGAGCGTATTTGGGGCCAAATATTTATATATTTACATGTTACACAAAATTAGGATGACCTAATTGATGTATCTCTTTGTTGCAGATGATATATAAGGGATGAGATATTTTGGAGGATAGTAAGAAATTGAATAAATAGTAGTGTATATTCTATTGTGCAAAAGAAAAGATGCACATTTGTGGATGAAAAGTAATGAAGTTAGTTTCAGATGTTTAGGAAAGTGAATTGTAATCAACGTTTTAGAGATACACCTCTTCGATTCATCAATGACAAGTCATTGTAAACAAATATAGTATATCTTTCCCTAAATAAGTGATCTTTAGTGTTTTACAAGTCCATTGTATCTTGCCCTAAGGTTGTGTGTTTTAGTTTGCAAGTCCAAATATGGAGAAATGAGCTTCCTTCGCCAAGAGCCCTAATCTTTGTAATCAATTTACATATAGTGAGATAGTTCTCACTATGGTTTTTCCCACATTGGGATTTTCACGTAAAAATCCTAGTGTCCTTGTGTGTTTGATCTATTTATTTTTTATTTATTTACTTCTGCGTATGTGATAATTGGAATGAATGAATATTTTTTAGTATATGTTGATTCATCCCCTAGTCTTAGAATGTGACAATGTTCAACAACTTATGCAAGTATAGACCTAATATCTACAAGTAGACAATTGAATTCACAAACAAATAATTATAATGTCTAAGTTCCTAAGCTTATTTGCCCCTAAGTTTTGCTAGTTTTGGGAAATATAAATTAAATTGTATAGATAAATTTCTCTTAAGTAAACCATCTAGATGGACTAAATTAATAACAATGATCGAACTTCATGAAATTTAATGGAGTGTGCATTATTCTCTAAGGATGATGATTATACAATTTTGTAGTCATAATAATTTTACTAAATTTAATTTATTCTTTAAATTTTTTTTATTCTCATTGCTAACTCTTCAATGTTAAATGATCCATTCACATATTAGTGTTACATTTTAAATATATGGATTTAGCATGTTATATACAATAATTCACACCTTAGTAAACTCATAAAACTAGTAGCAAAAGACAACAAGGTTTTGAATTTCAAGATTATGGTTTAGATCTATGAGCACATAAATAACTTGGATAGATTTTGTACTCATAGAGCTAAACATGGGTAGTGAACAATAGAATTTAGGATTGGAGGGATTTATAATGATGGGATGTGGTGAAAAAATATCATATATAAATTCATGTGAAATACTGCATCTTGCACATTAGTTGGTGCATAACAATTAACTTATATAGAATCAAGTGAGCCTTCCCATAACTATTATACATTGGTTTATTAGATGGTCAAATAAATTATACTTAACATATCAAAATAGATGTCATAAATTACATGCTAACAAATACTCAACACTAATCAAGTGATCTAACCTCAAAGACATTGTGATGATTAGATAACAACGTAATTGTTAAATACTTTTATGATTAGAGGTAGAATAAATTTTTTAAGGGCTCTTTAATAAGTACAAAACAAACAACCAAACAGCAACAAAGTGTTCCAAATCACGAACCCAAATAGTTATAAAACCAAAAACACCAAAATTTTAGTTCAACTCCATTATCATCATGAATACTTCTTTCAAAAACATAAATATTCAATTCTTATTTTGTCTCTTTCTATTTATCATTAACATTTGTTAAGAATAGTACATTTGCTCACTTGAATGATATGGTTGAGCTCTCCTCGATAACCAAAGAGTTTACTTCTCAAGATTAAACACTTTTTATAGTGTTCGTCCTTCCATTTTTCAGACTTAACCACTTTTAACAACACTATTCTCTTTAATAGCCACCACCCCCATCATTAAATATAAGTAATGACTTCGCATTTTTGAAAAAAATTGATTTCATTCTCATATAGCACATGCTCATAAAGCCTGAAATTATTGAGGCAAAAATTCAGCACATGCTCATAAAGCTCTTGTTTGAGACAAAAAAAGTTGACAAATAAGTGTGTTGTAAAAATGAATGTTGTAGAAAGTCTAATTGTACAGATGGATGCGTGTGAATGGAGAATCCCTCAACGTTGAGGTTGCGGCTGGAATCTGAATAATGAATGCTTCTGTTGAAGCCGTCTTCATTATTTGAGATTGTTCAATTTGACCTCCTCCCACCGAATTTTAAGGCAATATCATCGTACGCTTTTACTTCATCTTTTAGTCTCCAATGTTACCAGCCAAACTGAAGCTGACAAAGCTGTTTTTTCCTTTTTGTTTTCATCACTAAAGTCGCTTCATGAAAGGTAACAAGGAATTCTTACTAATATTAGTATGAAATGAACAATAAATTGGAGACCACGATTGCCATATTTAATATTGATGACATTTATTGAATATATTTAAATTAAGAGATAAGATTTTGGTTCATAAAATTAAGATAAATATTTAATATTTTTTTATTTAATGAAGTGTAAAAATTATATTGATTATTTGATCATTAAAATTATTTATATTCTTTTAATAATAATTTATTATTTCAAATATCAAAATATTATCGTCTTCATTAAAATTATATAATAAAAATAAATAGATTTTATAAAAAAATTATATTTATATCAGTATTCAATTATGTAGTTTTTTATTAAAGCTCATTGATCCATGTTGTATGAACAATGGTTCACATGAAGTCATGTATCATTACAATGAATGTTGCAGATAACACTCATCGCATGTAGGTAATGCTCACATAGATGAATTATTGGGTCTTCCTAGGAGGTTACAAATCCTAGTACTACACCAACTCAAGCACACTTTGTTGGCTTGATGATGATTGTAATGAATGACTTCATATGTTGTCATTGATGGAACATGTACACACACACATGTTCACATTGTCTACCGATATTACTTCTAAAGTTACTATTGCAACTGGTATTGGAAGTTTAGTTTATGATGGTTTAGAGAGTGTCAAACTGGTACATTAGACAATCGGTATATGCAGGAATTACTTGACACCAACTTGAAGATTCGGTGAAGACCATCAAACAAGCAATGGAGGACAATCGATTTACATGTTGACAGTGATTAACTCTAACCGGTATCGTTGTTCCAACCGATATTCACTGATTGTGTGATGAGTTATCACCGGTCGTGATGAGCTACCCATAACCAACAAATTTTGGCGGTAATTTGTGATGACTTATGTTTGATTATCTAGATACACTGCACCTAGGAAATTGTGATATGATTTCTAAAGCCGACATGAAATCTAAATGTCTATATAATGACATTATGATGAACTATTTTGAAGATATGATATGAGATGATTTGATGCGAAGATAGAAGTGTTAAGTTGCTGAAGGCATTGCAGAGTATGTTGGTGATGCAGTTTTGAGTGTGCAAAAGATGATCTATTCAAGCAAGTTGTGTTACTTCTAGATCACACCACCTGTTATTTTCTAATCACTACAACAGTCAAATCCCCTAACCGGGTAAGCTCTAACAAGCTTCATTGTACAAATCCTTTAACAAGGTGATCCATGATGAATAATGATGAACTACTAAGGTCCTAACCGGTAATGAGAGGGGGGCGTGAATCGGTACACAAAAAAAAATGCTTCAACACTTTGTCATATCAAAACATAGCTGACTGGTTATCTTCATCACTGAACTTAACCACAGCTATATCGGTTAAACAAAAATACTTCAGACAACATTCAATAGATCTTAAACCTTGATAACTACTTCACTGATATAATCATGCACGAGTTGTACCAATAATACCACAGCCATTTAACAATGCATGCATATCTAACTTAATCAAAACAACACAATCATCACATGAAAAACTCACAACCCATAACACAAAGATTTTTCACGTGGAAACCCAAATGGGAAAAACCATGGTGGGAATGAATACCCACAAGCTGTTTGTGAACTCTTTTGAAGTCCACTTTGTTAGGAGCCTGGTCCGGTTAAAGACTTTACAATAAAGGTCTTGTTAGGAACTGATCCTGTTAGGGATCACCTAGTTAAGGGATGGCTATATGCCATGTTAAAGGTTGAAATCATGTTAGGAGTTACCTCGCTAGAGGATTTAAATAACTCAATAACACTAAGCCACTTGGTTAGAGGATTTACAACAAAGCCTTTTAAAGCTACCCGATCAATGGATTTACCTTCTGTTGAAATGGTTAGAAGACAACAGGTAAAGCACCAATCTGATAACAACACTTCTTGCTAAGGTAGATCCTTTTCAGTTCCTCTCTTCTGCAATCACACTCTGCAGATTCCTCACTTTGGTTCGGCAAGTATCAAATCTCCAACATGCACACACATACAACTTTTGCCAACCACTGCAATAAAAAAACTCATCAACCTTATAGACAACAACTAGGTCGGTAGCATAAACCCTAAACCCTAAATATTTCAAGTTTACACTTACAAGCGGTCCAATCCTGACCGTCCAAACACATTACATAGAATGAAACAATCTAAAATAGATCTCAAGACATTCTGCATCATCCAATCTTCACCGCATCTGAAAATCAATAACCGATCATGTGCTCTTCACACACCACTAAGAAAAACACTCATTTTTCGAGGTAGGCATTTAATGCATTCACTCTTCACACACAAGAACTACAAAGAAGTCCTTCACATGCACACAATTGACGTCGTATCTCAATCCTTATCCTTATTCCTTAAGTAACTGGTCACAAAACATCATCGGTTGCACCGCACAAGCCAAACTAGAAACTCTAGAGCTGAACTGAGACTACCAACTGGTAGTCACACTTAGTGAACCCCGACATTAGTCCACTCCATCCTGGTTGACCATAACTGCTTCCGATCTTCATACTGGTTCACCTGCTTGAGCACTTATTGACATCAATGACAACATGCATTATCACTGCTTCATCATATGCCAACAATCTCCCCCTTTGGCATTGATGGCAATACTCAGTGTATCATTGCTCAGTATCTGCACCATTCTCAATAACATATATCGGTTCAACTTAAAAGATCACCACCACCACCTGGACTGGTCAGTGTGCACTTTGCTCAATCACTTCTCACACCACTTATTTCATCTCCCCTTTGCATATTGACCTTCAAACATATATCTTCTCCCCCTTTGATAGCAATGCCAAAGTGGAGGCACAAGCCTCCGGGCTCCACTATGTTGCTCCCCCTATGAATTAGCATCCTTCAACACATCAATCCTATAAGATCTGACATGGTAGTACCTGACTGATGTGGAGCGTACATCTTTAATTTACTTCATGAAGGGGCAGGACCCCTAATGCACCTCTCAAATAGGTAAATGTAGTCTCCGGTAAGGGCTTAGTGAATATGTCTTCTAGCTGCTCCTTACTGGAAACATGTTCTAACACAACCTCTTTATTTTAAACCTTTTCTCTCAAGAAATGATACTTAAGCTCAATATGCTTGGTCCTAGCATGCAATACCAGATTTTTGGAAATATTTATTGCACTGGTATTATCACAAAATATACTCATCGGTTTAGATATAATCACTTTGAAGCCATTCAGTACATGCTTCGTCCAGATTGCTTGAGTGTAGTTCATAAATACTACCACATACTCCACTTCAATTGTAGACTAGGAAATACAGCTCTGCTTCTTGCTCGTCCATGAGACTATTCTTCCACCAAGGAAGAATGCTCCACCGGTTGTGCTCTTCTGATCGTCCACATTACCTGTCCAATCTGCATCGGTAAACACTTTGAGATCAAAGTCACCATTGTATGGATACCACAATCCATAATCAATTGTCCCTTTCAGGTATCTAAGAATCCTCTTTACCACAACCAAGTGGGATTCTCTTGGACTCTTCTAAAAATGGGCCACTATGCCCACTGCATGAGCAATATCCGGTCTGTTGTGTACCACATAGTGCAGCTTACCAATCATTGATTGATACTCCTTCTCATCCACCAACATTGTATCATCCTCCTTTGTTAGTTTGCATCCGGTCACCATCGACGTTCCAACTAGTTTTCTCTCCTCCATGCCAAAGGTCTTCAATACCTCTCTGATATACTTGGACTGGGTAATGAAGATACCCTCTTTCAGCTGTTGAATCTGTAGACTAATGAAAAAAATTATCTCTCCAATCAGAGACATCTCAAACTCCTTTTTCATCTCATCTACAAATGCATGACTCATATCATCATCTCCATCGAAGATTATATCATCTACAAATACTTCACATATCAGAATCTGACCACCTTCATCTTTTAGGTAGATGTTGTTGTGCTTACTTGTTCTTTGAAATCTTATTCACAAGATGAGAGTGTAACCATTCGTACCATGCCCTTGGTGCCTATTTCAATCCATATAGGGCCTTAGTGTAATCTCCACACCATGTCAATATACACTTCTTCCTCTAGGATTCCATTCAAGAAGGCAAACTTCACATCCATCTGGAATACTTTAAATCCCTTGAATGTTGCAAATGCAAGTAGCATTCAGATACTTTCCAGTCTAGCCATTGGGGCAAAGGTTTCTCCATAGTCTTCTCCTTCTTCCTAAGTATATCCCTTGCATACAAGTCTTGCCTTGTTCCTTACCACTATGCCTTCTTCATTTAGCTTATTCCTAAAGACCCATTTAGTACCTATGATATTCTTGTGTTCTAGTCTGGGTACCAAGGACCATGTTGCATTGTTCTCTATCTAGTCCAACTCCTCTTCCATTTCCTTTATCCAATCTTCATCGGTAAGTGCCTCTCTAGTGGTCTTAGGCTCAAATTCTAAAATCATACAAGAATTTTATTTCACCTTTCTCCTTGTAAGTATTCCTTGCATCTTTGTCTCCTATGATCTGCTTCAGATCATGATGCAGTCTTACATACCTAGGAATGATTGTAGCTGGTTCAACTAGCTTTTCCTCTTCTTTTTCTACTTCATCTTCTTCTTCACCTACTGAAGCTTCTACTAGTACAAAAGCATTCAGATCTTTGCAGTGTTTGTCACTTGTTTCTTTCTTAACCAGTTCCTAGAAGGCTAAACCCGATTCATCTTCCATTTGATTGCTGTCAGTTGGGGATTCATCAACCCTAACATTGATACTCTCAACAATCTTCTGAGTCATGCTATTGTAGCACTTGAGAGCTTTTCTTTTAGTGGAATATCCCATAAATATTCCTTCATCACACTTAGCATCAAACTTACTCAGGTGCTCACCTCTCTCGATATAGAATTTACTCCCAAACACTTTGAAATAACTCACATTGGGAGTTCTCCTGATCTAGTACTCATAGGGGGTTTTGTCTTTACCTTTCTTAATGAGTACCTGGTTCATGGTATAGACTACAACGCTCACCGTTTCTCTCCAAAATGTGTGAGCGACATTTCCTTGGATCAACATAGTTCTGACCACTTCAACCATAGTCTTGTTGTTTCTTTCTGCTATGTCATTCTGTTGTGGTGTCCTTGGGGAACATAACTGTCTCTTAATCTCGTTCTCTTCGCAGTACTTATTGTATTCATCAAAAGTGAATTCACCTCCCGGATTGGTCCTTAGGCATTTTATCCTTCTACTACTCTCCTTCTCCACCAATGCCCTAAAGGATTTGAACTTTCCAAATGCCTCAGATTTGTCTTTCAAGAATGTGACCCACAACATTCTTGAGAAATCATCGGTAAGAATCATTAAGTTTTGATCTCCCTGAATGCTTCTATTTTTCATCAGACCACACAGATCAGTGTGCACTAGATCAAGTAAGTTCTCCATGGAAAAAGACTTACCTTTGAATGTTGAGGAAGACATCTTGCCAAGTTGGCATTCTTTGCACAAGGCATTCTCCAGTTTGTTTAGCAAAGGCAATCCTCTTACTGCCTTGATCTTACTAGCCTTTACAATATTGTCAAAATTTATTTGACAAAGTCTCCTATGCCATATCCAACTATCATCAAATTTCGCCATTAGGCACTGACTAATCTTGGTATTAAGCTGAAACAGGTTTCCTTTGGTCTTCTTAATAGTGGCAATAAGTTCACCACTCTTTCCAATTATTCTACAGACTCCACTTTTGAATTCTAGAATGAGTCCTTTGTCATTCAGTTGAGCAACACTCAAAATATTATGCTTAATGCCTTCCACCCAATAGACATCATTCACACTGCTCTTTCCATTTAGTGAGATGGATCCTTTTCCTTTCACCATGCAAGGTGCAGCATTGCCAAACTAGACAACACCACCATCATATTCTTCAAGAGACAAAAACTTTCTTCGATCACTGGTCATGTGGTGAGAACACTCTCTATCAATGATCCACTCATTAGAGTTGTCAATATGTGAGACAAGGGATTTTTGGTTAGACAACTCTTCCTTGACAGCCACAAACACTATGTCCTCATTCTCTTCATCCTCAAATTCATCATCAGTAACACCTCCATCCACTGCAACAAGACAATTTCTCCTACCTACTCCTTTATACTTCCTAAACCTCTCCAGTTTATCCTTATTGTCATTGTTAGGATAGCTAAAAACTATATGTCCTATCTTATTGTAGGAAAAACACTTCAGAGGAAGCTTACCTCTATATTTTCTAGTTCCTTTTGGAAGTCTCTTGGCAAGAAGAGCTTCAAACTCCATCAAAATCTCCTCATCGTCCATATCTTTGCATGACCTAGATTCATAACTGGTACTGACCTCTTTTCCTTTCCTGGTCAGTGTCGAGGAAGAAGATGCTCTAAAGGCTGACTCGATCTTCTGAATACTACCATCATGGCCTTTTAATTCATATGCAGTCAACTTTACAATAATAGAGTCTAAAGATACCTTGGTTTTGTCGATAGACGTTAGCTCCTGAATAGTGGCAACCTAGATTGTATAGACCGGTAAAAGTGATCTCAAAACTTTACTAACAACAATGGCATCATCAATTGTTCCACCAGTGTGCTCCTGATCTCTCCAACCACTATCTTAATTCTTATGCAATACTGCTGAATGGTCTCTCCTTCAACCATCCTCATATCTTCAAACTTTCCTCTAAGGCTTTCTTCCTTAGCCTGCTTGACATGTTCATCACCAACGTAAATGGATTCAAGTTTTTCCCATACTTCTTACAGATTGTCCTTATCTTATACATCAATGAACTCTACATCAGAAAAGCTGCTAATAAGGGCTTCCATAACTTGCCCATTTTCTTGTATCTCTCTTTTCTTATCATCAGTCAGAATGCCAGAGGGGATTACATAGGCATTCTCAACATAGTTCTAGTGTTGTGCACCCAAAATCTTGATATATATCTTCATCCTATCCTTCCATATTTTAAAGTTGTCCATGTTGAACTTAGGACCTTCCCTCTTCATCATTAAAACATGATCTTTTTCCTCAAACGGTTAAGCTTATATCACCGAGGACCTGGATGAGCTCTAATATCAATTGATGAATAATGATGAACTACTAAGGTCGTAACTGACACTGAAAGGTGGGGGGGGGTGAATAAGTATACAAAAAAAACTACTTCAACACTTTGTCATATCAAAACACAGCTGACCGATTATCTTCACCGCTGAACTTAACCATAGCTATATCAATTAAATAAAAATACTTCAGACATCATTCAATAGATCTTAAACCTTAATAACTACTTCACTGATATAATCATGCATGAGTTGTAACAATAATACCATAACCATTTAACAATTCATGCATATCTAACTTAATCAAAACAACACAATCATCACATGAAAAACTCACAACCCATAACACATAGATTTTTCACGTGGAAACCCAAATAGGAAAAACCATGGTGGGAATGAATTCCCACAAGCTGTTTGTGAACTCTTTTGAATTCTTCTCTGTTAGGAGCCTAGTCCAATTACAGACTTTACAATAAAGGTCATGTTAGGATCCGATCCTATTAAGGATCACCCAGTTAAGGGATGACTATATACCCTGTTAAAGGTTGAAACCCTGTTAGGAGTTACCTTGTTAGAGGATTTAAATAACTCAATAACCTTGAGCCACCTGGTTAGAGAATTTACAACAAAGTCTGTTAAAGCTATGCGGTCAAGGGATTTGCCTTCTGTTGAAATGGTTAGAAGACAACAGGTAAAGCATCGATCAGATAACAACAATTCTTGCTAAGGCAGATCCTTTTCAGTTCCTCTCTTCTGCAATCACACTCTGCAGATTCCTCACTCTGGTTCAGAAAGTATCAAATCTCCAACACGCAAAGACAAATACAACTTTTGCCAACCACTGCAATAACAAAACTCATCGACCTTATAGACAACAACTAGGTTGGTAGAATAAACCCTAAACCCTAAATATTTCAAGTTTACACTTACAAGCGGTCCAATTCTAACCATCCAAACACATTATATAGAATGAAATGATCTAAAACAAATCTCAAGACATTCTGCATCATCCAATCCTCACCACATCTAAAAACCAATAACCCATCATGTGCTCTTCACACACCGCTAATAAAAACACTCATTCCTGAGGTAGGCATTTAATTCTTTCAGTCTTCACATGCAAGAACCACAAAGAAATCCTTCACGTGCACACATTTGATGTGGTATCTCGATCCTTATCCTTATTCCTTAACTAACTGGTCACAAAACATCATCGGTTGCACCGCACAAGCCAAACCAAAAACCCTAGAGTTGAACTGAGACTACCAACCGGTAGTCACACTTAGTGAACCCCAACACTAGTCCACTCCATCCCAGTTGACCATAACTGCTTCCGATCTTCATACGGGTTCATACTGGTTCACCTTCTTGAGCACTTATTGACATCAATGACAACATGCATTATCACCGCTTCATCATATGCCAACAATCCATTAGTTTGGATTCAGAAATCCTCTACCAAGGTTACTCCTAACAAGGTACTACCTCTAACAAGGTATAGCTCCTAACAGAGCTTTGGGATGTTTAACAGGATTTTCTCCTAGCAGAGCACTTTTGTAGACCTTAACTGGTTAGTTAACACCTATTACTACAGATAGTTAACTTGTGAGTCCCATCTCATCGTGGTTTTTCCCATTTGGGTTTTCCACATATAAACACTTTTGTTATGGTGGATGTTTTACTTATTGTAGATGCTTTAATATCTTTTTGGATTGTATGCATAGTGTTTAGTAAACTTGTTAAGTATCTCAATTGGTCAATGCTTTAAGTGGTATTGTTTTTGGTGTCACTAATTGATGCCCCCCCCCCCTCTTAGTGCTTTATAAGTCTATCACACTTATCCATGGAGGTTTCCCCAAGGTTGACCTTGGGGAAAAATCCATTCTTAAAGACACTTGAGTTGGAATAGTATAAGGATAGGTGACCTCCTTGGAAGACGCAATTCTTTAGGTTTGTGAGAATCACCTAGAAGTAGTGAGTGTTAAGTGTACCATCCACTCTCATGAGAGATGGGTTCTTGTGAAGCATTACTCATGAAACATGGGTCAATGAGTTTGACTCAAAAACTAAATAGTTGAATCTAGGTAGCAATATCATAATATGACTTACTCTGAAAAATATATCCCACTTATCAATTGATAAAATTTTAATTAAGTAATATAAGAATTTATTTCTCATATATAAATGCATATTTTAAATTTTAATGTATCAAATTTATATATAAAATGATAAGAGTGCATTTGGATTCAACTATGTGTTTTTGCATCAATGTTTCAAATCACACAAATAATTTAATTCAAAAGAACTCTTACCCATTTTAAGAGATTGTGGAAAACTCGTGACTACTATTAATATTAAAAGATAAACTTGGACTCATTCCTATAACTTTTGTGTATCCCCTTACCTATACATTTAGACATATTTGTTTTTTTTAATCCAAATTTGTAAATTTACACATACTATTTACATTCATTACATCTACCATAAATCATTTTTTACATAGTTTTTCTTGTTCCATCATCTTAGGCCTTTCACTTAGTGTAAGACCAATATTCATAGATTTTGCCCCTAAATTTTTAAAATTTATTATTCAAATTTCGTTTACTCCCTATTGTTTAACTATTTGACTAAACATGTATTTATAAAATTAATTGTATTTAATTGAATCCATTTTATATATGTTACAACATGCTCCCATATCCAATGATTCTAGAGCATTAAGAAGCAATCATTAGAAGATCACGTGCCTTGCCTTTAAAAAAAAAAATCATTAGAACATCATTTTAGTACAATGCATTAAATAAAAAAAAATCATATATTATAATTTGATGGTATTATTTTTTGTCTATTGATCCTCTATATAAGTATAAATTAAATCTTCTTCAATGATTAATCCAAAAGATTATCTATGCTCTCCTATGTATATAAGTCTATGAAGCAATTTCATATACCCTACTGTCGTTCAAACTAAGATAACTTAGATACAATGTTAAGTATAACTCTTGGGGTGACATAAATACTTATAAGAAATTATAATAATTATTATACAACTTAATTAAGAGATAAGTTATCCTCAAATTAACTACCTAATACACACTAAAGATTAGGGGCATGCCATTATAGTGCATTAAAGGGAGACGTTATTTCATAATAAAAATTGCATTTCATAACACTCAAAACAATATTTTGTTGAACATTCAAAATACTAAAAGGGGAGGGGTAAATCTAATGAATACTAAGAGGGGGGTGTGAATTAGTATACCAAAAAATATTATAATCCATCTTTGAAACCATTTAGTAGATAACCGATGCAACAGATTCACTAATAAACTAGTTAAGATAAGTGCAAACCAAATAGGAAACAAAGCATTCACCCACAAGAGCACAATCACCATAACACAAGATATTTGACATGGAAAGCCAAATGGGAAAAACCACGGTGAGCAAAAACTCACAAGTAACTATCTACAAAATAGAAACCAGACTGGTTAAGGTCATACAATGTTCTTCACCAAAATAGATCCTGTTAGGAATCTAGATCTCTATTAGGAGATAAGTCCTATTAAAGACTACCTTGTTAAAGGATTTTAGGTCCACAGTTGTGAACCACCTTGTTAGAGGATTTACAAAGGCTTTGTTGAGCCTACCTAGTTAAGGATTTTAGACTTGTCGAAGTTATTAGTAATCAACAAGTGAATGATCTAGATAATAGCAAAGTATGCTTAGTTAGATCCTTGATAGCTCATTGTTAATGCATTTCAGCATTACTTTAGTCTTCAATGTCTCCACACTCTGTCTCTTCACATAGACCTAATCTTCTCTACGATGATCACACATAGCCTTTTCTCTTCTATGTCTCACACATGCAAACCATAGACATGATGTCCTTATAAAGGAAACTAATTTCATGTCAGTCCAATAGGATTAGACTACAAGTTCCTAGGTTCAGTGTATCTAGACACATTTGGTAACATGACACAAAACACCACCAAAGTGTTGGTGGATGATAACTCATCACACATTACTAGTAATACCGGTTGGTAACTCATCATAAAGTAATACCGGTTAATACAATATACCAATTACCGGTTGTCAAAAATGAAGACTGGTAGATCGTAGTGTTTCGATCAAAAGTTAACTACCACTTAGTTCCTTCGTACCACTTGAGCTCCTTGAACCAGTTTGGATCCTCGTACCACTTGGGGTCTTCATACAATCTGTGACCAGTAAACCATTTTCTACAAAACACCGAGTCTAAAGACTATACATTCAATAATACACAATACCGGTTGGAGCAATTACTAGTTGAGCATAACTCATACATAAAGAAAGTGTGTTTCCATCAATGACAATCAAAACATCATCAAAATGCCAACAATCTCCCCCTTTGGCATTGATGGAAACACTTAGGAAAATTTTGACATCTAAGTGTTTTTACAACAAAAATTCCATAATCAAAATTACTCCCCCTAAGCATATACACTACCCCTTTTGCAAAGATTACAATGTACACTGCTCCCCAAAATGGTAACATGAAAGTACATGAAATGGTAACATTCACCAAAATTTTAATGTACACTACTCCCCCTTTGCCAACAATGACAAAGTAATGCAAAGTAAACCCTTTTTGCTTATATAATAAAATAGAGTAGATGTTCATGACAATAAGGAAATAAATTTCTCAAAAATAGATTTAAAGTTCTACACAAAAATTTTCATGTCCAATGTCCATGACTCAAGTAATGAGGTAGAAAACTCACTTTAAGTCTTCATCTGAAATGTCAGTTCTTCCATTGCATCGATGGTACTCAGCTCTTGAGTTACCGTGATGGCTTCCAAGTTGAGAAAACATGTTTGAAGAACCTACAGTTTAGGCAATAGGAGTTGAAGCTCCTATAAATCTTTAGTCCAGTTGCTGATCTCTAAGTCCATCTTGGTAGTGTGACACTGAAAATGATGAACTATTTTCCCATAGGTAGTGAATAAGTCATAGGGCATCTTGAAGGTGGTGATATATCCTTGTAACTCCGATTGGAGTTGAGATTTTTGTTTGAGCACATCTTCACAAAATAGATGGGGTTGGCAGATTTTACTCAAAATTAATTTGCCCTCATCCATAGCAACATTGATGTCATTCTGCTACTTCAGTAGTTGTGTCCTCCATTCATTCATTTGCTTGACTAAGGCAACATTGAGTGACTTTTCATGGTTCTTCTTTGCAGTTGCTTCAACAACATCTTCCAAGCATTGTGCCTGGTCCTCCACTATGGTACAGAGAAATTTGAGCTTGGATAGAGAGGAATCGGTATTGGGGAGGTTAGTATCAGGAATTAGACTGGTAAGGGTGTCAACTACAATTTGTATGACATCCTTTTCTTTCTTCCTCCACAATTCTTCCAGTCTCTCCTGTGCGATTTTGATGCCTCGTAGTAGCTCAGACTCATCTTGAGATTCAGTTAGACATGCAAGAGTTAGATTAATAGGACTGGTGGAATCAACCTGCTGGGTTTGATCATTGGTTTCCTTAGGAGTCTGCCCTCCTTCTTCAATTTGGATCTCTGCTTGTTTTCTCTTCTCTACTTCCTTCTCCTCTTCCACTCTTTTCTTTTCTTCCTCCTTCTTCTCTTCCTCTTTCTTTTTCTCCTCTTCTTGTTTCTTCTCCATTTCTTCCTTCTTCTTGTCCTCTTCCTCCTTTTTCTTCTCTTCCTCCTTCTTCCTTTTTTCTTCCTTCCTCTTGTCTTCTTCTTTCTTCTTCTCTTCTTCTTTTCTCTTATCTTCTTCTCTCTTCTTCTATTCTTCTTTTCTCTTATCTTCTTCTCTCTTCTTCTCTTCTTCTTTTCTCTTTTCTTCTTCTCTCTTCTTCTCTTCTTCTTTTTTCTTATCTTCTTCTTGCCTTGCTTTTTCCTCTTGTTCTTTCTCTGTCTTCTCTTTGTCCTATTTCTCTTTCGCATCTTTTTCTTTGTCTTGTTTCTCTTTCTTTTTGTCAGGAGTGACTCTTTCACCTTGACTATCAAATACCTCATCCAGTTTTCTTTATGATAGGTCAAGTTCTTGTTCAGTCTTCTTAGTGGCTTTAGCTACCTAGTGTATTTTCATAGAAACCTTAACATGTATATGTGTGTCCTTTTCCACTTCAGAAGATTTACCTTCTAGTAGCTTGAGTCTTCTCCTTCTCATGAAGAAGATTCCTTTGTTCTTATCCATTATTTCAAATAATTCAGAATTTGAAGCATTAGGAAAGTATTGTGCAAAATTTTTCTCCCTGATCTCCTATTCTCTCTCAATGGCAATGCACCATTTATTATCCAAATAATTATACAAAGGATTAGGAGTAATAGATTTAATCTCTGAAGGTGACCGATCAATAGAACATAAATATTTAATGACTTCCTGTTCTACCTCCTCTTTCTCACTATCATTAAAGTCATCAAAATGTTCTTTTAAATCATCAAGCAATTTCCTCCTAATGTTCTTAATTGTCCTCTAACAATGTGTCATTGGCTTATAAGAAGAAATGTCTATATTTACCGGTTTAGAAGTTGCTGGTACATTACCAATAGACTTCGGCTTTTTGCTTGATTGCCTTGTCTTCTTTGTTTGAATCTCCAGTTGAGTGTCTTCTTCCTTCGGTGAGCGATTCCTGGATTTCCGCTTCCTCTCAAATACTTTAGCCAGAATGATCTCAGGTTTCTTTTTGGCTGGTGACCACTTGGTCACTTTTGGACTGGCAGAGGTAACCGGTGCAGATACTGATGGCATTGCTTTTCCCTTTTTATGCTTTGGTTCCTCATTCGGTGTGACCCTCTCCAAGTAGGTACCAATTCTTTTCTTCTTTACATCCAGTGGTTAGGCAAGTAGGGTAGAGGTATACCTGATCAATAAGTCATTCACCACTTCATACCCCAAAGGGCCAACTACTTCCTTTCTCAGTTCCACTGCTTCCATTATGCAGTCATCTATCCTTATTGTGAAGCAGATGTCATCTTCATACATCTTCATAACATTGCTAGATATCCTTATTCTTTGGTTCATCTTTTGTTTGAATTCATCAAAATACTTATTTAGAACCTCAAGATATGTAGTTCCTACTGCTTGTAGACTCTCCTTAATCTACCTAGAAATTAGTAGGTCAATGGACCATTGAACATCACCTACTCCAGGGAAATAACCTTGAAAATAGAAGGATAGGCCGACCAGAATTTGGCCAAACTTGAACCTTAGAGAGTTGTCCTATTTGATGGACTTTAGATTCAATAGAAATTGCTTCTGTAGATAGGTACATAGGTCAAATGTAGTGTCTTCCTTGATCATCATGTAAGCAGCATTCACTTCAGCAGTAGGGACAAAATTCATTCTGCTAGCATAAAATATCCGATAACCAATCACCATGCAAGCATATTTTACCATATCATCAAAGATGGTGTTGATGGTCATCGCCTGTTGGTCACTCATAGAACTAGTGAGCTTTGTCATTTCAATTTTGGTGACCTTCCATAGAGCTAGTATGTCTCCAATATTGCAGAAATCGGTGACGACATAAATTACTTCCGATGTGATGTCATAGGTCTACTCGAGATACATCTTGTCACCATGCACTCTGCTAAGGATGATGTGAATATGTTCTTCTATGAACTCTTCCAGAAAATATACCATATTGTGCAGTTTCATCTTCTCAAGGACACTATGCTCAAGTTTGATCTTCTTGTCATCTCCACATAATAGACTTAGCTGGAAGTGAATCACTAGGGATCCTAGGTCTTCCAACTTACAGTCTATATACTCTGAAATATATTCCTCGACAATAACTCTGACAAGAATTGGAGATAGGGCATTGTATCTCATATTATTTTGAAGAAAATCAGGTGTATCTTTAGGTGCACTAGAACTAGAATGCGATGCGGAATTCATAATCAAATGATAAGAAATAATTTTAGAAAATACCTTCACAATCTAAAATTTAGGTTTTCCAATATCGCGCATAGTACACCACTTCGGTTGCTAGTTCACCGCTTAGTGTTCTTTACTGATTTCTTGAAGATGATTGCAAGATTTCACACAAGATTTCTTCGAATGCCAAACAAATCACTCTAGTTTCTCTGCTCTTGAAAATTCTTCTTTCGAAAATAGATAAGTGAAAATGAGGACAAAAACCCTTTTAAACAAACTCTCACCTACCATAATAAATGCATCACCGCTAGGGCACAAACCCTAATTTTGCCTTTTACCACTTCAAATCTTCTGCCGACTGAAAGGTAACATATACCGATTAAGATCTTTACTGATATAAACTAGGGGTTTGAAATATTTCACTGATATGTTCCCCCTAAGCTTTTTTGAAGCTGAGTTTGCTGATTCAGAGACTTCCACACTAGGTGCAAAAACAGGTTCATCCTATGACTCTTCTTCTAATTTCTTTCTCCAAGTTTTATTCATTTCCACCTGAATGGTTTCAACATCAATCTTCCCTTCTGGAGTGATCGGTATATCATCCGATAAGTTCTTTCTCAGTCTGCAAGTTCTGGCAATGTGTCCTAGTTTGTTGCAATGATAGCATACCATTCCAAGTGTTCTCCATGGTCCATTATTCATACTTCCATTCTTCCTCTGGCATGTTGCAGCAGTGTTACTCCTACCATGATAGATTAAACAAGTTTCTCTCCAACTAGTTGCCGCTTGATAACCAACTGACCGATGGTCATAGGTATTGTATCGGTTGGGATTCTGGTACACAGGAAGTTCCAGAATAGCTCCTTGAGTCCTTGGAGGATATCTCCTAGTGTTGTGCAAAACCGACCTTCATTCAAATGCTCTATGCTCAAACTTGTTGCATGCATAATAGTTTCCATTGAATCTATTGGATCTAGGCATATTGTTTTGAAAATAAGGAAAATTGTTGTAGGCCTTGCTTCTACACACATTGGCAGTATGTCCTTCTTTGAGACAATTAAAGCAAATAGGTTTAAATTTTTGCTTACCTTTATCCTTGAATGTCGGTTGCTTCTTTGATGCTTCAGCTTTTGTTCTAGAGGTCTCACCTTCCTCATATCTAGAGAAACCAAGTCCAGTGGTATTCTTTATTGGCTTTGCTGATTCCAACTTTTTCTTTAGCTTAGCAGTACTCTTATTGAATTTGGCAAGTATTTCCTTTGACTCAGTAAGTTCCTTGGAAATAGCAGCATTAGATTCCATCAAGGTTGCATTCTCAGAAATAGCCATGTTTAGTTCACCTTGCATTTCTTCTTTTTCCACTTTACTCTCTTGGAGATGAGCGATAAGGGTACTGATTTCTTGCTTCATCTTGAAGATCTCATGATCTTTGTCTTTTACCAGATCTTCAACTTTCCTTCTATTCTCAATCTCTTGACACATTCTGATAGTCAGTCCTTCCAACTCTTCTCTCAGATTGGCTTTAGATTCATTCAGTTTTTCAACTTCTACAACTAGGGCATCCATGTCAGCTTCATCGGAAGAGCTATTTTTAGTAAGTTCCATCAGTTTTTCAGCATGCTCTCTTCTTTTGGCCAAAGAGGCTTTATACTTGACTTTGAGTTCATCATAAGCTCTCTCAGTTTGATTGAGATGATGAGTAAGTTCCCTCACACTGTATTCCCTCATATCTCCTTCTAAGTGGTTAGACTTATAGAAAGGTTGGCTCTGATACCAATTGACGAATACTAAGAGGGGGGGTGAATTAGTATACCAAAAAATACTATAATCAATATTTTAAATAGTTTAGCAGATAACCAGTGCAACAGATTCACTAATAAACTAGTTAAGATAAGTGCAAACCAAATAGAAAACAAAGAATTCACCCACAAGAGCACAATCACCATAACACAAGATATTTGACATGGAAACCCAAATGGGAAAAACCATGGTGAGCAGAAACTCACAAGTAACTATCTGCAGAATAGAAACTAAACCAGTTAAGGTCATATAATGTTCTTCACCAGAACAGATTCTTTTAGGAATCTAGATCTTTGTTAGGAGATAAGTCTTGTTAAAGACTACCTTGTTAAAGGATTTCAGATCCACAATTGTGAACCACCTTGTTAGACGATTTACAAAGGCTTTGTTGAGCCTACTTGGTTAAGGGTTTCAGACTTGTCGAAGATATTAGTAATCAACAAGTGAATGATCTAGATAATAGCACAATATGCTTAGTTAGGTCCTTGACAACTCATTGTTAATACATTTCAGCATTACTTCTGATGTCATGGAAATGGGGACAAGGCAACAACAAAGTTCAATGTTAATAAGTTAGTTTCAACCATAAAAACAAAACAAAGAACTAAAAACCATTCCAAACATATCAAGAGAGATTTCAAAAAGCATGAAAGAAGTTTAACAAAATAAAAGAAAGGAGAAGAGCCTCCCTAAGATGCTTCCATGATGCCTTTTGATGCTTCTCCCTTGTTTCTCTCCTCTCCAAGTCCAAATGAGTGTAGCTCTCAGCTTTTAGCACTAGCCATGGATGCCATATGGAGATTCAAGATGGTTGAATATGATAAGCAAATACTATGCAAGAGTAGATAGTGATGCTATGAAAAAGCTCTATGCTAATGCCAGTATAACAACAATACTCTAAAATGCTTCCTTTTTGCTTGAGGAGAAGGGTTCTATTTATAGAAGAAATGGGGAAATGAAGGGTTAAGATTGAATGGTTTAATCAAGGGCCAAGTTTGAAAGTTGGGGATCCATGTGCACAATTGGCACCAATAAAATGGTGACAAGTGTCAACATAGGATTGGGTTGAGAGAAGAGGTTGGAGGCATTAAAGGCCTGAGAAGACCTCATGGTTATCTAGAAGGTAAGGGTCAAGTCTAAATTAAGATTACTTATTGGATTAAGAGTTAATCCAAGGATAAACCTTTGTGCAAATGATTAAGAGATAATCATGGTCAAAGCATTAAAGGCTTGATGAGACCTTTGGGTTGGGTAGAGGTTGAGTCAAAACAAATGTTTTAACCATGTGGGAGGGTTTGAGGTAACCATTAATGGTTATTGGAGACTTTGGGGATTAAGTGGTTGAAGGTTGAAAGCCTTCAATGGTTATCAAAGACTTTGAGGGTTAATTTGTTGAACACACAAAGCATTAATTGCTTTTCAAAGACTTTGGAGTCTTTGAGAAGTGACTCCAATTTGCTTAGGAATGTGACAATATTTAGGGGATGGATTAGGCTAATTAGGAAGGGTTTAGAAGAATCTAGAAGGGGTTTAGGCATACAAGTGGATTTTGTAGGAAAATGCAAGTGGGAGAAATTTTGGTATTTTCAATTAAAATAAAATCATTTATTTCAATTAAATGGTGTAATTTGCATTTGGATAAATATTCAAATAAATATTAATTTATTTAAATGAGAAAAATGAAGATAAAGCATTAAAATGCTTGAAGACTTTGAGGGAAACCATTAAAGACTTGAAGACTTTAAGGAAAACCATTAAAGTCTTAAGAAGATTATAGAAGGAAGCCATCAAGTTTGAAGACTTTAAAGCCATCAAGTTTGAATACTTTAAGGGAAACCATTAAAGGTTTCAAGTGGGTGAGGATAAATAGGATTTTAAATAAATAATTTATTTAAAATAGTTGTGCAACTTGCTTTTGTAGGAAAATACAAGTGGGTGGAGGATAAAGGTGATTTAAATAAATTATTTATTTAAAATAATTGTGCAACTTGTATTTGTAGGAAAATGCAAGTGGGTGGAGGATAAAGGTGATTTTAAATAAATGATTTATTTATTTAAATGTGAGAGGTGGGATTTTGGGGGTTTTAAATAAATATTAATTTATTTAAATGTGAGAGAAGATTTAATTAAATAAATATGATTTATTTATTTAATTAATGGTCTGAATTTGGTTAAGTGAATTAAATCAAATAAATTGAATAATTTATTTAATTAATAGGAGAATAGGGTTAAGATGAATTAATTAAATATTAATTTAATTAATTATTAATTGATGGTTAAATAATCAAATAAATACTAAGTATTCATTTAATTAAGTGGACAGATTTATGTGACTACATTTGCCCCTCTTTGAGATGGTGCAGTTTATCGCATCGTTTCAAAGAAAGAAAAATAGGTGTGAAGAAATGCCCCATAAAATGTAAATTTAATGGGTGGTATGCCCCCCCTCGAGGGATGGGCCGAATTTTTTTGAAAAATCGGGCGATCTCTCGAAAAAGAATGAAAAGCGGAGGGGAGGTAGAATAGAAGAAATTAGAACTAATGATGAAAGAATGGGAGAAAATGGAGTGAATATGAAGAAACAACAAGCCAACGAGTACCCTGAGGTCATGCAAGAGATACATAGCAGATGTAGTGTGGGGTTTGGATTGATGCTATACAATTGATGAAAATTGTTTGGACAATCTGGTGCAATCGGTTTAATTGCCCCGGTCAAGTCAAAGCATGACAGTTGATGTCAGTTGGTCGCTTGGACATGATAAAGTCTGAGTAAGTGAATCAAAGTGACCTGATGTGACTTAGACAATTGATGTAATTGCCCGATGAAGTCAAGGTATATGAAGCAAAATACTCGTTGAGACGTAGACAATTGATGTAATTGTTTGTTGGATTGTGTTTGATTGGTTGATCAATTGATAGTATGTGCATGTGATGGATGGTTGTGGGGAATCATGGCAGCCCCGTTGAGACTAGGTCATTATGATAAATGCTTGATGTAGTCTAGGATTGCCATAATCGATTACTTGTTGAGACCTGAAGATACTTGATCAGAGTATCTGTTGATAGTCTAGGTGTGTGGGAGGCGATGTATCTGTGTAGACAGAGTAACTTTCTTGACTTATTGGATGACTTAGGATAGGAAACATAATCCCTCCTATTTAGAGATGGATGGTGATGAACGTGGCTGGATTAGGTTGATTGGGACACGATGTAGGGTATGTGATGGTGATTATCGAGATGGGGAGGGTCGGGAGGGGTTCAATGTTAGATAGAAGAAATGGAGGACCTATTGCATTCCTATGGAAGAAGAGGAAAATAGAGTATCCATTGTCATTACTATGTATGAATGATATGCAGCTATTTATGAATGTATGGATGGATGGAATGCAATATATACAAATGAGATGGAATGATGATCCATGGTGCTTTATTTTTCATCATTGAGCTTTAAAATGTTGTAAGAAAATACAAGCAACTTGACATAAAGATTCAAGATGACCAAAGTATTTCTTACATGGATTTTGATATAGCAAGTTAATACAAGCAACTTGATATAATGGATCAAGTTGACTAGAGTATTGCTTGCGGAACAGATAAGGATTATCTCCTTTCATGCATGACTTGGAACGTCCTCCTTGATCTTAGGCTGATCATATCCTGAGACAAGTGCATACTGTAATAAGAGATAAAACCTTTATCCAGTTTGGATGAGGTAGGAGGAACCAAAGAAAGAGAATTGTACCTGCAAACAAACAATATATACATAAAGAATAAAGAATATGGATCCTTGGTAATGGTTCATGCTCATATGGTCGAGGTATACGCTGTAGTTAGCAAGCCGTAATGATCTATGATTGCATTTTGCATAAGATCATGTAGCTTGGTGAACTTCCCACGTAGACACCATTAGTACATGCCCCAGTACTTCATCGGAAGTAATGCGCAAACGATACAAAACAATGCTGAAAGATCCCGATACAGATAAACAAATGATTGTACTCATAAATCAACCAAGTATTTGATAGCTTAACATAATTTTCTTGTCAAAGAAAATGTCATCTTGTCTTTGTTTTGATAAGGAAGGATGCATCCTTGTTTAAGACAGTTTGGATTGTTGATGTTGATTGTGTTGGTCGAGTGATAAGTGGTCATTTGTGTGAGTATTTTGTCAATGTTTGTTTTGTATCTGCTTGAATGAATATGTACAAGGTGTTGCCATGTTTTTGTGTGATTTTTGATGGGTTTTTCAATGTTTTTGGATTTTGTGTAATAGTTTTTGAATGTTTTTTTGGATTTTGTGAGTCATTTTTGAATGTTTTTGATATTTTGCGAGACATTTTTGAATGTTTTTGTATTTTGCGAGACATTTTTGAATGTTTTTGTATTTTGCGAGACATTTTTGAATGTTTTTGCCAATGAATCACCAGTAATGTAGAATCCACTTCCATCATCTAGATTGTAAGGGCATTGCCCCCAAGTTGGACATGATTTATGAAAAAGCGGGATGCTAGATGCATGAAGTACTTTCTTGGATGACAGATCAAATAACAAGCCATGGTTAGATGGATGGATGTGTGTATGTATGAATGTGATCGCAATGAGCCTGAAAGATACTGGAGCCATTACCTTTACGAGTGGCACCTGTTTGCTAGGTTTTCGCCATCGTACTTACCCAAGGTGCCACTGGAGTGGTTGTTCACCGTTTGGATGCATGATTTTTCTTTACTTTTTTGAATGTTTTTGTATTTTCTTTAGGACATTTTTCTGAATGTTTTTGGTATTTTCTTTAGGACATTTTTCTGAATGTTTTTGGTATTTTCTGATATGCAGGGGAGCCTGATGCCTTGTACACCTTAGGTATAAAACCATTTGAGGTGCATGCTATTGATTGGATCTGCGAGCGGTTCTCCATCTGATGTAGCCAACTGATATGCCCTGGACCCGAATACAGCAGTGACAACATATGGGCCCAACCAGTTTGATTCAAACTTGCCTTGATGTTCTCTGTTTGGTTGGTTGCGAGGATTTTCTCGAAGAACAAGATCACCTACCTCAAATGTATGAGATCTAACTTGGTGATTGTAGCTTCTACTCATGCGCTGCTGATAGGCTTTGAGGTGATTGTATGCAGCTTGTCGCTTCTCATCTAGTAACTCTAAGTCCTGAAGACGAGATACTCTGTATGCTTCATCATCGATGAGATTGTGCAATGAAACTCGTAAGGATGGTATCTCGACCTCAATAGGTAAGATAGCTTCAGCACCATAGACCAATGAATAAGGAGTTGCACCTGTAGGGGTCCGAATGCTAGTTCGATATGCCCATAGCGCTGGATTCAATTGAACATGCCAATCACGGCCGACATCATTGACTGTCTTCTTTAGGATCCTCAATATGTTTTTATTGGATGCTTCGGCCTGACCATTGCCTTGTGGGTAATAGGGAGTGGAAAAGCGGTGTTGGATATGAAATTTCTCACAAAGCTCACGAACATCCTGATTTTTGAAAGGAAGACCGTTATCTGTGACAATGGACATGGGCACACCATACCGGCAGATGATGTAATTGAGGATGAATGAGGCGATCTTCTTGCCGGTGACTTGGGTAAGTGGAATAGCTTCGATCCACTTGGTGAAATATTCGGTGGCGGTAATAATGAATTTATGGCCATTGGATGAAGATGGATGGATTTTACCCACAAGATCAAGACCCCATTGACAAAAAGGCCATGGTGTTGTGATTGGTTGCAGTTCTTGAGCTGGTGCATGTATTAGGTCGCCATGAACTTGACATTTTTTGCACTTCCTGACAAAGTAGTAGGAATCCTTTTTCATAGATGGCCAATAGTATCCAGCTCGCATGATCTTCTTGGCTAGTGATGGACCACTTGAGTGAGTCCCGCAAATTCCTTCATGTACCTCTTCCAAAGCCTTTGTTATCTCACCTTGTTCTAGACATCGAAGGAGAGTACCATCAAGACCGTGTCGGTATAGGGTTTCGGCAATAATGGTATATCGAGCAGTTTGGCGAATGAAGGTTTTACGTTGGTTATTTGATTGGTTGGGAGGAAGGGTGTGATCGCGGAGATAGGTGTAGAACTCACCGTACCATGGGGATTCAGAACCAACAAGGCAACATATCATTTCAGATTCGGGGATATCATAAGCGGGGATCCAAAGTTGTTCTACCAAGAACTCGTAGCGTGTTGAATTCTGTGGAAGATCTAGGAGAGATGCGATGGTAGCCATGGCGTCAGCGGCTCGATTCTGATCTCTTGGTATCTGCTCAAAAGTGATAGTAGTGAATGATGTCTTTAGACTGTCCACCATTTGCTTGTATGGCATGAGTTTATCATCTTTGGTCTGATATTCATTAGTTGCTTGTCAAATGACCAGTTGTGAGTCGCCATATACTTGTAGTTCTTGTAATTTCCATTGTACGGCTAACCTGAGTCCTGTGATCAAGGCCTCATACTCTGCTATGTTGTTTGTGCATGGAAATGTGAGCCTGTAAGACTTCGGGATGCTATCACCTTGAGGTGTGATAAACAGAATGCCTGCCCCCGAGCCGTGCCTAGTGTATGAACCATCAAAATATAGTTTCCATGGTTGTGCTTCTGTGATCATGAATATCTCTTCATCTGGAAAATTGGAAATGAGAGGATGATCGCCTATGAGTGGTGCATCAGCCAATTGATCTGCAATGACCTGCCCTTTGATAGCTTTATGGTCCACATACTCGATGTCGAATTCACTTAGAATCATTACCCATTTGGCCAAACGACCTGTCAATGCTGCTTTGCTGAGTAAGTACTTGAGTGGATCAATCTTTGCAATGAGTTGCACCTTGTGTGTTAACAGATAGTGCCTCAGTTTAGTGGCTGCCAAGATTACTGCTAGGCAAGCTCGCTCAATAGGTGTGTAATTGAGTTCATAGCCCACCAGTGTGCGAGAGATGTAGTAAATAGCACACTCTTTTCCTTCTGCATTACGTTGTGCCAGTAGTACACCCAATGTTGTACTTGTTGCTGAGATATAGAGCAATAATGGTCTACTTGGATCTAGTGGCATCAGCAATGGTGGATTCATGAGATAGTCTTTAAGCACCTAAAATGCTTGCTGACATCTGTCATCCCACTGAAAGCGGATGTTCTTGTGTAGCAGGTGTGTGAATGGGTGACACTTATCAGCCAATTGTGCAATGAATCTGCGGATAGATTGAAGCCGTCCTTGTAGTGTTCTTAGCTGACTGATATTCTTTGGAGGTGGCATGTCCATGATTTCTTTAACCTTTGCTGGATCGACCTCAATGCCTTTGCTTGAGACAATGTATCCTAGAAGTTTCCCGGAGGTCACTCCAAAGACACATTTCTTTGGGTTGAGTCGAACATGATATTGTTCCAGTCTATCAAAGATTTGATCTAAGATGTGGAGATGTCCTTCTCTAGTAACTGATTTTGCTAGTAAGTCATCCACATAGTCTTCCATCATGGTATGCATCATGTCATGGAAGATGGTGGTCATTGCTCTTTGATAGGTTGCTCCTGCATTATTTAGACCAAAAGGCATTACATTCCAGCAGTATGTGCCCCATGGACATGTGAAGGCTATCTTATGTTGGTCCTCTGGTGCGACCTTTATCTGATTGTATCCTGAAAAGCCATCCATGAGTGAAAGCATGGCATGTCCTGCTGTCAGGTCCACTATGATGTCGATATTTGGTAGGGGGAAGTCATCCTTAGGACAAGCTTTATTTAGATCTCGGAAGTCGATACAAATGCGGATGCCCCCTTTTGGTTTGCCAACTGGCACGATGTTGGAGATCCATTCTGCATAATCAATTGGCCTAATGAAACCAACATCTAGGAGTTTCTTGAGCTCTGTTTTGACTAGCACTACAATCTGGGGATGCATCTTACGAAGCTTCTGCTTGACAGGTTTGGCTCCTTTTGCTACTGTGAGATGATGCATAACTAAATCCGGATCAAGCCCAGGCATGTTTGCATATGACCATGCAAAGTTGATCTGACGCTGCTGGAAGAATTCTATGAATTGAGGTTATTCCTCTGGAGTGAGAAGAGATGCCAGATGTATGATATGAGGGTTTTCAGGAGTCCCCACATTGTATTCTTTGGTTTCCTTGATAAGAATCGTTGATCATTCCTGTTGTGTACTAGCAGGGAGAATGTCAAACCCTTCATCCTCAAGTGCCTCAGAGAGGTTTTCACCGTTGGATACGCTCTTTCTTTTTACTTTTGTTGGATCAAACAGTGCCACAGTGTGGTTTTCACTGGAAGATCCATGTTTTAATGTTATATTTTTGTAGCTGAAGGGTTTGGCATCTGCCCCGAAGTATGCTACGCTATTAAGTTGAATGGCGAATCCAACTTTGTGATCCCCGCTTGGTAGATTATCCCTTAATTCCAAAAAGTCAATGATAGCCTCATCGTTTTGGAAGAGGTCAAGACATGGGGGATTTGGTTGGTTCCATTCGATGAGTTCAGGGTGGACAATGGGCATTACGTCATCGATTAGGTTAAGTGTGGGAGATGTATCAGTGAGGGTTAAGACAGTGTGGTGAAGGTCGTTGATGGTACTCTCCCTGTCAGAATCAGGCGTAGGATGAGACGTAGGGTCTGTGGAAGATGTTTCCAGCTCAGGTACCCAAGTGGTCTTTATCTGTGCTTCTCCGTAAACAGGGATGTCTTTGCATGGCGGAGGTGGTGATGTGTCTTCCTCATCTAAAGTGTTAAGCTGTACAGAATCAAATTCTGACTCATGTGAGTCGATCTCTGAATCACTTTCCAGCATCCGATTGCTATACCATACTGGGATGTCTTTGGAGTTGAACACGGCAGGTGTGATTGGTTTATGTATCTTTGTGGTGATCGGTGCTGCAGGAACCGTGATGGGGTTTAAAGGATTTGTTACTGGAAGTATTGGTAATGGTGACTCAGTGGCTTCTGCTAGAATTACTAGCGCCATAGATGTTGCAGTGGGTTCTGATACAGTTGCTGCTGCTATTGGTGTTATTGATGGGATTACTGGTTCATTTGGTGGGATGATTGGCATTGTAGATGGTTGTGGTGGTTTTGTGAGCCTCGATGGGGTAGTGGGGATAGTGTTTGATGGTGCTTTGATTATGAAAGGTGTCCTCTTTGCAGTAGGTGGGCAAAATGGTTTGCTAGGTTTTCCTTTGAATCTGAGTTTAGGAAGGATCTCTTTTTCAAAACCTAGGCCTGTATTACCTTTGGGCTTGAATTCTGGTAGCAGCGGTTCATGTCGTCCTTGTTTGTAGTATCCCAAAGCACTCTGACCATCATATCCCATTCTTTGCATAATGAGGAGGCCTTTGCCATATTGTTCCGTAGGAAGTGTAACTTGCGGTTTGTCAGTGGTGATGGGATCTTTATAGATCCAGTCCGCCAGGTCCTCATCTTGTGTCTCTTCCTCTTGACTCTTTCCAAAAATGAAAGGCGTTAAGGCACATGCAGGCATGATTAGTGGTTGCTGGAGCAACTGCTGTGGTTTACCATGTGTTCTAGGAGAAGTGGGCATTTGTCCCACACAAAAGAGTTGACTCAAGTTGTATTCTCCAGGACCTTCCTCTGTGATTTTCATCTTAAGCTTTTCTTGCTTGGGTATAGGGGTGTTTGAACTGGCAAGAGAGGCGGGATTTACATATGATGTGGAGGAAATGGCTTCCCTATTATTGGGAACAATAATTTCTGGTTGATGGCTGATATTATGGCAAAATGCAAAGGGATTTGCATCGCCCAGGATTGTGATCTCTGCACCATTATGTGGGAACTTGATACATTGATGGTAGGTAGATGGAACGGCTTGCATGGCATGTATCCAAGGTCTCCCTAATAATAGATTATATGGCAGAGGAAGGTCCAGAACCTGACAAATGATATGCTTTACCACAGGGCCCACTCGGATTGGTAGTACCACAGCTCCTTTGGATGAATACTCTGCATCAGCATAGGCCTTGATGGTGATCTTCTTGCGAGGATCCACTGATTCTATTGCATATCCCAATGCTATGACCAACTGTAGTGTACAGATGTTTAGGCCTGCTCCATTATCTATCAAGACTCGCTTGATCCTGTGTTGGTTGACAAAGCCTTCAATGTGGAGTGAGGTGTTATGAGGTTGTTGGAACGAAGAGTTGTCACTTTCGGAAAAAGTGAGACAAGGTGATGACTTTAGAGTTCCAACCATGGCTTGAAATTGGTTCGTGTTCAGGTTTGCAGGGACTAACGCCTCTTGGAGTGCTTGATCCAAGATTGTTTTATGAGATGGTGATAAGCGTAATAGTTCTAAAATGGATATGAGTGCAGGGGTTTTGTCTAATTGTTCCACAAGGTTATATTGCTTCGGGACGGAGGTGGTGCCCTGTGGAGCTGCCTTGATGGTGACCTTGCCACGACGTGTAACAACATTGCAATTTGAGGTGGGATTTTTGAAGGTTATAGTTGCAACTTGTTCATTGGCATCATACAGGTGATTTACAGTGTAGTTATACGCAGCCTGCGTATAATCAGTGGTATCACTGCCTCACCGGGAAGTGGAAGGACCCCTTTGATCTTGTGATGGAAGTGGATTCTTAAACATCAAATGATCATTATTTGTTGTTTTTGGGTCATGTCCTTCAATCTCAATTTCTCCTCGGTCAATAAGATCCTGAATGAGATCTTTCAATCGGTGACAATTACTTGTCTTGTGTCCTCTTCCTTGATGGAATTCACAGTGTTCAGTATCTCGCCACCATGCTGGTTTGACCTGAGGTTCATAGTTTGATAGTTTAGGTAGAGTGACCAAATTTTGAGAAATGAGTTGTCGCAATACTGTTTCAATGGGTTCCCCTAAGGGAGTGTATGTGCATTTCTGTTTTTGCTGACAAGGTCTTGGTTCATCGTGAGATGTGATGCGACCTTGATTGGAAGGAACATTTGTGTTATTCTGAGGTGGAGGATTTTGTCCTGCAAACCGAACCACACGTTGTGCATTTTGGACAGTCCTGGCATCCACAACTCCATCGTTGATGATATTCTTGTTCTTGTTCCAGAAGTTCGATTTATCGCTATTGAAGCGCGGGCGAGGACCATCTTTTGGTTCATTAAAGATTTTGATGAGTCCTTTCTTGATGAGTGCCCTTTCACATTTTAAACCCTTGGTGATCATATCGTTAAAAGAATCTGTGTCTTTGACATCCAGGTGAAATTCCATTTCTTCGTTTAAGTTGGAAATGAAAATTTCCACTAGTTCTCGTTCAGGTAACTGAAGAGAACGTCTGCTAGACATTTGGCGCCATCTTTGCAGGAATACTGAGAATAGTTCACCTGGTTTTTGTTTGGTATTGCACAAATCAGCCATGGTGATGTCGCGTTCAATATTATAAGAGTAATGAGATAGGAACTTCTGGATGAGTTCCTCAAATGTTCTAATGCCACCTGGTAGTCGGGAAAACCATGATGTGGTTGTTCCTCTCAAGCTTTGGGGAAAAAGGTGCATTAGGTATGTGTCCTCATAAGCCACTTCAAGACAAGCGGAATGAAATTCTCGGACATGATCACGGGGATCCCCCTTTCCTCTATATTTTTCAAATTTTGGTGTTTCGAACCCGCGTGGAAAGGGTGGCATATAAAGATTCCTATCAAATAGATAGGGACAGATGTCGTTAAGTGAGAATTGATTGGTCTTAACACCACTATGAAGTTGTTGGGCGAGATTCTCGACTTGTTGCCGCAACATCTCCATTTCATTTGGAGGAGGAGGTGGTGGGTTACCTCGAGGGATGTTATATCTGATGTGATTTCTACCTCTTTCCTCCTCATGGCGACTTTGTCTTTCTGATGCTTGTCTTAATTGGGCAAGATCAAAGTCTGAGGGGAGTTTGGCTCCTTCTTGAGCGAGTCTTAAAAAGTGAGCATCCGCATTGCTCCTTAATATTTCATCAAATAATCTGTTAAAATGAGGGTTATGCTGAACCCTTTCGATTGTTGAAGGAGTGGGAGTACTTGGGTTTTCGTCATTCACATTTCCTCCAAGTGCTTCTTGAAATTCATTGAGGTTGTCCTCTTCTTCCTCAATTTCTATTTCTCGTTGCCTTGATCGTGATCGGGTTTGAGCCATTTTGTTTGCAAGTTTGTTTTGAAGTTGATTGAAGATGATGATGAGTTGGTGATGAAATGAAAGATTGATGGTTGGTGGATTGTAGATCTCTAGCACTCTAAAGGTAAATGTAACCAGAATTCTTTCTTTGAATTGCTTGTTTGTTTTGATGATTTTGGATGTGATAAGGTGTAGAGAAATCTGAGATGTGTTACAGATTTTGACTACCTAGTAATGAGAGGATTCACTCATGAACTAGTTTTAACCTGCGTAGATGTGTCTCTTAGGATGAGCTTATCCTAGATGTAGAAACAATCTAAAAGTGATGTGATGTGTTTGATTTCAAGCAATATCTAAAAAGGAATCGTGGGACAAGAACCTCTTAATGTTTTGAGAGTTGGGATGGATTGATGATGAAGTGATGATGTATGAGTGAGATGATGGATGAAAATGTTTTCAACTTCAATAAAAACTTTGTGTTACAAATGGGACAAACTCTATCTCTTCCCTTTCAGGCGTTGGTGGCACTTCTCAAGCTGTGTTGTAGGTGATACAGATGTTTGGGAAGAAGTTGGGATTAATCTTTCCTCCTTGATTTTTGTGATAACTCAGAGCTCTATATTTCATAAAAGCTCTACGATTCAATGATTCTGAATCAAACTCGTTTGTTTTACCTTGAAGGTATAGACGCATGCGATGTAGAAAGACTCTATGTGAGACAAAGATTTGTCTATTGAGATAGAAGAAGTTCCTCCTTTTGATCAAAGCCTTTGAGCTTAATGGTCTCCTTTTCAAGTTGATATTCTGATGACACTTCTTCTTTCGCAAGATGTGAAGAATGGTCATAAATTTTTGACTCTTTGTTTGTTTGCACTTTGTTTTTGGTATTTTTGGTTGTGTTGACAGATGTTGGATGAATACTTTGTTTTTGGGATTGATTTTCTGATTTTTCTTTGACAAGAAAACAAAGCAAGCACACAAACACAAGATTGTAGCCTCAAAGGCACAAATGAGTATGGGTCTAGATCAACCCAATTCTTGGACTTGTTTTTGACCCTTCCTTTAGATGTATTTTAAGGTGTCTTTCCAAAGCCTGAAGTCGACTCAATTTGCACTAGGTCTGTAAAACGAACACACTTCAAACACTTTTTTATCCCTAAGGTCAAATGGCCAGTTGTGATAAATTTAGCCCACATCTTGATATTTCTTCGACTTTGGTACTACATACCTTATGAATCCCGCCGTGGCAGGTAAGGATGTGATATACTAAGTCTTGCACGAGCATAACAAATAGATGATCCCTATGATGGGGGAGTCACCACTTTTATCAAGCCACAAGTGACTTTTCAAAAGGCTATGTTTCTACTCAAGGAAATATGTATGGTGAGTATCTTGGGAGCAAAACCATCTATGCTCTTGCACTAAATTATACCTCAAATATCCTCAATCAATAGAACAGGTGGGCTACTACTTAAGGGTGTTTAGTCATGTTCAATGGCTTTGGACATAAGTTCATTCTGCAGTGACTCACTTAAGAGCCTTGTAACTGGTGGTGGGGCCCATTTGTCCTTTCGGCCAGTTACACTGTAGGAACAGCTATACCCAAGGCTACAGCTTTCGCTCTCACCTGATTTCTATAGCGGCTCGAAGGATTTACCGCTCGAGGTCATTCCCAAGAGTATCGATCCCTTGGCAGGCCTCTCTTAAAAAGATAAAATGTGAGTGTTACTAACACTTTTCTCTTGCACCTAGGACCACGAAAGCCAAGGGAGAGGATAGTGTGTGTTAGAAGTAGGACCACTCGACCAACTCTTTGCACAAGTGTGCCAAGCACGAAAAACACTTGTTCTTTTTAATCTATCATTGCAATGTGATCTAACTATTTGGAGATGTTGCTCCAACAATCATGGTGTTCTTTTTAATTTTCAAAGGCAATTGTTTGAGTAAACTAGAATTTGAAAATCCTGGTCAACTTAATGAAAAATACGTTTGCATGAAGTAAAATTGCTTTAAAAATGAGACAAGTTGATTGTGGATTTTATTTGCACCAAAAATGGAAGTGTGGATTGTGAGTTTTATCTTGATGCAAGAAATAAATTTTGCCTTGTTTATTTTAAGCACCAAAACGAAGTTTGTTTCCTAACTTGCAAAAAAAATAAAGTTGTTTTTGTATAAGTTTGTGGTTCTTTTTACCTTGGAACAATGAAATTCTTTTTAAGAGCCCCAAACAAATATTTGATTCTTTTTTTAAAAGCCCAAAGTTGAAATGTGAAGTTAATTTTAAAACAAAATAAAAAGTGAATTCATTTTTAAAACCAACTTCAAAAAACAAGTTAGTAAAAAAATATAAATCTACTTTTTAATCTAATTTAAATCTACACAAAAGAGAAAAATAGTTAGTAAAATCCGCCTATTTGGTGGGCTTCTACAAGCCTAATTTTTTTTTTTTTTTGGTTACAAGGTGATTTGTACAACGTTTTGTTACAATAGCGCTAGTCTGCATTTGAACAGAGGCACTATTTAACACAAACGCACTAAAAGAAAGGGAAAGACAGAGAAGGAAAAAGCACTGAAACAGGGTGAACAGCGCCAAAATAATGTCAAATGCACCAAAACAGTGTCAAAAGCGCAACCTATGTGACATTTTCAACATTCAAACATGTTATTGGTTTAAAAAAAAAAAAAAAGTTGATCTTTTGCGTGTTCGATTCACGTCGGGTTCACCAAATGATGTCATGGAAATGGGGACAAGGCAACAACAAAGTTCAATGTTAATAAGTTAGTTTCAACCATAAAAACAAAACAAAGAACTAAAAACCATTCCAAACATATCAAGAGAGATTTCAAAAAGCATGAAAGAAGTTTAACAAAATAAAAGAAAGGAGAAGAGCCTCCCTAAGATGCTTCCATGATGCCTTTTGATGCTTCTCCCTTGTTTCTCTCCTCTCCAAGTCCCAAATGAGTGTAGCTCTCAGCTTTTAGCACTAGCCATGGATGCCATATGGAGATTCAAGATGGTTGAATATGATAAGCAAATACTATGCAAGAGTAGATAGTGATGCTATGAAAAAGCTCTATGCTAATGCCAGTATAACAACAATACTCTAAAATGCTTCCTTTTTGCTTGAGGAGAAGGGTTCTATTTATAGAAGAAATGGGGAAATGAAGGGTTAAGATTGAATGGTTTAATCAAGGGCCAAGTTTGAAAGTTGGGGATCCATGTGCACAATTGGCACCAATAAAATGGTGACAAGTGTCAACATAGGATTGGGTTGAGAGAAGAGGTTGGAGGCATTAAAGGCCTGAGAAGACCTCATGGTTATCTAGAAGGTAAGGGTCAAGTCTAAATTAAGATTACTCATTGGATTAAGAGTTAATCCAAGGATAAACCTTTGTGCAAATGATTAAGAGATAATCATGGTCAAAGCATTAAAGGCTTGATGAGACCTTTGGGTTGGGTAGAGGTTGAGTCAAAACAAATGTTTTAACCATGTGGGAGGGTTTGAGGTAACCATTAATGGTTATTGGAGACTTTGGGGATTAAGTGGTTGAAGGTTGAAAGCCTTCAATGGTTATCAAAGACTTTGAGGGTTAATTTGTTGAACACACAAAGCATTAATTGCTTTTCAAAGACTTTGGAGTCTTTGAGAAGTGACTCCAATTTGCTTAGGAATGTGACAATATTTAGGGGATGGATTAGGCTAATTAGGAAGGGTTTAGAAGAATCTAGAAGGGGTTTAGGCATACAAGTGGATTTTGTAGGAAAATGCAAGTGGGAGAAATTTTGGTATTTTCAATTAAAATAAAATCATTTATTTCAATTAAATGGTGTAATTTGCATTTGGATAAATATTCAAATAAATATTAATTTATTTAAATGAGAAAAATGAAGATAAAGCATTAAAATGCTTGAAGACTTTGAGGGAAACCATTAAAGACTTGAAGACTTTAAGGAAAACCATTAAAGTCTTAAGAAGATTATAGAAGGAAGCCATCAAGTTTGAAGACTTTAAAGCCATCAAGTTTGAATACTTTAAGGGAAACCATTAAAGGTTTCAAGTGGGTGAGGATAAATAGGATTTTAAATAAATAATTTATTTAAAATAGTTGTGCAACTTGCTTTTGTAGGAAAATACAAGTGGGTGGAGGATAAAGGTGATTTAAATAAATTATTTATTTAAAATAATTGTGCAACTTGTATTTGTAGGAAAATGCAAGTGGGTGGAGGATAAAGGTGATTTTAAATAAATGATTTATTTATTTAAATGTGAGAGGTGGGATTTTGGGGGTTTTAAATAAATATTAATTTATTTAAATGTGAGAGAAGATTTAATTAAATAAATATGATTTATTTATTTAATTAATGGTCTGAATTTGGTTAAGTGAATTAAATCAAATAAATTGAATAATTTATTTAATTAATAGGAGAATAGGGTTAAGATGAATTAATTAAATATTAATTTAATTAATTATTAATTGATGGTTAAATAATCAAATAAATACTAAGTATTCATTTAATTAAGTGGACAGATTTATGTGACTACAACTTCAGTCTTCAATATCTCCACACTCTATCTATTCACATAGACATAATCTTCTCTACAATGATCACACATAACCTTTTCTCTTCCATGTCTCACACATGCAAACCCTAGACATGATATCCTTATAAAGGAAACTGATTTCATGTCTGTCTAATAGGAGTAGACTACAAGTTCCTAGGTTCAGTGTATCTAGACACATTTGGTAACATGACACAAAAAAACCGCCAAAGTGTTGGTGGATGATAACTCATCACACATTACAGTAATACCGGTTGGTAACTCATCACAAAGTAATACCGATTACCAGTTGTCAAAAATGAAGGTTGGTAGATCGTAGTATTCCAATCAAAAGATAACTGCTGCTTGGTTCTTTCATACTGCTTGAGATCCTCGAACCGCTTGGGATCCTTGTACTGCTTGGGGTCTTCATACAATCTATGACTGGTAAACCATTTTCTGCAAAACACCGATAGTCTAAAGACTATACATTCAATAATACATAATATCGGTTGAAGAAATTACCGGTTGAGCATAACTCATACATCAAGAAAGTGTGTGTCCATCAAAGACAATCAAAACATCATCAAAATGCCAACAAAATTAGTATTCCCTTGAATTTATTGAAAAATTTAAACAACCATCCACATAACATAACTAAATTGCAAAAGTGAAAATAACAATAAGCAAAAACAAGGTACACCACATGACACCAATATTTATATGTGAAAAACCCAAGATGGGAAAAACCACAAAGAGGATTAGCTCTCAATATGATGTAACTCATTATAGAGTACAAATAATGCCTCACTACCAAATGGATTCACTATCCAAAGAATAACAGCTCACTACTAGAGGATGGCCTAAAGCCAATATTACAAAAATTGAACTATTATAATTGCATCTTGTAGCGTCGCAAATTGTACGCACTTGCTAGGGTGGTACAATTTCACACCTAGTTTAGCACCCGCCTTGGTGCATTTTACATTTTGCATTGCATTTCTCCTTTAGCACTTAATTAATCAAATTAATTAGGTCTAAGGTCCTATTTCATCATCCTTCACATCATAAAGTTGGGCCCTTTCATTAAAGTGTGCCCCTTTTCATGTTATTCCTCCAATACATCATCTAATCAAAAACCCTAATTAAGTCCTATTTTGAACTTGGGGGCTTGATTTCGGGGGTCAAAACATCTCGAAATCACCTGTAGCTTCGAGATTCTCTCTAAAATCATCATATCTGACGGCCCTGAAAATTTGGTGAAAAGTTGTCGGGACCATGGTGCCCGAAGTGCACACGGTCCCGGACATTTTTACCAAAATTTTAGGAGCACGATCCAATCATAAAATAAAGCTTAACCCCAAGAAATTGGCGGGAGATTCAATCTCTACATCGGCCAAAAGATGAAACTATGACCTAGGGTTTCATACATAAGAGCTCTCTTTCTTCATTTGAAAGGATGCGGAATTTTGTTTTCAGGAACCTCATATGCAGCGAAAGAGCAGATCTTTGAAGACTTCAACAACATTCAACATCCCTCTATCAAGCATTTATCAATTCCATTCATCCATTTAGGGCTTGGAAGACATTGAAGAACAATAGGAGATTACCGATTGAAGATTGGCTTGTACCTCTCCCTTGGGGGTTGGGTATGATTTCATGTTGTTTTCATGTCTTTGCATAAGCTTCAATATCTCATTTATTCATGCTTTAGATCACTTTGCATCTTGATTTAGAGCATTTACATTATCATTTACAAGCAATTAGGGTTTACTTTCTAGGTTGGTCTAGTTTGCTTACTTGCATTTTAGATCTTGCACACACATTACTTTTACAATACAACTTGGCTATTCGTGGAGGTGGAAATCACCGAAGCGGGGGTTTGACTAAGACAAAACCCTATATAGCTGCCCAAACACTCTTTTCAGATATAAGTGCAGGTTTCAGGACTCGGACGACGCCGCAGGTTACAGATCCAAGAAAAGCAGGTCGAGACAGCACCCCACACCAAATTGCAGAAAAAAAGACCAGGACAGGGGCGTGGGGCACCCTGGTCCTGCCAGAACAGGGGTGTGGGGTGCCCTGGTCCTACCAGGATAGGGGCACTGGGTGCCTTGGTTCCTGGGACAGACGCGCTGGGCGCCCTGGTCCTCCTAACTGACAACATTTCAGACAGTTTTCCAGAGTGCAAAACAGTAGTTTCAGGTGTAGTTCCGGGACAGAATCAGGACAGTGGCACCCGCACCCCCATCCTGAACATTTTCAGTCAAATTTTGACTCTGGGTACGCATCTGCATTCTTGTCTTGTCTTTGTGATTACAGATTTCCCTTGTTTAAGTTCAATTCTGCAATCTTGTTATTAGTTCATACTTGCATTTTAGGGTTAGGAATTGAACTTGCATAATCTTACCTTTCAATTACAACAAAGGAATAGAAATCCTAACAGGTAGCCTGTGGCTCTCTCTTTCACAAAAAGAAGTAGCCAATTGTGTGATACCTCTAGGCTCTTTCGTATTCCGTAATGTGTGTCAAAAGGTAGGATTAGGGCATGATAACCTAGTCTCGCTTTTTCTCCCACACATTTTGGTGAACCCGACGTGAATCTATCATTGCTTCCTCTTGCATTGCATTTGTTAGATCTAGATCTAGATTTAGTGTGTTTTCATTTCATTTTCATTAAAAAGAAAAAAAAAAAAAGTGTGTTTCTTTGCATTGTGTGTTTAAATTTCATGCAACTTTTATTTCAAAATGTTCGACTTTTATTTGCAAAATGTTCATGCTTATGATGATTATTATGAGTATAGCCAAGATGAATTAGATGAAGCTTTAGATGAGTTTTTGAACCCTAAAGATGCCAAACCTTCATTTTACCAAAAACTCATAAACCTTGTTACTATGCCATTTCATTGTGATGAGAAAGATAAGTTGAATGATTCCTCTCAAGGGTACATTCCTATCAACTCTTCCACTAAATCTAGTAACATGGTTGTTTTCAACAATCCCCTCTATGAAGAGATATCTCCTTTTGAACCAAAAGATAAACCTTTTCATAGCTATGATCATACTTTGTTGGATGATTCTCTTGATGACTTTGTGGCTTTATCGAAATCTTTAAACAAGAACAAGACTTCTAAATTGGTTAACATGATAAACTTGAATGAGCATAAAAAGCCTCTCTTTGAAGTCCAAGGTGCTTATCCTTCTCCCACCTTTCAAGTTCCTAAATCACCTCTCCTTACTGTCCAAGGAGGGTATGATCATGATTCCTTTCGTACTCCGAATAAACCAATCATCACTGTGCAAGGAAGAAAACCTATAAGTCCTTATAGTTATGCCAAGCAAATAACTAGAGAGAGTTATCATGCGGTTGCCCATACTTATCATACCAAAAATAATAGGCAGCCTAGTCCTCCTCCTGTTATTCCAGTTTCTCTTCCGAATCCTCAACCAATTCTTCCGCAAGCTCCACGTATTTCACAAGTTCTTAGTAAGGAATATGTTCTCATAGAACAAATTAAAGTTACCCCTACAAAGATATCCCTTTGGGATTTGATTCAAACTTCTTCCACTCATCATGGAATGTTACAAGATGCCTTGAAAGATTTGAATGTTCCTCCACTGAATACATCTAGTAATATAGCATCTTTGGTTAACTCTGTGATGAATCCTAAAGCTCAAATTGTGTTTACCCAAGATAAGTTGCCTACTAGTGAAATTCAACATCAATATGATCCCTTGATGATTGTGGTTATCATGAAAGACACTGCTATAAGACGAACACTAGTAGATAATGGCTCTAGTCTTAATGTGTGTAGCATTAATCTTTTGCATAAGATGAATGTGGATACATCCCTAATTGAGCCGGACTCTCGTCCTATTCGAGGCTTTGATAATGTGGCTAAAACTTCATTAGGTAATATCACCTTACCCATCATAGTGGGGCCTGTTACTTTGCCTACTCCTATCCATGTTATGTCGGGAAATCTAACATACAACTTGTTATTAGGGAGACCTTGGATTCACAGTATGCAAGTTGTCCCCTCTACATTGCACAGACAAGTTAAGTTTATCTACAATAATAAGACATATACCTTGATAGGTGATACTAATTTCCAAGCTTGTTTACAAACATCTACTTCCAAAGGGGGTTCTTCTAAGCCACCCTCGTCTAGTGATGACTCTTTAAACAAGATACCTATTGATGAATCCTCGCTCTCTGATGATCAAAATTCTTTGGATGAGTCTGGAGCTCCTAAAGAAGACTCTTCTCAACTTGAAACTACACATGAGAAGGATTTTGATCCTAAGAAGGTTCTCGCAGACGATGATTGGGGATCCCTTGATTTTAATCCCACCTTTGTAGGTGAATATAAGGTTCCTTCTAGAGAGCTTAAAGTTGAAAAGAAGGAAGAAGCTAAAAATCAATTAACATTACCTGAGTCTATGAGCAATAATTTTGTGGCCGCTTCTCAAACTTATTCTCCTCATACCTCTAATTTTGAAGAGTTTGACTCTTTGTCTTATGAAAAACCGCCTTCTCTTTCTGAAATGGCTGATCGTTATGGTCGTGGTTTTCGCATTTTTGCTAAGCATGGGTATCATGGAAATGGTTGTGGCACTCACGAACAAGGGATAAAAGTTCCTCTAGAGAATAATCTTCACAATTATGCCTTTGGACTTGGCTATAATCCTTGCAAGCGCACTAAAGCTTCTAAGAGACCATGTATTAGTGTTAATGCTATTTCTACATCTCTATCAATGCAACACCCTGAGTACATTGATGAGGATCCTTCGTGTGCCTGTGCTTTGGATGTTTTTCCTATCGATGATGCTTTAGCTGAGTTTTTAGGAGCATATGATACTCTTCCTCGTTATCATCACAATAGGGGACTCCCTTATTGTTTGAACACTGAAGCCTATTTTGGAAAAGAGATTGATAATGATGAGATTGTGAAAGAATTCCCTGAGTTAAAGGATACTCCTCAACAAAGTAATCTTCTCATAAGTGACACCACTAATGTTAAGATGGATCCTTGCAATGAAGAAAAAGTTATTAAAATTGGAAAATGTTTGGATGAAGAGGAACAAAAACAATATGAAGATTTATTGCATGAATTCCCTGAGATCTTTGCTTGGACATACTCTGACATGCCTGGTATAGATCCTCAGATTGTTACTCATAACATTGTCTTGGTTCCTGATGCTAAGCCCGTGAAATAAAAGATTCAAAAAATGAATCCTAAGGTGGCTCTGCTTGTTAAGGCTGAGATTGAAAAGTTATTGGAGGCTGGATTTATTCGCCCTATTGATTATTCCCCGTGGATTTCAAATATTGTCGCTGTGGCTAAACCAGATAATAAAATAAGAATGTGTACCAATTTCCAAGATTTAAATAAGGCTTCTTTAAAAAGATGATTTCCCTCTTCCAAACATTGATATGATAGTTGATTCTATGGCAGGACATGCCTTGTTATCCTTCATGGATGGTTTTTCAGGGTATAATCAAATTTACATTAACCCTCAAGATCAATTCAAAACTGCTTTCACCACTCCTTGGGGTACGTTTTGTTGGATAATGATGCCTTTTGGACTTAAAAATGCCGGTGCAACTTATCAACGAGCGATGACCCTTATCTTTCATGATTATATGCATAAGATTTTAGAGGATTATGTTGATGATATTTTGGCCAAATCCATTCTCTGCATAGATCATATTAAAATCCTTCGTCAAATCTTTGAAAGAATTCATAAATATCACATGCGCTTGAATCCTCGAAAATGTGTTTTTGGTGTGGATAGTGGAAAACTATTAGGATTCATAGTTTCGCATCGTGGGATTGAGGTGGATACTAAGAAAATAGATGCTATTGTCAACATGTCACCTCCTAGAAATGTGTCTCAACTCAAAAGCTTACAAGGAAAGATTCAAGCTATTCGTAGGTTTGTATCTCAACTTGCAGATCGCACTTTTCCTTTTACTCAGCTTCTTAAAAAGAATATCACTTTTCAATGGAATGAAGATTGTCAGCAAGCATTTGAAGATTTAAAAGTGTATTTGGCTAATCCTCCTATCCTTCAACCGGCCGAACCTTCTAAACCCTTTCTTCTTTATACAGTTGCTTCCTCTCATGCTCTTGCAGCATTATTGGCACAACATGATAAAGATGGTAAGGAGTGTCCGGTTTATTATATAAGTCGTACATTACTCGATTATGAGACCCGATATTCTGTGATAGAAAGACAATGCTTGGCCTTGGTGTTTGTGACTCAGAAATTGAGACATTATCTCTTAAATTCAGAAGTCCACGTCATGGTAAAGTTTGATCCTTTGAAGCATCTTTTCTCTAAAACTGATTTATCAGGATGCCTAGCTAAGTGGGTTATGATGTTAACTGAATTTGACCTTAAATTTGTTTCACAAAGAGCAATTAAAGGGCAAGCATTGACTGATCACCTAGTTGAGGCCCCTTCACCTTTCTCCTTCCCTAACCCTGAGTCTTTTCCTGACGACTTCATTCTTTGTACAGAGAAAGATGAAACTTGGGAGTTATACTTTGACGGATCTAAGTGTCGTACAGGATTGAGGGCAGGTGTTGTTCTGATTTCTCCTACAAAGAAGTCTATTCCCTTATCTTATCGTCTCAATTTCCTATGTACCAATAACATCGCTGAGTATGAGGCTCTTATAGCAGGAATAAAGGCAGCCTTAGCTCTGAATATAAAACACATACATATTTTTGGAGATTCTCAATTGATTATAAGACATGTAACAAGACTATATCAAGTGAAACAAGACAAATTATCACAATATAAAGACCTTGCTATCTCTTTGTTACAAAAATTTGATTCTTACACCATGGAACCTGTTCCTCGAAAAGATAATCAACATGTGGACGCAATGGCATGTGTGGCTTCTTTGATATCTTTAGAGGACCCTATGGTTGATCTTAAATTTGTTATTCACAACCTTATTTCTCCAGCTATTGTAGATGATTCTAGCTTAGTGACATGTTGTGAATTTATTGATTTAGATGAATGGTATTCGCATATCGTAAGATACTTGACTGATGGTACCTTTCCTGATTCCGCTAATAGGAACACTAGGGCTAGAGTTCGCAAGCTGTCCGCTAGATATATCATTCTTTCTAATGTTCTTTACCGAAGGGGTTATAACGGTCTTCTCCTTCATTGTCTTAACAAATTGGAAATCCCTATTGCCCTTGAAGAGGCGCATTCAGGTGCCTGTGGGGGGCATTTTGGAGGCAAATCCTTGGTTCAAGGGTTGCTTCGTATGGGATATTATTAGCAAACTATGCAGCAGGATTCTTTTTCATTTGGTAAGAAATGTCATCAATGTCAACAACACAATAATTTGATTCATGCTCCTGCCCAAGAACTTCGTTCTCATGTAGCTTCTTGGCCTTTCTCTGCATGGGGGCTGGATCTTATTGGTAAAATCTCCCCTCCTTCATCTCAAGGACATACTTTCATTATAACCACAACAGATTACTTTACAAAGTGGGTAGAAAACATTATTTCTCGATTTGGGATACCTTCCACTATAATCTCTGATAATGGGACATCATTTAAGAACAAGGACGTGAAGAAATTCCTCGAGAAGTATCATATCAAACATCGATTTTCTACACCATACTATCCTCAATCAAATGGTCAAGCCGAATCATCCAATAAGATAATTGAACAAATTCTTCATAAAACTATGAATAAGCATGGTAAGGATTGGAGTACTCAGCTAATCTATGCTCTTTGGGCCTACCGAACGAGCGTACGAATTGCTACCGGAACTACACCTTATAATCTTGTTTATGGTGCTGATGCTATTATGCCTTTAGAATTAGAGATTCCGTCACTTAGAGTTTCTCTCAAAGGTATAGTAGATGATGACGCTTATAGAGAACAAAGACTTCAACAGCTTGAGATGCTTGATGAACAGCGCATAAATGCTCTTGAGCATATTCAAGCGTATCACAAAACTCTACAACGAAGCTATAATGATAAGGTTATTCAATGTTCCTTCTCAGTGGGTGACTTAGTGCTGTATGAGAATCAGCGCAATGTGAATGCCTTACCTGAAGAAAAGGGAAAATTTAGTCCTAATTGGCTTGGACCATACATTGTTATTAAAGATTATGGATCAGGTGCTTACAAAATAGCGAGTGTAGACGGTACATCTCTTAAAGACCCTATAAACGCTATGCACTTGCGTAGATACTATACTTAATTCCTCATTCCTTATCATTCATCTATTTCCTTTCTCACTTCTTCAAAATTGGATAATATGTTAGCATATCTTTGTTAGAGTAAATGGAATTAAATGATGTTTTGTTTAATCTATATTGCTTCGTTCCTGACAAGCGTGTTTCTTTACTTTATGGTTTGTCTTGAATTCATTTTATGTAAATTGCAAAAGATTTACATTTTTCATTATGTGGAAATATTATACAATATCTTTATGTGTTAAGTTGAATCATGTCATGTTGTGTTTAAATTCAAATTAAATCACATTAGTTATATGATTCTTAGGCTTAACACATATTTTTCTTCCCTATCATCAATGTAGTACTTGATTAAATATTTTAATTAAGTCTCACATGTATCAATTTAATCATGGAGCATTGAGAAATCAATCACATGGAAATTAAATTCGGAACATACATGTACATCTACCAAATGTATTAGCTTTAATCAAAATACACATTGTTTTTAGACATTAAAGATAACACGTTTGAGATAAAGAAGCATGTATATATATATATATATGTGTGGATCAATATACAAAGGTAGGTCACTACACATCCAAAATGTAACCTACCCTACATCATAAGATCATCTCCTATCCCTAGGGCTGGTGGCTGGAGAGTGACGACTAGAAGCTCCCTCCTGATCTGACTGTGCAGGTGGACCCATAGGGGTATACCGTGATATAGATCGTGAATGGCTCCGAGAGGAACTCCTACGATCCCTATCCATAAGGATCGCGCGATATGAGGTAGCCTCAGCCTGAGCTGCTGCTAGATCATGCTATGCCCGCTGAAGGTCCTCTAATAGAGCTCGCTCTCTCTCCCTCCATATCTCTACTTGTACTTGAAATGGAGAAAATAAATCATCATGCCGACCCGCGTTCCCTTGAGGTCTATAAGCAACCTGTGAGGAACTAGGGATCTGCGCCATCGTGGAGATATCTATCACTGCTTGCTGGATCAGAGAACCCCACTCCTGCACATTAGCTGTAGCAGTAGAACAGATCATGTATTAGTACCATTTTATATCATCAAAATATCAATCAATCAATATAAACCTACTATACCTGGATCTCCCTCATGCCAGTAGGGATCGTGATATGGTAGCATCTGTGACTGGGAACTACTAGGCTCCCCACGCTCGAATAATCTGTGCATGATGGGTGTAGGCTGGCCCGTACTAGAAACAGGTCTCCGTATCACCTCATGTTCCCCCTTTTGGGTAGTAAGAGGAGGATCCAAGGCTATGGTATCATCTCCTGAATGGTGGGGAGCAACATCTGACCCCTCCTCATCATCTCTATCCTCATCCTCATCCTCATCCTCATCTGCATCCTCACCTGCATCCTCGTTATCCTCATCTATATCTGTGTCATCATCCTCCTCCTCCTCGGCACTAGGCTGATCCCCTGTGGGTGGATCAGGATCTCCTACCTCCTCATGACCCTCTCCCTCCTCTGACCTGGATCCCTGATCCTCATCTCAGTCTCCATGTCTCCATGGGCCTGGATGGCCTGTCAGGTGATCTGGTGGAAAGATAGGCCCTAGGTATGATCTCATAAACCATGAGAGATACCTGGGTTGTGCCCCGGGATCTGCAGCATAATCAGTGACCACATCCTGGTCGAACCCCTCTATATCTGTGATCTCGATATCATCTATCATAGGTCTCGCTACTGCTCTGGGTCTGGGAAGGACTCATGAGTGTTGAGTGTAGATGGGCACATCGGCTAGAACACACTGCTCTAGCCCAAACTGCCTCCATACTCGGTCAAAGTAGAATGGGACTATGATGTGTGGATATTGCCCTCTCAGTAGGCAGTTCCTCTGTAAACATGCTAACTGTCTCTCCATCCCATCCCATCTGTGCATCCACAGATATGGTCTCCACACAGTCACCTTAGCTGTCAATCTGTCAAATGTCACTCTCCAATACAGTAGATCTCCAAATCTCCACTCACTGGTAAGTGGATAAGCAAATACCCTAGGTCGCTCGCTAGCTGCACTCATCAGATAGCCGACAGGCCTGGTGCATGTAAAGTGCTCAAATATCCACACTTGCAGAAGTGTGCATGTCATCAAGCTCCAACCCTGTCCGAAAACATACTCCTCGAGGTCATGATAGAGATGTGCAAGCATACTCCGACCCTAGGCATATACTCTCCTATGTCTCTCCATGGCCTTGATGCACCATGTGAGACCCCCATGCATGTGTGTACCTCGCCCATTAGGGCAGACAGCTAGTGCAATGATGGCTATCATAAGACATCTCATGAGGGGCACCTCTCCTGTAGGATGTAAGAGCCAGCTGACCATGATACGACCTCTCATCTCACTCGGCGTGACTCTCCCTATGCAATATACCTACTCCCTCTGATGATCCTCTACTGACCGATCGGTCGCATATGTCACGGTAGCTCCGCTGATCGGTAGGTGAAGAATGCGGTACACATCCTCAAGTGTCACCATCATCTCCCCTACTGGAAGCTAGAACGTGCATGTGTCAGGATCCCATCGCTCCATGAGTGCCATCAGCATCGCGGGATGAAATCGAATGGCCAGCATAAGAATCATAGACCATAAACCCACGATCGACAATGTGTCTCTCTCTGCCTGAGTCAGCCGGGGAATTTGATCTCGCAAACTGCGAAGAATCTGCCCCGCCGTATGCTCTCTCATGTATGGGAGACCCTGCATCACAAAAACATAACTATAATCAGTACTCAATCATCAAAATCATTCATGCAAACTGTCGAACATCGTATGCTAACCCTGGTATCTCTCGCCAAGTCCTGATTGGGACCATGGCGCCCTGTCAGGGACCATGGCACCCCACAAGGACCATGGCGCCTTGTGTGGGAACCACGGTCAGATTCCAAGGCCCGTAAATGATCACAGAAAGTCAAATGCAGAAATTCAAAAGTCAACGTTCAGTCAACTCACCTCGTCCAGTGGCTCGTCGTCGATCACGACCTGTCGCAGGATCTCAATCCTCGTGGGACGCTCTAGTCATCGTGAAGGCATGATGATGGCTATGTGGGCTCCGCTACAATAGATAATATTCAGAAATCAACAAAGTGACAAATGCAAATGTCACTTTCAAGGTATATACTTTCATTCCTTTACATTTACTTTCAAAACCCTAATTTTCCTCTATCACTCATTTCATCATAACTTGAGTTTGGGAGATGCGATTTTCAAACCGTTTGTTGCGTAGGAATCGTATTTTCATTCCCCTACTCTTGGGATGTTCCAAAAAGTGCTCTGATGAAGCCTTTTCAGTGAACATCCCTCATCAATACTCTCTTACACAATTTGTCGTAAGTAAACATGCTACCCTGTTTCACCTCCCTAATAAGCAAGTCGAAACAGGGGGGGCATATAGCTACTCACAAATTTCATCACTTTCCTTAGTAAGCATTAGGTGATTTTGTGATCTAACATATGTTTTGTAGGGTGCGGTTCCTAACTGTGTACTGCAGATACCGCTGGGGGCTTCATCCGACAACTTATGGATATATCCTTTTTCAAATGATGTTTACTTTATGTACTTTAGCTTGCATATGCACGTAGTACTCATATGACCGCTAAAGTTGGGGCTAAATGTAGCGTCGTAAATTGTACGCACTTGCTAGGGTGGTACAATTTCACACCTAGTTTAGCACCCGCCTTGGTGCATTTTACATTTTGCATTGCATTTCTCCTTTAGTACTTAATTAATCAAATTAATTAGGTCTAAGGTCCTATTTCATCATCCTTCACATTATAAAGTCGGGCCCTTTCATTAAAGTGTGCCCCTTTTCATGTTATTCCTCCAATACATCATCTAATCAAAAACCCTAATTAAGTCCTATTTTGAACTTGGGGGCTTGAGTTCGGGGGTCAAAACATCTCGAAATCACCTGTAGCTTCGGGATTCTCTCTAAAATCATCATATCTGACGGCCTTGAAAATTTGGTGAAAAGTTGCTAGGACCATGTGCCCGTAGTGCACATAGTCCTGGACATTTTTCCCAAAATTTTAGGAGCATGATCCAATCATAAAATAAAGCTTAACCCCAAGAAATTGGCGGGAGATTCAATCTCTAGGTCGGCCAAAAGACGAAATTACGACCTAGGGTTTCATACATAAGAGCTCTCTTTTTTCATTTGAATGGATGTAGAATTTTGTTTTCAGGAACCTCATATGTAGCGAAAGAGTAGATCTTTGAAGACTTCAACAAAATTCAACATCCCTCTATCAAGCATTTATCAATTCCATTCATCCATTTAGGGCTTGGAAGACATTGAAGAACAATAGGAGATTACCGACTGAAGATTGGCTTGTACCTCTCCCTTGGGGGTTGGGTATGATTTCATGTTGTTTTCATGTCTTTGCATAAGCTTCAATATCTCATTTATTCATGCTTTAGATCACTTTGCATCTTGATTTAGAGCATTTACATTATCATTTACAAGCAATTAGGGTTTACTTTCTAGGTTGCTCTAGTTTGCTTACTTGCATTTTAGATCTTGCACACACACAAGGTCTGCACACACATTACTTTTACAATACAACTTGGCTATTCATGGAGGTGGAAATCACCGAAGTGGGGGTTTGACTAAGGTAAAACCCTATATAGCCACCCAAACACTCTTTTCAGATATAAATGCAGGTTTCGGGACTCGGACAACACCGCAGGTTACAGATCCGAAAAAAGCAGGTCGAGACAGCACACCACACCAAATTGCAGAGCAAAAGACCAGGACAGGGGTGTGGGGCACCCTGGTCCTACCAGGACAGGGGCACTAGGCACCCTGGTCCCTGGGACAGAGGTGCTGGGCACCCTGGTCCTCCTGACAGACAACATTTCAAACAATTTTCCAGCAAAATAGCAGTTTCAGGTGCAGTTCTGGGACAGAATTAGGACAGTGGGGCCCGCACCCCTGTCCCGAACATTTTCATTCAAATTTTGACTCCGGGTACGCATCTACATTCTTGTCTTGTCTTTGTGATTACAGCTTTCCCTTGTTTATGTTCAATTTTGCAATCTTGTTATTAGTTCATACTTGCATTTTAGGGTTAGGAATTGAACTTGCATAATCTTACCTTTCAATTACAACAAAGGAATAGAAATCCTAATAGGTAGCGCGTGGCTCTCTCTTTCACAAAAAGAAGTAGCCAATTGTGTGATACCTCTAGGCTCTTTCGTATTTTGTAATGTGTGTCAAAAGGTAGGATTAGGGGATGATAACCTAGTCTCGCTTTTTCTCCCACACACATCTATCACATGCATGAGATATGATTCCATTGAGGTGCATAATCACTTTCAGATTCCCTATACATAAACACTTTAGCATTCACTATACATAATCACTTTTACATTCACTGTACAAAATGCAAAAATGATCTAAAATGTCACACTCTAATCATCATTAAGCAACTGAATATATATCGAATAAGTCTTCATGAAGGCAACTTAGCCGGAGTAAAGGTTAACCCACAAAATTCCTTTGCATGCTACTACAAAAACTAATCTTATCATATCAAAGATGTTGGCCAAACCATTAAAATACTTTCTCCATAACTCAAGGAATATATTTGATCACTAAAGCTAATACATTGCCAATGATTCTTGAGGAAAATTGACTAAAAAATTCATACTTCACAAAGCCAAAAGACAGGGCACTTCATTACCGAACCCATAACTATGCTGCAACAAAAACATCATCACCTGAATTCTTGGATGTAGATGTTAGATGAGATATACAACACGATCCCTAAGCCTTACAAGAACATCTGATAAAGAAGAGTGATGTGGACACAAAAATGGAATAGGCCAGACCCTAAAGAGTACCGAAGCTTGTAGTACTTATGCCAAAATATGTCAAACTCATGTTGTCGAATATACAAAATCATCAATGAGAATAATCTAACAATCACCCCCTTTGTCATTCATGGCAACATGATAACTAATATAGCATATACAAAGAAAAAAGTTCTATATATAAAAAAAATTGTCCTATACTAATTGTCTATAGATATACATATTTACTCCCCCTTTGGTATTAATGGAAAATGGTGTAGAAAAAGAGTATTGTACAAAAACTCCCCCTAAACAAGAGAATGAAATAACTCCAAAAGACTACTTAATCTTATAAATATGAGCAACTCGGTTACTTTTTTTGCATTATCAATGTTGAATGGCATCTGTAAGTAGTTTTGACTATACACCTAGAGAGAAACAAGAATGTGTTCTTCTTCTTCTTCTTTAATGGAGTGGGGCTTGGAGAAAGTAAACTGATGTTCTTTAGATATGGCACCATTCATCAGTGAAATACAATCACTACACATGTCTCTTAACTGACCAAGAGTGAGAATGATGTTGTCCCTCTACTACTGAAGTTTAAAGTATCTCTTGTGTAGATCTTCAATGAAAAATCTATCGAAGTTGGTGAGATCATAAGCTAGCTGAAAAGAATGAAATGCTTGCTGTATTTTTTACTCGATTGAGTCAATTTCCCCACGAATTATTTTAGTGACCTCTAGCGACTGTAGACTATAACAGTAAACTGCATTTCTAGTAGAGAGATAGGCTTGACCACAAGTAATGAGTTGACGTATATTTTGTGTGTAGTTGCACATTTTCCTTTTAGATCCAATAATAGTTTTTATTTCTCAGCTTCCTTTTCATGAGAAAGTCTTATTTCCAAAGTAGAGGAATAGTTCTTTAAGGAATTCAATTTTTTTTACATTTATCCAAACTGGAGGCTGGTGGATCAATAGAACTATCCAAGATGGCACTATGTAGTGCAGTTCTTGCCTCCTCAATTACCTTGTTCTTTTCTTTTAATTGCTCAAATACATCCATCTCAACTGAAGCCTAAATGGCTTTTTCAATCTAAAATTTCTAGAAAGAGACAATCTTGGTGAAGTCAATAAATAACCTAGAAGAAGTAATTGGTTAGAAATATAATGGTGTAGCAACTAATTTTTTTAATGAGTCATCTATTATGTAAGAGCTAGTATTGGCTTCCACCTTTTCAATGGTGTCATTCATGTTAGACACAATGCACCACTGAGAGGGGGCTGAATCAGTGGTTCTGAATCTTTTCCCTTTAATTGACCTATGGGAGTATATCAGTTAACAAATCTAACTGAATGCAAACTTACTAGCTAGTGATGAGACTAATCACAAATGCATTCTCACAAGAGGGATATCACATAACACCAGCATATACGAGGAAAACCCAAGATGGGAAAAACCTTGATGAGAAATGTTGCTAGAGACTGCTGCTCCAATCCAACCTCACAACGAATCTCTAATTACACTATTTAGGGAACCAACCCAAGGAGTACCAACCCCTTATTTAAGGTCACCAACCCCTTATTTAGGGCACCAACCGAAGGAGCTACAACCCCTACATCAAGCTCCAACTCAATGAATACAAAACATAATCATTTACAAGTTAATAGCCTTGTTACAAATGAATTTTGTAACTCTTCTTCAAATCTCTCTATTGGATCTTCTATCCAGTCCACTATCGGTTCTCTCTTTTGGTTGCCTCTTCTCTCCATTGCTCTATTTCTCTCCACTGATACTACTTTCAACCAGTTCTACGCCTGCCTTCTCTATAGATTCCTTCACTTCTTTTCTGTCGATATGGTGACTGTCGGTTCTACACTTCTGTTGTTGGTTGAAATCTTCAACCCTATTCTTCCTTACACTCAATATCTTCTTCTTCTTCTTCATCTTGATGAACACTTGAGTGATTACACCTTACATGCAACAACACTCCCTCATCCAGCAACAACGTTCAATGATTTTGGTTTGCATATTTATAACCTAGTTTTCCCACCAAAAGCCAATTCAGATTTGAGGCATTTGGGATTTATTCTTCGACCCCAAGGCAAATCAAATACAATCAGATCTCATTCGATCTGACCTTCAAGATAGTTGTCTACACATCACTACCATTAGCATTCCTTCAAAAACATGTTTTATATATTTAGCAAACATGGATAGTCAGTCAATGAGACACAAAATCAATCACCATTAATCGTTCACAAATTTCATCATCAACCTCATCCTGCATGTAGACACTCTACATCAATCACCTAAGTTTGAAATTCCTTGACACGCACACCTCTCCAATGCCTCTGCAACATGCCCCATGATTTATGGTGTCTATCATTAATATTGACCAACTCTGCAACAACCTCATTGGTGCACACCCCATCTACCACTGCATGTGTGTCTGCCACCTTGACTCCGCGTGACATCCATGTCAGCATCCACCTCTACTCAAATAACTGTGTTAGTATGGATTGGATCACAGACCAACTCCATTACTTAGTTCATCTACCAGCTTACTAAACATGTCAGTTAAACCCTCAAACCAGTCTATCATTAGCCTTGCACTTTGTACCTTGTCCATATTACCGATGGACTTACATACTAGTAGACACTCTTGATGATACTATGTCATCAACCTTCAATAGACTCCATCTTCAATCCAGCCATTTTCCTCTATCTGGATCTTCTCAGCCTTGCCTTCTTCCTGATCAACTCAGACCATATCTCAACTGGTTTGTCAAAGTGACAAACTCATCACACTTCATCAGTTTTAGAAACTCAACATGCCTTCTCAGTTGGTCCAGTGCATATCCCTGATCTCATACACTTGAGGCATTCTTTTGATTCATCGGTAGATTTGGTGTGAGTCTTCATCCACCTACCTTTTACCTCTTCTACCTTATCTCATAGAACTATGATGCACACTTTGCATAATAGGAGATAAGCTCCACTTACTAGTGGTAGTGATTTCTTGTCATCTGCATCCTACAATGCACTCATGTGGCTTCCCTATTTATGCAGCATACCTTCAAATAGGCACATGTGATCTAGCGTGGGCACATTCATTGCTAGTCATCTCTTCACATGGTGACTACATCTTTATCCAACAATCTCCCCCTTTGGCATTGATGTCAACTCATGTAGTATCTCGTATACTATAGATCATTTCTTCCCCTTTGACAATAATGGAAAAGTTTCTTGACAGTCAGTATACTACAAGATCTCTCTCCCCCCTTTTGTATTGGTTGCTTGTTCCCTTTTTACCACTATGCTCTGCAACCTCTCAACTAACAACATATGAATTGGAGAACAAACACCAAACAATTTGACATATTCTCCCCCTGTATAGGTAACTCACATCTCCATGTATACTGGTCCATAGTGCAGCAACGATGACACTTGATTTCCTCCTTTGTCAAGTGTATCAAGCACCAATCATAAGATATGACTATGAACTCCCCCTAAATTACAACCCTTCAATCTTCATTTTTTAAAAAATCCTAAGGGGGTACCCCAAACTATACATTGTAATGGTGGAAGTGAGCATCTATATATGCTGATGGTCTTTCACTTCCATGACATCCATCCATTTTTGTGACATAAACATACCTGACCACAATGTTAGGTCACATTGACCCATGTCAACACTCACACTGGTTGACATCCTGATGTCTTCATATAGATGGGATCGGCTACTAGTCCAACACATTGTCATTTAGGACAACTTTTGATATCATCATAGAGATAAACACATCTGACCAGGCCACCAAAGCCACTACATCGCAACCAGAACATATTGATCCACATATTTTTCAATACTGGTAACTATCCCTATTGGCAACATTCTTCGCCTGTCAGTTTTCTGTACCAATTTAGTATCTCTACTAGTATACTTTGTCCACTGGCTCTCCTTCTAGTGTCACATCCCACTTGGACACTTGTAGTAGTGATCCAACTCGCCCATGTGAATGTGTAGCCAACATATCAATTACACACATTCTTTTATCTCATCTTTTTCATCATGTCAGTGACTGGCCATCCTTTCCTTCGTCCTTCTAAACATATGGGGGTGAATGATCTAATCAACATATAGCTCCCCCTAAGGATCTGCATCTCCTTTAATCTTTAGGATATATCACCTGTGCATTAAGTGCACAGTGTCGGTCCATGGTCATGTTATCTTCCTTCTTCCTCCATACTTGTTTGGAATCCCTCCTCTTCTCATTTGTAGCCTTTGGAGAAGGTCTTGTCTTCTTCTGTTGATGGGTCTTTGCATTACCAAATTTTGTAGTATGACATGATACATTTCCATAGAAGCATACTGCATTCATCCCAATTGGATGATTGGAAGATCTTCTATCAGACCAGTTTGATCTTCTTCTCAAGGTCATGCCATTGTAGTTGACTGCCAATTTTAATTGATAGCTTGATCTTGCAAAAGCATTTCTCCTTTGGGTATAGTTCTCATGCCAACTACCATGTGCATGAATCATCTTCTTCCTACACTCATTACTTCTATGGCCAGATCCATTGCAGTTATAACATATATAATTTATATTTCTTGAGGCAGCAAATGGACTCTGGTTAGTATAACCAGGAATGGGCTTATGCATGTTTCTAAATTATGATGTTATATACCCAAATGCATTGCATCTTCTACAAAATGAATTGCTATTCCTAGGAAGAACACTTTTTCTATTCCTAGACATCCTTTTGCATTCCTCTTCTCTATGGCTATATCCTTTACAAGTAAAATAGTAACCGGAGAATGGAGACATATTACTTACAAATTCGTTTTTCTAAACATGAGGTGATCAGACTAGTTTGGCTTCTCCACTTCTACTTCTCCAGGGTGTTGCATCTCTTTGTCTTCTATCAGTGGGGAATCTCTTAGGTTTCCTTCTTGCATTCTTGTTTCTGGTGAGCCCATCTTTTCTCAGCTTTCCCTTTCCTTTAGATTCAACATTGTTTCTTGTTGTTGCACCAATCTTCATTTTTAGCATCAAGTCCTCACCAGTTGTAGCTAGGTCAACCTTCTTTCTTGGTGCACTTCGTACTGTAAAGGTTTGATCCTTGTTATCTCCATTAGAGGAGACAAACTGAATGTCCTTGTGAGAGATATCCTCACTTCTAGATCATTCACTAGCAGCATATCCTAATCCTCTGGTATCCTTGGTGTGTTTTTATTTACTCAACATTTTGTCCAAGGCCTCAGTATTGCCATCATACCGGATCCTTACCTTGAGCTCATTTTGACACTTCTCAAGGTCTTTCTTGATGCTCTCCATTTTTCCTTTTAGGTCCTGACATTCTTTGTCCTTTGTCTTCACTTCTAGCTGGAGATCCTCACATATTCTCTCCTTAGCATCAAAGACTGATTTCAACTCACTAGTCAATCCTTTTGCTTCTTTTAGTTGAGATGTCAATATGAAGATATTATTATTTGATTCATCAAGGCATATTCTCAACTAACTGCATTCTTCATGAACTGAATCTTTGTACCTCTTAAGTTCATTTTTCACATTTTGCATCTTTTCTAGTGTAATTACCAGTTCACATTCAAGATCAACTTCAACTTCATCTTCATCATCATTCCCAAACACATCTTGTAGGTAAGAGTGATCTACATGATTACTCTCTGATGTGTGCCTCTCATCTTCCAATTCTTGAGCCATAAAGAGACGATTTTCCTCTTCATCATTTCTATTATTGCTAACAGATTACCTTCATCATCTGTAGACACACATGATTCATTCCTTTTCATGTTTCCACAAACTGGTTCTACAGTGCAAGGTTCATTGCCATAAAGTTTCTTCAATCTATCCCATAGGCTTTTTCCAGATCTACACTTATCTACCTATGAAGAAACATCAACGGACAGTTCACTGAATATAGCCTTCATGGCTTCTTCATTGGACCTAGTTCTTCTTTCTACATCTGAATTGGCGGGAGGACTGACTTTACTAGGGCAGCCATTTACAACAAACATCCATACATCAAATCCTAGAGAGGATAGGTAGACTTCCATTCTACAACTCCAAATGGAATAGTTTGAACCATAAAAAATAGGAGCAGAGATTGACACTAAACAAACCATTGTATCCTTAAGCAAGAATCTACCCAAGCTGGAGAAAGATCGTCTGATAGGGAACATAGGCTCTGATACCAATTGTTAGTTACAATGCACCACTGAGAGGGGGGTGAACCAGTGGTTCTCAATCTTTTCCCTTTAAATGACCTATGGGAGTATACCAGTTAACAGATCTAACTGAATGCAGACTTACTAGTTAGTGAGGAGACTAAACACAAATTCATTCACATAAGAGGTATATCACATAACACCAGCATATACGATGTGTTGGTTCCCAAACATGAATGGGTTTACACTACCATAGAGAAGAGACCAAGCTGGTTCCTCCAAATATCTATGGAGAGCCACCTCCAACTATCAATATTAATCAAGCTTGGACCAAATTTAACAAGGACATAAAATCCTTCTACACTTCGGGCTCTACAAGACCTAGGAGGGTGATCCCTTCAGTGAACTTCCCACTCTCTACAATGAAACTGAGGAATTTACTGAAAACAAAGCAAATTATCTCATAAAAGGACTCAATAGAAAGGGAGAATGCTCAACGATGGTGAGTCCTTCAGTGATCCTCAACCTTAAGCTGGAGTATGAGCTGGACGAGACAACTTTCAGAAAATACATAAAACTTAACAAATGATATTCTGATATTTAAGAGATTTGTAGAGATTCATTAGTTAAAAGAAAAACAAGGGTGATAAACAAAACCAGTTACAAGCATTGATTAGTGCCTTACTCCATTGGGCACCAGAAGGATATAAAACATAAACCTGAAAATGTGACAAAATTTGATCTGATAACATAAAATCCAAGATGATACTACCTTACGATATATCTCATTTGTGATTCCAACCCAAAACTACTTATGTAAAATCCTTGCACAAGCCCTATCATTTTGCAACTCTGTTTTAGCGATTTAATTGACCCCTTGGGCCGAAGAATAAACAGAAAGCTACATACATCATAACAATGCACTAAATGAAATAAACCCTTGATTTATTTCATTTAAAAATTGATAGAATCATGCAATGGAGATAAGACAGTTGGAATTCTATTTTATTTAAACAAAAATGTTATCTCTGTCACAAGATAAAATTTACATATAACTCCTTCAAGAACCTGTACTAAATTTGACACTAAAACATTTCTTTATTTGTTGTGCAAAATATTTTACAGCTTGTTTGCTTCACCTAGAATCTCTACTAGAAACAAACTAGGAAAAACCCAAGGAACAAGAAAATTGAATGTACAAGACATTCCCAAAAAATTTGAACCCCATCTCATAGCCCTGAATTCCCTTTTATAAAAAATAAGGGAGCAAGCAAGCTTCAGGCTAGAGGAGACACCTGTCATCTTAGAATGATTACACACAACTATATTCTGTTATACAAACATTCATCCTCGAAATCACTTATGCAGGATCAAAGTATGCAGCTGCCTTCTTTAAAACTCATGATGAAAATTACCATCATTTTTGTTATACAGGTTCAAAAATATCTGCCACTAAAATACAAAAATAGTTATGCAAACTATTTATAACCTTTATTCATCATTTAGATACATGCTACCCCATACACTATAGTCTTCATCGGATGACCAATTAAAATTCATGACTTCATCATCTTTTGCCCTATATGGAATATATTTAATAGCTACTTGGTTTGCCTCTCTTTCAAAAGTTTCAAAAAATAATCCCGAAGCAATTATTTTATCCATGCTATCCTCCAGCATATCCATATTTATCCCTTCACATATCATTTCTACTTGAGTACTGATGATTCTTTCTACCTCTTCTTTCCAAAATTGTAAAGGTTGTATTGCCCCTTCTCTATCCTCAATATTTGGAAAAAGAGTTTGTTCCAATTCACTGAAACTCTTCATCAATTCCCTTACCTTTCTTTCTATATTCTCTAGCAAAATTTGGGCTTCTTGTATTGATTTTACCAACAAATATGTTGTTTGGAGTGCATGTGATCTCTCAGCATGAAATTTAGAGCCCATGGACATCACTCTGAGCTCATTTCCTCTTTGCAACCATTTTGTAAATAGAGGAATTGCCACTTCTTTATCATCATTCAATTTTTGAATAGCATTGAAAAGAAAAGAATATAAGGCATGGACATTGTTAAGTTGCTATCAACTTTCCCATTCAAATGAGTTAGCATTGAGCTAACTATATAGTTTTGTTGCCCAGCTGATTGATTTTCTAATTTTTTCAACTTATTTTTTAATTCAACAATCTTTTCTAAAAGTTGAGAATCATTTGGTTCAGTTGATCTTGTAGTATCAGGCTCATCATCATCATCATCATCATCATCATAGGGGACTAACAATGTACCAGAGATATCAACACTTGTATCAAGTTGAACTGCTTCTCCTCCCTGGACCATAGGTGGCAACCTAGATGTTGATGGCTTGGATAGCCCTGTAAGTGTAGGATAGGAAACCTTTATTTGTACCTTCTCAAGGAGTTTCACTCTCGCTTGAAACTCCACACACATATTCTAAGATGCATTATAATGATTAAAAATCTTGTCAAACTTTCTTATCAGGTTTGCCTTCTCTAAAGCTTCTCTTTTTGCATTCTCATGTCAGTTTAGCAACATCAACATTTAACTTTGTAGCATCTACACTTGATGTGTCAGATGCTCTTTTTATAATTAAGCTTCCCCTCAAATTGGGGTTTAAATTACTAATGTTAGGTTTCCTAGGTCCTTCCTCTAATGCCCATATTGCCAAGGTTGCATAATCATCCACAAAATTTGATCCTTTTAATGCTAACCTTGCTTCTTCTTCTGAATTGAAAGTTTGACCCTTCGATTTCTTGATTGTATCAAATGCCACTGCATCTTCTATGTCCCATTCTGGCAAGATGAATACTCCATCCTAACTTATAGTCTTCTTGCCCTCATCAGTAGTGATTTCTTTAAATTCTTCCCTCATCTCATTCTCTACTTCTTCTTGGTTCTCTTGATCTGATCTATCTGGCCTTTGGGTCTTTTTCTTAGTAATTCTTCTTTTGTACTCCTCAACCTTCATCTTCCATACTAGCTGCAGAAAGGTTGGGCTCTTCACAAAAGCACCATCTTCAAGGAACTTATCACATGCCTCCTTTCTTGCATCTTTCATGGATTTACCCTATATATCCAAAGGAGTGAGATCCAACTCCAAATTAGGAGGCAAGGCAGGAACACCGAATTGCATTTTTGCACTTGTTGCAATGAACATATCTTCCTCCATTTGTTCTTTACGCTGCCTTACTGGTGAAAAATATATAGCCAATGGAGAAGGACTTTTGTCCAAATCTTCAAGATTAATAATCCTGATTTGTTGAAGAGGCTTAGTTTGTGCCTTAGGGAAAGGCTCTACACTCATCATCTTCTTACCCTTTCTCCTTATTAATCATCCACTATTATTTTCTACTAGCCAAAGTGGCATTCAGGTCCACCCCTGGCATGACATGGTATATCCAACTCATCGCCATGATTTGCAACCTTTAGTGACCCCACCATTGGCTTTTTCCTGGCTTTCCTTAGACATATGGCATCATCTCATGATGTCGAGGTCCATAATTTCCTTGCATCTTTGATCACGAGACCACATAAACCATTGTATCTGTTCATTGTTTACCTCTTAATTGAACCAGTTATTTGGCAAAGGCCGCTAAGTCCCGATCACTTCTCAGATCATGATTAAAACATTACTGCTTAATATAAGCATGTGCAAAAATATTCACTTTTAGTTGCTCGAGTTTTAATCACTAGGAACCAGTAACATCAAGCATTTTGAAAAGTCAAACCGCCAGTTCAACATTTTTTTCCAAACATACGTGGCATCATCTTGTGATGTTGCGGTCTTTATCATCCTTACACTTTTAACCACAGGGAAGTGCAAACTTCCAAATCTATCTTGTCTTTAACAACCCGCCAAAATACCTAGGACTTTTGGACTTAGGAAAATATAAGTGCGGGCATAAATATTTAATAAGAGACCGACTATAGGGAAATTTATGCAATTTTAGGAAAATTATTTCATAGACTGGTCTAACAGGACTTAATACTTAGGGAACAAAATGGCCCTGCCAATGGAATGGAACCCTTAGCCTTAAGTGAGGAAAAGGTAATGACAAAATATAAAAAGGCCTAAAGATTTTCCTTTATACCAAGACTTAATCAAGAAAGGTCACAATCCCTAAAGCCTTAAACCCTGAAAACTTGACAGAGGGAAAAATAAAACCAGAACAACCAAAATTTTGCAAGACATAATTTTAGGTCCTATCATGAGGAAAACCCAAGATGGGAAAAACCTCGGTGAAAAATGCTATTGGAGATTACTGCTCCAGTCCAACCTCACAATGAATCTCTGATTACACTGTTTAGGGAACCAACCCAAGGAGCTACAACCCTTGCACCAATCTCCAACTGAGTGAATACAAAACATAATCATTTACAAGTTAATAGCCTTGTTACAAATGGATTTTGTAACTCTTCTTCAAATCTCTCTACTGGATCTTCTATCCAGTTCAATGTCGGTTCTCTCTCTACCAGTTCTCTCTTCTGGTTACCTCTTCTATTCACTTCTCTACTACTCTCCACTACTAATACACTCTATTGGTTCTACGCATGCCTTCTACGCAGATTCCTTCACTTATTTTTTGCTGATATGGTCACTGTCGGTTCTGCACTTTTATTGTCGGTTGAACACTTCAACCCTATTCTTCCTCATGCTTAGTCTCTTATTCTTCATCTTGATGAGCAGTTGACTAATTTCACCTTACATGCAGCAATACTCCCTCATCCAGTGACAACCTTCAATGATTTTCGCTTGCATATTTATAACCTGGTTTTCCTACCAAAAGGCAATTCAGATTTTAGGTAGTTAGGGTTTCTTCTTTGACCCTGAGGCAAACCAAATTCAATCTGATCTCCAAGACAACTATTTGCACATCATGATAACTCAATGATGAACCACTAATATCAAACCAGTACTAAGAGGGGGGGTGAATCAATACAAACACAAATATAGTCCAAAACTAGTTTGACAACAAATACTCCAAACGATTGGCAAACAGGGATACCTATTCAACACAGACTGCAACTAGTAAAGCCAAGAGTGTCTAAAATAAGGATTGACCGGTTGAACACTTAGCTTTTCATTTAACTCAAAACAACACTACCATTTCACCCTCATGCATGAACAAGTAAACTATCATTTGATCATCACAACAATTACTTCAGTATGCTTTATAGACAGGCATTAAACATAGAACCATCATATGCTCAACAGGTAATAACAAAGCATCACAAGATAAAAGTATCACACATGACACACATATTTTTCATGTGGAAACCCAACTGGGAAAAAAACCACGGTGGGGATGAATACCCACAAGCTTCTTTTGAACTCTTTTGAAGTCTGCTCTATTAGGAGCCTTGTCCGGTTAAAGACATTACAATAGGTTCTGCTAGGAACCGATCTTGTTAGGGATCACCCGGTTAAGGGATGGCTATAATACTCAGTTAAGGGTTAAACCCAATTAGGGTTACCTTGTTAGAGGATTTCTAGAACTCAATAGCTAAAGGATCTCCAGAGCTCTATAACTTCTCAGAACTCATTAACCTCGAGTTACCTGGTTAAGGGATTTGAATCAAGCCGGTTAAGACTACCCTGTTAGGGGATTTTGCATCAAGTCGGTTAAGGCTACCTAGTTAGTGGATTTTACAACTGTTGAAGTGGTTAAAGATCAACAAGAATTACAATGATCTGATAAAAACAGTCAATGCTAATGCAGATCCATTTTGGCTCCTCTTCTCCTTCTACACATTCACTTTGTAGGTATCTCTTCTCTCCTTTGGTCTGGCAAGAATCATGTATCACTTCCCTTAGATACACACTCACAACTTTTGCCAACAACCTAAGGAAGAAACATAACATTGACCTTATAGGAAACAGACAGGTCGATAGCAAAGACCCTAAACCCTAAACCTGTTGGGTTAAGCAATTCAAGCGGTTGAATCTTGACCGTTGAATCATACTGCATTAAATGCAACAATCTTGAATCAATCTCAAGACATTCTCCATCGTCCATTTTCCACCGATTTCATGGCGGCTGATAACCCATCACGCATTATCACCATTTGACAGACTTCGCACATTCCTGAGGTAGATAGGAATAGTCTTCTTCATGTAAGATCCTTCATGCGCACAGAGCTTACGTGGCAACATGATCTGTTCTCCATTATGCTAACTCATCACACAAAGATCACTGATTGAGTCACACAGGCTTGAGGTGCTCCAATCGGAAATCCTAAAGTGTAAACTACCTACCAACCGGTAGTAACATAATGCTTCCATGTGCCGGTTCCCATAACTACATGCTGGTTCATTTTGAACAAATATGCGGCTTCACTTTGATATATAAACCGGTTCATACATATGCCAGTTCCTCTCTCTTTTCACATATCACATGTGTCGGTTCACACCATGTCTCATATTGATATCAATGACAACATACAATATCATTATGTCTTCATGCCGGTTCACATAATGCTAACAATCTCCTCTTTTGGCATTGATGGCAATATACAAAGATATCTTCTCTGCTTCACATCTTCTCCCCCATTTGTTGTAGATATCTTTTCGCTTCACTCCTTCACCCCCTTTGACAACAATGCCAAAGTGGAGGTACAAGCATCTCTATTCCATCATGCTACTCCCCCTAAGGAGTAGCATCCTTCAACACATCAATCAACCAAAAATTTGTCTTTCCAATACCTGACTGATGTGGAACAATTACTTTTAGTTCACCTCCTGAAGGGGCAATACCCCTAATTCACCTCTCAAATGCACAAATGTTGTCTTTGGGAGAGGCTTGGTAAATATGTCTGCTAACTGCTCCTTACTGGAAACATGTTCGAGTGCAATCTCCTTATTCTGAACCCTTTCCCTCAAGAAATGATACTTAAGCTCAAAATGCTTGGTTCTAGAATGTAAAACCGGATTCTTAGATATATTGATAGCACTTGTGTTATCATAGAATATACTTACCAGTTTAGATACAGGGATCTTAAAGCCTTCTAGTAGATGCTTCATCCAAATTGTCTGAATGCAGTTCATGAAAGTTGTAACATACTCTGCTTCCGCTATAGACTGAGAGATACAACTCTGCTTTTTACTCATCCATGAGACCAATGTACCACCGAGAAAGAATGCACCACCGATTGTGCTCTTTTGGTCATCCACATTACCTGCCCAATCAGCATCTGTGAACACTTTCAGATTGAAATCATTGTTGTATGGGTACCACAATCCATAGTCAACTATTCCCTTCAAATACCTAAGAATCTCCTTGATTGCAATCAAGTGGGATTCACTCTTCTAGAACCTTGCAGTAATGCCAACTGCATGTGCAATATCTAGTCTACTATGCACTACATAATGCAACTTACCAATCATTGATTGGTATTCCTTCTCATCAACTAGTGTGGAATCATCCTCTTTTGTCAATTTGTAACTGGTCACCATCAGTGTACCAACTAGTCTACTATCTTGCATGTCAAAGGTCTTCAGTACCTCTTTGACATATTTGGACTGAGTGATAAAGATTCCATCTTCCATCTGCTGGATCTACAGTCTAATGAAGAACATAATGTCCCCTATCAGTGACATCTCATCAGCAAACTCATGACTCATCTTGTCATCTCCTCCAAAGATAATGTCATCAACAAAAATCTCATAGATCAGGATCTGATCTCCTTCAGACTTCAAGTAGATATTGCTATCTTCACTTGTTCTCTCAAATCCAATCTTCATAAGATGGGAATGTAGGCGCTCATACCATGCCCTAGGTGCTTGCTTTAGACCATATAATGCTTTATGTAGCCTGCACACCATATCACTGTCTTCAGATAGGGAAATCCCATCTGGTTTCTCTATATATACCTCCTCTTCAAGTACACCATTTAGGAATGTAGATTTTACATCCATTTGATATACTTTGAACCTTTTAAAATCTGCATATGCAAGAAGCATACGAACTCCTTCCAATCTGGCTATAGGAGCAAAGGTTTCTCCATAGTCTTCTCCTTCTTCTTGAGCATATCCTTTGCATACCAATCTGGCTTTATTCCTAATCACTGTGCCATCCTCATTCAACTTATTTCTGAACACCCATTTGGTGCCAATGACATTTTTATGCTCAGGTATGGGTACCAAGGACCATGTACCATTTTTCTCTATCTAGTCAAGTTCCTCTTCCATTGCCTTGATCCAGTCTTCATCTTTATGAGCCTCTTTGAATGATTTAGGCTCAAATTCAGAGATCATACATGAGTTTTCTTTGATCTTTCTTCTTGTAAGGATTCCTGCATCCTTATCACCTATGATCTTCTTAGGATCATGATTCAACTTGACATATCGAGGAATGGTCTTAACTGGTTCTTCTTTCTTTTCTTCTTCATCCTCATCTTCATCAGTATCAGCATTCACCAGTTTAGGGACACTGTTACTGGTACTTGGTTGGCTAACAACCGATTCCTAGAAGGTTGCAACCAGTTCATTTATAGCTTGCTCACTGCCGATTTCCTCAGTTTTCTCAAAGGATTCATCAACTCTTACATTGATGCTTTCCATAATTCTCTGAGTCCTATTGTTGTAGCACTCGAAAGCTTTACTCTTGGTGGAATATCCTAGACATATTCCCTCATCACATTTAGCTTCAAATTTGCCCTGATGTTCACTCCTCTTGATGTAACATTTGCTACCAAATACCTTAAAGTAGCTAACCACAGGTGTCTTACTGGTTCAATACTTATACAGAGTTTTGTCCTTACCTTTCTTGATGAGTACTCGGTTCATAGTGTAGACTACAGTGCTCATCGCTTCTCTCCAAAAGGTGTGAGCAACCTTTCCTTGAATCAACATGGTTCTAGCTGCTTCAACCACAGTCCTGTTATTCCTCTCTGCTAGGCCATTCTGTTGTGGAGTCCAGGGGGTAGATAGTTGTCTCTTGATGCCAAATTCTTCACAGTACTTGTTGAATTCACTGGAAGTGAATTCCCCTCCTTGATCAGTTCTGAGACACTTGATCCTTTTACCACTTTCCTTCTCCACTAATGCTCTAAAAGCTTTGAATTTCCCAAAGACTTGAGACTTGTCTTTCAAGAATGTGACCCACATCATTCTTGAGTAGTCATCAGTGAGGATCATGAAGTATCTATCACCCTACACGCTCCTAGTTTTCATAGGACGACACAAATCAGTATGTACAAGATCAAGCAAGTTGTCAGTAGTGAAAGATTTACCTTTAAAAGTTGAGGAAGACATTTTCCCCAATTGACACTCTCTACACAAGGTATTATCGAGTTTGTTTAGCACCAGCAATCCTCTAACTGCCTTGATCTTACTAGCCTTTACAATGTTATCAAAGTTTACATGACAGAGTCTCTTGTGCCATATCCAACTATCATCAAGCTTAGCCATAAGATAGGTACTTACATTTGCAATCAACTGAAATAGGTTACCTTTGGTCTACATTCCAGTGGCCACCAATTTACCATCTTTTCCTTTGATTCTACAAACTCCATTCTTGAATTGCAGAGTGAGGCCACTGTCATTTAGCTAGGCAACACTTAGAAGGTTGTGTCTGAGACCATCAACCCAGTACACATTGTCAGCACTGCTCTTTCCATTCAGAGAGATGGACCCTCTGCCTTTGACCATTCATGGTGCATCATTGCCAAAGCAAACCACACCACCATCATACTCCTCCAAGGATAGAAACTTGCTCCAGTCACCAGTCATATGGTGAGAACAGCCATTGTCAATGATCTACTCATTTGAATTATCAAACTGGGAGACAAGATCCTTCTTGTCTGCCACATCTTCCTTTATAGCAACAAACACAATGTCTTCATTCTCTTCATCTTCTGATTCCTCATCTATGACACCTTCATCAACTGCCACAAAATAGTTTCTTGGATTTCCTCCTTTGAATTTCTTGAACCTTTCCAATTTATCCTTGTTGTCGCTATTAGGACAGTTCATAGCAATATGTTCTATCTGGTTATAGGAAAAACATTTCAAAGGTAGCTTACCTTTGTATTTACTAGTTCCTTTTGAAAATTTCCTGGCAAGAAGAGCTTCAAATTCCATCAGAAACTCTTCATCATTCATTTCTCTGCTCTGATTAGGTTCCCCACTAGTGCTAGCCTCTTTTCCTTTTCTAGATGGTATAGCAGAGGCTTTAAATGTTGATTCTATCTTCTGAACACTGCCATCAAAACTATTCAGCTCATAGGCTGTCAAGTTGGCTATGATGGAGTCTAAGGACACCTTAGACTTGTCTATTGATCTCAACTCCTGAATAGTAGCAACCCTTATTGCATAGACCGGCAACAGGGATCTCAGGACTTTTCTTACCACAGTGGAATCTTCTATTTTACCACTTGCACTCTTGATTTCTCCAACAACCATTTTGATTCTTATTCCATACTACTAAATGGTCTCACCCTCAACCATCCACATGTCTTCAAAATTCCCTCTCAAGCTTTCTTCCTTAGCTTGTTTTACATGCTCATCACCACCATAGATATTTTCAAGAGCATCCCATACCTCTTTGGGATTTACCTTGTCCTAAACATCAATAAACTCGATGTCAGAAAGACTACTAATAAGGGCTTCCATGACTTGCCCATTTTCTTGTATCTCTCTCTTTTGGTCATCAGTGAGAATACTGGTAGGAACAACATATACATTTTCAACATAACTCTAGTGTTGAACACCCATGCTTTTGATGAATATCTTCACTCTGTCTTTCCATATACCAAAATTTTCCCTGTTAAACTTTGGACCTTCTCTCTTCATCATTTGACTATGATCTTTTCCTCAAGTAGTTAAGCTTACAACATAGAGGACCTGGAGAGCTTTGATACCAATTGACAACTCAATGATGAACCACTGATACCAAACCGGTACTGAGAGGGGGGGGTGAATCCGTACAAACACAAATACAGTCCAAAACCGGTTTGACAACAAATACTCCAAATGACTGGCAGATAGGGATACCTATTCAACACATACTACAAATAGTAAAGCCAAGAGTGTCTAAAACAAGCATTGACCAGTTGAACACTTAGCTTTTCATTTAACTCAAAACAACACTACCATTTCACCCTCATGCATGAACCGGTAAACTATCATCTAATCGTCACAATAGTTAGTTCAGTATGCTTTATAAACAGGCATTAAACACAAAACCATCATATGCTCAATAGGTAATACCAAAGCATCACAAGATAAAAGTATCACACATGACACATATTTTTCACGTTGAAACCCAACTGGGAAAAAACCACGGTGGGGATGAATACCCACAAGCTACTTTTGAACTCTTTTGAAGTGTGCTCTGTTAGGAGCCTTGTCCAGTTAAAAACATTACAATAGGTTCTGCTAGGAACCAATCCTATTAGGGATCACCTGGTTAAGGGATGACTATAATATCTAGTTAAGGGTTAAACCCAGTTAGGGTTGCCTTGTTAGAGGATTTCTAGAACTCAATAGCTAAAGGATCTCCAGAGCTCTATAGCTTCTCAGAACTCATTAACCTCGAGTTACCCAGTTAAGGGATTTGAATCAAGCCGGTTAAGACTACCCTATTAGGGGATTTTGCATCAAGCCAGTTAAGGCTATCCTATTAGGGGATTTTACAACTATTGAAGTGGTTAAAGATCAATAGGAATTACAATGATCTGATAACAGCACTCAATGCTAATGCAGATCCGTTTTGGCTCCTCTTCTCCTTCTGCACATTCATTTTGCAGGTATCTCTTCTCTCCTTTGGTTTGTCAAGAATCACGTATCACTTCCCTTGGATACACACTCACAACTTTTGCCAACAACCTTAGGAAGAAACACAACATTGACCTTATAGGAAATAGATAGGTCGATAGCAAAAACCCTAAACCCTAAACCTATTGGGTTAAGCAATTCAAGTGATTCAATCCTGACCATTGAATCATACTACATTAAATGCAACAATCTTGAATCAATTTCAAGACATTCTCCATCGTCCATTTTCCACTGATTTCATGGCAGTTGATAACCCATCATGCGTTATCACTGTTTGATAGACTTCGCACATTCCTGAGGTAGATAGGAATAGTCTTCTTCATGCAAGATCTTTCATGTGCATAGAACTTACGTGGCAACACGATCTATTCTCCATTATACTACTAACTCATCACACAAAGATCACCGATTGAGTCACATAGGCTTGAGGTGCTCCAACTGGAAATCCTGAAGTGTAAACTAACTACCAACTGGTAGTAACACAATGCTTCTATGTGTCGGTTCCTGTAACTGCATGCCGATTCATCTTGAACAAATATGCTGCTTCACTTTGGCATATAAATCGGTTCATACATATGTCGATTCCTCTCTCTTTTCACCTATCACATGTGCTGGTTCACACCATGTCTCATATTGACATCAATGACAACATACAATATCATTATGTCTTCATGCCGGTTCACATAATGCCAACACATCACCGCCATTAATGTGCCTTTAAAAAGACATTTTTTATGTTTAGCAAACATGGACAATTAGTCAGCGAGACACAATATCAATCACCATTAATGGTTCACAGATTTCATCATCAGCCTCATCCTGCACTTGGACACTCTGCATTGATCACCTTAGTTCAACCTTCCTCAAGCCACACACCTCTACAACTTGCCCCATGATTTATTAGGTCTATCATTAATATTGACCAACTCTGCAACAACCTCATCGGTGCACACCCCATCTACCACTACATGTGTTTCCATCACCTTGACTCCACTTGACATCCATGTCAGCATCCACCTCTGCTCGAACAACTATGTCGGTATGGATTGGATCACGGACGAACTCCATTACAGGGTTCATCTACTAGCTTACTAACCCTGTCAGATAAACTCTCAAGCCGGTCTATCATCAACCTTGCACTCTGCACGTTGTCCATATTACTGGTAGACTTACATACCGGTAAACACTCTTGATGATACTATGTCATCAACCTTCAATAGACTCCATCTTCAATCTAGAAACTTTCCTCTATCTGGATCTGCTCATCCTTGCCTTTTTCCTGATCACCTTAGACCATATCTCAACCGGTTTGTCAAAGTGACAAACTCATCACACTTTACCAATTTTGGAAACTCAACATGCCTTCTCAGTTGGTCTAGTGCATATCCTTGATCTCATGCACTTGAGGCATTCCTTTGATTCACTAGTAGATCTGTTGTGAGTCTTCATTCCCCTACCTTTTACCTCTTCTACCATATCTCATAGAACTATGATGCACACTTTGCATAATAGGAGATAAGCTCCACTTACCAGTGGTAGTGATTTCTTATCATCTGCACAATGCATTCATGTGGCTTCCATGTTTGTGCATCATACCTTCAAATAGGCACATGTGATCCAGTGTGGGCACATTCATTTTCAGTCATCTCTTCACATGGTGAATGCATCTTTATCCGATGGGGGTCATGTTGTTCTACAACCACACAACATAGCAGTGACCTATACATCTTCCTCTTCCTATGTTGATGTGATTTATATAACATTCTGTCTCTTCATCACAAACAATGACTCAAGCACCTTGCTCATTGTCAACACCTCACTTACTAGTTGGCATACTCTCCTTACTGGTAACCTATCCATTTCATCCACACAAGCCAAACACTCACTTGTGTACCAATGAGTCAACTGTGACTCCAATGATCATTCCTTTGATTGACATTCTTCTTCTTTAACGATGACCTGCAATAGTTAGTTGACATCTGTTGGCATTATGGATCAACTGATTGTATGGTACATTGATATTTTGTCATTGATGTCAACACCAACTATTATGATTGGTTAGTGACAGATAGCTTTTGGTTACTGGTAGAAGATTTAGTGTTATAGGCAAATGAGACTATCTGCTGGACACTTTCGACATGTTTGGATCTATGGAATGTGACTCGTTACATGTGGTACATACTTCTAGAGTATTTTTTTGTCAGTTGGTATTGACTTGGTAATCGGATGCTATCATACACTCTGGTAAACCCTTACTGATATTGGTTTAAGGCTCTACCGACAGACCTTTCACTGAAGAATCTTGACAGGATGCATAATTGGTGTTGGTGCAGCTTCTAGATGGATTTCAAGATGCTAAAGATGCTCTTTGATCATGCTTCAACTACTTGAAGACATTTCTTTGGCATGGTGGACCCATAATAGGTTTGGTGTCTATCTAGATTATGGACCGGTATCATGCTAATGTGTACTATACACGTTACCGGGATGTTTCAGGATGATTTATAAAAATTTTATTGTTGTTTTGGTCTTAAGCTGACATGGCATATCATTGTAATATGGATTTATGTAATGATCTTATTATAATATCTTTTCGGTGGCTGACCTAATTGGCTTAGGTCTTAGGGTTTGTATAAAATGATGTAAGATCTCATTGTAGATCATGGAATGGAAATAGAATAAGTTTTCATGGTCTTGAAATGCAATATCATATGTGAAGAAGATTTGGTCGATCATATGTGATCGAATTGGGATTAAGGAAGAGATCAAAGGCCTCTCATATTGAACTTAACCAGGATTGTAGCCAGGTATGGTAGATGCTATCTCTAGTAGCTCACTCTATTGGATTGTTGTCAACTTATCTTGAGATGGTTGTTGCCTCTCTGTAGTTAGTGAGACGCTTTTGTAATGAGCAGTATACTCTAGGCAGTGTGCCTTCCTGCATGTGCAGGCCCCTCATTGTATCACATACTTTCTACAGAAGTATCATCTAACTGTGGGTAGGCTTCCCACTGTGGTTTTTCCCTTTCCAAGTTTTCCACATACAAATAATGGTGTTATGTGGTATGGTTTCTTTGCATTGATTATCTATTTAATTGTTAAGTTTCATTGTTTACCAGTATCTGTTTCTGCTTTACTGGTACTTAACCTAGTTAAAAGTTATTAATTGGATTAAATGTTATAATCTGTTAACAATTGATTCACCCCCCCCCCCCTCTCAGTTGTTTGCCGGTTATCCTAACAACATCAAGGAATTCATGTCAACAATACTCCCATACCGGTTATCCTTCTATACCGGTTGACATCAATGACAATATAATGCCAACAAGTTGGTAAGACACTCCTTAAATGATGCCTAATTTATTCTGCTTCCTTTTCTTCCATTTTATCCTTTTCATCATTTTAATTGTCTAGGGGGACATCAGTAATATTAGGAACATTTACCAAAGGTTTTCTTCCATTACAATAATATTAGAAACAATTTTATCAATGAGTATTGTCATAAATAATATTTTTAGAAACAATGTTTTTATTGGCAATGTTGTCAGTGATAGCTTCAGCAGACATAATTTTTGGAGATTCTGAGAAGGGATTAGGACTTTTAGTTGGTAGCATGCCAAGTTTTCTAGCTATACTTTTGACAAATTCTACAGTTTCTACCTTTAGTTTTTTTGTTGCTTCCATGTTTTCCATAAGGGCATCTAGCATATGCTTGTTTCACAGCTCAAGCTTACACACTTGTTCAACGAAGGATTTATTCTCCTAAAAGAGGTATTCCTAACAACTTCCAAAGCATACTTCTTGATTACACTATCATCTTTAATTTCCTTACTCCTAATTTCATTTAGAACTTCCCAAAGGTCTTGTGGAATATCCTTTTTAAAATATTCTAAGACATCATTTAATCTAAAATAGTATTGGATGAAAGCTTTGATGATTATTTCCATATCGTTATCGTTGGCTCTAGTATATGTGTCACATGTAGACTTATTTTGATCCTCCTTCAAATGCTATCAAATTATACAAAGATTCTATGTCTAGGGGATCCATAACTATATACTTACCTTTCACTTGTCAGACCTACATCTTGAATCCTTCTACTTTAGATTCTTCTTTCTCAGAACAACATCAATGATTTTCCTTTTGACTTGTTTGGGCCTTCCTCGCTTGGATAGAGAAGATGTGGGGATCTCCTTCTTCCTCCTAGCTAGTTTTTCTTTCACTTCAGAGATTCCTTTTCTTTAATAGAGGCACCAAAAGAGGTAGCGATCCTACTGAATCTCTTGACCTTCTCAATTTACCCTTTAGTAATGTTGGCCTGCTCCATTGATTCTTTAACAACTTATTGCACATTTTTCTTTCTTTCCTTCTAGGTTTGTTCCACGTGGATCTTCATAGATTTTTCTTGATCTATCCCATACCTTTCTTGAGATTCATCAACGAAATTGTCCCAAATACCATTATTAAATTATATAGTATAGTATATATTAATATTTCACTTAACAAGGGGGAATAAAATGATGTTAAAGTAACTTGTCACACCTATTGCAACTACAATAAACTTTCACATGCTTATTTAGCCATGTGATTATATCCATAGTTTATTGACTTGAAAATTTTATTAGTCAAGTACATCCCAATGTATAAGTGCACAATCATTTAGAGTTTCCCGCAAGGGATTCAATGCTACATTACTATTGCCAACACATATAATTATTATTCCATCATCTTATGTGGAGGTTAATTAGGTAGAGGGTTACATATTCTTTTAGCTTGATTTATATTAATACCCACTTCATATCCAACCTTATTAAATAAGAGTTAACTTTAATTGCTACTCCATAGGGTTTCTTTTATTGATAGAATTAAGACCAAAGAATCCTTTCTTAGCCATGAAATAGAAACATAATGATTACTTAAATCTCAGAGGCCACTACTAGCTATAATATTTTAAGTTGACTACACTCCACTGTATTATTTACCCCATATTAAGAAATATGGTCATCAACAAGGAATTTATTAATGCAGTGTCATGTTTATGGTTGTGGATACATAATAAATTAGACCAAGTTTTGTATCTAAATGAACTCTTTTATCACCTTTAAGTATTAAGACTACAAAAATAACATAAAAGGGATTACTTTGGTTAGGATTAAAATCTTACTTATGAAAGTTGACAAGACTATGCCCAATAGGCCAAGGCAACCATGGTACCCTTTTCCTTAGTTCCCTTAATAGTTCCCCTATTAGAAATAATGTATTTAATAAGTTAGTAACATCTTATAATCATATAAAACACTACCCTTGAATCTAAAGTGGGTTCCAGAAGTATCAAATTGCAACATTAGGTATTTTTTTAGTAAGGTATGGTTATAGTTCCATTAAATGATGTCCTTAATTCTTTTATTATTGTGAGACCATGAATAAATTTCATTCTATATCTCAAACTTATATTATGCCTCAAATTTATGTTTATATTTAATTTAATAATTTTTTTTTTATCAAACTCACTTAGGTTGCAATAGTATAATCATCTTCATACTGACCATTGTTTTGTTTAGTATTACTATTTAAAATACCTTGACATGGAGGATTATATGAGGAAAGCACTCTAATTGACTATAAAGATTAGATGAGGAAAGCACTCTAAGGTAAAGAGATCTCATGGAAGTAAAGATTACATATACTTATTAAAAGGTGGATTTATTGAAAATACTTTAGTCCTATCATGAAAATACATTTACTAGGTGAAAAGAGATCGAATCACCACTAGTATGTGTTACATTAGAATGGGTTCGTTAAATTTAATTTAATAAATAATATAAATTGAACAATAGACAAATACATACATATTCCTATCGGCCCTGCTGTCATCATGACACAAATTGCTAAGAACCAATTTATAGTTTCCACCTTGAGTTTCCTCCATATTCTTCTCTTACAGTTTGTATGGTAGTGCTCTTTGGCTTGCCTCTTTATCCCTTCGTGTACCTCCCTTCCAAACCAATAAACATTAATCTCCTATTATCTCAAATATTGCAATGTCTTAGAGTTTTCAAAACATTTCTAGATATGCACAAGTGGTCTTTCTTAAAGGGCTTTCAAAACAAGCATCTCTGCAAACCTTAGCTTGCATCTTTCTACCTATACAAATATAAGAGCCTTGGAATGGGTTATGATCCCCCATCAAATCATAAAGGTAGGGGGATTTTATCAGATATTGCATTGGGAAATATATGCAAAGTATGGAATCATAGAGAAGGCTAATGAATCGTTTGACAAAATGCCTCAAAGAAATTTGTGCTCCTAGTTTGCTATGGTTGTAGGATGTGCATTAAAATGGATTTATTTAGAAGAATAAAGGCCTTAGGAAATATCAAGGAAATGCAAATGGTAGGCATAAAGACAAATTATTTGCTAGTGTCCTCTTGGCTTGTGCCAAAATGGGAGCTTGGAATGGGGTTTGATTATCCTTCGTAGCATACAGATAGAAGAATTTTTAGTATGTTTTCATTGCAACAACCTTGGTATACTTGCACACAAATTGTCCTCACAGTGACCAAGCATGTGAACTATTAACAAAATGCCTAAAAGAAATATGATTTCATGAAATTCCATGACTACCAAATTCACCCAAAAATGGATTTGTTTGGAAATATTTACGATCTTCTCTCATGTGTTCCCTTGCTGCCCCCTTGGCACCTAAATATAAGTCTATTCCCTCTTTCAAGATCTCTTTTTGTATTTCTTTTACTTTCATTGCCTCCCATTGTACAAGATAGAGGGATGTTTGGTAGAGGTTATAGAGTCCCCCTTCATGTGGTGCCCATACTTCCTTAACTCATCATCGACTATGCTTTTTCTTTAATCTATTTTACTTATCCAATGTCCATAGTGAATGCACTTATGGGGATGTGACACAAAAATTCCACCACCAACTTTTACTAGACCGCTTTTTATATCACACATTCCACACACTTGCAAATAATATGATATTATGAATATATCCTCCACAAGCCAAGAACACAAAAAATTAGGTTGGCCCAAATAGGAGACTAGAAATGACACCAACTCAAGTTGGCCTCAAAACATATTTGTAGTGAAAGGGGTCCAACGTGGAAGATAGAGTGGACCTGTAACAACTTGTTACATCTTTTTTATGCAGCCCCAAATGGCAACCATAGTAGTGTGCATCTTTTGAAGTTACCAATAGGGTAATGTGTAGATCAAATGTGTAGCACTTAACTAACCAGCCTGAAATCACAACATCCAAATAAATTTACACAATGCCACTTATATTGAGATATAGCAGGGCACAACTTAGACAACTCATTGCAACTACCAATACTAGTGATAGACCAGTAAAGGCATAGTACAAGCAAGATAATAGGCCATGTCTGGCAGACAACCACAAAACACCCTAAAAACCAACTCTGGAAATATGTGGCACCAAAAATATCAACCACTATCATGTGGACCACATAGAGACATTCTATGAACATTCAACAACATTTTCATAGACTTCTTCCATACTTCATGCCAAACCAATCTGGTGCAAATAAACAATTACAAAGTTCTTTAAATACTTGAAAGGCTAAAAAATGTAATCATGAGATAGAACATTTTTAAACATACTTGTGGTGCACTTCATCACCTAAAATCTTAACTAACACACTTCACAAATAATATAAGCAACAATACAAAGCAATTTTTGGACTACTATTATCAAGCAACGAAACTACCAATATACTAGATTAACCAAAAATATGTTTTAACACAAGATACTTGAAAAGATAGTAATCCAATGTCCATAGTGCACACAAGCTAAACACCAAACTGTAAGATCATAACTTCAAGCATGGAGGAATGTTAAACATTCTTCCAAATAGGCATCAAAGCACTTTTCTACATTTTCATACTTCACCAACTTGAAGAGACTAGTGTTTTTATATGAATCCTAATCAAAGTTGGAGATTAAATTTTCTCCACTTTTATCACTGTAGTTTTCCCCCAATTTGTTCAACAAGGATTTGGGGGCAGTGCCCCTTTGTGATAAATAATGGGGTTGCGGAGCAGTGCCCTGTGAGCCCTAAAGGACTTTTATTATTTTATAAAGGCGTCAAGTGTTATTTTTCTATTGGCTAGTTCATATTGTAACCCTAATTTTGTAACCAACATAATTATTGATAAAATGGCTAAGGGTTAGGGTTTTCCATAGAGAATTTTGTAGCATTTTGCAACGGTATTGAGTTGCAAGGGATTGTCGGTTGTAATTGGTTTGATTTACTAGACAATAATATTGGACTATCTGTTTGGTGGATGTAGCCCAATTTTGGGTGAACCATGTTAAAATTGTCTCCTCTATGTTATTATTTATGTGTTCTCATTGCCCTCTTTAATCATTGTTTGCATATAATTGATATTTTTTGCATGCAATTCCTAACAAGTGGTATTAGAGAAATGTTGTCTTCAATTATCATTTGTAGGAAGGTCTCATGGTTGAGTGAGAGTCTCACAATTAAGTGGGAGAAATGGTGAATGAGGGTAAATTGAAGGTACAAAAATTCAATGGGTAGAACTATCAGTTATGGAAGATGTAGATGGAGGATTATCTCTATTAGAAGGATTTATGGAGGCCATTGGAAGGAAAATCCAAGAAACTGTCAACAATAAGTGATAAGGATTGGGATATTTTGGACAGAAAGGCATTGGGAACCATTTGGCTATTCCTATCACCATCCATGACATTCAATATAAAAGAAGCAAAGACAACAGAAGACCTGATGAAAGCTTTGGCCAAATTGTATGAAAAATCCTCAGCCTCAAATAAGGTATTTCTCATGAAGCATTTGTTTAATCTAAAAATGATTGAAGGTGGATCTATGACAAATTATTTAAATCAGTTTAATATAGTTACTAGTCAATTAACTTCTCTAAAGGTAAATCCCGATGAAGAAGTTAGAGCTCTCCTGATATTATGTCTTTTGCCTAAAATCTAGAATAGTTTGGTAATGGCAATTAGTAACTTTGTTTTTGGTTAAAATACCCTAAAATTTTGTGATGTTGTTGGTGTTATTCCGAGTGAGGAAATTCATAGGAAAATCTCAGGAGGATCCACATCAGGTAGTGTTTTGAATGCAGAAAGCAGGGGCAGATCAAAGGAGAGAGGAAAAACTTTTGTAGGTCATGGGAAGTCATGAGGAAAATCAAAGGACAAGAGATCCCAATCCAGAGGACCAAAAGATTTCTAGTACTATAGGAAACCAAGTCATCTGAGAAAAGATTGTTGGTCTCGAAAGAATAAAGAAGGAGACATACAAGAAGGTAATAATGAAGCAAAATGTGGTAAATTATAAATCTAAAGACGATACTTTGATTTTTTCCCTAAAAAATGTTGATGATTCATGGGTTTTAGATTCAAGGGCCTCATTTCATGTTACGTCCCATAGAAATTATTTTCTTGATTATGTCGAAGGGGATTTTGGGTTGGTTTATTTGGGAGATAATGAACCTTGTCAAATTGTTTGAAAGGGAAGAAGTAAGATTAAGCTGTAGAATAGGAATCATTGGCTACTATAAGAGGTAAGGCACATTACAAGGATGATTAGGAATTTAATTTCAATAGGATAGCTAGGTGATGAAGGTTGCATAGTTACTTCTAATGATAAAAAATGGAAGGTTTCGAAAGGTGCCTTGATAGTAGAAAAAAGTGTAAAAGTAGGCACCTTATAGCTTTGTACAGGTCATACTAATCCTTCCACTTTAGTTGTTGTAGAAAAGAACCAAACAGATTCAGGAATAGTTGCTGCAGATTCGCAGGAAGAGACTAAAACAGTTGGTGCAGGTTTTGAGACAACACCATGGCACAATAGAATTGGGCATATGAGTGAAAAAGGTATGAAGGCACTTCATTATAAAAATATTTTACCAAGTGTGAAATGCATTAATATGGATTTCTATGAAATTTGTGTGTATGGTAAACAAAAGAGAGTTAGTTTTCTCAAGGATGGGAAGGAAAAGAAAGGTGAAAAGTTGGAGCTTGTGCATACAGATGTATGGCAACCGACTCAAGTATCTTATCTCAGTGTCTCTTAGTATTATGTTATATTCATAGATGATGCAACTAGGAAGGTTTGGATTTATTTCCTTGAGCAGAAATCTGATTTATTTGAAACATTTAAGAAATGGAGAAGCTTGGTTGAAAATGAGATGGGTAAAAGACTAAAATGTCTTAGGTTTGATAATGGTCATGAGTATTGCAGCAAAGAATTTGAAGATTATAGTTCCTTTAATGAAATTTGAAGGTAGAAAATAGTTCCAAGGACTCTAGAAGAAAATGGAGCGGCAGAATAAGACAATAATGGAGTGTGCAAAGAGCATGAGATTGATGAAAAAATGATGAATGGTAAGTACCAAACTGGTACTGAGAGGTGGGGGTGAATCAGTACAAGAAAAAACACTTTTCCTGAACCAGTTTGTCTGCAAATAGTGCACTTTGACTAGCAAGCACTAACATCGGTCTAAACCAGATTTCTACTGGTAAAACATAGTAAGTATGTCAAATACATAAACCAGTAACACTTAGCTTTCCATACAATCTAATATCTCATTTCCTCTTCACCCTTAAGCATAAATAGGTAATCTACCATTAGAAATATTTTGACTGCTAGTTCAACATATTTTACCAGTTTGACATAAAACACTAAACCATCACATGAATGGCATCACACATGACACACTGATTTTTCACGTGGAAACCCAACTGGGAAAAACCACGGTGGGGATGAATACCCACAAGCTATTCTTGAACTCTTTTGAAGTCCACACTGATTTTTCACGTGGAAACCCAACTGGGAAAAACCACGGTGGGGATGAATACCCACAAGCTATTCTTGAACTCTTTTGAAGTCCACTCTGTTAGGAGCCTAGTTTGGTTAGAGACTTTTATAATAGGTTCTGCTATGAACTGATCCTACTAGGGATCACTTGGTTAAGGGATGGCTAAATACCTGGTTAAAGGTTAGAACCCTGTTAAAGGTTACGTCACAAGACGATTTGAAGAACTCATTGAATTGAGTCACCTTGTTAAAGGATTTACACAAAAGCCTATTAAAGCTACCCGGTTAAGGGATTTTCCAACTATTGAAATGGTTAGAAGTCAATAGGTAATACACTGATCTTATAACAACACTCAATGCCAAGGTAGATCCACTTAAGCTCCTTTTCTTCTGCAATCACACTCTTCTGGTATCAACACACTTTTCTCTGGTCTGGCAAGAGTCAAGTATTGCTCTCTAGGATACACACATACCATTTGCCAACAACTTCAAAATGAAAAACATCATCAACCTTATAGGAAACACATAGGTCGGTAGCATAAACCCTAAACCCTAAACATTTAGGTTTTACAATCTAGTCAGTTCAATCCTGACCATTAATCATACTGCATCGAATACAATAGTCTTGAACAGATCTCAAGACATTCTCCAATGTTCATTCTTTGCTACTCCAGAAAGTTGATAACTCATCATGTGCTCTCCACCATTTACAAAGACTTTGCATATTCCCAAGGTAGATAGGATCACTCTCCATGCAAGATCCTCAAGGAAATCCTTCATGCGCACAAGGTTGATGTGACAACACTATCTGGTCTTCATAGAATGCTAACTGATCACAAGATGACATCGGTTGAATCACACAAGCTTGGAATGCATCAACCGGAAACCCTAAAGCTGAGACTACCAACCGGTAGTCATGAAACCCCAATACAAAACTTCCATTTACTAGTTCTTATTCCAACATACTGGTTCACCTTGAATGAACATACCACTTCACTTTTTCACAAATACTGGTTTACATCATCATACCAGTTCTCTTTCTAGTTTGCTTACTATACCATACCGGTTCATACTACAGCATATTGACATCAATGCCAACATACAATATCATCATGTCATCATTCTCTACACATATGCCAACAATCTCCCCCTTTGGCATTGATGGCAATATACAAAGATATATTTCTGCTTCTGCTTCACATCTCTTCCCCAATAATATGGATATCTTCTCTGCTTCACATCTTCTCCCCCTTTGACAACAATGCCAAAGTGGAGGTATACATATCTATATTCCACTATGCTGCTCCCCCTAAGGAGTAGCATCCTTCAACACATCAATCTTGAGAAACATATATCAATGTAAGACCTAACTGATGTGGAGCACACACCTTTAGTTCACCTCTTGAAGGGGCAGCGCCCTTAATTCACCTCTCAAATAGGTAAAGGTAGCCTTCGGTAGAGGCTTGGTGAATATGTCTACTAACTGCTCCTTACTAGAAACATGTTCCAATACAACTTCTTTGTTCTGAACCTTTTCCTTCAAGAAATGATACTTGAGCTCGAAGTGTTTGGTTCTAGCATGTAAAACTGGATTCTTGGAGATGTTGATTGCACTTGTGTTGTCACAAAATATGCTTACTGGTTCAGATACAGGAACTTTGAAGCCATTTAATACATGCTTCATCCAAATTGTCTGGGTGCAGTTCATAAATGCTGCAACATACTCTGCTTCTGCTGTATACTGAGAGATACAACTCTACTTCTTACTCATCCATGAGACTAGTCTACCACCAAGAAAGAATGCACCACTGCTTGTGCTCTTCCACTTGTCCACATTACCATCCCAGTCAGCATCTATAAACACTTTCAGGTTGAAATCATTACTGTATGGATACCATAATCCATAGTCAATAGTTCCCTTCAGATATCTTAGAATCTGCTTGAATGCTACCAAGTGGGATTCTCTTGGGCTTTTCTGGAACCGTACAATAATTCTCACTGCATGTACAATGTCCGATTTTCTATGTACTACATAGTGCAATTTACCAATCATTGATCATTATTCTTTCTCATTTACCAACCCTGAATCATCCTCTTTTGATAATTTACAACTAGTCACCATCAATGTACCAACTAGTTTGTTGTCTTCCATGCCAAAAGTCTTCAAGAGCTCTTTGACATACTTGGATTGAGTGATAAAGATTCCATCTTTCATTTGTTGAATCTGTAGTCCAATGAAGAACTTAATCTCCCCAATAAGTGACATCTCAAATTCCTTTTTCATCTCATCTGCAAAATCATGACTCATCTTGTCATCTCCTCCAAATATTATGTCATCAACAAATAGCTCATAGATTAGAATCTGACCTCCTTCTGATTTTAGGTAGATATTGCTATCTTCACTTGTTCTCTCAAATCCAATCTTCACAAGATGGGAGTGCAAGCATTCATACCATGCTCTAGGTGCTTGCTTTAGTCCATACAAGGCTTTATGTAGCCTGCACACCATGTCACTATCTTCTGATAGGGCAAACCCATTTGGTTGCTCCATATACACCTCCTCTTCTAGTATTCCATTCAAGAATGCAGATTTTACATCCATTTGATATACTTTGAATCCCTTGAATGCTGCATATGCAAGAACCATAGGAACTCCTTCCAATCTGGCTACTGGAGCAAAAGTTTCTCCATAGTCTTCTCCTTCTTCTTGAGCATATCCTTTGTACACCAATCTGGCTTTGTTTCTTACCACTATGCCATCTTCATTCAACTTATTTCTAAAAACCCATTTGGTGCCTATGACATTTTTATGCTCAGGTCTGGGTACCAAAGATCATGTACCATTCTTTTCTATCTAGTCAAGTTCCTCTTCCATTGCCTTGATCCAGTCTTCATCTTTATGTGCCTCTTTGAATGTTTTAGGCTCAAATTTAGAGATCATGCAAGAGTTTTCTCTGACCTTTCTTCTTGTAATATTTCCTACATCCTTGTCTCCTATGATCTGCTTTGGATCATGATTCAACTTTACATACCTAGGAATGATCTTAGTTGTTTCCTCTTGCTTTTCTTCTTCATCCTCATCTTCATCAGCATCAGCATCTACCGATGTAGGAGCACGACTACTAGTGCTAGGTTGTTTTGTAACTAGTTCCCAAAAGGTTACTATCAGTTCATCTCCTACTTGCTCATTTTTGGTTTCCTCAGGTTTCTCAGAGGTTTCATCAACTCTAATATTGATACTTTCAACAATTCTCTGAGTCCTATTGTTGAAACATTTAAGAGCTTTTCTCTTTGTGGAATACCCTAGGAATATTCCCTCATCACATTTAGCATCAAACTTGCTCTAATGTTCACTCCTCTTGATATAACATTTGCTACCAAACACTTTAAAGTAGCTTACCACTGGTGTCTTACTGGTCTGATACTCATAAGGTGTTTTATCCTTACCCTTTTTGATGAGTACCCAGTTCATTGTGTAGACTGCAATGCTCACCGCTTCTCTCCAAAAGGTGTGAGCAACTTTTCCTTGGATCAGCATTGTTTTGGCTACTTCAACTATAGTCCGGTTGTTTCTCTCTGCTAGGCCATTATTCTATGGAGTCTAGGGGGCAGATAGTTGCCTCTTGATGCCATTCTCTTCATAGTACTTGTTGAATTCATCGGAAGTGAATTCTCCTCCTTGATCAATTCTCAGGCACTTAATCCTCTTACCACTTTCTTTTTCAACCAATGCTTTGAAGGCTTTGAACTTTCCAAATGCTTCAGACTTGTCCTTCAAGAATGTGACCCACATCATTCTTGAGCAATAATCAGTAAGAATCATAAAATACCTATCTCCCTGCACACTCCTAGTTTTCATAGGACCACACAAATTAGTATGCACAAGATCAAGTAAATTTTCTGCAGGGAAAGATTTACCTTTGAAGGTTGAGGAAGACATTTTCCCCAGTTGACACTCTCTACACAAAGGATTCTCCCATTTTCTCAGCATAGACAATCCTCTAACTACCTTGATCTTACTGGCCTTCACAATAATATCAAAGTTTACATGGCAGAGTCTCCTATGCCATATCCAGCTATCATCAAACTTAGCCATTAGACATGTACTGACATTAGCATTCAGCTGAAATAGGTTACCTTTGGTCTGCATACCGGTAGCCATCAGTTCACCACTCTTACCTTTTATTTTACACACTCCATCTCTGAATTCCAGAGTGAGTCCATTATCATTCAGCTGGGCAACACTCAAAAGGTTGTGTCTGAGACCTTCTACCAAATACACATTGTCAACACTTCTTTTTCCATTCAGAGAGATGGACCCTCTTCCTTTTACCATACATGGTGCATCATTACCAAAATGAACCACACCACCATCATATTCTTCCAAAGATAGAAAATTACTCTGGTCACTAGTCATGTGGTGAGAACAACCATTGTCAATAATCCACTCATTGGAATTATCAAAGTGGGAGACAAGAGCCTTCTTATTTGACACATCTTCCTTAACTGCTACAAACACAGTGTCTTCACTTTCTTCATCTTCTGATTCCTCATCAATGACACCTTCATCAACTAATACAAAATAGTTTCTCTGGTTTCCTCCTTTGAACTTCTTGAACCTTTACGGTTTGTCGTTGTTATCACCATTAGGATAGTTTACAACAATGTGTCCTATCCTATTGCAAGAAAAGCATTTCAAAGGGACCTTACCTCTGTATTTACCAGTTCCCTTAGGAAGTCTCTTAGCAAGAAGAGTTTCAAATTCCATCAGGATCAACTCATCATCCATTTCTCTACTTTGTCTTGGCTCACCACTGGTACTAGCTTCTTTGCCCTTTCTAAATGGTGCAATAGATGCTCTAAAGGCTGATTCAGTCATCTGAATACTACCATCATAATTATTTAGCTCATAAGTTGTCAACTTAGCAATGATGGAGTCTAGGGATACCTTTATCTTGTCTATAGACCTCAACTCCTAAATAGCAGCAACCCTTATTGCATAGACTAGTAATAAAGATCTCAAGACTTTGCTAACAATAGTGGAATCATCTATTATACCACCTGCACTCTTGATATCTCCAATAACAATTTTGATCCTTATTCCATATTGTTGAATGTTCTCTCCTTCAACCATCCACATGTCTTCAAACTTTCTCCTAAGGCTCTCTTCCTTAGCTTGTTTCACATGCTCATCACTGCCATAGATATTCTCAAGAGCATCCCATACTTCTATGGGATTGTCTTTATCTTGAACATCAATAAACTCAATCTTAGATAGACAACTGATTAGGGCTTCCATGGCTTGCCCATTCTCCTGAATCTCTCTCTTTTGATTATCGGTGAGAGTACCGGTAGGGATAACATAAGCATTCTCAACATAGCTCCAGTGTTGAGCACCCATGATTTTGATTTATATCTTCATTTTGTCCTTCCATATTTTAAAGTTGTCTCTATTGAACTTTGGCCCTTCCCTCTTCATCATTAGAGTAGGATCTTTTCATCAAGCGGTTAAGCTTACAACACAGAGGACCTAGAAGATGCTCTGATACCAATTGATGAATAAATGATGAATAGTAAGTACCAAACCGGTACTAAGAGGGGGGAGGTGAATCAGTATAGGCAAAAACACTTTTCCTGAACTGGTTTGTCTGCAAACAATGCACTTTGACTGGCAAGCACTAACACTGGTCTAAACTAGATTACTACTGGTAAAACACAGTAAGTATGTCAAAGACATAAACTAGTAACACTTAGCTTTCCATACAATCTAATATCTCATTTCCTCTTCACCCTTAAGCATAAATAGGTAATCTACCATCAAAAATATAATGACTGCTAGTTCAACATATTTTACCAATTTGACATAAAACACTAAACCATCACATGAAAGGCATCACACATGACAAACTGATTTTTCACATGGAAACCCAATTGGGAAAAACCACAGTGGGGATGAATACCCACAAGCTATTCTTGAACTCTTTTGAAGTCCACACTATTAGGAGCCTAGTCCGCTTAGAGACTTTTATAATAGGTTCTGCTAGGAACCGATCCTGCTAGGGATCACCTGATTAAGGGATGGCTAAATACCTAGTTAAAGGTTAGAACCCTATTAAAGGTTACCTCGCAAGAGGATTTGAAGAACTCATTGAATTGAGTCACCCTGTTAAAGGATTTACACAAAATCCTATTAAAGCTACCCAATTAAGGGATTTTCCAACTATTGAAATGGTTAGAAGTCAATATGTAATACACTAACCTGATAACAACACTCAATGCCAAGGCAGATCCACTTAAGCTCCTTTTCTTCTGCAATCACACTCTATAGGTATCAACACACTTCCCCGGTCTACCAAGAATCAAGTATCGCTCATTGGGATACACACATACCATTTTCTAACAACTTCAAAATGAAAAACATCATCGACCTTATAGGAAACAGATAGGTCGGTAGCATAAACCCTAAACCCTAAACATTTAGGTTTTACAATCCAGTCAATTCAATCCTAACCATTAATCATACTGCATTGAATACAAGAGTCTTCAGCAGATCTCAAGACGTTCTCCAACGTTCATTCTTTGCCACTCCATGAAGCTGATTAGTCATCACACGCTCTCCACCATTTACAGAGACTTCGCACATTCTGGAGGTAGATAGGATCACTCTCCATGCAAGATCCTCAATGAAATCCTTCACGTGCACAAGGCTAACATGGCAACACTTTTTGGTCTTCATACAATGCTAACTCATCACAAGACGACATCAATTGAATCACACAAGCTTGGAATGCATCAACTGGAAACCCTGAAGTTGAGACTACCAACTGGTAGTCATGAAACCCCAATACAAAACTTCCATTTACCGGTTCTTATTCCAACACATCGGTTCACCTTGAATGAACATACCGCTTCACTTTTTCACAAATACTAGTTTACATCATCATACCGGTTCTCTTGCCAGTTTGCTTACTACACCATACCAGTTCATACTTTAGCATATTGACATCAATGACAACATACAATATCATCATCTCATCATGCTCTGCACATATGCCAACAAAGATTGCATATTGGGCTATCTTTTAACATGTGGGAAAAGGCTGTCAATATTGCTTTATATTTAATTAATAGGGGGCCTTCAACTCCTTCAGGATTTTGTATTCCAAAGGAAGCATGGATAGGTAAGAAGGTTAATTATTCTTTTCTCAAAACTTTGATATGTGAAGCATTTGAACATGTAGATTTATAAAATAGAACCATGTTGGATGCAAAATAAAAAAAAATGTATTTTCATTGGATATGGCATTGATAAATCTGGTTATAGGCTTTGGGATGTTGAAAATTTGAAAATTGTGAGAAGTAGGGATGTTGTATTCAATGAGAAGGTGTTGTACAAAGATTAGTTGTAGTAGCAGGAGAAGAAAGAAAATTTTTTTGTTGTTTTGGATGATATTCAAGATAGTGATGTTCTAGTGGTTCCTCACGCTCCGCAATAGCAACCAGAGATACCACAAACTCCAGTGAATGTTAGATGGTCAACAAGGCTAAGTAGACCTCCTGATAAGTTCTCTCCCTCTTTGTATTCTATTTTGTTAATAGATGTTGGTGAACCAGAAGGATATGATGAGCTATGCAGGTGGATACAAAGGTTCAGTGGGAGCTTGCAATGAAAGAAGAAATGGACTCCTTGCACAAAATCCAAACTTGGGAATGATGTAAGTTGCCTACAGGTAAAAAGGCTTTACAAAACAAATGGGTTTATAGGATGAGAGAGAGGATGGAGGTAAGCAGAAATTTAAAGATAGATTACTTGTGAAAGGATTTGCACAGAAAAAGGGCATTGATTTTGCTGAAATTTTTCCCCCAGATGTTAAGATGACTTCTATTTGTACTATTTTAAGTATTGTGGCTACTGAATATTTGGATTTGGAATAGCTAGATGTGAAAACTACCTTTCTCTATGGTGAATTGGAAGAGGTATATATATATATATATATGGAACAACCCCAATGATTTGAGGTCAAAGGTAAGGAGAAATTGGTGTGCAGATTGCAGAAGAGTTTATATGGCTTGGAACAAGCACCTCAACAATGATTAAAATTTGATAGTTTTATGGCTGAGCAAGGCTGAATCAGGTGTAATTCTAACCATTGTGTTTAATTTAAGAGGTTGGATAGTGAAAGATACATTAATTTGTGTTTATATGTTGATTGCATACTTATAACGAGGTCTAACATGGCTCACATTAGAGAGTGAAAATAACAATTAACAAAATTATTTTCTATGAAGGATTTAGGGCAGCAAAACAAATCCTTGGTATGCAAATTTGTAGAGATAGAAAAAATTAAAAATTAACTCTATCTTAGGTTGATTATGTTGAAAAGGTGTTGTAGAGATTCAATATGTAGAATGCAAAAGCTATTAAGACACCTTTGCCTAGTCATTTGAAATTGACTAAGGAGATGTGTCCAAAGACACAACAGGAGAAAGGCAAAATGTCCAAGGTATCATATGCTTCAGTTGTAGGTAGTTTAATGTATGCCATGGTATGCATGAGACTAAATATTGCACATGTTGTTGGAGTCATAAGGAGGTATATGAGTAATCCTGGATTTGAGCATTGCAATGCAGTAAAATTGGTTCTCAGGTATTTGAGAGGTACATCCAATGAACATTTATGTTTTGGGGGTTCTTATTCTGATTTAGCAGGTTATGTAGACTCAGATTTGGTAGGGCATATTGATACCAGGTGAAGTAATAAATTTTATATCTTTACTTTAGTTGGGACAATGGTGAGTTGGATCTCCAAGTTGAAAAAGGTGGTTGCTTTATTCACTACAAAGGTAGAGTATGTAGTTGCAAAAAAAGCAAGCAAATAGATGATATGATTGCAATCTTTAATGGAAGAATTGGGCAAATGACAAGCTAATGGTTATTTGTTTAAGGATAGCTAGAGTGCCATCCATCTTGCAAGAAACTCTGCCTTGCATTCAAAGACCAAACACATATAGTTGAGGTATCACTTCATTCGGTCAGTGTTGGATGATGGATAGTTAAGGCTAGAAAAGATACATACATATGAAAATATAGCAGATATGTTTATAAAGGTAGTGAAAAGGGAGATATTGATCTTCTCTTTAGTTTTGTTTGGTCTCCAAGACTAAAAATAATAAAATAGAACAATAGGGTTCAGGATGTTTCATTCCAATGGGAGCTACAAGGTCAAGAGTGTTATGATCAATCTCCAAGAGGGAGAATGTTATGTTGTGGAGTCTAATCAGTCTGCAAGTGGGATATTATTGTTATATCAAGCTTAATCAGACTCGAAGGTTAAATTTTCTTCACTTTTATCGAGGCAATTTCCCCTCAATTTGTTCAACGAAGGTTTTGGGGGTGATTCCTGCAAAGCGGGGTCAAGGGATAGTGCCCCTTTGCGATATAGGGCAAGGTCAATGAGTAGTGCCCTGTGAGCCCCAAAGGAATTTTATAAAGGTGTCAGGTGTTATTTTTCTATTGGTTGACATATTGTAACCCTAATTTTGTAACCAACATAATTCTTGATAAAATGGCTAAGGGTTAGGGTTTTTTGTAGAGAATTTTGTAGCAGTATTGAGTTATAAGGGATTTCTCGGTGTAATCGGTTTGATTTACTGGATAAAATTTTGGACTCTCTATTTGGTGGGCGTAGCCTGAGTTTGGGTGAACCACTTTAAAATTGTCTCCTCTTTGCTATTAATTATGTGTTTTTTTGTTGCTTTGTTTAATCATTATTTGCATATAATTGATATTTTCTGCATACAATTCCTAACAAGTGGTATCAGAGAAAGGTTGTGTTTGATTATCATCTACAGGAAGGTCTCATGGTTGAGTTGGAGTCTCACAGTTAAGTGGGAGAAATGGCAGATGATGGTAAATTTAAGGTAGAAAAATTCAATGGGAAAAACTATCAATTATGGAAGATGCAGATGGAGGACTATCTCTATCAGAATGATTTATGGAGGCCATTGGAAGGAAAAACTAAGAAAATGTCAATAATAAGTGATGAGGATTGGGATTTTTTGGGCAGAAAGGCACTGGGAACCATTCAATTATGCCTAACACCATCTGTGGCATTCAATATAACATAAGTGAAGAGAAAAAAAGATTTGATGAAAGCTTTGGCCAAATTGTATAAAAAACCCGCAACCTCAAATAATGTATTTCTCATGAAGCATTTGTTTAATCTGAAAATGATTGAAGGTGGATCTGTGACAGATCATTTAAATGAGTTTAATATGGTTACTAGTCAATTGACTTCTCTAAAGGTAAATTTAGTTGAAGAAGTTAGAGCTCTCATGATATTATGCTCTTTTCCTGAAAGTTGGAATAGTTTGGTAATGACGGTTAATAACTTTGTTTCTAGTTCAAATACCCTAAAATTTGATAATATTGTTGGTGTTATTTTGAGTGAGGAAATTCATTTGAAAATCTCAAGTGGATCCACATTAGGAAGTGTTTTGAATGCAGAAAGTAGGAGCAAATCAAAGGAGAGAGGAAAAGTTTCTAGAGGTCGTGGGAAGTCACAACAAAAATCAAAGGACAAGAGTTCTCAATCCAGAGGACCAAAAGATTGTTGGTACTATGGGAAACTCGATCATCAAAAGAAAGATTGGTGGTCTTAGAAGAATAAAGAAGGAGACAAACAAGAAGGTAATAAGGAGGAAAATGTGGTAAATAATAAATCTGAAGATTATGCTTTGATTCTTTCCATAGATAATGCTGATGATTTAGAGGTTTCAGATTCAAGGGCCTCATTTCATGCTATGCCCCATAGAAGTTATTTTCTTGATTATGTCCAAGGGGATTATGGGCTGGTTTATTTAGGAGATAATGAACCCTGTCAAATTGTTGGAAAGGGAAGAATTAAGATTAAGTTGTAGAATGGGAACCATTGGCTACTACAAGAGGTAAGGCACATTCCAAGGCTGAGTAGGAATTTAATTTTGGTAGGGTGGCTAGGTGATGAAGGTTGCACAGTTACTTTTAATGATAAAAAATGGAAGGTTTCGAAAGGTGCCTTGATAGTAGAAAAAAGTGTAAAAGTAGGCACCTTATAGCTTTGTACAGGTCATACTAATCCTTCCACTTTAGTTGTTGTAGAAAAGAACCGAACAGATTTAGGAATAGTCGTTGCAGATTCCCAAGAAGAGACTAAAATAGGTGTTGCAGGTTCTGAGACAACATTGTGGCACAACAAACTTGGGCATATAAGTGAAAAAGGTATGAAGATACTTCATTCTAAAATGTTTTTAACAGGTCTAAAATGTATTAATATGGATTTTTGTGAAAGTTGTGTGTATGGTAAACAAAAGAGAGTTTTCTCAAGGAAGGGAAGAAAATGAAAAAAGAAAAGTTGGGGCTTGTGCATACAGATGCATGGGGACTGACTCAGGTATTTTTTGTTGGTGGCTCTCAGTATTATGTTACATTCATAGATGATGTAACTAGTAAGGTTTGGATTTATTTTCTTAAGCATAAATATAATGTATTTGAAACATTTAAGAAATGGAGAAGCTTGGTTGAAAATGAGATAGGTAAAAGACTAAAATGTCTAAGGTTTGATAATGGTGGTGAGTATTGTAGCAAATAATTTAAGGATTGTTGTTCCTTTAATGGAATTCATAGGCATCAAATGGTTCCAAGGACTCCACAAGAAAATGGAGTGTGCAAGGAGCATGAGATTGCATGTTGGGCTGCCTTTAAACATGTGGGTAGAGGTTGTCAATATTATGGTATATTTAATTAATAGGGGTCCTTCAGCTCCTTTGGGATATGGTATTCCATAGGAAACATAAATAGGTAAGAAGGTGAGTTATTATTTTCTCAAAACCTTTGGATGTGAAGCATTTGCACATGTAGATTCTGAAAATAGAACCAAGTTGGATGCAAAATCAAAAAAATAAATTTTTGTTGGATATGGCATTGATGAATTTGGTTATAGGCTTTGGGATGTTGAGAATGTAAAAATTATGAGAAGAAGGGATGTTGCATTCAATGAGAAGGTGTCATACAAAGATAAGTTGCAGAAGCATGAGAAGAAAGAAAAGGATTTTGTTGTGTTGGATGATATTCCAGATAGTGGTGTTCCAGTGGTTCCTCATTCTCCACAACAACAACTACAAATATTACAAACTCCAATGAATTTTAGATGGTCAACAAGGCTAAGTAGATGTCTTGATAGGTTCTCTCCCTCTTTGTATTCTATTTTGTTAACGAATGCTGGTAAACGAGAAGGATATGATGAAGCTATGTAGGTGGATACAAAGGTTCAGTGGAAGCTTGCAATGAAAGAAGAAATGGATTCCTTTTGCAAAAATCAGACTTGGGAATTATGTAAGTTGCCTAGAGGTAAAAAGGATTTACAAAACAAATGGGTTTATAGGATAAAAGAGGAAGATGGAGGTAAGCACGGAGTTAAAGCCAAGTTAGTTGTGAAAGGATTTGCATAAAAAAGGGGCATTGATTTTGCTGAAATTTTTTCTCTAGTTGTTGAGATGACTTCTATTCATACTATTTTAAGTATTGTGGTTGCTGAAGATTTTCACTTGGAACAAATAGATGTGAAAATTGCCTTTCTCCATGCTGATTTGGAAGAGGAGATATATATGGAACAACCCCAAGGATTTGAGGTCTTGAAGGTAATGAGAAATTGGTGTGCAAATTGCAGAAGAGTTTATAAAACTTTAAACAATCACCTCAATGATGGTACTTGAAATTTGATAGTTTTATGGCTGAGAAAGGCTACAACAGCTGTAATTCTGACCATTATGTTTATTTAAAGAGGTTGGATAATGACAACTACCTTATTTTATGTTTACATGTTGATGACATGCTTGTATCCAAGTCTAACATGGCTCACATTAGAGAGATAAAACAACAGTTAGCAAAATCATTTGCTATGAAGGATTTGAGGTTAGAAAAACAAATACTTCGTATGAAAATTTGTAGAGATAGGAAAAACAAAAGATTAACTCTATCTTAGACCGATTATGTTGAAAAGGTGTTGTAGAGATTCCATATGGAGACTGAAAAAGTTGTCAGCACACCTTTGCCAAGTCATTTGAAATTGACTAAGTAAATGTGTCCAAAGACATAAGAGGATAGAGACAAAATGTCCAAGGCATTATATGCTTCATTTGTAGGTAGTTTAATATACACCATGGGATGTGCATGAGACTGGATATTGCACATGTTGTTGGAGTCATAAGAAGGTATATGAGTAATCCCGGATTAGAGCATTGGAATGCAGTAAAATGGGTTCTTAGGTATTTGAGAGGTACATCCAATAAACATTTATGTTCTGGGTGTTCTAATACTTATTTAGCAGGTTATGTAAACTCAAATTTGGTAGGGCATATTGATACCAAGTGAAGTACTACATGTTATGTGTTTACTATAGGTGGGACAACAGTGAGTTGGATCTCTAGGTTGCAAAATGTGGTTGCTTTATCCACTACAAAGACAGAGCATGTAGTTGCAATAGAGGCAAATAAAGAGATGGTATGGTTGCAATCTTTCACGGAAGAATTGGGCAAACGATAGGCTAATAGTTATTTGTTTACGAATAGCCAAAGTGTCATCCATCTTGAAAAAAATTATGCCTTGCTTTCAAAGACAAAACACATACAATTGAGGTATCACTTCATTAGGTCAGTGTTGGATGATGGATAGTTAAGGCTGGAGAAGATACATGTAGATTAAAATATAGTAGATATGCTTACAAAGGAAGTGACAAAGGAGAAGCTTAGATTCTCTTTATCTTTGATTGGTCTTCAAGAATAAAAATAATAAAATAGAACAATAGGGTCTAGGATATTTCATTCCAGTGGGAGCTACAAGGTCAATAGTGTTATGATCAGTCTCCAAATGAGAGAATGTTATGTTGTGGAGTCTGATCAGTCTCCAAGTGGGAAATTGTTTTTATATGGAGCCTAATTAGACTCGAAGGTTAAATTTTCTCCACTTTTATCGACGAAGTTTCTCCCCAATTTGTTCAACGGGGGTTTAGGGGCAACACCCCTAAAGCAGGGTCAAGGGGCAATGCCCCTTCGTGATATAGGGAGGGGTCAAGGGGAAGTTCCCCGTGAGCCCCAAAGGACTTTTATTATTTTATAAAGGCATTAGGTGTTATTTTTCTATTGGCTAACATATTGTAACCCTAATTTTGTAACTGACATAAGTCTTGATAAAATGGCTAAGGGTTATCATTCTTTGTAAAGAATTTTGTACCGGTATTGAGTTGCAAGGGATTTGTGGTTGTAATCAGTTTGATTTACTGGACAATAATATTGGACTCTCTATTTGGTGGATGTAGCCTGAGATTGGGTCAACCACGTTAAAATTGTCTCCTCTCTATTATTATTATGTATTTTTCATTTCTTTGTTTAATCATTATTTGCATATAATTTATATTTTCTACATGCAATTACTAATAACTAGAACATCCTTGTAGCATCATTTTCTCTCTTAGGAGCAATTAGAGAGATAGAACAACAACTTGTAGCATTAATAGGACCATTAAAATCATATTGTTAATGCTTTTAATTCCCATCTTGATGCTTCTAATCCTCATCTTGATGTGATATCATGTCTGCTAACAACAATCAAGACATGACATCTAATCATGAACTTTAGCACCATCATTTTTCTCCAACATAAAACATCATCATTATCATAAGAATCATCATAGCACAACACACTAAGTATAAACATCAACACCAAATGGACTTCATCATAGCTTAGCAATATTTCTACACATGGACTCCATATGAGACATCAATGACAACACAACACTTAGGGTTGACATCAATGACAACACCACAACAACTGTAATAATTTTGAGCACAAATAATACGTACATGTTATCTGAATACATTTTCAAAATGCTAGCAACAAATAATTTGTGCACATTATGAAAATGCACTAACATAACACTAGTGGCAAATAATGCTTGCATGATATTGTCTACATTGGATGAATTATCTTTCTCTTTCTTTCTCTCTCACTCTGATTAAGGCTTATAGTTTAAGGTTTACAATTGATGATGGATAGTTGAGGTTTTATATTTCACTCTTGGCTACTATTGTGCCCCTCTCTCTTTATGATATTAATTTGTCAATGTTTTCCGCTATACTCTCTCCTCATCTTATTCTTCTACACATCCATTTCTCAACTCTCTTTGATTTATCTACAAATTTAAATTTTGTGTTTCTCTTTTTTTTTTTTTAATTTTTCCACTTTCCTCTTACTTATCCCTTGATATATCTTCAAATATTAAAAAAATTTATATTTTAAACCTACCAAATTTCTAAGAAAGGAACCACTATGCTTTCTATAGTCCTCCACACACTCTCCTAACTGATGATGTGCCCCCTCAATCTATTTGTACTATTACTCTATTAAGGTTATCTGGTATACTCTCTCCACATCCTTTTTCTTCTCCACATTTATTTCCTAACTCTCTCTACTTTATCTATAAGTTTAAAATTTGTATTTCCCCTCTAACTCATCCTTCTTACTTCTTTTCTTCTCACACACTTATTCTTCCACACTCTTCTCTCATCATGTGTGGCCTTTTGACTCTTCCAAACTAATTTTTGTTCTCTATGCAATTTATATCAATTTATGTTCCATGAACCCTTCATTCATACTCTATTTTTTAAACTAATACACACTTTATTTTAAGTCTATCTTCTATTCAACTTGGGCACTCCCTTTATCTAATGCCCCTACCTCTTCACAATATAGAAAAATACAAACTCTTTTATGTTATGGGCCACTCTTCTCTCTACGCCACCCATTTCTCCCTTGCAAAACACTCTCTATTATCTTTTACACATACCTTACTCTATTCTTCATGGGTTTCATGTTCTAGTTTCAACTGGTAACACACCTTCACCTCTCTCCTACACTTCTAATTCTCTTTTTAGTGTAGTTTTCCTACATGACAATCTCCTTTATGCATTCATTCTCATTTCTCTACTTTTTATCTATAAATTGAAATCTCTACATATTCCTTACAAAATCCTTTTCTCTTTCATTTTCACTTTTGACTCCTCCACTTCCATGCAACAATCCCAAGTTGATGTGCCACTTCTTATCATTTCTCTATTTTCATGCTACGACACACAAAACACTCTTTTTGGAAACTTGTTTCATTTTATTTTGGAATCAAAATTGTTGGTCTCCCTTTGCTCACACCATGTACTAATGGATGTAAAACTTGATTAACATACCTTCTTTGTATTCTCCTGTATCTTTTATCTATGATCTTGTCCTTGACAAGGGATGCTCCAGATGATACAAAGGCTAAAATAGTAGGATTGATATATGAGGAATATGGAAATGATTTTGGAGGACTAGGAATATCTATAATAGAAAGATAATGTGATTTGGCATAGGAACCTTCTAATAATATGCAATATTAAAAGGGATTGTAATATGTAGGGATTGTGACTTGTACATCATTATGCAAAAAACATATAAGCTAATTTGGTAGGTAGATTGGACTTCCTACATGGAATCAATCCATGGACAACCAAGGAGGATGTTATATGGAGATTCAACGTCAAGGATGAGAGTCCATTTTATGCCTTCAGATTTTCTCTTTGCTTCAACATATATACATTAATGCTTATATTATTTTTCAATTCTATATTATCTTTCAAATATTCTAATTGTTTTATGAACTTTTATGTAAATAGATTTAAAGTAGATGTATGATATATAAGTACTCATTCAAGACGTTATGTTTTCTAATAATTATATCTATATAAAAAAATTTATTATGTGATGAGTCTAGAGTCAACGTGTCATTAGGAGTAAACGAAATGTAATATCATGAAGATACGTGGCCTACGAATTTTTAAATAAATAGGCAAGATTCATATTAATAGGAGATTTAAAATAGGCAAGATTCATATTAATAGGAGATTGTGACTCAAATAATTATCCTATATGTGTCCCTAAAAAGTGTAGGAGTTGATGATCAACCACACGAGCCAAGATTCATCTCCAAGCAAAACATATAGCACTAAAAGAGATCAAGAAAATATGGTATGCTCTATAACTACCAAAGAATTTTGTATTATTACACAAAACAAAATTTGAGATACAATTACAATGAATGAATGAATCCTTATAAAGAATTAATGAAACCCTTGTTGAAAACCCTAAAGCTAAAATTAAGAGAACTAAATCAATGCAAAGTAGGAGCTAAATTAAGCTCAACTACATCTAGAACTAATGTTAGAAAACAAAACTTTAGATAATAAATAGAATGCCACCTTTTACAATGTCATACATAATTAGCACTATCTCTTTGCATATATGACTATTTAATGTAATGCTACAAATTAGATATGGTTTAAAACCCCTCAAGTTTCCATCCACCTTAGAAATACATGCACCTAAATAAGTTCCATATAACATAGTGATTAACATCTATATCTACCTCAAATAACATATTAAATTATTAACAGGAAACATAAGTATATATATTACTTTATTTAAAATTCTTAAATGACTTTTATTTCATATTGCCTAGCTTGATTTTGTTTCCATGAATATATCCATCAAGAAATATAGAGACTTAACTCTAAAAGAGCCCAAACCATAACAAAAAGACCCAAGTGGAGATTACAAGTGGTTTCCAAATAGGCCAAAAACCCCATAGAACCAAGAATGCCAAAAAGAGACTATATATTCTAGAAACCCTAACATGCTAGGGAGTCTATTGCACAAAAAATATCTTTACATCAAACATTATCATGTGGGAGAATTTTATCTCATTCTCTCATAGATAGATTTATCCCTCACAAGCCCCTTTGTAGGAGTTTAAACAACATGGACCCTAGTAATAACTTGTTCCTCATTATTTGCATCTTCTCTTTCTTAGAGATGCACAATCTTTACTAAGTGGGGCTTGTGTATAATCAAACGATGAATGGCATAAAAGACATGTGAAACGTTTGTATCTCCAATAGGGGAAAAAACATTCAAAAAAAGGTGTAACTCCCCCTTCAAAATACTTGCATTTATTTCCTTCCATACTATTTTCATAGCATCATATATTTTTGCATACATAATATTTTTCTTTAAATATTTCCTAGGGAATACTCCACCTACCCAAGATTTCCCTTCAAATAGATCATAATTCTTAATTGCCCTATCCAAAGCCTCCCCAAAAATAAAGTCCTATCTCACATATTGTAAAGCTAACTGCAACAATAACTCATAATTAAAATGCAACAAGTCAATTCAATTAGAAAGGAAAATAGAAGTCGTGCTTGAGAAGAGTAGAGAATTTGAGGAGACTTCGCTTGAATCAAATCTTTTCCAATAATGGTGATGATAGTCCTTTCCACCATAAAGCAATCTCATTTGAACACCCATTTGAGATGTTGTCTCAAAAAGGTACCAGATGTTGGGAAATCCCATTTCTCGAATGGAATTGTTATCCTCTTATTTAGTGGTATATACTCCATCATAGACCCCCAAACAACCCACACTACCTTATGAAGAATAAATTATAGAATGAAAAAAAAAACAGAGGAGCATCCTTGATTTATAAACTTGAAAACCTTTAGTATTGATGAAAAATAATGAAAACTACATTTGCCAATGCTCACACATGTGAGTCGCTTGTGAGAATAAATTGAGGGCAAGAAAAATATATGGGGAGATTTATCACCTCTCAAGTAGAACAATCCATGATGAACTCGAACCAATGTGGTACAATAAGTGGAAAAAAAATATAACTTATTTTAAATGTAAAGTTGTAAAAATAATTTGGTAAAGATAACAATTTTCCTTAACATTAGGTTTCCTATATAGAGCTCCTTATTTTGAAGATTCTTGTAGTCCACAAGGCCACTTCACTTGGCCTCTAGTTTTGATGGCTCTATGTGAACTAGTCCATTTCAAATATAATTAACAAGTCCAACCATTCAAATTTTCTTAGACAATTAAAATATTTAATGGTTCAAATAATTTTTTTTCTTTATTCAAATCAATAATGCAGGTTCTATGTGTCTAACAAATTTCTAATGTTTCTTTACCTAAAAATCAGAATTTCATGCAAGTATTAGATATCACATACTATTAAAAATGAGAGTATAATACTTTATTCTTAATCCTTATGAAGGTTTTCAAAACTAAATTGATTTTAAGTTCTTAAATTTGATGCGAAATCTTTTCTTTTCTAAATCTCTAGAAATATTTGTTTTGAAAAAACTTCTTCAAATAACTTCAAAGCTTATTTTTTTATAAATTATATAATACTTTCTAAAATTCTTTAAATATTTGTAACATAATTATATAATTTAATCCTAGAAATCATGTACACTTTTTTAGATTTAATAAAATACTCTAATTTAGAGTATTTTACTGAATAAAATAATTTAAATTCATTGTATTTAGAATGGTCTTTCCAATATATAAAACTAACTCTTTCTTTAATCCTAAATTTTTATCATGATTATTCATTCGCTAGATTTCTCTCTAAGTTAGTACTATACAATAAAAAAAAATAATATGGCACACAATCTCTTATAATTGCTCCATGTATATATAAAAGTATGTATGAAAGTATATGGCACATACTCTTTTATAATTATATATGGCACACATTCTTTGCATAAAAATATGTCATCATGAAAATAATTAAATTGGAGACGAAATGTATGAAACTGTGTGTGCACATGCCAAAAAAGTAGTTTTAAGGTAGAGAAGATATAAGTTTTATTCTAATATTTGGGAAACCATTAAGTGATCATAGTACATCTAACTAAAATTCATTAATTTTTTAAGCCTTTTAAAAATAGTGAATTTTCTAATATGTACATGTATGTTTATAATTCTTAAAAAATATAAATATACAAATATTAATATACTCTTTCAATTACTAATATTTTATTAAGATTAAATATGCGTTCCTCATATTTCGAATAGCAAAACTAAATTTATGGACAAAATTTTCATAAAAAAAAATTTATGCTAATTTATTACATCATCTCCCTAACAAATCAATTAATTTACAAACATATTACAACACTATAATATCCACTTAATATATAATAAATGTTATAATGAACCTCTATTACTAACAAATCAACTACTATACAAACATATTACAATATAAAAATATCCTATAATATTTCACTTATTATATTATAAATTTTACATTGAACCCTCTTTCTAACCAAAACAACTAATTTAATAAACATATTACAATACAAAAACATCCATTACATAATATTTCATTTAATATAGTATAAACTAGCACTTGCACCCCAACGAGGTGCAATGGTTACATGGATAGCAAGATATATTTTGGCTAATATATTAGAAGGTGTGTAAAAGTTGGAAGAAATGAATATTGTCTTTATTAGGAGTAATTATTTAAATACAATTGAGTTGATTTTGAAATGTGGAAATAAATTGAATATGAATGGATGCAAATTATAATTTATATCAAAAAGTTGTGCAAAATCTTTTCGTAATACAAAATGTATTTACAATGTACGAAGATGACTAAATTAGGATATTGATTGCATTGAGTAGATTCGCTACTAGTTGCTAAGATGTCTTATCTAAAATAGTTGTAATTTGAGAAAGGTGCAAAATTTTACATTATTTAATTCAAGGTTAGATAGGTTTGTTCATCCATTGGCTTCTCACCAATTTTTTTTCCTTTTTGAGAGCAAGGTGTCGAAAAAAGCTTGATTGTAGTAAAAAATATGTCTATTGTTAGGAAAATTTTTGGTGCTATATTCAAGAATATGATCATCAACAATGACAATGATCGATGTCCCTAAGAATATTATAGTATGATCACAATAGAAGATGATCTTTGTGTAATAGTGTGGAGAAAAAGTATGTGTGGTTTGATTAATTCCTTTGTCTTGTCTTTTGTACTCACATTACACCAATATGTCCATGTATCAATTGCAATTTTAAGTATGCTATCTAGCAAGCTATGTTTTTTTTACTGTGATTGTCCAACCATAATAATAGATTCAAAATACAAAGCCAAAAATGTCAACTCTTGCATGATATATTGCAATTCAAGAAGTCATGTGCATCTTTAGTTTGGGTAGCTACCTTGGATAGTATTGTGCACACACATATAGTTGAGTTAGGGCATTATTATTGAAAACTATGATTTCTAATATTATTACGAGAAATAGGTGAAAATGAACACTTGTTACATTCAACAACCATATTCTATGATATATGTCATTTGTCTTTGAAATGTAGAACAAAAGTAGCAAATTATTAGATGCCTAGATCAAGGATCAAATTTGGCAAGTAATTATAGGGCTTGATTCAAGATTAGTGTTAGGTTTAGGGTTTGAATTAGGTTTCAAGGTTGGGGATAGTATTAGAATTATGGTCACGTTTATGATCACAGTTAGGATTGCAAATAGAACCATAACCTTAATTACATTCTAACACTAATATAACACACATTAACTCTAACCATAATAATAATCCTAAACCTGACACTATCTATAACCTTAATTTAAATCTTAGTAACACCAAATCCAATCCTAATTGAACCATAATGCTAACAGTCTAACCCTAATGGAGGCCTAATACTAACCCTTAACCTATATAAAGTTTATTTTAGAATGGAGACCGTAATTTTAACCAACCCTTAGCCCTAACCTTATGCTAACCTTACCCTAACCCTATTTACATTATATTGAAGATCATAATTGAATTCATAAAAGATGGTATTTTATGTATTGTAAAAAAGTAATTTTATAAATTTTATAATCATTTTCATTACAAAATTATTTTTAAATCATGTAAATTTCTGATATTATTAAAAAATTAATATTTATTTTTAATTTTATAATATTGTTAAATACAACCTCTAAATATATGCTCTTGTATAATGGCAATAAATAATTTATATCAAGACAAATTATGTTATATAGAATTAAAACTATATCATTATCAAGTGTTTTTTTGAAACCAAATTTCATGAAGTTTAGAATAAGAAGATAATAATCTAATTTGTTGTTTATAAAAATTAAAATAGTAAGGCAATTCAAAAATTGTAAAGATGAACATAAAATAATTGTATTAAAAGAGTAGAATATTATTTAATATAACATATAAATATAAATATAAAGTTTTCTAAAATGACAACAAATAATATAATAGAATGGAAAATATCTTACATAATATAATTGAATCAAAATTTAAAATAAGAGACAATTTTACTTTTTTTAAATTACAACAACTATTAATATATATTTTTTAAAACTAAATCTTGTCAAGATTTTATTAAGATGGTAATAATCTAGATTCATATATATTTTTAAAAAATAGTAAGACAATTCAAATATTGCAAAGATGAATATTAAATAATTGTATTGAAAGAAAGAGAGAAAAATATTATATATTTTCAAAATTTAAAATAATTGTACTTTGTTAATTATTTGTTGTAAATGAGATGATGTTAAAATATTTTACAATAACTTTAAGCTAAAAATACTATTTTATATTTTCATTATACTAATTAAATTTAATTTAATTAACACTAACTCTATTTCTAATTGAACCCTAATATTGACCACTTTATCTTATAACGGAAACCTTAAGTTTAACAACCCTCAACCCTAACCATAACCCTAACTACAAATAAAAGGTGGTACATATTGTTTAATTTTGGTATATATTATGTAATATACATTAGATTTAAAATTTTTATTCAAGTTTTAACATATTATTTATTAAATATGATTTTATCATTTAAGTGAAAAATAAAATAAAAAATATTTAAACAAGGTAATAAACACAATTCAAGTCTTTTGAAAAAAAATTACAAAAAAAGGAAACCTTAAATTTATCTCATAAAAATATATTTAATAAATAATATATGTAATTTTTATAAATAATAATTAAAAATAAAACCGTGCAACACAATTTTTAAGTATAAGTTTAAACTAGCAATTGGACCTTGGTGTGAAATGGGTATGCCAAAAAGGCATGGAGGGTCAAATGGGAAAAAATTTAGTCTATTTTTTCCATACATTTATTTACTAAATGAGCTCAATTAGAAGGTCATTTATCAAATAATGTTATTTGTGCAAGAAAGGTCTCAATGGGGAAGTGATACCTTCATATTAACTATGCCATGTTATGTTTGTAATAGGGAGAAAGGGAGAGGAAAAGGGAGAAATAGGAAACGAGGGGAGAGAGGGGATAATTAGATAAGGGGTAAGGAAATGGAGTTACAGAGGACAATAGAGATGGAGATGGAGGAGAGGGATATGGAAAGGGAGAGTTAGGAAGATAGAGATAGGAAATGATATGTATAGAGAGGGGGAGAGGGAGAGAGGTAGAGAGGGAGAGATGTAGGGGTAGAGAGATGGAGATAAAGGGAGAGATGGAAAATAATATGGGGAGATAGAGAGGGAAAGCGATATAATATAGAAGTCTAAAAAAGTGTGTGTGTGTGTGTGTGTGTGTGAAAGAGAGAGAGAGAGAGAGAGAGAGAGAGAGAGACAGAGACAGAGACAGAGACTTTTTAAAAACAAAACATACAACGATCTTGGTCTTAGGAGAAACTTTTTCAATTTGAGTGTATAGCAAAATTGAAATCATCAGAATTTGTAATGGAGACTCTTTTGTTTTTAGTATATGCCAACACTTCTAGATGGTTTGAATATGCAGTATCCTCACTCTTCACTCTTACGAGCTGGTTGCCCAATGTCCAAATAGTAGATTGTTATTTCTTGACAAAAGTTGCAGAATTAATAATTGAGTATACACAACTCATGAAAATTAAATTTAAATTATTGCGCCGAAGGCATCTATTTAAATGAAATGGATGAACTACTATTTCAAATCAACGGTCCACATGTCCCAAAAGACGTGCAAGACGATTGAAGTGATAATAACCATCGATCATTTTTTCGTTGTTTTTTATTTTTCCATGGCGAAAACATTGGAGCGAAACCATACATGCTTCCCTAAAAACTGTTGTCATCACCTACCTTTACCTACCACACTGTAAATGTCAGACACTGATTTTACGGCTTCGTGTGTGGATAAACATGGGGATATTAAATATATATTTTTTAAACCAAAACTTTAAAGCCCGTGAATTTGTGGGATGATTATATTTGGGGGCTCACGCATACCTACATGATAAATGCATGTCAAAATATTAAGGTTGGTTTTTGGTCCCTGCGTGTGTCGTATTGCAGGGAGAAATTCCTGATTTACTAACATAATATTTTTTTTAGTGAAACACCTAAATCTAGCTAACTTTTCTATAATTACTAACATAAATGAATATTAAATTCTAAGTTTATTTTTTTTAAATATTATTTTTATTTACTTTAATAATTATATATTATAAATATAAATAAATGAGTATAATAGTTTATATAGAAATTATAATAATATTATTGTATGACTTTTCAAAAATATTATTTTAAAATAATAAATAAAAATAAATATTATTATAGAACTTCTTAATGATCGAACATAGTTATTATTTTAAAAATAAAATTAATTTTTATTTTAAAATCATAGTTTTAAAAAAAATTTATTTTTTATATACCTACTCTTTCCCCTCTTAATATCTCTCCCCTCAGTCTAATTATAATAATTATTTATAGCATACCAAATTTAAAAATATTTAACATTCATAAATAATTGTAAAGAGTTGATTGTAATAAAATTGACTTGAAATTGTTTAATAAATCACTTAGACTACTTAAAGGAAAATTCAAAATATAAATATTTAACATTTGATTTACTATGATCTACTTATAAATAAATATTAGGTTTAATATAAATGATATTTATTGAAACCTAACCCTAATCATATATCTGATTCTAAGTGTAACCTTAACCTTAACCCTTATCTAATATTAAATCTAACCTCAAGAATCTAGAAACTAACCCTTTTTAAACTCTACTTCAACATTGGTCCTAATGCTAATTCATCTCTAACCCTAATCCTATCTTTAATTTCAATTCTAAACCTAACCTTAAACCTAATCTAACATTAAATCTAACCCTCATTGATTGTTAATGTTTATTTAAACCCTAATCTAACATGAACCCTAACCATAATTAATCTCTGATCTTAACTCTATTTAAACCCTAACCATATATTAATCCCAACTCAAATATTTTTCTTATAACCATAATTTACCCAACCTCTAATTGAGCCCTAGCTCTAACTCTTATTGAACCCTCATCTAACATTAACCCTAACCCCAACCTTACTAACCTAATATTAACCCTAATAATATTCAAACCATAATCATAATTAAACCTTAATCTTAACCTTATTTTAACCCTAAACTTATCTTAAATATTTCTCTTAAAACCCTAATTGAAGTTCTTATTTCTAATTCTAATTCTAACCTAGTTAACTGTAATTGAACTATAACATCAACACTTTTTGAACACTAACTAAATCCTAACTTAATTGAATCATAGCTCCCTAACACTAATTAAACCTATTCATAAATAAAACCTATTGATAACCTTAATTAAATATTAATCCTAATTTAAATAATTCCTAACTTTAACACCTATTAAGCTACAACTGAAGTTGAACACTAACATTAATTTTAGCCTCAACTCTTTGAAACCCCACCCTAATTTAACCATAATCCAAATCCTATCTCTAGTTCTTATTCTAACCCTAACTTTAACCTTAGTCTAATATTGAATCTAACCCTAATGCTAGAATTGTTTAGACCATGGTTTGACATTAATCCTAACCCAAATTTGTTGTCGGGAATAATCATTATTGTAGATCAGGAAATTGAAAATCATCAAAACAATAGCAATTAGGACAACCACAAAACCTAAAGCTGCTATGAAAGCACTCCTAATCCAATCAATGAAGACATAAAGACAAGATATTCAAATCAAATGAAATCAAAGAAAACCGACATAGATATCTCCTTCATGTGGCTCCATTGTTCTTCTTGCACCTTCAAATTTGATGTGGATCTTACCTACAAGTGCAAAATGCAAGTGGAAAGCAAGTTGTTCAGAGATCAAATTCGCAGCATAAGGTTACTTGAAAATGTGATTGATTCCCTTTTATTGAAGAAACTCATCCAATTTATAGACAAATTGGAGAGAGGATAAGATTAGCATGAAGAGATCTGAAAGGAAATTCAAATCAAGAGTGGCAAAATTATGACAAATGTATGACAATTTCTATGCAAGGTGTATGACAAATTATGCACAAATTATGACAAGATTGAAATGCCATTCCCATGACAAAAGGGAAGAGAGAAAATAGCCTCCATGATTGCAACAAATGGAAGCATAAACATAGGAGAAAATGAGGGAATGAAATTAGGGGAAAAATTAGAAAAATTAAAGAAAATAGGAGAAATAGAAATTAGGAATTAGGAGAAATTGGCAAATTAGAAAATTCAAGAAAAAGATGAAATAGAAATTAGGTGAATTAATTAATAGGTTTTCATCCATTAATTAATTCATGAAAGAGACCTAGGACTAAATAAATAGATTTGTTTAACCCATAAAGAAGAAGAAAAGGATTAAATGAACAAATCATAAAACCCTAGAAATAAGAGGACAAGGAATTAGGTCAAGACAACAAGAAATCAATGTAGGTTCGATCATGATTCTGATTGACAAAGGACCAATGTTGATAAATGATTGAGATTGATTGACAAAAATCAATGACAAATTGACCAAGATTGACAAGGAGATCAAATTGATAGGCGCCAATTGACGAGGATCAATGACTAATCGATCTAAATTGACATGATTGAAAAGGACAAGGATCAATGATGAATCGATCGCAAAATGACAAGATTGACAAGGACAAGGATCAATGACGAATCGATCGCAAAATGACAAGGCTGACAAGGACAAGGATCGATGATGAATCGATCGCAAAATGACAAGATTGACAAGTTGATAATCGCAAATGATTACTAACAAGCTAAAGATGATTGAAAGATTGACAAGAGGACAAAACCCTAATTCTATCATCGATTAGGATTGACGATGTCCAAAATGATGATAAATGAGCACGCACCATGATGTGACAAGATAAGATCGACCAAAATCATGACTGAAGATTGCTATCGACAAGACCTAATTCGAAAGCGAGAAAAAATAAGGAATGCAAAAGAAGAATTCGATTCTCACAAATGATAAAGACCAAGTGTGCAACATAGAAAAAATGTTAATGCGACGCAAGAACCCTAAAAAAGGGCAATGCACAAATGTTAAAGTATGACTCCACAAGCATTGACCATTTTTAGATGTCTACATTTTGCCCCTCTTTGAGACAATGCAATTCTAAGCATTGTTTCAAAGAACAATAATGAAAATGCCCTAGACAATAAAAATGACATATGCATGCTCCCTCAAGGAATTGGCCGGAAAAATCCAGAAAAGAGGCCAAGTGGTCAATAAGAATGATAGAAGACGATAGGTTCGAACGGATCAAAAATCGAAGGTTGGATGTACAAAGGACAAGCAGTGGAAGGCGCAAAAGACCACGACCATCATAAGACGGAGAGCATGCACGTCCATCTAGGTACTGACAAAGATCTATATAGGAGACAAGGAGAAGGAAAAGAGTTCATTTGCACTGGCGAAAGTGGAGGAGTTGTTGCTCAAGAAAAAGGACCCTTGCAAAGAGATGGTGAACATTCCAATGGCAGATCACCTTGGGGAACATGTACGCACCTTCAGACGATTGGATGATGCAGGAGCAGTGGTATGTAGCTCAAAAAACCATATGTTCAATTTCATGAATTTTGCTTGATTGTGGGACATTGTAGGGCCCACAGGGGAGGGAAAAATGCAGATATGTGCCTATGTGGGTGCATTTTGCGCCTATGTAGAGATGTTCTGCACCTGTGTAAGGTACACAGGCACAACTTGATGTTGCACAAGCGCAAGACAGTGTGCACTAGACCAAACGATCTGCCAAGACTGACGGAAGAAATATTAGTAAGAATAAATTAGACAGAGGACAGTTAGAGATGAAGGAAAAATTGCTTTCACAAATGCACATAAGTAGGTGAGAACCTTTATTTATTGTAGCAAAGCGGATGTAGAGCATCATGGCATTGAAGGCCAGAGCTGGAATGCAACCCCTTTTGCAAAAGACAGACACATCGCACACAAGGAATGAGTGAAGCATCCTAGGGTGCATACATCAAGGGTCAAGGGGTGTGCGGCGTTCACAAAGAGAATGTAGTTATCACAAACACCCAATGATATAGTTGCCCCAATTTGTGACAAACATTCCACAAATAGCAAACACAACAAAAAAGGAAAGGGAACATGAACCATCCTGGTCACTCTAAATCTCTCAATGACATCATCGAGCAACATAGGAACATGATTGAAGCCAAAGATAAATCGGTAAAAAGAGAAGGCGCAAAATTCAACCAAGTCAAATAAACAGTCTGATCATCATTGTCAAAAGTGGAAAACAAGAATGATCATGTTGTTTGGTTTCAAGGAATGCAGTACCCCGTCGAAGACAGGACATAGTCTGGTTTCGAGTATACCACACCCTGTATAAGACCCATGATAATGTTGACAAGGACCAATGGTAATGTTGATGCTATTTGGATTGATGTGACAACTGTGATCAGGTTGAATGCTTGCTTGGTCAAACAATTCATCTGCTAATGCGTGATTTCATTAAAGCATAATGTTTGATTGAGTGTCATTGGATGTATGCTCAGCGATCTATCTATGCACAAAGGGGACCATTTATTGACAAAATGCAAAATGCCAAAGAAATTGTTTTTGGATTTTGATGTTTTTCACTTTCTAGGAATTTCGAGTTTTTTACAATTTTTTTGTTCGTTTGTCAGGACTTTATTTGACTTTTTAGGGATTTTTTTTCAGGACATTATTTGATTTTTAGGGATTTTTTCAGGACATTATTTGATTTTTAGGGATTTTTTTAGGACATTATTTGATTTTTTTAGGGATTTTTTTCAGGACATTATTTTATTTTTAGGGAATTTTTTAGGACATTATTTGATTTTTAGGGATTTTTTCAAGACATTATATGATAAGAAAGCTCCAGTCCGCACGCAGCAATAACTCCAGTAATGGATCATGACAAGGGGTGTGCACCCAATGAAAATTTGAAAGACATATACAATGACCAGGACCAAAACATATACACAAGGACTAGAAACTTGAGTATGCAAGATAATGATGTTGACCAATCACAGGCCTGGAACAAAACATTGGGTCAGGGCAAGGATAATCGTGATAAACCTATGGAGGGGAAAGTATAGCTAGGAGTCATGATAGATAATAGAGCAGTAGTCTTTTACACATGGTGCTTGTTTGCCAGGATTTCACCATGGTACTTGCCCAAAGCGCCTATTTGCCATGTTTTCACTAGAGGGCGAATTATTTTTCTTTACTTACTTTTTTTTTTCAATTTTTCACTTTTTTGATTTTTTTGTATTTTTGAGATTTTGATTTTGATTTTTTTTGTATTTTTTAGGATCATATTGAATAACTACTAATAGAAAAACTATGCCCAGTACTTTCGAAGGTGCATGCTATTTATAGGATCTGACAGAGGTTCACTATCTAGGGTTGCAAGCTGATATGCCCCTGAACCATAGGCTACAGTAACTATGAAAGGCCCAACCCAATTAGGCTCAGTTTTTCCTTTGATGATGTCAATAGATTGTGTATTCTTCGGGCTTGCCTTTAGGACCAAATCTCCCACTTCGAAGTGTTCCCCTTTGACCTTCTTATTATAAGAGTGACGGAGACGGGTTTGATATGCTTGCAAATGTGTCAGGGTTGTCTGACGTTTCTCATCTAACATCTCAAGCTGATGCAGCCTAGAGACTCTGTGTGTCTCATCATCAATCAAATGTTGCAGGGAAACACGTAAAGAGGGAATTTCCACTTCCAAGGGTAAAATGGCTTCCACACCATACACCAAGGAATAAGGTGTTGCGCTAGTAGGTGTGCGGATGGAAGTGCGATAAGCCCATAGTGCTGGATTCAACTGTACATGCCAATCTCGACCAGTGTCATTGACAACCTTTTTCAAGATCTTAGTGATGGTTTTATTTAATGCTTCAGCTTGACCATTACTTTATGGATAGTAAGGACTAGAGAAACGGTGTTGGATGCAAAACTTTTCACAGAGTTCCTTGACATCTTTATTTTTGAATGGACGACCATTATTTGTGACTATTGCAAGGGGAACCCCATATCTACATATGATATAATTCAGTAGAAACTTTGAAATTTGAACACCAGTGATATAGGTCATAGGGACATCCTCGATCCATTTTGTAAAGTATTTTGTGGTTGTGATGATGAATTTGTGTTCGTTTACTAATGTCGGGTGAATCTTGCCAATAAGATCCAATCCCCATTGAGAAAAGGGCCACGGAGATATGACAAAGTGAAGTTCTTGGGTTGGCACATGAATGTAATTTCCATGTATTTGACATTTGTAGCATTTCTTGACAAAATCATGAGCATCCTTTTCCATGGTGGGCCAATAATATCCAGCACGAACCAAATTTTTAGCTAGACTTAGACCATTGAAATGGCCCCCACATATACCATCATGAACCTCGTGTAAAGCCGTTTGTGCCTCATCAAAATCCAAACACTTGAGGAGGGTGTGGTTAAAGGAATGACGATAAAGGGTGTCTGTGATGATGACATATTTGGCAGTTTGGCATATGAAGGCTCGACGTTGGTTAGAGGAAGCGTTAGGTGGTAAGGTTTGGGATTTCAAATACCGATAGATGTCATTGTACCATGGGGAATTAGGACCAACAAGAACACACATCACATCTGTTGTTGAAATTTCAAAAGAAGGCACCAGCAATAGTTCGACCAAAAATTCACATCTGTCCCTATTGTGGGGCATATTTAACATGGAAGCAATAGTTGCCATAGCATCTGCTGACTTGTTTTGGATTCTTGGAACTTGACTGAAATGGATATCAGTAAATTTTGTCTTGAAAAAATCCACCATATGCTTGTAGGGAAGAAGCTTTTCATCTTTTGTTGCATAGTCATCATTCACTTGACGGATGACTAACTAGGAATCTCCATAGACTCGCAAATGTGTAATGTTCCATTGGATTTCTATTCTGAGTCCTATGACCAAAGCTTCATATTCTGCAATATTATTGGTGCAATGGAAAGTGATCCTATATGACTTTGGGATAGCATCTCCTTGAGGGGTGACAAACAATATACCTGCTCTTGAGCCATACTTTGTGTGAGATCCATCAAAGTATAATTGCCATTCCTTAGAAGAAGTAAGAGCAAATACTGATTCATTAGGGAAATCTATCAACATTGGATGATCATCATGAATAGGTGTCTCTGCAAGTTGATCTGCTATGATTTGTCCTTTTATTGCCTTTCTCTCAATGTACTCAATATCAAACTCACTTAGGATCATAACCCACTTTGCCAGGTGACCTGTCAAAGCTGCCCTACTAAGCAAGTATTTCAAGGGATCAATTTTTGCAACTAACAATGTCTGATGATTTAACATATAGTGTCGAAGCTTCTGTGTTGCAAATACCACTGCTAAACATGCCCGTTCAATAGTTGAATAATTCAGTTCATAGCCCACTAGTGTCCAACTAATATAATAAATAGCCTGTTCTTTGCCTTTCTCATCTTGTTGGGCTAAGAGAGCTCCCAGTGTCATTTTAGTTGCAGAGATATACAATATGAATGGCTTCCTTGCTATAGGAGGCATTAGAATAGGTGGCGATATCAGATAATCCTTGAGAGTTTGAAATGCTGATTGACATTGCTCAGTCCATTTAAAAGTGACACCTTTATGCAATAAATGTTGGAAGGGATGACATTTATTTGCCAAGTGAGCTATAAACCTGTGGATTGACTGTAACTTCCCTTGCAGACTTATTAGTTGATGGAGATTGGAAGGAGGAGGCATATCCATTATTGCTTTAACTTTTTCTGGGTCTACTTCTATGCCTCTGTGAGAAATAATGTACCCTAATAATTTACTGGCTGTGACACCAAAGACACATTTCTTTGGGTTGAGTCTGAGCTTGTAGGTTTCCATTCGATCAAAGATTGGGCCATGGATGGCTAGATGACTATCTCTTGTGATGGATTTGCATAATAGGTCATCAACATAGTCTTCCATCAAAGTATGCATAAAATCATGGAAAATTATTGTCATAGCTCTTTGATATGTTGCTCCAGCATTTTTAAGGCCAAAGGGCATCACATTCCAGCAATAGGTACCCCAAGCACATGTGAATGCAGTCTTATGTTGATCTTCAGGAGCAATGCAAATTCGATTATATCCAGAACAACCATCCATCAATGATAGCATCTCATATCCGGCAGTCATGTCAACTACGATGTCTATATTTGGCAGTGGAAAGTCATCTTCAGGGCATGCTTTATTGAGATCCCTAAAATCCATACAGATTCTGACGCCCCCAGTTACTTTGCTAATTGGTACCAAATTTGAAATCCAATCTGCATAATCAATTGGTCTGATAAAGCCCACATCTAATAATTTTTTGAGTTCTACTTTGACTAAGAGAGCCACCTGGGGATGCATCTTTCTGAGTTTTTGTTTGACAGGCTTGGCATCTGGTTTTAATGGCAAGTGATGAAGGACTAATTCTAGATCAAGATCGGGCATATCTGCATAAGACATGCAAAATTGATCTTCTTCTCGAGAAAGAAATTGACAAAATCTATCTTTTCTTGTTTTGATAGAGAAGCAGCGAAATGAATGACCTTAGGGTTGTCAGGTGTACCCAAATTTATCTCTTCGGTCATTTCCACAAGCAATGTTGATTTATCCTGACTTGACAAGGGTATGTCCAATCTTCCACCTTTGGGCCCCTCAGAGAGGTTTTCACCCGCAGGTACGTCTTTTATTTTTACTTTTCCATGATCAGAGAGTGCTTTACAGTTTTCATTCAAAGACCCATTCTTTTGATTTTTTACTTTTTCTTTTTCTTTTTCATTTTTATGACTAGAAGATGGAGTTGACTCCCCAAAATATGTTGTGGAATCTAAATCAATAGCAAACCCTACCTTATGATCGCCTCATGGTATGCCTTCCCATAGTCCAAGGAATTCTGCAATGGCTTCGTCATTTTGAAAACAATCCAATTTGAGTGGTTCTTGTTGGTCATGTTGGATAAGTTGTAGATAGACAAGGGGCATATCATCATCTATTTCAAGGAGAGTTAGGGCTGAGATGGTAAGGCTAAAAATGTTTGTGGTATCACTATTTGAATTGCTCGTATCTAATTCAGAGCTTGGGTCCCAGAATGACTCTATCCAAGCATTAGGACACGTTTTGGGAGGGGGAGTTATTTCATGTTTGTCTTCCATGGGAAAATCATCAGGGTCAAGGAAAACATTTTCAAGGGCATAGGAGCTAGAAGAAAAGGAACTCCACTCCCATTCATTAGAATCAGTTTCAGGTTGGGTATCCTCATGTGTTGTTTCATCATCAGAGTCACGCCCCTTTCCACATGTGGTCACTTTGGTAGATGAGGTTCCAATTCGCAATGGTACAAAACCTAACCCTAAAGTTGGATGTTGCATCTTAGGTATAATAGGTTCTAGTCTTCCTTTCTTGTCAGGGCCCAAACCACTGCAGCCATCATATCCCTTTTTCTACATTATAGTAAACCCTTTTCCATACTGCTCCACTAGCAATTTGACAGGTGGTGTATCAGTTTGATCCTTATAAAGCCAATCTGTTACATCATCATCCAAAGTTTCCTTGTTAAGTTCACCTCATTTTGTAAATGTAGTGGGGGGTTGATATTGAATGACTGTCGTAGGTTCCTTTTGCAACAAATGTGGTTTGCTATGTGATTTTGGAGATATTGGTAAATTCCCAATGAGGAATGTTTGAGCCATTGAATACTCTCCGCATCCTTGGTCCTGTATCTTCAATTTTCCTTTGACAACATCTAACAACTTATTAGGATCCACATAATTATGTGAGTGGGCCTCTCTATTGATTGGGACTTGTTGTTGCAGGGAATCTTTTAGATTAGCCTGAAATTGAAATGGATTACGATCTCCTAGAATTGTTATCTTAGTCCCATTGTAAGGATATTTTAAACATTGATGATAAGTAGATGGAACTGCTTTCATTGCGTGGATCCACGGACGACCAAGAATCATATTGTAAGGGAGATCAAGGTCTAAGACCTGTAGGAAAGTGTTTTCTATCATTGGACCTACTCTGATAGGCAATTAAATGACCCCTTTAGATGGGTGCTCAGCATCATCATATGCTTTGTGTAGACATCTAAAAATGGTCAACGCTTGTGGAGTCATACTTTAACATTTGCGCATTGCCTTATTTTAGGGTTCTTGCATCACATTAACATTTCTTCTATGTTGCGCACTTGGTCTTTATCATTTGCGAGCATCGAGTCCTTCTTCTGCATTCCTCATTTTTCTCGCTTTAGAATTAGGTCTTGTCGATAGCAATCTTCAGTCATGATTTTGGTCAATCTTATCTTGTCCCATCATGGTGCGTGCTCATTTATCATCATTTTGGACATCATCAATCCTAATCAATGATAGAATTAGGTTTTTATCCTCTTGTAAATCTTTCAATCATCTTTAGCTTGTTAGTAATCATTTGTGATTATGAACTTGTGAATCTTGTCATTTTGCAATCGATTCGTCATCGATCCTTGTCCTTGTCAGCCTTGTCATTTTGTGATTGATTTGTCATCGATCCTTGTCCTTGTCAATCTTGTCATTTTGTGATCGATTTGTCATCGATTCTTGTCCTTTTCAATCATGTCAATTTGGATCGATTAGTCATTGATCCTCATCAATTGGCGCCTATCAATTTGATATCGTTGTCAATCTTGGTCAATTTGTCATTGATTTTTGTTAATCAATCTCAATCATTTATCAACATTGGTCCTTTGTCAATCAGAATCATGATCGAACCTACATTAATTTCTTGTTGTCTTGACCTAATTCCTTGTCCTCTTATTTCTAGGGTTTTAAGATTTGTTCATTTAATCCTTTTCTTCTTCTTCATGGGTTAAATAAATCTATTTATTTAGTCCTAGGTCTCTTTCATGAATTAATTAATGGATGAAAACCTATTAATTAATTCACTTAATTTCTATTTCATCCTTTTCCTCAATTTTCTAATTTTCTAATTTCTCCTAATTTCTAACTTCTATTTCTCCTATTTTCTTTAATTTTTCTAATATTTCCCCTAATTTCATTCCCTCATTTTCTCCTATGTTTATGCTTCCATTTGTTGCAATCATGGAGGCTAGTTTCTCTCTTCCATTTTGTCATGGGAATGGCATTTCAATCTTGTCATAATTTGTCATAATTAGTCATACACCTTGCATAGCAAATTGTCATACATTTGTCATAATTTTGCCATTCTTGATTTGAATTTCCTTTCAAATCTCTTCATGCTAATCTTGTCCTCTCTCCAATTTGTTTATAAATTGGATGATTTTCTTCAATGGATCAATCAATCACATTTTTGAGTAACCTTATACTATGAATTTCATCTCTCAACAACTTGCTTTCCACTTGCATTTTACACTGGTAGGTGAGATCCACATCAAATTTGAAGGTGAAAGAAGAACAATGGAGCCACATGAAGGAGATATCTGTGTCAGTTTTCTTTGATTTCATTTAATTTGAATATCTTGTCTTTATGTGTTCATTGATTGGATTGGGATTGCTTTCATAGTAGCTTTAGGTTTTGCAGTTGTCCTAATTGCTATTGTTTTGATGATTTTCAATTTCCTGATCTACATTTTTGGTGAACCCGATGTGAACTAACCCCTTAACCATGTTTTGAGTGCTTTTGAGCTGTTTATAGGTGAAAAACTCAAGAAACAGGGCGACTCAGAGCTTTCTGGACACTTCTATGCCTGTGTTGGAGTTTTCTGCGCCTGTGTTGATGGGTTATGCACCTGTGTTGAAGCATTTTGTGCTTGTGCAAGGCCAGAAATAGAGACGAAATCAGTTGTTTTTACTTGCAAATTTGTTTGTTTTCATTCTGTTTCTTGCATTCTGGTTTTTCTTTGGTACTAATTCTCTATGTAGCATCTTGGCATTACGTGTGACGAAGACTAAAAATGCAACTACTAATGAATCTTATGTAGGGCGCGGTCAAAGACTCTCATTAAAACATCTTGCTTGCGATTTTTAAAGTAGTTGCACATTTCATTTCTTAAAGGTTAATGAACACCATGCATGCTTTGTTTGTTTTTAATTTGATTGCATGTTTTAACCCTTAGAACTGGGCCTGCCTCCCAATTTGCTTGGAACTTCGCACAAGCATTGGTGAGAGGGAACGACCCAAAGTGGTGACAGGCTAAAGCCAAACTCTTCCGCACCAGTCTAAATAATTGTGGATGCAACGAAAGTTGTAGACAATGGGTGCTGGAATGGTATTGCAACGATTTATTCGTTGGATCAATACCCACCTAAATGGATGCCCTTACTAGACTCTTGTTTTTAGATGCCAAAATCCTTCTATCTGTTGGCTCAGGCATTGTGATACCTACATGCCAAAGACACCTCTCATGTACTCCTCAGTTAGAGATAGCAAGTTCTTGGGAAGTGATGCCCCTTGAACTCGAAGCTTGGTATGCCCGAGAAGTGAGTGCATTGTAAGGGGGAGCCAATGCTACCAAGTGTCTAGCTATCCGGCTGAGTGTTGTATTTTATGGTTAGAGGATTCAACAGATATTTCCCTTGCTAGCCATAGGATTTGTTGTGAATGTGCTTGATTGTCTTGAGTCAAAGTCAAACAAACATTTTGTCTTCTGTGATTGTCAAAAGTTAAATCAAAAACAAACTTTCAAAAGTGTTCATAATCAACTTGGGTTTTCAAAATCAACAACCTTCAATTCAAAATCCAAACAAAAGTCCAAATTTGTCCAAGTATTCATCCAACATTTGAACATGGCTTTTCAAAACATTGAATATCTTTGTTTCAAAATTCATGTCACTTTAGGCTAGGTTTTGCATAGTCCAACTTAGGTCCTAGGACATATTGTCATCTCCCTTCATTTTAGTCCTTTTCATTGCAAGCGTCCTCATTTTGTAGTTAGGTTCAGAATCATTTCCCTAAGTTTGCATTTCATTGTCATATCCAAGCTAGATTTCCATTTAGGTGACATTCGTGCATTATCCTTGTCATGCTAAAATTAGGTCTTGCCTAGGTTGCATTTTACATATTCCAAGTCATTGGTCTTCACATATCCTTATCATTGTATTGTCATCTTGTCTTGGCTTCATCTTGTCATATCATATCCTTAGATCATTTTCATGTCATATCCTAAGTCATTGTCATAATCATTGCCTTCTTGCATTTAGTCTCAAAAATTTGGTTTGTCAAACATAAAAAATCAAAACTTTGGATGATACCCTAAGTTGTTGTTAGGGAGTCTTGACCTTGTCTAAAATTTGTCCTTTCATTAATATCATTTTTGTCAAACCTAGCTTAGTATCCAAGCATATAGGTGAGACATTGTCAATTTGTCCTACTGTCATGTGGTCCTTTGTCCTTTAAGGTCTTGACTTCATTTCAATTTCCCTAGGTTGTGTCTTTATCTTTGCATTTCAAAAGTTTGTCTCCAAAAATTCAAAAGGTACAAAAACATTAAGTTGCATTTTCATCTATTTAGGTTGCATTTAGTTGCATATCATACATCATCCTTTTAAAATCAAAGAAATCCCATGAGTTGTATTGCATAGTGACATGTTTGTTGAAATGAGGTCTCAACCTTCTTACAAAGCCATGTCATCACAATTGAGAAATCAATCATGTCAATCCAATCTCTACATGTCTCAGAACTTGGATCAAACTTATCATGATGATGTAAATGTCCAAATACAAAAACTAGAGGAGAAAATAGCTCAAGAAAAGGAGATATTGGAACGAAAAGTGAAAAACATTGAGAAGAATAGATCACAAATGTCCAAAATGTTTCAAAAATTTCCAGGTTGAAATCCAAATATTGAGCCAATTGATGTAAGATCTCTTATTGAACAATCAAACATACTAGACATCCTCTCACAAATAGAGATGATGAAACAATTTCAAGAAAAGAGAGAACAACATTATGTGCCTCCACAACAAGAACAAGAAGGTGTTTACTATCAATCAGATTTTCAACCATCACAACCAATTGTTCAACAGTTCGAACATATACAACCAACACAACCAATGGTCCAATTTCAACAATATGTCCAAACAATTGTTAATTATTGACAACAAACTCAGTATCAACAACTACAATCACAAATTCAAAAACAAAACTTGCAACATGCACCAATCCAAATTTTGAACATGTCAAACCAATTTGATCAACATCTAGTTCGAAATCAAAACATGACATCAGACCAGAACCAACTCCTTTCCAAACAAGTTCAAATTCCAAATACAACTATGTCAAAACCTCAAAAGAAAGGTGGCCTTATTGCAAGGATCTTAAGGAAATTACCAAGTGAGTTCTTTGAGGAAAATCAAGATAATACACTTATGTCTAGCAATGCCTCATCCCCCCATAAACAAATGGACTCTCCAGTGGCCTCTATCCCTACACCTTTAGAAGTTTCACAAGAACCTTCCATATTGTCCTCATCAAACAATACACCCAAGGATGAAATTATCCAAGGGCTATCCATAATTGATTGCCAAGATAATCCAATTCATGATGCACATCCTTGTCATGTTTAAGAAATACAAGACCCAATGCCACCATGCACTTTATTGCCATTACCTATTTTAGAGGACCCCATTTGAAGTCCCTCTTCCTCATGTTCAAGCATTGATTCCTTGCCAGAATCCATCACAAATGTTCAAAGTGCATAAATTCATGCCAAAACATTGATCCCTTATTAGAATCCCCCATGCATATCCAAAGTCCAACCCCATGTCAAGAGGATAATTTAGAGCATGAAGAAACGTGTTTAAAAAAAGATCAAGATCAAGATCCCGAAACCTTATCATCCCATCCAATTATTGACCAGGACCCCATTTCCCTAGGCACTCACAATGATTCACTTATTCCTATCAATTCTATCTAAGAACACAATGTCCTTTCAAATCCCATTGACATTCCACTTCCTAAGAAAGATCAAGATATCCCTTCCATCCTTTCCAATGATCCCATTAAAAGTCAAGAGCAAAGCACCTTTAAAGAGGACTCCAATGATCTTCCTCCTTGTCAAGATCAAATTATTCCTTTAAATCCTCCACAAGATCCTTTTGTTCCTCCATCTCCTTGTCTTAATGCTCCATATGCACTCCAGGATCCCATTTCTTTTGATGATCCCATTATTTCTCCCATTCCATCTCTTGAAGAGCCTGTCATTAAACCATGTCCACTACACAATCCTAGTCCCCCTCATGATCCTAATCCCCCTCACGATTCTAATGTGTTAGTGCAAGATGTTCATGAACCCTCAACATGCATAATGGGTTCTTCCACTTTGGTGCAATCCGATCCACTTCAAGATCTCATTATTTCTCTCATATCATATCCACCTCATAATGGACTCGCGTCTTCTTCCCAAAGAAAAGAGTATGCTACAAGTCAAGATATTCATAACTTGGCAAAGGAGTAGATCTCCATAAGCAAGAATCCCTGCATGTTAAAGAAAATATTAAGGGTCATGGCCTCAGTGAAATTCCTCAAGATGTGGGTACCCCTACTAAATCCAACATCCATTCAAAATCCAAACATATCCCTTCCCCACCATACTTTCCATCCATCTTAGGTCCTTATATTCCTTTGTCCTCTATGCAAGGTCAGCAAAGGCACAAATCCTTGAGTAAATTTCATCCATCCAAAATAAGTCCATTTCATTCATATCCATCCATGCATTCCTTTCCCCCTCCAAGCAATTTGGATGCCAAGCATAAAAGTCATAAGTCTAGCAATCCACATGTATTCAAGGATCAACATGTCCAATCTAATCAACATGTCAAAACAAAGAAAAATATGATCTATAAAGAAAAATAAATATCCAAAAGGCCACAAAGGCCCACTGAGCAAAATCAAGCAAATTCAAAATATATATGGGTTCCTAAATCCCTTATGCAAGCAATGCACACCAAAGAACAACAAAAGCATGAAAAATTGAAAACAATGTGGGTTCCTAAGAAGCTTCTCGAAGCACAAAAAGAAAAATCCAACTTGGCATCCAAAATTGCTATTCCTCCATCTAGCCCTCTCAAATTTGTTCCTCCATCACCTTCTTCATCCGTTTTGGGCCCTTATGTCCACAAATCCCTAGCTATTCCTTCATCAAAATCTCCATATCCAAAACCCACTCTTCCTCCATCAGTCCATCACCTCTCAAGGTGTGTGCCAATGTTGATCTTGCTTTCATTTCCATCTAGTGAAGCCCAATTCTTCCAATACCCTATCCATTATCCAATGCATATTTTCCATCCTTCGATCCCTTTGATCCAATCCTTTACATAAATCCTTGCCTTAGTTTCATCTCTCTTTTTCCATGTCCTTATCCTACCAACGTCTTTGAGAATACTTTTAAAGGTCATGGTCCATTTTTTTCAAGGCTACTATCCAAACAATAAGACGCTTGAGTCCTTCTTCCATCCCCTATCATGTGTCCATTTTTGACTAAAAAGTCAAAATCCAAAAAAAAAAAGAAAAAGACAAAAAAAGTAAGCAAAAAATAATTCGTCCACTGGTGAAAACCTCACAAACAGGCACCTTGGGAAAGTACTGTGATGAAAACCTGGCAAATAGGCGTCATGTGTAATCTATGAACTTCTTGCATACTGTACTTGGGGATAGGTTTTATCCTATCATATCCTTTTGTCCTTCATTGTTCCATTATCCTATCGAACCCCTATCATTACCCTTCATATCCTATTGTCCCTCATGTCCAGTTTCCCTTTCTAACTTTGATCTTGACAAGGCTAGGGATCTTCATGAGTGTCATGCATCTTGTTTGTAGCTTTTAGTCCATCATAGCTTTTGGTCTTTATCCATTTGCTTATTACAACCTTTCATCCATATTCCCTGTCTTATTGCAACTTTCTGCCACTATCTCTTAGCCAATCCCGACCTTTAGTCCATGTCCCTTATCCATTCTTGGTCTTGCTTATCCTATCCATATCTTACTCTTTTTCATTCCTTGATCTTGATCTAACATAAGGATGCAAAATTTAAACATGGTTTCAAAAACCTCTTGACATGTCCCTCATGCCATGTCACTGCTTTACATTGTCATATCCAGTCTCTTGTCCCATTGTCTCCATAATAAAAGGCCTTTGTCTCCCCTCTATCAACCATCATTTTAGAAAGCCTATTTATTCAGCTGTTGTATTCCTTGCCTTGCTAGACACTGGGGGCAAAATCATAAAAATTGAAAAATGTCCTGAAATAATAATAAAAAAAATATTTAAAATGTCCTGAAATAATCCAAAAACATCGAAAAAAAACTGTCTCCATCGCTCTTATAATAAGAAGGTCAAAGGGTGACACTTCGAAGTGGGATATTTGGTCCTAAAGGCGAACTTGAAGAATACATAATCTACTGACATCATCAAAGGAAAATTTGAGCCTAATTGGGTTGGGCCTTTCATAGTTACTGCAGCCTATGGTTCGGGGGCATATCAGCTTGCAACCCCAAACGGTGAACCTCTGTCAGATCCTATCAATAGCATGCACCTTCGAAAGTACTGGGCATAGTTTTTCTGTCAACAATTCTTCAATATGATCCTAAAAAATACAAAAAAAATAAAAAAATAAAAAAAATCAAAAATCAAAAGCTCAAAAATACAAAAAAATAAAAAAAGTGAAAAATTGAAAAAAAAAGTAAGTAAAGAAAAATAATTCGCTCTCTAGTGAAAACCTAGCAAATAGGCGCTTTGGGCAAGTACCATGGTGAAAACGTGGCAAACAGGCACCATGTGTAAAATACTATTGCTCCATTATCTATCATGACTCCTAGCTGTCCTTTTCCCCCTGCAGGTTTATCGCGATTATCCTTGCCCTGACCCAATGTTCTATTCCAGGCCTATGATTGGTCAACACCATTGTCTTGCGTAATCAGGTTTCCAGTCCTTGTGCATATGTTTTGGTCCTGGTCGCTATATATGTCTTTCAAATTTTCATTGGGTGCGTGCCCCTTGTCATGATAAATTATTGGAGTTATTGCTGCGTGTGGACTGGACCATTCTTATCATAAAATGTCTTGAAAAAATCCCTAAAAATCAAATAATGTCCTGAAAAAAATCCCTAAAAAGTCAAATAAAGTCCTGAAAAAAAAAATGAACAAAAAAAATTGTAAAAAACTCGAAATACCTACAAAGTGAAAAACATCAAAATCCAAAAACAATTTCTTTCTTATTTTGCATTTTGTCAATAAATGGTCCCCTTTGTGCATAGACAGATCGCTGAGCATACATCCAACGACAATCAATCAAACATTGTGCTTTAATGAAATCACGCATTAATAGATGAATTGTTCGACCAAGCAAGCATTCAACCTGATCACAGTTGTCACATCAATCCAAATAGCATCAACATTACCATTGGTCCTTGTCAACATTATCATGGGTCTTATACAGGGTGTGGTATACTCGAAACCAGACTATGTCCTGTCTTTGACGAGGTACCGCATTCTCTGAAACCAGACAGCATGATCATTCTTGTTTTCCACTTTTGATAATGACGATCAGACTATTTGTTTGACTTGGTTGAATTTGTACGTCTTTGTGTGGGGGAAAAAGCGAGACTAGGCCAACATGTATTAAACCTACCTTTTGTCACACACTACGGAATACGAAAGAGCCTAGAGGTATCGCACAATTGGATACTTCTTTTTGGTGAAAGAGAGAGCCATGACCTACCTATTAGGGTTTCTATTCCTTTGTTGTAATTGAAAGGTAAGATTATGCAAGTTCAATTCCTAACCCTAAAATGCAAGTATGAACTAATAACAAGATTGCAGAATTGAACTTAAACAATGGAAAGCTACAAACATAAGGACAAGACAAGAATGCAAATGCGTACGCAGAGTCAAAATCTGAGTGAAAATGTTCGGGACAGGGGCGCGGGCGCCACTGTCCTGATTCTGCACCTGAAACTGCACCTGAAACTGCCACTTTGCAATTTGGAAAACTATCGGAAATGCTAAAAATTGCTGTCTGTCAGGAGGACCAAGGCACCCAGCGCCCCTGTCCCAGGGACCAGGGCTCCTAGCGCCCCTGTCCTAGCAGGACCAGGGTGCCCCACGCCCCTGTCCTGGTCTTCTGCTCTGAAAATTGGTGTATGGTTCCGTCTCCGTCTGCTTCTTTCGGATCTGCAACTTGCGACGTCGTCTGAATCCCGAAATCTGCACTTATATCTGAAAAGGTGTTTGGGTGGCTATATAGGGTTTTGCCTTAGTCAAACTCCCACTTCGGTGATTTCCACCTCTACGAATAGCCAAGTTGTATTGTAAAAGTAATGTGTGTGCAGACCTTGTGTGTGTGCAAGATCTAAAATGCAAGTAAGCAAACTAGAGGAACCTAGAAAGTAAACCCTAATTGCTTGTAAATGACAATGTAAATGCTCCAAATCAAGATGCCAAGTGATCTAAAGCATGAATGTAAGTGACATAATGAGGCTTATGCAAAGACATGAAAACAACATGAAATCATACCCAACCCCAAGGGAGGGATACAAGCCAATCTTCAGTCGGTGATCTCTTATTGTTCTTCTATGTCTTCAAAGCCATAAGTGAATGAATGGATTTGATGAATGCTTGGAGGATGAATGTTGAGAGTTGCTGAAGTCTTCAAAGATCTGCTCTTTCCCTGCATATGAGGTTCCTGAAAACAAAATTTGGATCCCTTCTAATGAAGAAAGAGAGCTCTTATGTATGAAACCCTAGGTCTTAATTCCAACTTTTGGCTGACCTAGAGATTGAATATCCCGCCAATTTCTTGGGGTTAAGCTTTATTTTATGATTGGATCGTGCTCCTAAAATTTTGGGAAAAATGTCCGGGACCATGTGCACTCCGGGCGCCATGGTCCCGACAAATTTTCAGGGCCGTCAGATATGATGATTTTAGAGAGAATCCCAAAGTTACAGGTGATTTCGAGATGTTTTGACCCCCGAAATCAAGCCCCCAAGTCCAAAAGAAGGCCTAATTAGGGTTTTTGATTAGATGATGTATTGGAGGAATAAAATGAAAAGGGGCACACTTTAATGAAAGGGCCCGACTTTATGATGTGAAGGATGATGAAATAGGACCTTAGACCTAATTAATTTGATTAATTAAGTGCTAAAGGAGAAATGCAATGCAAAATGCAAATTGGGCCAAGGTGGGTGCTAAACTAGATGTGAAATTGTACTGCTTTAGCAAGTGCGTACAATTTACGACGCTACAGTCTTATCTTTTTACTTATTTATCTTTGGCTTTGATCATGTTCCTATGTTGCTCGATGATGTCACTGAGTGATTTAGAGTGACTGGGATGGTTCATGGTCCCTTTCCTTTTTTTTGTTGTGTTTGTTGTTTGTGGAATGTTTGTCACAAATTGGGGCAACTATATCATTGGGTGTCTATGATAAGTACGTTCACTTTGTGAACACTGCACATACCTCGACCCTTGATGTATGCACCCTAGGATGCTTCACTCATTCTTTGTGTGCGATGTGTTTGCCTTTTGCAAAAGGCGTTGCGTTCCAACTCTGGCCTTCAATGCCATGATGCTCTGCATTCGCTTTGCTACAATAAATAAAGGTTCTCACCTACTTATGTGCATTTGTGAAAACAATTTTTCCTTCATTTCTAACTATCCTTTGTCTAATTCCTTCTTACTAACATTTCTTCCATCATTCTTAGCGGTCCATTCGGTCTAGTTCTCCGATCTCTAAAAAATTATAAAAAAAAATAAGTTGCATCCTGCATTCATTGGTTAGTACATTTGCTTTATATCAAGCCCATACAAAGCATTTTATCCATTTCATCCTATAAATGCATCAAAAACATAAACAACATTCATACATATTATAAAGATAGTACATAGATGGTGCATAAGACATCCATAGATGGAAAGTAAATATAAGCCATAACACATTGCATCCCATCATATAGCTACATATCATATCATATATCAATATCGGTGTACAAAATTGGACTGTCTATCCTATGTATGGCCCACAGGCTGAGTACATAATGTCAAACTATATATATCTCCATCATAAGGAGCACGTGCCTCTGTCCATAGGTGCTCCCTGTGTCCTCCTCATCCCTACCATGTCTCGAGGATGAAGCCCCTCCTATCCCTAGTTCTGGCTGTGGTGGTCTCATAGGTCCACTCACCCCCATGTTGCTCACTGACCTCTGAGAGTGTGGCCTGCTCTCTGTCCTTGATCATGCCTGATATGACGCTGCCCTTTGCTCTGGTGGAACTACACTCTCATATAGAGTACTCAAATGGCGCATCTCATCTCCTGCCTCTAATAACATCTACGCCATCTCATGCACACTAGCATCCCTAATCGACCCAACATACTCGATCACTCTCTGCTCTGCTTGTTATGCTTGGGCTATCACTGTATCTCGAGCCACTGTTAGCCTGGTTATCTCTACTCTGAATGTATCCCTCTCAGTTGACCACTGATCCTGCTCTGTCCTCAAGATAGCATTATGTCTCTCCAATGTAGCAATGTAATCATGTTGACTCGCTATGGCGGCCCTACATATATGCATCTCCTCTATGCTAGCTGTCTCCCACCCTATGGGTATGTCCTATAATAACTCATGATCTGTTGGATCTGGCTCATCTCTCTACGTGCACCTAAGACTCTCCTCTCCCTCATCATCCTCCTCAGCCTCCTCATCCCCCTCATCCTCATCCCCCTCTTTCTCGTCCCCCTCATCCTCATCCCCCTCATCCTCATCCTCCTCATCATCTCCCTCCTCCTCTCCAACGAGTGGGAAGTCCTCCTATCTCCTAGGTACCGAAATATCAGGATCCGTCAATGGCACTGGCCACTGACGTGCAAACCATCACTCATACCTCTCTGTCATCCTGACATCTACAACATCTAATATCCAATCCCACTATCTCCATTGTAGCTGTATGAAGTCGGTATATGCTATGTGTGGCTGAATCATCCTCCCCCACTGACTCATCTCTCTGTGGGATTGGGCAAAGTGTGCAGTCCCTATCGGTACATCCTGCCTCTCTCCAAACTGTCATCTGACTCTCTCTAGCAGATACATCTCAATCATTCTCTGGCGATTCACTAGTCGCCCAATCAGGTATCTCTCCTGTCTGCAATACGGTAGCTCATTGCCATCATCTGACCATCCAGGGCAATCATGATATGGTATCCATGTGAAATCTCTCAACCTGTCTAGCTCATGTCGCCAATACAATATGTATCTAAATGGACCCTATCTCAGTGCTCCCCCATAACAATACACATATGGTCGATGTGGTACTACTTGTCTCTCTATGATTGGCCGACATATGGCTATGTGCTCAAATGCCCATACTTGTAAAAGTGTGACCCCACAGCTCAAAGTCTATACCCTCTGATATGCTATCTGATGCAACTGAAAATATAGCATGGAAAGCACACATGGTCCCCATGTGTATATAGTCTCCTTTGTCGCCATCCTCTCTAGCACTCTTCCCCATCCAATAGGGAATCCATGTCCTTGTCTATCACCTACTAATAAGCATGCCATAACCACTGCTATCACCACATATCATTGATCATACTCTGCTACCATGGTCTCCCAGCGGATCTCCCTCTCTATGATATCAAGGTCATCTACGTCGCACTCGAATAATCTGCACAAAGAGTCTCTCCCTATCTCTGGGTCGTACACCACCATCTCCCCATGAATCAGAATGCGGAGGATATGCCACACGTCCTCTAGTGTCACAGTCGCCTCTCTAGTCGGAAGATGGAAAGAGGAAGTCTCTGAATGCCATCGCTCGGCCAATGCGGTGAGAATTCCTGTGTTTGCCCTAATCTTAGGCATGTACGTAATGTAGTATAATCCAAGTCCTGGTAATGTGTCTTCAGTACTCCTGAGTCTGTATCGCAACATGAAGCAGTCGGGTCTGTTCTCCCACGTGATCAATGGATACTATCGACTCTGCATCACAATTGGGGCATAAGTTGTTAGTTTTATGGTTTTCTCCTAAGGGCTACATTTCCTTGTTTCATGCACCAATATGGGTTTTCTTATCTATTTTTGACCTATCCTACCCTTATCCCTCTTTTCAGGATCATCTGTGCACTGCTTTCGGTCAAACTAGAGTCATAAGTGCACAACTGCGCTTGTGCACACTGTCTTGTGCTTGTGCAACATCAAGCTATGCATATGTACCTTACATAGGTGCAGAACATCTCTACATAGGTGCAGAATGCACCCACACAGGCACAAATCTGCATTTTCCCCTCCTCTGTGGGCCCCGCAATGTCCTGCAATCAAGCAAAATTCATGAAATTGAACATATGGGTTTTTGAGCTACATATCGTTGCTCCCACATTGTCCAGTCATTTGAAGGTGCGTACATGTTCCCCAAGGTGATCTACCATTGGAATGTTCGCCATCTCTCTGCAAGGGTCCTTTTTCCTGAGCAATAACTCCTCCACTTTGGCCAGTGCAAATGAACTCTTTTCCTTCTCCTTGTCTCCTATATAGATCTTTGTCAGTACCTAGATGGATGTGTATGCTCTCCATCTTATGATGGTCATGGTCTTTTGCGCCTTCCATTGCTTGTCCTTTGTGCATCCGACCTTCGATTTTTGATCCATTCGAACCTATCGTCTTCTGTCATTCTTATCAACCACTTGGCCTCTTTTCTGGATTTTTTCAGCCAATTCCTCGAGGGGGCATGCATATGTCATTGTTATTGTCTGGGGCATTTTCATTATTGTTCTTTGAAACAATGCTTAGAATCGCATTGTCTCAAAGAGGGGCAAAATGTAGACATCTAAAAATGGTCAATGCTTGTGGAGTCATACTTTAACATTTGTGCATTGCCTTATTTTAGGGTTCTTGCATCGCATTAACATTTCTTCTATGTTGCGCACTTGGTCTTTATCATTTGTGAGCATCGAGTCCTTCTTCTGCATTCCTCATTTTTCTCACTTTCGAATTAGGTCTTGTCGATAGCAATCTTTACTCATAATTTTGGTCGATCTTATCCTATCACATCATGGTGCATGCTCATTTATCATCATTTTGGACATCGTCAATCCTAATCGATGATAGAATTATGGTTTTATCCTCTTCTCAATCTTTCAATCATCTTCATATTGTTAGTAATCATTTGCGATTATCAACTTGTCAATCTTGTCATTTTGCGATCGATTCGTCATCGATCCTTGTCCTTGTCAGCCTTGTCATTTTGCGATCGATTTGTCATCGATCCTTGTCCTTGTCAATCTTGTCATTTTGCGATCGATTCGACATCGATTCTTGTCCTTTCCAATCATGTCAATTTGGATCGATTAGTCATTGATCCTCGTCAATTGGTGCCTATCAATTTGATCTCCTTGTCAATCTTGGTCAATTTGTCATTGATTTTTGTCAATCAATCTCAATCATTTATCAACATTGGTCCTTTGTCAATCAGAATCACGATCAAACCTACATTAATTTCTTGTTGTCTTGACCTAATTCCTTGTCCTCTTATTTCTAGGGTTTTATGATTTGTTCATTTAATCATTTTCTTCTTCTTCGTGGATTAAATAAATCTATTTATTTAGTCCTAGGTCTCTTTCATGAATTAATTAATGGATGAAAACCTATTAATTAATTCACCTAATTTCTATTTCATCCTTTTCCTCAATTTTCTAATTTGCTAATTTCTCCTAATTTCTAATTTCTATTTCTCCTATTTTCTTTAATTTTTCTAATATTTCCCCTAATTTCATTCCCTCATTTTCTCCTATGTTTATGCTTCCATTTGTTGCAATCATGGAGGTTATTTTCTCTCTTCCATTTTGTCATGGGAATGGCATTTCAATCTTGTCATAATTTTTCATAATTGTCATACACCTTGCATAGCAAATTGTCATACATTTGTCATAATTTTGCCATTCTTGATTTGAACTTCCTTTCAAATCTCTTCATGCTAATCTTGTCCTCTCTCCAATTTGTTTATAAATTGGATGATTTTCTTCAATGGATCAATCAATCACATTTTTGAGTAACCTTATACTATGAATTTCATCTCTCAACAACTTGCTTTCCACTTGCATTTTGCATGTGTAGGTGAGATCCACATCAAATTTGAAGGTGTCAGAAGAACAATGGAGCCACATGAAGGAGATATCTGCATTAGTTTGCTTTGATTTCAATTAATTTGAATATCTTGTCTTTATGTGTTCATTGATTGGATTGGGATTGCTTTCATAGTAGCTTTAGGTTTTGTGGTTGTCCTAATTGCTATTGTTTTGATGATTTTCAATTTCCTGATCTACACTTTGATTGTTATTCTTCTAGAAGAATCAATGTCATTTTCTGTATAACCAAGACCAATGACTACTCTGAAGGTACAGATGTTAAGACCTGCTCTGCCATCTATCAAGACTCATCGGATCTTGCAATTATGGACAAAGACTTCAAGATGTAAAGGATCATTATGAGGGAGCTTATCAGGGGAAATATCGTTATCAGAAAAGGCAACGTGTTGGGAAACAACAAGATGTCCAATTCGAGCTTGAAGCTGGTCAACATTAATGTCTGTCGGGATGGTGGACTTAGTTAAAGCTTTATCTAGGACTATGCGATGCATAGGGGACATTTTCAACAACTCAAGAATTGATATTTGTATAGGTGTCTTTCCCAGATGATCTAGGAGATTATACTGACTTGTAGGAGTTGATTTGGGAGGAATTGTAGGAGCTCCTTTCAGGACTATTTTGGATCGACAAGTGGTGACTACGCAAGAAGGACCTTGTCCCTTTATTCTTATGGTGGAAACATACTCATTTGATGCTCAAAAACAATTGATGACATTGTTATAACCAGTATTTGCATAATTAAGATTTGTTGTTTTGGTAGAGTTTGAAGAAGATGATTTGCCCTTGTCATGATCAAGCAAAGGAGTTTTGAAAATTGTATGATTAGTGTTAGAGGTAATGTTGGGTGGGTCTACCTCAATTACCCCTTGATATAACAAGTCTTGAATCATATGTTTCAATTGAAAACACGATGCGGTTTTATGTCCTTTTGACTGATGGTATTCACAATATGCATTATCATTCCACCAATGCGGCTTTACCATTGGTTCTTCCTTGACATCTGGTAACTTGATAAAATTTGCTTGTATCAATTGTTTCATTACTGATTCAATAGGCTCTCCCAATGGCGTAAACTGTCGAGGAGGCCCATCCCTTGATCTGAAAGGTTTTCATTGCTGGTTTTGTTGCTGACCTTGTTGTTGATTATATTGTTGGTATTGCGGTTGTTGAATAACATTGCTTTCTTGTGTCTGAATTTGTTGCATAGCCGACATATTAGGAGCACTCAATTTCTTTATCATGAACTTGGGTTGATTTGCATTCACTGCTCTTGCGTTGACAACTCCATCATTAGTGACATGCTTGTTTTTGTACCAAAATCTATTTTTGTCCCCTGAATTGTTTGTGTTGTCACTATCTTTGTTGATCTTAATGAGTCCCTTAGCTACAAGAGCATTTTCAATGTTCATCCCTTTCTTAATGAGCTTCTCAATGGTACCAGGACTCTTCAGTTTGAACTCATACATCATTTCTGGGACCAAATTTTGAATAAATAAGTTCACTTGTTGTTCTTTAAGTATATCTAGGGAAGAATGAGTATACAAGCTTCACCATATTTGTAAGAAAGTCACTAATGGTTTACCTTGCTTTTTCTTTGTGTTGCATAAATCTGACATGGTCACTTCATTGTCAATGTTGAATGCGAAGTGGGATATAAACTTTTGAGCCAATTCCAGCCATGTCTTTATGTTCCCTGGCAAATGCGAATACCAATCCATGGCTTGTCCTGTGAGACTTCATGCGAATAAGTGCATCAAATATGTTTCCTCATAGCTCACTTCAGTACATGCTATGAAAAATGCTTGAGTATGGTCTTTTGGATTGTCATTCCCTTTATATTTCTCAAAATTAGGTGCCTCAAAATGCTTAGGAAAGGGAGGCATGTACAAGCTCTTGTCAAATGGATTAGGACATAAATCTTGATCTGTGTCTAATTTCTTTGTCCCTTTGGTTTGCAATGCGTCAATTTGTCATTGCAACTTCTCAAGTAGTTGTGCAACTATGTCAGATAATGAAGATTTTGGAAGTTCATCATTCATTCTTGGGTGTACTCTTTGTCGATACATCATGCTCTCCATTGGTTGTTGATGCTCTAAAATTGCTGTCTTTGGTGTCTCTGGCATATAAAGTTCTTGATACAACTCTTGTTGCTGTGGTTGTGCCATGCCTTGACATTGACCCTTTTGCTGTACTTCTTGTGATGGGATCATCATTTGTAGCCTTGGTTGATATTGCAATTGAGGTTATTGTTGATATTGCATGGACATCAGTTATGGTTGTGATGTATGATAACTTGTTTTTCCTGGCACATATTAAGGCACACGTTGTTGTTGATGCTGACGAATTGGAATTTGCTGACTTTGTGCCAATTGTTGTTGTCTTGATGTAAATCCCATCATTTGCAAAAAACTTTGTTTGGGAGGTTTTTGTTGTTTCTCCTTTAGATGGGGTATGGCACTTGCATTGACTTGTAGTGTTGTTTGTCCAATCCATTGTGGTGGTTGCAAGTTTGAATTGACTTGTAATGGTGGAGAAGCTACTGCAACTTGTTGTTGAATGCGATATTGTTGTTGTTGTGCATTGCTTGTTTGCGCATTTGATTGTGCCTTTTGTGCATTCCTCAATTGTTGCAACACTTGTTGTTGGTGCACACCACTATTTGTGGCTCTTTGTGTTGCCACTATCGAAGGATCTGTCACAATATTTTTCATAACGGTTACTTGAGTATTTGCCAAACGTATTGAACTTGATGGGACATATGAACTTTGTTGCATTTTAGAATTGTTTTGAACATTCGTAAGATCAGGCATTCCAGTCGTAAAGCTTTCTTGCATCTTAGAGTTGGATCCACTTTTAGGTATTCGAGGAATCACTTCTTGTTGAGGGACACCTATCAACATTTGTGTGGCCATCATTTGATCTTATGTTAAAGGTGTTGCATTAAACAATGGATTGTTTATTGTTTCGAATGTTGGCTTTTGTGGAATAGTCACTGTCAAAGTTTGTGAAGCACACTTACTCAACAATGTGTGTTGAGGTTCTTGTTGCACATTTTCTTCATTTGGATGTGGAGAGAAACTTAACAGATCATGGCCTTGTTGTTTTTGCACATTAGTTTGCTCATTTGAGGAGGTCACATTACTCATCATATCAAGATATTTTTGTGGAAACATCTTAAAGACCTTGTTCAAGAATTTATCTATCTTTTTTGTCAACTTCGGATTTTTAAGGAGCATATCAACATCATCGGAAGCATCGGAATCTGATGAAGAATCTGGTAAAACATTTGGATTTATTTCTTGTTGAATGCCTTGATCTGAACCAAATCCTTGTGAAAGAGTTTGTTCCTCATGTAATATTTGAGTTTGAATTTCATGTTGTAGGTTCAGTTGATTCTAGTCAAAAGGTGCATTTTCCCTTGGCGTTGGTGGAACACTCCCATATCCCGATTTCATGGGTACAAACACTGGCTCATATAATGGAGGTGGTCCAAGTTGAACCATTCCATATTGTGGTAATGATGTGTTTGACGAACCTTCAATTTGTAATGTTTGAATAGGTTGAAACTATGAGTTTGATACGTTGTCAATGGGTTGATATGTTGGTTCACCCATCTTCTTAGATTTTGACCTTGTTTCAACAGGCATGTCACTATGCAAATGCAATATCTTTGGGATTTTTTTGATTTTAAAAGGATAATGTATGATATGCAACTAAATGCAACCTAAATAGATGAAAATGTAATCTACGACAAGAATGCAACCTATGTTTTTTGTTGTTTTTCAAGGTTTGGACAAACTTTTTGGAATGCAAACCTAAAGACTCATCCTTGGGAAGTTGAAATGAAGCCAAGACCTTAAAGGACAAAGGACCAAATGACAATAGGAAAAATTGACAATGTCTCACCTATATGCTTGGATACTAAGCTAGGTTTGACAAAAATGATATTAATGAAAGAACAATTTTTAGACAAGGTCAAGACTCCTTAACAACAACTTAGGGTATCATCCAAATTTTTGATTTTTTAAGTTTGACAAACCAAATTTTTGAGACTATTTATGCAAGAAGGCAATGATTATGACAATGACTTAAGATATGACATGAAAATAATCTAAGGATATGATATGACAAGATGAAGCCAAGACAAGATGACAATACAATGATAAGGATATGCGAAGACCAATGACTTGGAATATGCAAAATGCAACCTAGGCAAGACCTAATTTTAGCATGACAAGGATAATGCACGAATGTTACCTAAATGGAAATCTAGCTTGGATATGACAATGAAATGCAAACTTAGGGAAATAATTTTGAACCTAAGTGCAAAATGAGGACACTTGCAATGAAAAGGACTAAAATGAAGGGAGATGACAATATGCCCTAGGACCTAAGTTGGACTATGCAAAACCTAGCCTAAAGTGACATGAATTTTGAAACAAAGACATTCAATGTTTTGACAAGCCATGTTCAAATGTTGGATGAATACTTGGACAAATTTGGACTTTTGTTTGGATTTTGTTTTGAATTGAAGGTTGTTGATTTTGAAAACCCAAGTTGATTATGAGCACTTTTGAAAGTTTGTATTTGATTTAACTTTTGACAATCACGGAAGACAAAATGTTTGTTTGACTTTGACTCAAGACAATCAAGCACATTCACAACAAATCCTATGGCTGGCAAGGGTAATATCTGTTGAATCCTCTAACCATAAAATACAACACTCAGCCAGATAGCTAGACGCTTGGTAGCACTGGCTCCCCCTTACAGTGCACTCACTTCTCGGGCATACCAAGCTTCGAGTTCAAGGGGAATCACTTCCCAAGAACTTGCTATCTCTAACTGAGGAGTACATGAGAGGTGTCTTCGGCATGCGCGTATCACAATGCCTGAGCCAACAGATAGAAGGATTTTGGCATCTAAAAAAAGAGATTCTAGTAAGGGCATCCGTTCAGGTGGGTATTGATCCAGTGAATAAATCGTCACAATACCATTCCAGCACCCATTGTCTACAGCTTTCGTTGCATCCACAGTTATTTAGAGTGGTTCGGAAGAGCTTGGCTTTAGCCCATCACCACTTTGGGTTGTTCCCTCTCACCAATGCCTGTGCAAAATGCTAGGCAAATCGGGAGGTAGGCCTAGTTCTAAGGGTTAAAACATGCAATCAAATTAAAAACAAACAAAGCATGCATGGTGTTTCATTAACCTTTAAGAAATGAAATGTGCAACTACTTTAAAAATCACAAGCAAGATGTTTTAATGAGAGTCTTTGACCGCGTCCTACATAAGATTCGTTAGTAGTTGCATTTTTAGTCTTCGTCACATGTAACGCCAAGATGCTGCACAGAGAATTAGTACCAAAGAAAAATCAGAATGCAAGAAACATAATGAAAACAAACAAATTTGTGAGTAAAAACAACTATTTTCACCTTTGTTTCTGGCCTTGCACAGGCACAGAATGCCTCGACACAGGCGCAGAACCAATCAACACATGTGCAAAAAACTTTAACACGGGCGCATAAAACTCAAACACAAGCATAGAAAACTCAAACACAGGCATAGAAAACTCAAACACAGGCACAAAAAATGTCAAACCAGGCGCAAAAGTGTCCAGAAAGCTCCGAGTCACCCTGTTTCTTGAGTTTTTCACCTGCAAATAGCTCAAAAGCACTCAAAACATGGTTAAGGGGTTAGTTCATGTTGAGTTCACCAAAAATGTAGATCAAGAAATTGAAAATCATCAAAACAATAGCAATTAGGACAACCACAAAACCTAAAGCTGCTATGAAAGCAATCCTAATCCAATCAATGAAGACATAAAGACAAGATATTCAAATCAAATGAAATCGAAGCAAACCGACATAGATATCTCCTTCATGTGGCTCCATTGTTCTTCTTCCGCCTTAAAATTTGATGTGGATCTCACCTACAAGTACAAAATACAAGTGGAAAGCAAGTTGTTGAGAGATGAAATTCGCAGCATAAGGTCACTCGAAAATGTGATTGATTCCCTTTTATTGAAGAAACTAATCCAATTTATAGACAAATTGGAGAGAGGATAAGATTAGCATGAAGAGATTTGAAAGGAAATTCAAATCAAGAGTGGCAAAATTATGACAAATGTATGACAATTTCTATGCAAGGTGTATGGCAAATTATGCACAAATTATGACAAGATTGAAATGCCATTCCCATGACAAAAGGGAAGAGAGAAAATAGCCTCCATGATTGCAACAAATGGAAGCATAAACACGGGAGAAAATGAGGGAATGAAATTAGGGGAAAAATTAGAAAAATTAAAGAAAATAGGAGAAATAGAAATTAGGAATTAGGAGAAATTCGCAAATTAGAAAATTGAGGAAAAAGATGAAATAGAAATTAGGTGAATTAATTAATAGGTTTTCATCCATTAATTAATTCATGAAAGAGACCTAGGACTAAATAAATAGATTTATTTAACCCACAAAGAAGAAGAAAAGGATTAAATGAACAAATCATAAAACCCTAGAAATAAGAGGACAAGGAATTAGGTCAAGACAACAAGAAATTAATGTAGGTTGGATCATGATTCTGATTGATAAAGGACCAATGTTGATAAATGATTGAGATTGATTGACAAAAATCAATGACAAATTGACCAAGATTGACAAGGAGATCAAATTGATAGGTGCCAATTGACGAGGAACAATGACTAATTGATCCTAATTGACATGATTGAAAAGGACAAGGATCGATGATGAATCGATCGCAAAATGATAAGGCTGACAAGGACAAGGATCGATGATGAATTGATCGCAAAATGACAAGGCTGACAAGGACAAGGATCGATGACGAATTGATCGCAAAATGACAAGATTGACAAGTTGATAATCGCAAATGATTACTAACAAGCTAAAGATGATTGAAAGGTTGAGAAGAGGACAAAACCCTAATTCTATCATCGATTAGGATTGACGATGTCCAAAATGATGATAAATGAGCACGCACCATGATGCGACAGGATAAGATCGACCAAAATCATGACTGAAGATTGCTATCGACAAGATCTAATTTGAAAGCAAGAAAAAATGAGGAATACAGAAGAAGGATTCAATGCTCGCAAATGATAAAGACCAAGTGCGCAACATAGAAGAAATGTTAATGTGACACAAGAACCCTAAAATAAGGCAATGCGTAAATGTTAAAGTATGACTCCACAAGCGTTGACCATTTTTAGATGTCTACAATTATGTCATGTTGTCGTATTATGTTATGTTGACATTGGTAATTATGAGTTACGACAGTTAATTACTCGCCCCGAAGGGAAGTTGGATGCGACGGTTGGTCGCACCCCTTCGGGTATTGTATATTGCATACCGTCCCTTCGTAGTGGCATCATCATAGTCGTATCTGGGTGTGATGTTATAAGCACTTGATGTACTTAGACTGTTGAATTAATATAGAAACTGGTTCTTTAATATATTTCAATTATGTTCTGTGCATTTACTTTCTACGTTTAATCATTTACTCGTATGTGGCAAACAAAATTTAACCCTAACTCTAATTTTAGCTATTGCCCAAGTTAAACCCCAACCATGACCCTGATTCAAACCTTATCATAAATAAAATATTTTTCCCTTATTGAATCCTAATCTAACATTAAACTTAATCCTAATTGAATCCTAACCTTAAATCTTAACCTTAATCCTAATTGATACCTAATACTATTTAACCCTAGCCCAACCTAGCCTTAAACCTAACACTTATCCTAGTTGTAATGGCAATCCTTATTCTATGTTTAATCTTAATTAAACTTGAACCTAAACCCTAATGCAACCTTAATGCAAATAGTAACTTTGATACCAAAGTTTATTCTATTACTTTTTAACACTAACCCTAACCCTAACCTAATGATGTAAGGCATTAATTATAACAAGTTTAACAAATGCATTGCTAACCATAGCCCCAATTTAACCCTAACTTTAACCTTAACTCTAAATGAAACATCACACCAAACCCAAGCGTAAACTTAAAGTTGACCTAAGCTTTCTCCTAGAATATTAATCCTAATCCTAATAAACTATGACCCTAATCCTAGGGTAAAAGCACAAAATTGTGTCACATTTCAAGCTACATATCAGCACAAGTGAATTTGAGTAATTCTAACTAAAAATTAATTTTAGTCAAACATGTGGTCTATATAGATTCATTATAGCTAAGTTATATATGGACCACAAATTTTCCAATTGGAAGTGTCTACTAAATGTATATTTTATACCACTTTGGGTCTAATTACCAAAAAAAATAAAAAATAGAAAAACTTGATGTTTCAACAAATCCTACTCTTATAAATAATATTTTTTTTGAAATGTAAAAAATACGCTTTATAGACCTATAAGTGAATTTTCCAAAATATATATCTTTTAATATTTTAATTATTTTTTTATATTTAATATTTTTTTTTTACTGAAAGTAGGTCATCAACAATAAAATATAAGGTTGATTATCTTGTAAAAGAAAAATACTAAAATTTA